>NC_084468.1:151855000-152455000 GCF_027409185.1 Cynocephalus volans
CTGTCCTTAAACACAGAGCCACGCTGTGGCTAGGAGAGTCCAGGGAGCAGAGTCCACAGGGAGCTGCAGGGTCCACGTGGCTGCCTCCCCCCCCTGCATATCCAGCCTGGAGACACCAGCAGGCAGGCTGGGCCACACGCCAGTGTGTCCTTGGCAGCTGGGGGCACGGGGCATGTCTCTGATTCACATCCTCATCATCTCACACCCCTATGGCAGGGCTGTGAGGAGGAATGGCCAGTGATGGCCAGGCTGTGCATTGCCCCTCTCGGACGCCACACTGCTGAGCCGGCCCTTCCTGTGATGCAGTCCAGCCTTCTCCTAAGAGTGCCACGTCTCTGTTAGAAGGCAGCACTCTGAGGAGGCGTTGTCAAATAGCACTGATCTGTCAGTGATTTAATACATTGGTTTTCTTCCCTAATAGGAGGACTTAACAGGTAGAAGGTGAGAAGGGCAATTCTACCATTTGGTGAGACAAAAATGAGGAAAGGAGATAAACTTAGAACAAAGGCAGTTATTTGAGAACTGCTAACTAGCCCACAGCCTGTCTGCTGTGGATCCAACTACAGTCCCAAGACAGGGGACAAAGTGGCATAAAACCACCCCAGGGGTCAAACCCCAAATGTGCTTTCATCTGATTTTTTTTCTAAGAACTGGCATTACTTTGGAGTCTTCACTAATCAAAACTAAAATGACTTTTAGCATAAGGGCAGATAGCCTCAAAGAGGGGCTAAATTAGATGACAGAATGGAGGCAGGGAAAGAAGGCAGGAGCCAGGCCTGAAGAGAGACCCTCACCTCAGGGTGGAGGAAGGTGATGCCCCATCTGGCTGGTGTGGGTTGTGTATGCACTGGGCGTGGTGGGGTTGCTTGTGGGTGTTGAGTATGTGTGTCTGTTGGGTGTGGCTAAGCTTGCGGGGGGTGGCTTGTGGGTGTCCGTGTGTTGCACACGTGAAGCATCTGTAGGGTTTGTGAGAACTGGGTGTGAATGTATGTTGGGTGTGGGGGGTTCTTTCTGAGTGCTGGTGCATGTTGAGTGTGCACAGGATAGTGTGTGTGTCATGTCCCTCTCCTTAAACCTAGACTTTGACACTGGAGGTTTTGCTTACAGGTCCCAGGGCTATAGGGCAGGAAAGAGAAAGGGGGTTTTCTCAGAAGAAGCCCCATCACTGAATCTTTTGAATTGTGATCCAGGACAGCACAGCTTCAGCATACGATGTGAAACCTCGTGTTTCTCTTAAGCTGTGGGCCAAACAGATATAAGAAAATAAAAGAAAAAAAGAAAAATCAACCCAGATGTTCAGAAATGGGCCAAAAGACAGGGCCACATAAGAAGATCATGGAAACTATGGGTCACTCAGCGAAAGCAGTCCAGTCCTGGAGAAGCGACGCCTACCCTCTAAAAGATTCCCAGTTAGTTTTTTGCAGGCTGGGGAATTCTCAGTTACTATGGAATTGCTTTTCACAACAGAATTTCTAAGAAACGGTGTGGGGGAAATACACTCTGAATGTAACTTAAGTAATAAAAAGACTTTAAGGTTTACTTTCAGTATTTTAATGCTAAATTGTGTTTATGTGGATAGTTTTTCAACAACTCATTCACTCATTCATTCATTCACTCACTCACTCAGCAAACGCCTGCTTGCATGGACAGTGCGGGGCAGTGGTGGTGCAGAGAACAAGGTACGGCCTGTGTCACAAGTCATTCCCCAAACACTCATCCTGTCCTCTGTGCTGGCCATGGGGGACATGGCAGGGATAAGACAAAGTCTGTCTATGTCCTCATGGAGCTCATGTTCTAGCAGGGATATCGGACACCGAGTCATTGTTTAAGTGTCACAAGGAGAAATCTGGGGGTCATGCTAGTATTCTTGGAGAGAGCGACAAGTACTCTGAGACCCTGAGGGTGTCAGCCAAGCAGAGCCAAGGCCGTGAGAATGGAGAGAGGGAAGAGGGGCTTCCACACACAGCAGTGTCCTGAGAAGGTGCCAAGGCGGCCCTGAGCAGGGACAGCGAGGGTGGTTGCAGAATTGTAGGAGGCCCCGTGTGGCTGGGCACTGAGGGGTGCTGAGCAGGAGTGGGGAGAGAGGCCAGGTCGGTGGACAGGGCAAGGTCAGGCCGAGCCTTAGAGCTCGTGTTTTGTATCCCGTCTCTGCTAAGATCAAAAGCACATGGTTTCCTCTTGATGATGAGCTTCAGTTTTAAGGCCACTCGGATAAATGTCGGGAAGGGCCACCCCCAAGTCTACTGCCTCCAGTTTGCTAGGGAACAAGCCTTCCTCTGACAGGGCCTCCAGGCCACAGCTTGACGTGGGAGTCAGTCTGAAATGAAATGAAATTTTATCTTGAAGCTGGGGTTTGCATTTCAGGTTTAAAGGATCAGCTATAAAAATGCAATGTGAAAAGGAGGAAATACTGATTCTGGTTTTGTTGCTGTTGTATCGGTCAAGGTGGCTTTCATCATTAGTGGGCAACATGACTGTTTATCTTTATCATTTACTGAATTCTAGAAGTGCATAGCTGACATTCATTCTTTATCACCACAATTTCCCCATCTAACATAGAACGAACCTTGCTGCACGTTTTTATGGAATGACACAGGACTTGAGTTTGTGGCTGGTGTGCAGTGACCTAGCCCTGCAGGACTGTGCACACACGTGGTGTTCACCCTGGCTGGAAAGTGAGTGCACACAATTGCTTGACTCTCAGAGAACAGAATGCAGAAAGGCTTAAATCTATTTTTTTAAACATAATATAATTATAGGAGTGCGGTTGATTTATTTTAAATCCCACGACTGGGTCATATTAGCCAATAAGCTCAGAGGACAGTGAATTCCAGACACACATAGGGAAGTGTCATACCCTTATGCTAGCAAGTCATGCTCAAAAGGGAGACTTCTACTCAGATCAGCTCTGACTAGATCTACCTGAGGCCCTGAGCACCTGCAGGCACTTGATTTTGATCCATGGGTGGCTTCTGTGGGCTTCAGAGTTCTCCCCAAAGCCTTATGCCTTTGCATGTGCCCTGTCCCCTGCAAGCATTAGATTCAGCCTGTATGGTGTCATGCTTGGATTCTAAGTGAGTCTTTTCTGGAGAAGTCTCCTGGCTCTGCCAGCTCTTTATAACCACACAGCCATGGAGGCAGCAGACACTGGATCTGGCAGATGGCCCTACACAGTCATCTGTGTATCTGAGTTCACAGAGACCCTTGGTTTAGCTTGGACTTACCCGCTTCCTTTCCCCCAGTCCAGAGAAAGGGGGAGAGACTAGAAACATACTCTGGTATTAAAGATACATCAAAGGATAGAAATTAAAAAGTGTTTCCTACAGCTCTGAGCACTTACGTCCAAGACAACCAGTGGCCTCAGATCTGGGGATGCAGGTCTAGTGTAGGTCAGCGTGGTTACTATGGGCAGCTGCTGAGCCTGTGTTTCTAAGGAGATGATCAGCTGATCGTTAATAAGTTGTGTGAGTGCTTTAAAAAAATGACAGTGTTTTAGAAATCTAGACAAAAATTTATAATTCGTACACTTCAGGAGATAGGACACAAGGAAAAGCTTTTAGTTTTCCTTTATTTTCTCATTATCCTACATTCTTTGTCACTATGTCCTATCTCCACAACCAACGCTTAAGTCTCCCGGGAAGGACCACAGCTTCCTCTGTACCCAGTGTGGCCACCTAAATGTAGTGTGCACATATTCCATGTGACCCCAGTTTTGAGGATAATTATGACAACTCGCCACCACTGCTACCCAGGATATTTCTTGGAATATTTAGGCATGTGAGGTGGGGAATCACTAAGTGTAAAGAAAAGCTCTCAACCACTTTAAAGCCCCTCCTACCCCTTTCAAAATTTCCTGAATCAGTTAAAAAATGAGCACATTTTCTGAGAAGCACAAGCTGTCTTTTATCTCCTTACATATATCAAAGAACAGAAGATAACTTTCAGGGCTAAATCTGAGGGACTGCTCCTTCCGGGGTCCCATCAATCAGACCCTGACACGCCCCCATCCCACCCACACCCCCAGCTAACCTGCGAACCAGACGGCAAGGTCACCCAAAGTGGAGCCTTTCTTTGGTTGGCCTAGTGGTGTGCACACCTCATTCTTGGAATTGCCTGAAAAGGTTCATTCTCGGAAGGGGAGGGAGGTGCACAATGCAGGTGGCCGGTGGAAGCATTGGCAGTGTTTTTGTCCTTGCACAATAATCTGGTCAAGCACCTGGTTTGACAAGGACATGAGCTGTTTTCCCTTCAGCATTGGGTCTGTCACAGCAGTCCTCACCAACCCCCAACCCTCCCAAGTGTCTTGCTGGCCATTGAATGCTCATGTGGGGATTTATAAAGTTCTGATGCTCAGGTTCTACTGCAGACCAAGTGAGTGTGAATCTCTCAGGAGTAGCGCCCAGGCTTCTGTCTTCTTTACAAGCTCCATGTGTGATTCTAATGTACAGCCACAGTTAAGAACCACTGAGCTAAACAAGTCACGGCTGCCCCAACTCTCTTGTCAGTGACTGGTTTCGGAACTTGCACATGACCTTATGCTAGCCATTGAGACATGAGGAGAGGTCTTCGGAAGCTGCTGGAAAAGGGTTTCCTAAGGAGAATGTGACACCTGGCAGAACTGCTACCTAGAAGACTCGAGAGCCTCCAGAGTCTGTTGCGGGACCACTACCTGGAGTGCAGTATCCAGAGCTTGCCTGACTCAGGGCTTCTTGTGGTAGGTGAAATACGTTGCCTTGTTTTTTAAGCCTGTCTGAGGCTTAGCTGTGCGTTATTTGTTGAGATAAGCATCCTCACCAATTCCTGCGGGTGTTCCTTCTGCCCCTGGAGAAAGAGCCTAGGAGCCAGGTTCCTGGTTCAGGTGCCCACCTTCTGTTAAACACTTCATCTCCTCTGTGCTTCCACCTCCAATGTAAGAGAATGGTGGCTTCACCGTAGTCAAGACTCTAGAGGGTCTGTAAAGCTCTCGTGATGCAGAGTCTGGACGCGAAGTGGGTCGGGGGCGTTGCCGGGAGTCGGGCTTCGAACGCTACACTCTTCAGGAATGCCGGGTGCTTTCCTCTGTTTATAACCAGCCAGTCGATCACCCGGGATAGGAGCTGACTGCGTGTCACTCCCCAAATTGGAAACTGCGGATAACAAGCTCTTTAAATCTTCCCATCAACCATGTGAGGTAGATGAGATTATCATTCCATTTTCGGGTGAGGAAGGCGAGGTGGAGAGGGTAGGTAGCGCGAGCTGGGGCTGCAGCTCTCTCTTCAGTAGAGCAAGGCGGGCGGTGCCTGCCGGGTGCCCTCAGGATGCGCGGCAGGTGCAGGCGCTTGGGAAGTGGGAGTGATGCCATGTGGATGGGGCTGGGGACACTGCCTGCCTGTCCAAACAAAGATCACATCCTGCTCTGGAAGTATCGGAGTGACCTCAGCAAAGTTGCTTAACCTTTGTGCCTGGGTTTTTTCATATGTAAGATTGGGTTAGAAAATCTACCCCACGCCTATGTAAAAACAGTTGACAAAGGACCTGCCTGACACTTTACCCACAGTGTCAGAAAGTGGCTGAAGTAGGAGCATGTGTCAACATGGCAAGCACAGTGGGGTGGAGCGAGGTGTATCCCCACCGTGCTGGTGAGGGAAGGCTGGGCAGAGCCCAGTGGGGAGAGCACCTGTAACAGACCAGCCTTTGGGTCGATGACTGCTCTGCCCCGGGGACAGAAATATCTGCAGTGGTTCAGGAGGGCTGACTGGGCAAAGCCTGAGCGGCCACGGCTCTAGCATCTGTGATTAGGACTTCTCTAAAACTGTTGGCTCTACTGAGGAACAGCAGTGCAAACAGACCTATTTCCAGAAATCAATCATACACTTCGTCTTTGTCGTGCATCCGAACATCTTTACAGGGCCTTTTGAAAAAACAGGCACAGGGAGAGAAGGGTGACTCATATCACTAGCCTGATTTAGCCCTCACTGTCAAGGCCAGGGGGCCACCACCTGCCTCATGCCCCCAGGAGGTGGCAGAATGGCCTCTGCTCAGTGGAAGCTGTGCCCTGCTGCCCTCCTGCTATGAGGTTGTCTCAGGGAGAGAAAAGGGGTTTGTTCTCTGGGGAATATAATGTGGAAACTACCCAGGTACTGATCTCTGTCTCTCAGAAGTACTGGCCACCAGCTGGAAATTTTCAGGGTTGTCCAGGGGTGCCCATGGCAGGGACTGGATGATAGGGTGTCCTCAAGCACAGCCGCAGGCCTGGATGAGGACACACACTGTTCTGAAGCCTCCAACTGGAGACGCTTCGGGACATCCCAAGGACTGGGTCCTGTGGCACATGGGCCGGTCCCCAAGGACTCCTTGCACACATTTTTCCCAACTCTGCACTGGGCAGTGTTAAATATAAAAATAAGCATGACTGTGAGAGTGCCTGTTTTGTGCCAGGCATTGTGCAAGGCTCTTCACCTAGCTTCTTGCCAGTTCCCACACTGACTCTATAAGGTAGGTTTTACTAACTAAGCCATGTGAAGATAGGTGCCAGAGGTGGCAGGGCACACCTCAGACCCAGGAGACTTATCACAGGCACCTCTGCTCATAGGGCCTTTGGCTTCTCACTCTCGCGGGCTTCCACTCTCTGCAAATGTCCAACCCCCATCTCAGCTTTGCATCTTCACCTCAAACATCTGCCATCTACCCATCACCACTAGGGCTGGCTCCCACCTCCTCTGTGGAGGAACAGCATCCGCTCAGGAGGGAGCGACCACCCCCTGCTCACCCACCTTCCCAGGCTCCTCTGAGCCTGCAGCCCCCTGGCCCTCACACCAACCACCAGCCCTTCCCCAACATAGACTCCTGCAGGGAAGAGACTCAGGAAGGACGAGAGGTGGGTGTGGAGGCAGGGAGGTGGCACACTAGGTCACCTGTGACTCACCTTGCAAAGCCCCGGACACCTGCTGGCGAAGCTCTTTCACTTCAAGGAGGCATGCTTTGGTGCAGGGCTCGCTCTGCCCGCTGCATCCGTGTAAAATGGAGTGTTATTTCCCAGCAGCATCATTATGAGGATCAGATTTTTTAAAAAGTACTTGGCATCTTTCCCATTATTGTTCAATAGATGGTAGTTATTATTATATTTGCCTGTGTTATTATTCACTCTAAAAATGGATTTAGGCCAGAAAACGAATGCTTGCACAGTGGCTGTGATGCTGCACCCTGTGATGATCACAGTGAGCTGACCTCAGGGACCACACCTGGGGGATTTTGGTTTTCTCCATTTTTCTCAGATCTCTTCACTCCCTACCCCCAGTTCCTTTGTGACCAAAGGTAATCATTTTCCTGAAAGAGTAGTCAATCAGCGGACTTGGCTGAAGAAAAGCCCTGCCCATTCCCTAGGACTGGAGACCTTGGGCCTGGGCCCGGACCTAAGCACGGGCCACTGCACCTTCCATGCAATGGGTGGTTTGGTGATGTCTGACACTGCCACCCGAGTTGGGGCCAGGCTCCACAGGTGAAGGGCATTGCGCTCATGAGACAGTCCCCACTTCTGATGCCAGCCACAAGTTCAGGGATCCCCAGGCCATCTCTACTTCTAACCAACTGGCTAGAAATTTGGAGGGTTACCAGGACCACTTCAGGTCTAATAATTTGCCAGAATGACTCACAGAACTCAGGAAAGTGCTACAAATATGACAACAGTTTTATTACACAAGATACACCTCAAGACTGCCAAGTGAAGGGACACTAGGGCATGGGCTGGGAGGGCTCCGGAGGCAAAGCTTCTGCATGCTCGAGACACACCACCCTCCCACTACAGTGATGCAGTTGCCAACCAGGGAGCTCCAAGGAGCATAGTGTCCAGAGCTTTCATTGGGGTTTCATTACATAGCTGTGATTGATTGAAAGACTCAGCCACATAGTCTCCAGCCCCCCTCTCTCCCAGAGGTCAGAATCAAAGCCCTGACCCTCTAATGACATTGTTGGTCTTTTCAGCATGGCCAGCTCCCATCCTGAAGCCATCTAGGGCCAAAACCATGAACAGCCTTGGTGCCTAAACTATGAGTGTCTACCACAAATAGCAGACACTCCTATCGCTCAGGAAATTCTCAGGATTTAGAAGCTCCCTCTCAGGAACTGGGAACAAAGGCTAGTGAGTTTCTTTACTGCATGGGAGGACTATGGTACTATGAGCATGACTGTTCTTGCACACACACACACACACATATCTCTGCTTCTAGAGAATAAAACCATAGCTCCTTAGCATTTCATGCAAAGCCCATCACCACCTGGCCTTATCCCACCCTCCAGCTTTCCAACCTGCCACCCAGGCTTCTCAGCACTTCCTGAACAGGCCTGCCAGGATGTCCCGAACACATGCCTCACCCTCAGTACCTGGCATGGCTTCTTCTCGGCCCTCCTGTGGAAAGCTCCACCTAGTTCCTTGGAGCAGAGCTGGTTGTCCAGTCTCTGATGTAACCAACGTTCTGTGACATATTTCTGTAATCATAATTGCCATGACTTCTTGTGACTTTTCTCTTCAACACAATAGTTTTCCCCATTTGGTTTTTAAGCCCATACGTACATTAAATGAGTTTTGGCTGTAAGTAATAGAAAAATCTGGTTCAAAGCACAAGGAAATCTCTAGATAACTTGTGAGGTCCAGAGATAGCTGGGCCCGAGGTGTTCCAGCCACTCAGTGATGCCATTGAGAAGCAGGTGCTGCCTGCTCTGCTTTGTTGTCCCTGCAGAGCTGGGCTGTTGGTTAGTAGCTGCTGTTTAATGTGGAGGAGGGCAGCGGTGCAGTGTTGGCCATCCTGTGCCCTCAGAAGAGGGTCCCAAGCAAGACGGGAAGCAGGAGCAAAGGACTTTTTCCTCTTGCCCCTCTCTTTCTTATCAATTAGGAAAATATTTCTTACCAGCCCCCAGGAGACTTCCTCTTATCTCACTGGCCACCACGGATCACAGTTCTCTCCTGGACCAGCCTCTGGCAAAGGGAGTGAATCTCCGTGCTCCGTTCCATTCGAGCCACTCACAACTGATTCCTTACAGCTGCACGCATTTTTCCTTGAACACAGTCAGCTTTCCCTGGGAAGGAACAGGTGGGCATGGCTGGAAAGCCCTTGACATGGAAGAAACACATGTATAATGTGTCCTTAAGCAAGAGAAAGGCAGTCTAGGATATGAGGAAGGAATGAGGGAAGGAAGCAAGACAGAACGATCTGAACCAAACAGGAACACCAGGTTCTAGCGTGTTGATATTTTTCAGATTGAATGTACTCTCCAAATAAACCCCATGTAAGATTCATGTATATTTGTCATCATGATGTACTTAACAGTTTTCAAACTTTTTGAAGCAAGCAAACTTTTATGTCAAAAATATAAAACTGTGTTTCTTTTTTACTCTGTGGCTCAATATAAAACACAGGTAATCCACTTCCATCCAGAAATGACTTGCACTGCACACTTTTTGCCTAACCTCTCGGTTGCTCTTAGGAAAAATGTTCCTCACCTTTCTGGAATGAAGAAGGAAGTACTTTTTTTGGAGATTAAGTAATGTACTCCTGAAAACATAATTTTTTCAAAGGAGTAATTTCCCCCAACCCTCCATATGTAACCTCTTTGTTAAAGTGCTGCATAGACTCTCAGGCAGTGCTGGCGGAATCTCAGCAATCATGATCTGGAAAACCCAGCTTGACGAGCTTTCCCTCCTCAGTGCTTGCGCTGGAAGCAGAGCAGGTTGGGAGCTGCCCATCAGAAGTTCTGCCCCAGAAACCAAGGTGCAGGATTGCACCCCGCCCTGCAATGTCTAAAAGTGGAGAGGGGCTTGGCCAGGCAGTGGGTGGGGGAGTGTGGATCCAAGCCAGTTTCAATGATTTTGACAATGAAACTCACCTGGGTGTGTGTAGTTTGACTTTGGTCTTCAGGTTTAGATGCTCCCCAAAGCCAAACTGAAACCCTTCAAACTGGTGCCATACAAAAGCTGACCCTTTAGTAGTGTGTGCCTCAAATCATGTGAACTGAAACCAGTGGACTTCTCACAGCCCACGGGGACCTCCTGGAGCCACAAGCTGACACAGCTCTGTGTTCAGTACTGACTCAGAATAAAGGGCCCCTCGAACCCATGACACACTCTGCTCACTTCAGATCCTGTCTCCTTAACTTATTTCCAATATCCAGAGGTAAAGTAAGTACTTCAAATTTGTACCCAAATGAAATCATTATAAATAAATATACATATATACAAATATGTACATGCATTTATACGTGTGTATGTATATGGTGCTGAATCTTGCTTTTTCACTTAATGATATGACTTGCAGAACTTTCCATTATTGCACATTTAACTGAATCACCTCATTTTGTTTAATAGCTGAAAAATGTTTTAGTCTCTTTCCTATTTATGGAAATAGAAGTACTCCCCCCTCCCAAGGGGCCTTGCAAAAACCTCTGCAATTAACATCCTTAGATACATAGATAGATGAGTAGATAGATGTATCTGTCTATCTAAGGATGTTAATATCTAAGGATGATATATCTATTTATATCTATCTATATCTATATCTACCTAAAAGTGCATATCCATAGAATAAATTGCCTGGAAAAGGATTTGTGCATTTTACATTTTGACAGGAATTGCCTTATTGCCCACCAAAATTGTACAAATTTACCCTCTCACCAGAAGTGCAGTAGACTTCCTGGTAAACCTCAACAACATTGAATTTTATCAGACTTTATTTGTTGCCATTGTTATGTAAGTAGCCAGTTACCCTGCATTGTTATTTTGATTTGCATTTCTTTAATCATGAGTGTGACGGTCTTATATGTGTTGGTCTTGAACTGGCTGATGATAATCAATTTTTCAGTAGATTTTTTTCACCTTTCTCTTACTGATATGACAAGGCTCTTTTTACAATATGGAAAGGAGCTCATGGCCAATCATCTGTGTTGCAAAACTTTCCCCAGTGTACTGTTTCTTTTGGTTTTGTATATTTTTTGTAAAATGTTTAAACCTTTTTTGGCAAAATTTGTCAATAAGTATTATTACTTCTGGCATTTCTGACCATCTCGTACATCATAATAATTTTTTAAATCACCCATCTTTTCTTAGAACTTATGATTCTATCTCATTTTGATACATAACACTGCTTTTAAAAGATGGCGGTTGCTAATTCATAAAGCCAGTGACTCCTGATGATGTTCTAGTGAAGCATTTGGCAGTTGCAGATGAGCTGTGGTCCTTAGAGCCATTTATCATTGGTGACAATGTCAGATGTCATGTGCTCATGCTTCTCATCATCATATTGGTGTCTGAAAGAATGACCATTTCAGGAAGCTGAAAGCCAGTTAGATAATCATATAAATAAGTTTCCTAATTTTTTATTGCAAAAGTTTCTGGGCTTTTGCAGTCCTAGTTAAATCTGTGATTTACCTTATTCAACCGTAATGCCATTGCCTTTTTGTTTAATTAGGGTAACATTCCTTTCACTGAAATACTTTGAAATACTGCTAAAAGCTGTTGAGAAAATTTTTGTAAAAGAGTTTTTAGGATATTGGGTGGGGGAACTTAGCTACTACATAATAAAAAAATGTATAACACTTCATTTATTTCAATATGAGAGAATTAAAAATATCTTGCCTGGATTCTAAAAATTCCTCCACATGTTTCTGGAGAACTGAAGGGTATCAGGAATGGTTGCAGCTATAAGGGACAGAAGACACAACTAAGAGCAACTTAAGCAATAAGATGTTTGTATTTATTTGTCTGGGCTTCTACTAGAAAAGACCACAGACTGGGCAGCTTAAACAATAGACATTCATTTTCTCACAGTTCTGGAGGCCAGAAGTCCAAGATTACTGTGTCAGGAGGGTTGGTTTCCTCTGAGGCCTTTCTCTTTGATTGGTGGATAGCTGTCTTCTCCCTGGGTCTTCATCATGGTCTTCCCTCTGTGTGTGTCTCTGTCCTCAGAATGGAGTAGAATCCACCCTAATGGCCTCATTGCAATGTAATCACTTCTTTAAAGACCTTATCTCCAAATGCAGTTACCTTCTGAGGTACTAGGTTTAGGACTTTGATGTATTCAGTTTATGGGGATACAGTTCATAACTGTATTTAACTGTTGAACATAGCATGAAGTCTAGAGGCAGGCAGTCCATGGGCTGGTGGCTGGTATAGCAGCTCACCAGCATCAGAATAAGCATTTCTATGATCCTGTTTGTGTTTCCCTCATGGTTGCAACATGGCTGCTGCAGCTCTAGACATTGCATTTGCAACTAAGGGAAGAAGAAATAAGGAAAAGAGGCACCAGTGTTTCCTGTCCCTTTTAGAGTAAGACACTAAGAACTGTCATGAGAGCTTCCTCGCATACTTCCTTTTCCACATTATTGGCCAGGCCTGTGTCACATGGCCATCCCAGGAGGCAGGAGAGGCTGAACACATTCGATTCTTATGTCTGTAGCAGATGTATGGAAGCACATGGGGTTGAGTTTTTGGGTTAGCACCAGTGTCACATGGCCATGGATTCTTCTCTGATGAGTTGGGCCCATGTTTCCCTTTCCATTTTTGTCTATAATTTGTGGTTCCTTGCTGCTTTTTGTGAATGTTTCAAGTCATGCTAAAGGTTACCGCTGGTTAGGGGCATTTACCATGTACCAGGTGGGAAACCACTCTCCAATCACAACAGATGCTGTGTTTCCTTTTTCATTTCGTTTTTTATATTTCTAACCCTTATGCAATGAATATGTATTAATTTTTTCGTTCTAAAGAACAATGGATATGGGAAAAAATCAAATAACAATAATGTGGAAATTTAACTCTGGTTGGGTGAACAGAAAAGATCCCTGAGTTCATTTATTCTGAAACCAAAGTGGGAGGGTGAGAAAATGAGAAATACACAATACAGAATCGTGAAGTGACAAGGGACCTAGAGAGATCAGAAAGGTCTAACACCTTTTTTTTCTGTTCGTGAGAAACAAAGGCCCAGAGACTTGATCAAGGTCACTCAGTAAATTAGTGGACAAGTCCCAGAGAAATCCCAGGTCCCCTCATTCCCAGTGTGCTATTCCTTATTCTACCACATTTCTTCTCTTAAATAAACTAACACATTGTTTTAAATATGTTTAGAAACCTGCAGCCTATAGCAAGAGAGATATCCTAGCTTCCTTCGAGAAGGAACTTCCATTAAGGTAAAGCCCATGAAGTTTCTGGAGTCTTTTGGGCCTGCCCTTCAGTCCCGGCTACCTTGGGTACTTGGGGACTGCCTTGTGCTTGGAATATTCTATGCCCCAGAGCAGGAATTTCACAACAATGATAAAGCCTGCCATTTATTGAGTGCCTACTATGTGTGCTCAGCACTAACCTCCTCTGCTTTTAACCTCACAATAACTCTGCAAAGCAGAGGTTATTAGCCCCCTTTTATAATGAGGATATTGTGATGGGTTGCATTGCTTCTCCTAAAAAAGCATGTTGAAATCCCAACCCCTAATATCTTAGAATGTGACCTTAATTGGAAATAGGGTCTTTGCAGACAAAATTAGTGAAGTTAAGATGAGGTCATGCTAGAGCAGCGAGGACCCTCAATCCAGTATGGCTGTTGTCTTATAAGAAGATGGGACAAACACAGAGAGAAGAAGGCCATGTGATGACAGAGACAGAGCCTGGAGGGACACCAAGGACTGCCAGGGACCACCGGAAGCTAGGAGAGAGAGCACACACCTGCCATCACCTTGATCTTGGACTTCTGGCCTCTAGAACCCTATAAAGTAAATGTCTGTTCCTTAAAGTCAGCTAGTGTGTGGTAGTTTGTTACAAAAGTCCTAGGAAATGAATACAGTTTTCACCTTGGTATCCATTGGGAGTTGGTTCCGGAGCCCAAATCCACATATGCTCAGTCCGTGATGTGAAATGTCTTAGTATCTGTGTGTAACCTACGCACATTCTCCCATATACTTTAAATCACCTCTAGATCACTTATGATACTACAAGGTAAATGCTATGTAAATAGTTGTTAGATCGAATTATTTAGGGAATAATGACAAGAAAAAGGTCTGTAATGTACATAGTCAGTACAGACGCAATTTTTTTCTGGATGTTTTCAATCCACAGTCGGTTGAATCCATAGATGCGGAACCCGTGGGAACAGAGGGCCCACTGCACAGGTATTGAAGCTCATGAGGTAGAGAGACCAGTAAGTAGCTCAGTCAGGATTCAAACTGAGGCCTTCCTGGCTCCAAAAGAATCACACACATTTCTCCTGAACCCAGATGATCAGTGCAGATGCTTGAGGGCAAGCCCCTGGCCTCCGGCTGCTCCAGCAAGAAGAATGCAGAGAGGCGGGGGATGAGAGAGCCCAGGACAAGGCTCCCCCTGTTCTGAACTTGGCAACAGCAGGCAAGCTGGCTCAGAGCAGTAAGGATTGCCTAGAATAATCACAACTCCATTGTGCCAAGAAATATCCTAGGAATACAAATCGTTAGGCAAGGCTAACAGCAGAAGAATACTTCAGCTGAAGATGGTTTTGAGGGTGATTTTCAGGCATCGTCTTGATTCAAGAGTTCCTCCTTTTCAAGACAGACATTTCCCATGTTATTGTCCCCAAACAAACACTACTCCTTGCCACAGCTTCTCACATGAAGACCTGAGGCTCAGAGAGGGTAAGTGACTTACTTAAAGACACACAGCAGAGGAGAGGGGTTATGAATGTTGGCCCACATGGACTGACTCTACGCCCGTGTGTTACCAACGAGATGGAGTTCATTTGCCCGTGCTCAAGGGAAAGCCAAATATGACACTGGTCTCTGCAACAGAGTAAAAGGTTTATTCACAAGGTTTCCAAGTGGGAAGACTGGAGATTTGTATCTCAAATCCGTCTTGTCCACAGCAGGAAAGAAGAAAATCTATTCATGGGGAAGTGGTTAGGGTGGTGCAAGGCATGGATCACGACTGGTTAAAAGGTTTGAAGGAGTTCCCCAGCGATCCGCACAGGCGCAAGCCGTCTGCCCGCCTCTGCAAGTTCGGAAAAATGGGGGTGTTAGCCGGATCTGGGGGTGGAGTCTTTGGCTCTCAGACACCATCAGACATTCGCACAGGCTCAGCAGAGAGGTCTGTGGTTTCGACGGGTCTAGCCTGGTTTGTGCTGGGCCAAGCTCACTCCAAGTCTTGCAAAACACTTTGGGTACACAACTGGTGATTTCTGCGCCAAAGGCATTATATTAAAAAGGCAGATAGGAAGACACAGAGTGAGAGGTTCGTTATGGAAATTTACTGAAGGAAGAGCAATTTAAACAGAGAATCAATTTTAACTGAAAAGCCACGGTTACATGTGCTGTCCTAACAGAAAGCACTGGGAGGGCTGAGGTTGGCAGTCGACAGGTCCCTTCCGTGCTGGCTTTCACACCAAGGTCTCACGATCGGCTTCTGGGGAGGACACATTCCTCCCTTTGGAAGGTGGGCCCGGGGATCTTTGTTAGCGACAGAGTCAGAGGGGGGTCAGCCTAGGAGGGTCCTCATCCGCCAGGGGCAGAGGGGTGCGTGGGTAGAGCTGAGGGCAGCAAAGGAGGGCGGAGGAGACGGTGAGGCCCCTGCTCTCTCTGCTGCCACCTGCACGTTCACAGTAACTGGTCTGCAACAGTCCTCTCCTTCCACAGTGGACCAGCCTTCTCCTCCCCCCCCCTTCCTGTCCTCTGAAGCTGAAGTCGTTGTCCCCTGGACAGAGGACGCATGCAGGAGCAGGAGTGGGCCTCCTGAGGGTCACTCGGGGGCTCCCGAGGCCTTCACCAGGAGCTGCCACCCGAGGGAGTAAGACGTCCCCGCTTCACTCCCCTGCTCTGCATCCTGGTCCCGACGGAACCCACACGAGCCTGAAGAGGACTGTACCTCACGGTTCCCTCCCAGGCATCAGCGTGTGATTAGTGACCCTAAGTGTTTTCCCATTCAAAAACAGAAAAAGGAAAGTAAAAAAAGGTGTTAGAAACTTCCTGGGGTAAGCTGGTTTCCCTCCAGCCGTCCTCTCCCTTTCTCTCTCTCTCTTTCTGTCTCTTTCTCTCTCTCCCTCTCTCTTTCGTCCTCATTTTCCAGTTTCTGCAACACCACAGAGCAGAAGAGAAACTCGCCCTGTGTAGACTCGCCCAGGTGGAGGTGTCCACGTGCACACTGAAGACTGGGGGTGGGTAATCGTGTCACACAGAGCAGCTCCTCCCCGGGACATCAGAGGGCAGAGGTCGAATGGACCTCTGGACCGAATGCTCACTGGACCGACAAAATGAACAGTCACATGCAGCGTCCCACCAACCGGTGTCCTTCACAACCCCCCCCCCCTTTATATATATCCCTGAAAACCCCAGTCTGGGAGCAATTTTATCTGGGCTGGTAACGGGAAGAAGTTCTAGAAAGAACTTACACTCAAGCAGGAGCTTTGCACTTCTGATCTCAGACCTATGGACAGTAGATGTTCTGTAGCTGGAGTGGATTTTCTCTGAGTACCGTGTCAGCACGGCAGAAGCTTGTTTTAGGGGCCGAGCACACGTCCTGCAGCCCTGCTGCTCCAGGAGTGCCGGGAGGCCCCACTGCAGGAGCCTGCCAGGCGCCCAGAAACCTGCGGGCGGCCAGGTCTTCCCACATACACCCTTTCTATTTGTTCTCTTTTGGTAATGCCCTTCTGCCCTGTGGTCATCCCCATCACGACACAGGCCCTTCACCACAGCGAAGGCAGAAGACTGTGCCCCGTCTTCTCCGGTCCTGAAAGGGAAGGAAAGCTGTGCAATAGCTGCCCATTTGATTTTCGTCCTCTTTCATGTTACTTCTTCAAGACTCCAAAGCACCAACCAAAAACTAGAGTCTTGGCACAGAACTGAAGTGAAATGCCATTTTTTGCCCATAATACTGCTAACCACGGGCACACGCCCGCGGACACTAGACATGTAAATAGCAGGCAATCCTGCCTGGGCCGTGGGGTGGCAGGCATCACTGCCTACCAATTCTGCTTGGAAGAATTTTAATCCTACATAAAAATTACACATGCACCTGAACATGTATAAATGCAATGTTTATTGAAGTATTCCTTAAATAGTGAACACTTGCAAATGATCTAAAAATCCAAACGCAGGGGACTGGCTAAATGTATTAGGGCACTTCCATACAATGGCAGAACCATGAAAGTTTGTTGTACAGCATTTTTAACCGCACAAAAAATATCAATGATATATTGGTAAGTGCATAATACAAAATAATATTTATAACATTGTTTTTGTAAAAACATATTTATATCTCATAATGTGAAAATAGAAAAGAAATGAGACATTAGAAGTGTCTCTAGATTATAGACAGTTGAGATTTTTTTCTTTTTCTAAAATGTTTACAATGTGTTTTCTGTATCTATATTCTTTCTGCTCATACTCTTTAAAAGAAATTCCCTGGATGGCCAGTGGAACTTACAATCATTTTGAGTATTTTGTTCTTTCCATCAAAACGTTTTCTGCAACAGACAGCCCAGAAGAAGAAGGCGCAGCGTTCAGCCTTCATGGCTTAAACAAGCTCAGAGAACGTTCTTCACATAAGCAGAGAACCACGTGCTCCACACACGTGCCGAGGCTGGTGACGGGCTGGCTTTTCTGTTTTTGAGCTGGAGTCTAAAGATAACACCTCCTGCTGGAATCTGAAGTGCCTTCACAAAAACTAAAACACCCCCCAACACACAAACCAATAATCCCACCGTCCATCCCGTGCTGCCTCCGTGAGCATCAGATTCACTTTCTGGTAGAGGGTCCTGTCCCTCCCCGTTGCTCTTCCCGTAAATTGAGTCCCTGGATTCACAGTCACATGAACCTGGACGGATCTTATTGATGACTGGCAACACTGAAATCCAAGAACATAGAAACCGCACAAGCCTGAGATCGAACCTGGGGACGGAGGGTTTAAAAGGACAAGTGACAGAATTGTCCGGCACAAGGGCTTGAATATGCACAGAAGTGGCATTTTTAAAAACAGAGACCATAAAGAATCTGGAAGAAAAAATTGTAGCTTGGAAGATTCTTAGTAAAGGCAGAGGGAGTTCTTACTGTATATCATTATGTTAATATATTAATACTAATTAACATTATTTTTTGGAAGGATATACCTCACAGAAATGGAAAAATCATATGATGCTGAAAAAATTGAAACTGAGAATCCATTTATTCAACTTGAGGAGCTTGATTTATGACATTTGGGTATATTGACTTTAAAATTTTAATTGAATGAAAAGATACATATGAACACTCTTATTTGATGAGTAAATTGTCCTTTAGTCAGAGACCGAGGCCGTGAGCATTAGTGCTACAGGTACACGTGAGAGCAGTAGTGAAGATAACACCAGAGTTTCAGCTTATTTAATATTTCTAGAACTGGTTTTCATCCATCCCTAAGACTCTGCAATTCATTAGATGTATTCAAAGTTTCTGCTTGTCATGGCTCTGTCAAGAGAAGTAATCACCACCCCTGGTTTGCTGATGTCTGGAGGTCTAGGTTCTAGGCTTAGTCCTTGACCACGCGGGGACCTGGAGCCTTCTTCCAGGGGGATAAGACAGTATCTCCTGGTCGTCTCAGGATTGTTGAAAGATCAAAACCGGTGGGCCAGTGCAGAGTATTGGTATCATTTGGTGTCAGGAGCTATGGCAGCCAGAACTCAAATGACGAGCCTTCAGAATGAATGGTGTGGACAGAGCCGTAGGGTGTTTCCCTCCTTCTGAGTCAACTCTTGACCAGGGTCACAGCTTGGCATCACAGGGAGCCAACTGTGGGTTATTTCTTAGATCTCCCATGGTACTTTCCATGAAGTTAAGAAATTCATTCCACACCTCTCTCTACCCTCCTTTTTTATTTCAACTGAATAAAATCTTCTCCTCTTTCTGGTCTTGAAATGCCACCACATCTCACTAGCCCTCTATGCTCAGAAACGACACTTCAGCAACACTTGCTGGATCTGCCCACGTCCTGACGGCACTTCATTGTACTGTCCGACTTGCCCCCACGCCGTCTTCGTCGCATTAGTGTGTAGCTGGCAGAGTGAAACTCGATATGTGCTTTATTTCTCTCTCAGTTATGCAAAGGTTCGTCGATTATCTAAGGACAGTGTTCTGCGTTTGCTTGATTGACAGGGTGCTCCCTGGGAGATGACGTGGATATGGCAGCTGGTAAATTAAGGCAAATGTCAAATTCATTTTAATGCTTTTTAACCTGCTTCTATCTTTCACATTTTCCTCCTGAGAATCATAAAATTAGAGCTGGAGGGCTCTGCCCTCATTTTACGGTGAGAAGATTGAGGCTCGGATTAACGAAGTGGCCACCTTGCAGGGTTAAAAGACAGGTCCGCACCAGAGCCAGGGCCAGAATCTGTCTCCTTGTCTGCAGCTGAGAAGGTCTCGCCTCCACCACACTCTTGAGATCGCATCTCGGAAGACTGACGCCACTTCCACTCCGTGGAAATTTTGCCCTGTACATCGTCCGGGCTCGTGTTGTCCTCAGATAAGCTGTCATCCAGGACAAGAGGTGAGAGGAGAAAAAGAGGATGGGCGCTGTAGCACGTGGACTTGGACAGCCAGGGGATCCCAGGGGGATAACTGCTCTTTATACTATAAATTACCCCCGTCATCAGCTGGAGTCCAGCTCAGTGACCCACAGTCATTGTGCTGCGTGGTGTGGTGACCTTTGGCTTACTTATAACTGTTTGTCACTTTGAAAGCCGTGCATTAAACTCTGCAGGTCAATGCCACAGTCCCATGTTTCTTATTTCCCTGTGGCGCTTGACCAGGAGTTTAAAAGATGATAATGGAGACAGGCCAGATATTCTTATGCTTGGAACAAGTTCCAGGAGCTGTGCTTCCCAGAGCAGGGAGTCAGGAAGGGCTGGTTTGGTCTACATGGGGTAGAGGAGCCATACTGGGGACTGGCACTGCATCCAGGGCAAGTGCCCCGAATAAGCACCAGCTAGTGGCACCATTGCTTTCTTGGCCCTTCTCTACAGAAACTACTAAAAATTATTTTATTTTATTAATATTAATAAAATTACTTTATTAAATATAATCCAGGTTGTATTAATTATTATATATTCACTAGTATTATATGTATTTTCCTTCTGAATTTAAAAGAAATAAAAATTAAGGACTTTTGAGGTCCCCAAGGTGGCCTGGCCCAGGCATTGTGCCTCCCGTGCTGGATGGAGAAGACACTGTCCGTCAGAACCAGACGGGCTGCAACAAACCTTGCGGCTTCATGGCTTCCTGAGTTCCCAGAACCGCTGTTTCCTTCTGTCTAAATCGGGATAATCGCCAGGCTTCTGCCCAGGCTGCTGTGAGGCTGGGCCCAGGTGGTGCATATAAAAGCAGAGTCCCTTCCCACCCCTCCCTAGGTCTCCCTCCCTGTCCTAGGAGACTGTCCGCAGCATTTCATCCTGGACTTGTCCCTTCTGAAATTGCAGACAAACTGCTTGCTAGTGGCACAGCCATGAACAGGGTCCAGCTTTCCTAGTCCTCAGGTTATTTTTCTCCCACTGTACAACCCTTAGCTGCACTGGACAGCATCTTCAGGCCAGCACAAGACTCCCTCTGATGGTTTCCACTCCACTCCAAGCATCTCACGTGCCCCCCATTGTGGCACAAATACAAGCTACCTTCTGGTCCAGAGTAATCCACACCGGGCATTTCTTATAAATATCACCAGCAAAGGTGCTGCTCTAACCCTGAGAGGCAGAGGAGGAATATATGTCCCAACTCATGGTGAAAGTAACCAAGATTGGTGCATCCTATAGCACTGTAGGGCCTGTCTTGCTCAGTTATTCGTTTGCCATGACAAATGATAAAAAACTTTAAGATTGAAAAAAAAAAAAGGGTGATTTATACATCTCTATACCTATATCTATATATCTCACTCATTAAGGTTATCCCCACCTTTCATGTCTTTGTGCTATTTTACAACTCTATTATTATCAGTAGAAAACTGATAATAATGCAAATTATTCTTGTTTATATAAATGAAAATTGATTGTGTTCCCATTGGAATGCAGTCGATCATTGCCCTGTGTAAGAACACTTTTAAGATTATTTGTCAATTTATAATTCCTAATTTCCTCCATATATATGGTTCTTGGAATTCTCCATTGAACTGGTTGTAATATCTAACTGGTCCCCTCATTCAATTAATGAGTAAAATAAAATCTCTGATACGTGTTCATTTTATATTTGTATGAGAGTCTGACTTTACCTCTTTTGGAAAATCATCCTTAAACACATTTCATCCCATGCATTTCTGTTTCTTTTTTTTAATTGAAATATAATTGATTGTACATAGCCATGGGGTACAGCATTGAATATCAATACCTGTGTGCAACATGTGATACTCAAATCAGCATAATTAGTATAATCAACATTACACAATGTAATCATTTTTTATGGCCCTTTACCAATTTCTCACTGCCCCCCCCTTCCCACCTCTGCTGGCCTCAGTTCTGTTCCCTTGAAAGTTCAATGAATTATTGTTATTATTGTATCCTTCTTTCTTTCATTTTTAATTTATATGGGTTTCTTTTAGCTCCAACTTATGAGTGAGAACATGTGGTATTTCTGTTTCTGTACCTGGCTTTTCTCACTTAACATATGTTCTCTAAGTTCATCTGTGCTTTTGCAATGGCAGAATTTCATTCTTTTTTATGGCAGAGTAGTATTCCACTATGTGTATATACCATGATTTCCTTATTCAGTCATCCATGGATGGACACTTAAGTGGGTTCCATATCTTGGCTATTGTAAATAGAACTGTGATAAATGTGGTGCAGGTGTCCCTTCAACTTGATTTCCATGCCTTTGGGTATATACGCAGCAGTGGGATTGCTGGATCGTATGGCAGTTCCATCTGTAGTTGGTTGAGGACCCTCCATACTGTTCTCCATAACAGCTGCGCCAATTTACAGTCCCACCAGCAGTGTAGGAGGTTCTCCTTTCTCTGCATCCTCACCAGCATTTGTTATTCTCTGTCTTTTTGATAATAGCCAGTCTAACTGCAGTGAAATGATATCTCAGTGTAATTTTGATTTACATTTCCCTGATGTTTAGTGATGCTGAGCATTTTTTCATGTGTCTGTTGGCCATTTGTATGTCATCTTTTGAGAAATGCCTATTCAGCTCCTTTGCCCGTTTTTTAATTGGGTTACTTGCTTTTTTTTTTCCAATAAATTGTTTGAGTTCTTAGTATATTCTAGATCTTAATCCCTTGTTAGATCCATAGTTTGCAAATATTTTCTACCATTCTGTAGGTTGTCTTTCCACTCTGTTAATTGTTTCTTTTGCTGGGCAGAAGTTTTTTAGTTTGATATGACCCCATTTGCTTATTTTTTCTTTTGTTGCTTGTGTTTTGGGGGTTGTTGCTTTGCATTGCTTTGCCCGCCATGGATTTGTCACCCCCACTTCCCCTGCGTGACAGAGATGCAAAGGATTACTCAAAGCCCATCTCTACTGAGCAGTGAGTGGCCCCAAAGTGGTTAATCTCCCCAAGAACCCTCAAGTGAGAAGCATCCCTTCCTTGGGAAATTAACACCAAATTGGGGTTCTCTTCCAGCATTTGTTTTCCAGACCAGGAAGTTACAGGTAGAGAACAAAGGTGGGGTTATAGTTTAACAGTATAGGCTGGTAACTTTCAGTGAAACAAGCCAGATGACATTCCAGTAGACAATGAAGTGGTCCTATCAACAACAGTTTGATCTTAGCAAACATTCCTTCCTATAGCAATTTCTCAGTGTCTTTACATAACAATCAGTAACTAGTATGTCTTTTGAGCCAGCAACCTGCTGTGCCACAATCTTTATCTTGCAACAGAGACTTATATAACCTGAAGGAAATTTCCTGTCCTTGCAAGGGCAATATTTGAAACCGCAAGGCTTTGGAAAACCAGGCCCTGTGAAGTACATATGCTTTACAGTATATTCCACAGGGGGTCTTATTCATAAGTCCTACTTCCCGAAGTTTTCTTTTATAGGAGTTTTATAGTTTCAGGTCTTATATTTATGTCTTTAATACATTTTGAGATGATTTTGTTATATGGCAAGAGGTACAGGTCTAGTTTCATTCTTTTCCATATGGATGTCCAGTTTTCCTAGCACCATTTACTGAAGTCAGTCTTTTCCCCAGTGTATGTTCTTGTTGCTTTTGTCAACTGTCAGTTGGATGTAGGTGTGTGGGTTGATTTCTGTGTTCTCTATTCTGTTCCATTGGTCTGAGTGTTTGTTTTTATGCCAGTACCATGCTGTTTTGGTTACTGTAGCTTTGAAGTCAGGTAGTGTCACATCTCTAACTTTATTTTTGTTTGCTCAGGATTACTTTGGCTATTCAGGGTCTTTTGTTATTCCATATTAATATTAAGATTATTTTTTTCTATTTCTGTAAAGAATGTCATTGGTATTTTCATTGGGATCACATTGAATCTGTAGATCGCTTTGGGTAGTATGGACATTTTCACAATGTTGATTCTTCCAATCCAAGAGCATGAAATGTCTTTCCACTATTTTGTGTCCACTTTAATTACTTTCAGTAGCATTTTGTAGTTCTTGTTGTACAGATCTTTCAACTCCTTGGTTAAATGGATCCCTAAGTATTTTATTTTTTTGGTCACTACTGTAAATGGGACTGTTTTCTTGATTTTTTTTTCTGTTAGTCTGTTATTGGAGTATAAAAATATTACTGATTTTTGGGTGTTGATTGTATATCCTGCAACACTACTGCTAATCAGCTCTGAGAGTTTTTTCATACAGTCTTTAGGCTTTTCTAAATATAGGATCATATCATTTGCGAACAGGGACATTTTGACTTCGTCCTTTCCAATCTGGATGTCCTTTATTTCTTTCTCTTGCCTGATTGCTATGGCTAGTACTTCCAATACTATATTAAATAGGAGTGGTGAGAGTGGGCATCCTTGTCTTGTTCCTGTTCTTAAAGCTTTTCTCCATTCAGGGCAATATTGGCAGTGGGTTGGTCATATATGGCTTTTATTGTGTTGAGATACTTTCCTTCTATACTTAATTTGCTGAGAGTCTTTATCATGAAGGTACGTTGAATTACGTCAAATGCTTTTTCTGCATCTATTGAGGTAATCACATGATTTTCGTCCTTGATATTGTTGATGTGGTGTATCACATTTATTGACTTGCATATGTTGAACCATCCTTGCATCCTTGGGATGAATCTGTTTCTTTAAGCTCTCATTTCTGAAGTTTTTGCTAAATGTCAAGGGTAGAGGCAGCGCAGGACACTTATTGGACTGGCAATGAGGAGACCTAGAGTCTCACTCTTGCTCTAAAATGCACCGAGCTCATTGGTAGACATGACCTTAGCAAATTTTTCTTTGATTCTGAAGGGTCTTATAGTGTCTCATATGTTTTTCCTGAGTATTAAGAGTGAATGGGAGACTGGGTTAAGTTGAAGCTTGAAATTTCCTGTTTTAGTTTTGGTTGGTTTGCCTCAGATTTTGAAGAAAATAATTTCCTAATGTGAACTATTTTTTCTTATTGGCCTCTTCCTACCAAAAGTGGAGAGTAGCAGGAACCAGATACGGCTGGGATTGCAGTGACTATGAGTATGGCTCTCCTATGATGCAGAGCACGTCCCTTCCAAACACACACCTACACTCTCCCACACCCATCACGGTGGAGGTGCCTCTCTGAGGGCAGTGACTCACAATTACAGGAGGGCAACACTGGCCCCACACATGCTCTTGGTTTTCCACTTATGGGGAAGACTTGTGTTGAGTCATCTTCATGTTCTCACCTTCTCCACTACAATGCATGTGACCTTTAAGCATAGGCCCCAACCCTCAGAAATATACCAACCCATAAACTCTGCCTGAGCAAAAGGGGAAGAGAAGGCATGATCACCTCTTGGCTTGGGATGTGGTGGGTGGTTTACTATAGTTTGGAGTAAATGGTTGGAGAGAATTCAAGTTCCTCTGTACACAATAGTGAATGTCAGCCATCACATCCCATGAACGCTCTTAATGGAGTGACTGCTGTGGGACATAGAGTGATACAGGAAATATACATTTAAGGACCAGGATGATAAAAAGACAAATGAGAAAGGATGCACACTTCTTTTTATGTAATAGCTTTATTCAGATATAATTCATATAATGTGAAATTCAGTAGTTTTTAATAGAGTTTTAATACGAGTTGTAGAATCATCGCCATTATCTAATTTACAACATTTTTATCACCATATATAAAAAATTCTATATTCATTAGCAGTCACTCACTATTTTTTCCTCCTCCCAGCACCTGGCAACCATTATTTTACTTTCTGTTTTTACTTTACTTTCTGGATTTGCCTATTATAGACATTTCACATATATGATTTCATATAATATGTGGCCTTTTGTTTGTGGCTTTTTTCACTAAGCATAATGTTTTCAAGGTTTATTCCTGTTTTACCATGTATCAGAACTTCATTTCTTTTTATGGCTGGATAATATTGTACTGTATGCATATACCACATTGTGTTTATCCATTCATCAGTTGATGAACATTCTGGTTGTTTCTGTTCTTTGGCTGTTATGAAAAATGCTGCTACTATGAACATTCATGTACAAGTTTTGTGTAGACATGTTTTCATTTCTCTTGGGTGTATACCCAGGTGTGAAATTTCTAGGTGATATGAGAACTCTGTTTAATACTTAAAGGAACTACCAAACTGTTTTCCAAAGTGGCTGCACCATCTTACATTCTCAAAGTAACCCAAAAGGGTCCCAATTTTTCTACATCCTTGCCAATACTTGTTCTAATTTGTCTTCTTCATTATAGCCATACTAATGAGTGTATAGTATCTCATTGTGGTTTTGATTTTCATTTCTATAATGTCTAATGATTTTGAGCATACTTTCATGTGCATATTGGCCATTTATATATATCTACTTTGGAGAAATATCTGTTCATATCATTTGCCCATTTTTAAAAAATTTGGTTATTTTTCTCTTTATTATTGAGTTACAGAAATTCTGTATTTATTCTGGATGCAAGTCTTTTCTAAGACATTTGATTTGCAAATATTTCTCTCATTCTGTGGGTTGTATTTTCACTTGATGGTGTCTTTTGTAGAACAAAAGTTTTTAATTTTGATCAAGTCTAATTAATCTATTTTTCCTTTTGTCACTTTGGTTTTGTATCTCAAAAGGCTTTACCTTACTCAAAGATAGGAATATTTACTCCTATTGTTTCTCCAAGAGTGTATAGTTTTAGATCTTACATTAAGGTTTATGACCCATCTGGAATTAATCATTGTGTAGGTAAGGAAGGAGTCTAACTTCACTCTTTTCTTGGGTGTTGATATCCGCTTGTCCCAGCACCATTTGTTAAAGAAATTAATTTCCCCCTTTAAATTTTCTTGGAATCCATGTCAAAATCAATTGACCAGAAACATGAGGGTTTACTTCTGGACACCCAATTTCATTCCCTTGATCTACATGTCTAGCCTTATGCCAGTATCTTGCTGTCTTGCTTACTGCAGCTTTGTAGTAAGTTTTAAAATCAGGAAGTGTGTGTCTTCCAACTTTGTTCTTATCTTTCAATATTGTTATGGCTATTCTAGGTCCCTTGCATTTTCTTATTAATTTTAGCATCAGCATGTCAATTTCTGCAAAATAATAATAATAATAATAATAATAATAATAATAATAATAATAGCCAGCTGGGGTTTCTACAGGCATTATATTAAATCTGTAATTCAATTTGGGGAGTATTGCTGTATTAACAATAAATATTAAGTATTCCAATCCATGATCATAGAATGTCTTTCATTAATTTAGGTCTTTAATTCTTTCAAATGTAGTTTTCAATGTAAAAGTCTTGCATTTCTTTTGTTAAATTTATCACTAAAATATTTTATTCCTTTTCATACTATTATAAATGGAATTGTTTTCTTAATTTTATTTTCAGATTGTTCACTGCTAGTATATAGACTTTTGTATATTGATTTTGTATACAACCTGCAACTCTGATAAACTCATTTATTATTTCTCATAGTTTATTTTGTGAATTGCTTGGGATTTCTATATATAACATCATGTTACCTACAGATAGAGATTAACTCCTTCCTCTCCATCTGATGTCTTTTACTTCTCTTTCTTGTCTAATTGCTCTGGCTTGAACCTCCAGTACAATGAGAATGAATGGTGACATTGGACATCCTTGTTTTGTTCCTGATCTTATGGTAAAAATATCCAGTCGTCTACCAAATAGTATAATGTTAGCTGTGAATTGTTTGTAGATACCCTTTATCAGGTTGAGAAAGTTCCTTTCTATTTTTAGTTTATTGGGTGTTTTAATTGTAAAAGGTTGCTAGATTTTGTAAAATACTTTTTCTCCATCTCTTGAGATGACCATGCAGTTTTGCTCTTTATCTTATTAATATAGTATATTACATCGATTGGTTTTTCAATATT
The DNA here is from genome assembly GCF_027409185.1 of Cynocephalus volans. Taxonomy (NCBI): domain Eukaryota; kingdom Metazoa; phylum Chordata; class Mammalia; order Dermoptera; family Cynocephalidae; genus Cynocephalus; species Cynocephalus volans. Next base: position 151,882,410 of record NC_084468.1, read on the forward strand.
GAATCAACTTTATATTCCTTGGATAAATCCCATTTTGAGTAATCCTTTATATATGTCCCTGGACATATAAAATCTGTTAGTATCTTGTTGAAAATTTTTGTGTCTATATTTATAGGGGATATTGGTTTGTACATTTCTTGTGTCTTTGGTTTTGATATCAAGGTAATACTGGCTTCATAGAATAATTTGGGAAATGTTTCCTCCTCTTCTCTTTTTTGAAAGAGTTTATGAGAGATTGGTGCCAATTCTGCTTTAAATGTGTGTTAGAATTTACCAGTGAAGATATTTGAGTCTGAGCTTTTCTTTGTGGGAGGTTGATGACTACCTCAATCTCCTTACCTGCTAAATGTCTATTTAGATTTTCTATTTCTTCTTCTGTTACTTTTGGTACTTTGTATCTGGCTCACACATGTTAAAAGACAAAAGCTAATTTGGAATTTTTCTCCCTCCCTGTCATCTACCTATCATCCTTATTAATTGGGTTTATCTCCTTGACAGCAACTATGGGAAAAATGAAAAAGCAAAAATATTATGTGTTTACATAGGGCAGATTCCTTTAGATTTCACTACCCGTGGCTTCTTTTCATGTATCTGGTCTCCTAGCCCCTCCTCTTTAAAACTTCTCAACTGTAAAGAAACATAAAAGAGAAAACAAGAGAGAGAGATTATTCCGGTAAGATCGGAATCCATTTTTCAGAGCCACATGGACAAAAAGGAGACATAAAATTTTGCAAACAGGCGTGGCTCATCTGGGCGTCTCGAAGCCTTCGCACTGTGTAACTTTTAGCAAAGGTGTGATGATTCATAACTTCAGCAGAATTGAGAACATGAAATTCTACATTTCCTTCCTCCTTAGAATTGTTCAGGGGAAGAGAAATGCTATTTCTTCCCTGAAAGTTAATTGCAAGTTTCTTTCTTTTCTTTCTGAATCAAATGTCACATGTATTGACAGAGAACCACTTTCACACAGAACTAGGTAAATACGGCCACGATTCTTATATTAATTCCAGAGTGATTGAGTCAAGAGAGGAGGTAATTCATCATTTCATCCTTGCAATGGAGGTCTCAGTTCTGTTGTCATTAGAAGGAGAGAAATTATTTTTTCTCCTAATGTACTTTACAAAACAAAAACTAACCACCATTAACAACAAAAAAATACCCTTTAAAGTTGTGTTCAAACTACAGTTGAAAAACAAGTTTGGCAACATTAGAGTTTTCCTAGCCCCATCTTGGGGTTTGAGCTTCCCAGAGATTGTGGGCAGTGCCTCCTTATTGCCAGGAATTCAACAGCCTTGGCCATTCTCTTCAACTGTCCTCTATCTGCCCTGCACTGCGGTAATTGATGTATCAAGAAGTTTCCACTCCTGTGAGATGAAGCTGGCTTATCTGTATTCCATCTAGGAGACTTGATTGCACAGAAACTAATGGTTGCCCACTAAGATCTCACTGGATCTGAACTCATTCTAGATGCTTCTTGCCATTGCACACTATTGGGTTATTAAAGCAAGATGACAATGTCTCCACAGACTGGACTCTGGCTTACGGTTTTGCAATTAACTCTGTGCAACCTTGGGATGGTAACTTAAATTATCATATTTGCTAATAGTTACGTGCTGTGAGGGCTTCCAGTGCCCACATGGGCCATGCCCATTTGTAAAATCTGATGTCTCCTTTTCACCCATTCTCAATTCTATAATTTTTCTTACGTTCTTTTCAAAGCTCTTACTCTGTTCTCTTGATAAAAGTAATACTTGATTACTGATGTAAAAGTCTTCAAGTGAGACTTTCAAACTGATTGTCAATCTTGCTCCTTTGGCATGCCAATGCCCACAATAATTTTTGGCCTTATTTATTTACTTATATAAACTTATTTTCCAATAATTTTGGTGTACTGAAAAGTTGCAGAAATAGTACAAAGGATGCCCATCTTCCCTTCACCCAGGGTCTCTCCAAATGTTGATATTTTAGCAGAGATGTGCCCTATCTGTATTAACATCTTTAACAAAGCAATGATCTCTAGGATGGATTAGGGAGCATGGGTTCCCATTCCGTCACGTGGTAACTTTCAAATGTCACTAAAATTTAAAATATAAAATATAAAGCTGTAACAAGGCAGCTTTGCTGCTGTTCAAAACTCATCTCCAGGTTTCTTAATCCATTTGTTCTTGTTTTCTTTCTTAGTTTTGCTTGATTCTCGAACCCTGTTTCAGAAAGTCTTAGAAACATACTTTCTTAACCATTTTAAAAACATCAAAAGACCTAAAAATGCTGCCCTTAATTATTTCGTAACTGAAACTGAGGCAAGTTTTAGCACGCTTGTCGGCTATTGTAAGCCACGCACAGGAAGCCCAAGTTTACTACACAGTGTCTTATTCTAGAACAGCAAGCCAGGCATTATTGTTTCTATTAATGTATTCTATGAATTAAGACTGGCACTCATGTATCAACATTCACGGTTTAGCTCAGATATTAAACATACTAAAGACTTTCATTTTCTTCCTTACAGTGACAGAGTGATTATCTTAACAGGTAAAATCATAACAAAATCCCAACATACTTGGAATGTTGTAAAATGTTTATCTTCCACTCTGAGAGAGATACATCACATTCACAACACAATTACCCTTTCTTTTCCTTTTTTCTTTCTTGTCCATGGACCTCAATTGCACAGAATTGGATTATTCATAATCCTTGGTTCACAATACTCTCTCACCTTGGTCCATGCACAGCCTTCACTTATTAATTCACTCATTTATTTATTTCTAATAATGTAAAAAACACCCATTAACCCACACCCATCACCACCGTAACAAAAGCCAGTACTATGACGACAACCGAATTCCAGTTTTCTGGTCTGTTCCTACCCTACATCCCTACGTCTCTCACCACCCAACCTTCAGGATGGTGACTATTATATTAAATCCTATGTTCATCATTCCCTTGCCTCCCTGTTTAATATAGGGTTTTCTCTTTGTGTCTCTTGATTAGCAAATTGATTTATTTTGTTTTATGTTTAAATCCTTCCCAGGTCCCCCTCAGATATGCCTTTCACATCACTATATTTGAGCAAATGTTTTTGCTCATTAGTTTTGGAGTAATAATTCTTCATTTATTCATACAACTGGCAAGAGTTGAGAATAATTTCATCTCCCTGGACAATAAAACCAAAAGGCGCTTCTGTGGGTTGTCTTGGTTACCTGGTGTGGGCGTCTTCCCCGCACGCCTGCTTAGGGCGGCTCCCCCTCCACTCATTGGATACTGCCTGTGGCTAACCAAGCCCAGGGACGATCCCCACCGTGTGCTTCCTTCCTGAGAGCTTTCCTATATGATGGATGAATTATGAACCCATACTGAGGAAGTTTTAAAAAGGGGAGGCTGACTTTGGGGGCTTTTGCTTTTCTGAGGTCAATGGAAGTTGATTCAGCAGCAAGGGGGTACTACAGGGTAGCAGAAAGAACACTGAATTTAGAGCATAGAGACGTGAATTGTAGTTTCAGTTCTGCTGCTAACTAGTTGTGTGACCTTGGGGAAGTGATTTTTACCTCTCTGGACCTCAGCTTCCGCTTCTGTAGAATAAACACTTACACCAAATGATTTCTAAGGGTCCTTCCAGATGAGGAACCTAGGGAAGAGCAGTTCAGTAACCTGCTGAAGGCCCCACTGCTCTCCCTCCGCTCATTTGGTTGCAGAGTCCGCATACATCCCATGGAGCTCCCACAGCCAGTGGGGGATACACAGATGGATGAGATCATTACGGCTCCTGGTTCAGGAACTTGGAATCCTATCACTCTCAAGTTCTGTGTGCTGTGTTTTTCAGTGTGTCTTACTAGTTAAAACCTGCTTATGGGCAGGGACGATAAGTTAAGACTTTCAATTGTAAGTATTGGAAGCATACTGGGACTGACTTAAGCAAAGAGGGAAATTTATCATAAGAACTCAGAGCCATGGAGTATTTCATAAAAGTCATAAGCAGGAACACAACTAGGCTCCAGTGGAGACCAGAGACATTACCCTGGGGGTGGGGGTGGGGGTGCCTAGAAACTCATCTCTCTCCATCTGTCTCTGTTTCTCCTGCCTGGCTTGTTTCATTCTTCACTTTTGCAGTAGCTGCTACTTGGCAGAAAATAGCTTTGACAACCACGATGCTTCATATGGAAAGGACAAAATCTTCCTCTCTCAGTCCTCATTCTGAGTTCCCAGGGATGGATTGTGATTGGCCGGTTGTGTGGCCAGGGTGGGGCAGAGACTGGGAAGGTGACTTCGTGCGCCAGCCTCTCGCCTCTCCTCTGAGAGGAAGGGATGGGAGAGGCTCAGGCCTGCGGAAGGTGTCCGGCCTCCAGCTCTGAGGAGCCGGGGCCAGCGCAGGCTCCCTCGTCTCTCTGTGCCCGCTGTAGCCCAGAGTGGGCACTCGTGCTTTCTGAATGAACTCATAAATAAATACAATCAACTGAAAATGAAATGACAGGGAAAGAAAGGCAGGCCAAGTGAACCCCACTTCAGGCTTTAAAAAGAAACTAAAAGAATATTAGTCGAAGAGAACAAGCCACACAATTTTGAAATAGAGGTTCCTAGACGGCAGGGAAACTTGTCACTAGACATTGTACATTTACAATCACGTATTAATACCACGCAATAGGGAGAAAGGCCATCATGACTTTTGGAACAACTGTGGGTGTTCTTATAAGGCATCAACCAAGAAGGAAGTGATAATAAAATGACATCTTTTTTGAATTTTCAGTGACTAAGAAGTTCTAGTGGTGTACAGTACTGCTAGGCATCTATAATTAACAGTAATTTATTGTGTATTCTCAAATGGCTAGAAGAGAGGAGCTCAAATGATCTCATCACAAAGAAACGATAAATTTTTGCACCGGATATGCTAACTACCCTGATTTGATTGTCACACATTGTATACATGTATTGAAATATAATTCTGGTATCCCATAAATATGTACAATCAATGTGTCACTAAATCAATCAATCAATCAATAGATAAATAAATAAATAAGCAAACCATCAACAAGGAGGGGCCAAGGTGGACAGAGAGGCCATTAGCAATTTGCTTTCTCGTAGCCATGACCCTGACGTCCAAAGGAAGTTTCTACTGGAGAATTGAGGCAGTTGAGAGCGAAATGTGCCTAACCCAGCATCTCATCCTTTGCCCTAATTTTACAAAAGAGGCTCAACTGCTCCCCGCCAGCTGGAGGCAGACGGGACCCTTGCTCAGTGCTCTGGAGAACCTCCCCGTCAGCCACCACCAATGTTCTGTGTGGACGTCACCTAAGACTGCACCGCCATTCAGGGTTGAAGAGCAGAACCAAGAACAATCCAGAAAGTAGGACCACAGCAACCCAGTGGCTTCAGATGCTGCCCCCACCTGGAAACACCCACAGCGGAGCTTTGTGTTGTTTGGCATGATCTGAATCAGTTCTGCTATGACGGTGTTTTGAGCTGATCTGCGCTCTAGTACCCTCATCCTTCCAGGCCTGGCTGACAAGTGCTATGTCGAAGCTGGGATGTGCTGGATGCGCAAAGGAGGCCACAGGCTGGTACGTATGCTGTCAGCCAGGTAGGCAGCACACGGGGATGCGGTGGTAGGAGAGCTGGAATGTTTTATGTTAAATTATATTTATTTAACATATATTTGTAGAAATATTCATATCAGATATTTATATAACTTTATTATACATTAATTTAACTTAACATTAAGTTATATTTAATATTTAATATTATATATACAAATATATATACACACACACACACACAGTTTGTGACTGGGGATGCTTTCCCTAGAGTTCATCTACCTCCTATTTCATGGGGCCTTTTTAAAGGAAGGAATTTTTGACATTTCATTAACATATTTAATTTAAGCTGATCACAAGCTTAAATCAACAATCTAAAATTTTAAACTTGATCTAAAATTCCTTCAGGAAAAAAGTTTGTAAGAGATTTTTCAGCATGAGGATTTCTGTTTCATCACTGAAGGATAACATACCCATTTACAACAACACATTTTCCTCTACAACACTGAATGTGTTCTAAAAAAATACTTCCTGGAGAAGTAGTTTCTTTTTAAAATTAATTTTATCTCCCTCTGACTGTTTTTGATTGACTAAACATGAGAAATCTTCCCTTGATGAGGTAATTATAATTCTGATGTCTCCATGGGGAAAAGAAAACTTACAATTTATCTTTAAACGGAAGTCAGTGTCTCAGACCAATATTTCCCTGGCAGAACAACATCTCTGATAAGTGGATTATTTTAACCTTAAAAAATTAATTTTTCAAGGTTTAAAAATCAAATTGTTGCTAGAAAACTTGATAAAGTGAACACAATTTAAAGGTTACATTTGTAAGTTAAATGCCAGTATGGAAAGAAAATTTTATGATGGAACTGAGTGTAGATGGTTAAAATTGACTTCTGACTTTTAGAAGTACATCTATGGGCCTGGTGCTGGGAAGGATTTCTAAGTATTCCTCAGGACGCAGAAGGTGTTGGCCAAGTTCCTTAAAAGCAGCCTGAAGATCTTCTAAATCCTGATCCAGTGCTGTTGATGTGAGTTGAGTGGATACACGTGAACGTCTGTGCCCTAAGCACTGGCACGTCGCTGCGAGTAAGTTACACCTCCAGGCAGCCTGAAGACGATGGCGAATGGGCCCTGCGGACTCTGCGCCTCGGTTTTTGTTGTGGAAGGGGAAAGCTTATTAGCCACTCCTGAGATTCCCTTCCTCGTGGAGGCCCGTCTGTCACTGGCACGCTCTTGGTCGCTTTCCACCCCCACATCTCACCTTCTCACCGATGGCCCAGGGAAGCCTACCCTCCCTGCTCCTCCACGCGCCATCCTGCAGAGACAGGCCCCCCACACTGCCTGTGACCGCGTGGGAGATACAAGTTATGCCTTTATTGCTATTTATCAACTCCTTAGACTTATTCCTTAGGTGGGAATGGAAGGCACCAGTGATTAGCCTCCCACAAAGACCCCCAACGCTGGTGAGAATATATACACGTCCCTGTGTCTCCAAAACTAAACCTTGACTTCAGCCTGGCCAAAGACCTGCAGGATTATTTTTCGAAAGTGTTGACTTACATATATTCACTTTGAAATGTCTTTTATTCATAAGGACAATCGAAGCCAATATACCCTTTTATGAATTAGTTGAGAAGCAGATACAGAAACCAGATACAAACCAACATATTGGCTTTATTCCCGGTAAGCGTGGATTAAAAATCTTGGCTTGGACCGAAGATCCAAATGGACTTCATCTGAACTTCCCCACACCCACTCACCCGCAGGTGGGTAGCTGCTCCCCCCCAGCAAAGGCAGCACCTGGCTCCCTGGGCTTGCCCCATGGGGGGCAGGACAGGTGCATTCTGTGACCAGGCTGCTTAAGAAAATGATGAGAAAGAGCAAAGCACACCAGGGAGGGCAGGCAGCAGTGAGCCTTACACTGCGACCCCAACCCTGAAGGGCAGCAGAATTAGTCATCCACACTGAGGAATCAGGGGTACAGAGAACAAGAAAGTTCCTTCAAATACTTATGAGACGTCAGAAGTTCCCCTTCCCTGGGCCAAGGCAGGAGCAAGTGGGGCGTGGAGAACAGGTCTCCCTGATAGACACTCCAGCACGTCACTGAGCCAGAACTAAAACTAAGCTTTACCTAATGTGGCTTTGCCCACAGGTTGCCAAAAATGAGAGCACAGAAAGAGTTTTAAATAATCCTTTGAAAACTGTGAAAGCAATTAAATCCCACCTCAATAAACACTCTGCCACGAGCACCACGGCCTCACCACCGAAGGGCACGAGCTGGCGCCCACTCGGGTCAGCATCCCACTGGAGGCACGGGGGCAGGGCTTCCTGCTCCTCTTCTCCCCTTCCCTTGTCATGCTGCATACACGGTCCCACTTTTGATTTGAGAGTTTTTCATGTTGCTTGTCCCTAACATCAAAATTACTAGTTAAGAAGCCTAAGGCAGAAGGATTTCATGCAAGTAAGTGTTCAAATTCCTAGAAGTGTTACTTACTGAGCACACACTAGTGCTATTCTAGGCATGCAGCACTAAACCAGACAGAGCTTACATTCCGGTGGAAGGGAAAAAAATGACCAAGTGGATAGTTAGGCATGAGTGACAAAGGACAGACACCAACACAGAGTTATACAACTGACTTATTGATTAGTCAGGCTGAGCAACAGGCATTTTTATTTGCAGGTTTACTGCATCGCAGGAAGCACATTATAGCCACAAACAGATTCCTTTTTAATAGTGAAAAAAAACTTGAACTCGCATCTCTGCTTTGTTTTAACCAAGTAGCCAAAAAGCAATGGTAAAAATTTTTAAAAATGTTTTGCAGTAAAATATACACAACTTAAAATATGTCTGTCATTCTAACCATTCCTAAGAGTGCCTTCAGTGGCATTAACCTCATTCACATTGTTGTGCAGCTGCCACCACCAACCATGGGCAGAACTTTTTCATCTTCCTCAACTAAAACTCTGTACCCAATAAATAATAATTCCTACTTTTGTCCACACTCCAGCCCCTGACAACTACCACTCTATTTTTTGCCTCTATGAGCTTGCCTAGTTTAGGTACCTGATTTAAGTAATATCATACAATATTTGTCCTTTTGTTTCTAGCTTATTTCACTTGGAATAATGTCTTCAAGGTTCATCCATGTTGTAGCATGTGTTAGGTTTTATTCCTTTTTAAGGCTGAATAATATCCATTGTGTACATACATTTTGTTTATCTATTCATCTGCAGATGGACATGGGGTGCTTCCACATTTTGGCTGTTGTGAATAATGCTGCAATAAACATTGCCATACAAGTGTCTGAGACCCTGTTTCCAGTTCTTTGGGGTGTATACCTGAGTGGAATTGCGGGACTGTGTGGTAATTGTACATGTTACCTTTGTGGGAACCACCAGACTGTTTTCCACAATGGCTGCACCGTTTTAAATGCCCAACAGCAAGGCACACGTTCCTTGCTAACACTTGTTATTTTCTTTATTATTATTATCATTATTATTGTTATTATTGTCATCCCAGCAGCTGTAAAGTCATATATCTCTGGGTTTTGATTGGCATTTTCCTAATAATTAATGATGTTGAAATTAATGATCCATGTGCTCATTAGCCATTTTTATATCTTCTTTGGAGAAATGTCTATTCAAGTCCTTTGCCCCTTTTATCTATTGGGTTATTTGTCTTTGTCTTTTTGTTGTTGAATTCTAGGAGTTCTTCAGAGACCCTGGATATTATCCCTTATCAGATCAATAATTTTCAAATATTTTCCCCTATTCTGTAGTTGTCCTTTACTTTCTTAATAATGTTCTTCCATTAATTTTTTTTTTCATTGTACATGTTTACGGAATACGGTTTGTTTTTTCAATACATGCATGTATTGTGTAATGATCCAGTCAGAATAGCTGGCATATCTACCACCTAAATGTTTATCATTTCTTTGTGGTTATAACACTGAAGATCCTCTTTTCTGGCTATCTTGAAATATACTCTACAAAATTATTAGCTATTGTCACGCTGGAGCACCAGAACTTACTATCCAGCTGTAATTTCGTAACTTGGCGCCAGTCTACCAACTTGTCCCCTCTGCTCTCCCCCTCCCTTTCCCTGCCTCCAGTAACTACTTTTCTAGTCTCCATTTCTCATTTTCTCCCTCTTTTTATTTTTCTTAACTGAGCTATGATAATTGTACATATTTATGGAGTACAATATGATTTTTGGGCACATTCATACTGTGTGCAATGATCATATCAAGATGCTTAGTATATCCATCACTTCAAGCATTTGTCACCTCTTTGTGTTGGGAACATTGAACATCATCTTAACCAGCTATTCAAAGATACGCAGTATTTTGTCATTAACTGTAGTCTCACTATATTGCTACAGAACACTAGGTCCCACTTTTCCTATCTCTCTACACTTTCATGTCCACCGACCACTTTTGCCTGTCCTCCCTCCGCATTCTCCCCAAATAATGTTCTTTAATGTACAAAAATTTTGATGAAGTCCACTTTATTTTTTCCCTTTTGTTGCTTATGCTTTTGGTGTTCTATCTGAGAATTCATTATGAAATTCAAGGTCATGAAGATTTAATCATATGTTGTCTTCTAAGAGCTTTTCAAAAGACGTTTTTTTTTAAGAGCAGTTCTAGGTTCACAGAAAAATCAGGAATATAAAATTTTTGACATATTACCTGTCTCACACATGCATAGCCTCCCTCATTATCAAAACCCCTCTTTAGAGTGGTGCATACAATTGATAAACCTACATTGACACATCACAGTCACCCAAAGTTCACAGTATATTTCAGGGTGCAGTCTTGGTGTTGTGTATTCTACAGATTTTGACAAATATATCCATCTTTATAATATTATACAGAGTATTTTCACTGTTCTAAATATCCTCCCTCTGTGTATTCAAAGAATTTTATGATTTTAGCTCTTATATTTAGGTTATTAATGTATTTTGAGTTAATTCTATATATGGTGTGAGGTAGGGAGGGATCCAACTTCATTCTTTTGCATATGGAAAGCCAGTTGTCCTTGCACTATTTCTTGAAGAGACTATTCTTTCCTCTATTGAATACATTTGGCACCTGTGTCAAAAATTAATTTGCTATATATGTGCGGGTTTATTTTTGGACTCTTAATTCTATTCCATTTGTCTTTCTGTTTATCCCTATGACAGTACCACACTTTTGATTATGGTAGCTTTGCCATATGTTATGAAATCAGGAACTGTGAGTCCTCCAATTTTGTTATTCTTGTTCAAGATTGTTTTGGTTCTTCTGGGACCTTTGCAATTCCCTGTGAATTTGAGGATTGGCTTTTTTATTTCTGGCGCAAAAACTGTTGGAATTTTGAAAGGGATTGCATTGAATCTTTAGATTGCTTTTTTTAGATTTTTTTTATTAACATCTTAATAATACTAGGTCTTCCAATCCATGAATACAGGGTGTCTTTTCATTTGTTCCTTTAATTTCTTTCTTTAATTTCTTTCAGCAAGGTTTTTTAGTTTGCAGTGTTCAAGTCTTTCACTTTCTTGGTTAAATTTATTTCTAGGTATTTAGAAAAAGCAATCAAGAAAGAAAGTCTATTTACTATAGTCACCAAATAAAATAGCTAGGAATAAATCTAACCAAGGAGGTGAAAGATACCTACAATGAGAACTACAAATCACTACTGAAAGAAATTAAAGAAGACACCAAAAGATGGAAAGACATTCCTTGTTCGTGGATTGGAAGAATCAATGTAGTGAAAATGTCCATACTACCCAAAGTCATCTACAGATTCAATGTAACCTCCATCAAAATACCAATGACATTCTTCACAGAAATAGAAAAAGCAATCCTAACATTCGTATGCAACAACAAAAGATCCCAAATAGTCAAAGAAGTCCTGAGCAAAAAAAGTAAAGCCAGAATCATTACACTTCCTGTATATTACAAATCTATAATAAAAAAACCAGTATGGTACTGGCATAAAAACAGACACATGGACCAATGGAACAGAACAGAGAACCCAGAAATCAACTCACATATTTACAGCCAACTGATCTTCAGCAAGGGCACCAAGAACATGCAATGGGGAAAGGAGAACCTCTTCAATAAATGGTGTTGGGAAAACTGTATATCCATATGTAGAAGAATGAACCTTGATCTGTACTTCTCATCATATACTGAAATCAACTAAAAATGGATTAAAGACTTAAATATGAGACCTGAAACTTTAAAATTCCTAGACGAAAACATAGGGAAACACTCCAGGATTTAGGACTGGGAAAAGACTTTATGAATAACACCCCAAAAGCACAGACAACAAAATAAAAATAAACCAATGGGATTATATCAAACTAAAAAGCTTCTGCACGAGAAAAGAAACAATCAACAGCATGAAAAGGCAATCTATAGAATGGGAGGAAATATTTGCAAACTACGCATCTGACAAGGGAGTAATATCTAGAATATACAAAGGGCTCAAACAACTATACAGCCAAAAAACCCCAAATAATCCAATTAAAAAATGGGCAAAGGAGCTGAATAGATGTTTCTCAAAGACATATAAATGGCCAACAGGTATATGAAAAAGTGCTCAACATCACTAATCATCAGGGAAATGCAGAGAAAAACCACTTTGAGATATCACTTCACCCCAGACTGGCTATTATAAAAAAGACAGGGAATAACAAATGCTGGTGAAGATGTGGAGAAAGAGAAACCCTTCTAAACTGTTGGTGGGACTGTAAATTAGTATAGCCATTATGGAGAAAAGTATGGTGGTTTCTCAAACAACTATAGGTAGAACTCCCATATGATCAAGCAGTCCCACTTCTGGGTATATATCACGAGGATTGGAAATCATCAGGTCGAAGGGATACCTGCACTCCCATGTTTATTGCAGCTCTATTTACAATATCCTGGTGATGGAACCAACCTTAATGTCCATTGATGGATGACTGGATAAGGAGATTGTGGTATATGTAGACAATGGAATACTACTCAGCCATAAAAAAGAATGAAATTCTACCATTTACATCAAAATGGATGAGCCTGGAGAAAATTATCCTAATTGAAACAACCCAGGTACAGAAAGAGACATACTGCATGTTCTCATGCATAACCAGGAGCTGAATCCATAAATAAACAAATAATAGAGACAGAGAGAAAGAAAGAAACAACAATAACAGTAACACATTGAACTTTTAGAAAGAGAGAAAAGAACTGTGGTTACTAGAGGTGGAAAAGGGGAGGGGGAGAGGGAAGAGGGCTAATGAGGACTATTGTTACTAATGATTGTGTATAGTCATGACGAATAAGCTAACAGTCCTGATCTAACCATCACACATTGTACATGATTGTTGAAAATCAATGTTGTACCCCACATGTATGTATAATAAATTATCTTAAAAAATAAAATTAAAAAAATAAAATAAAATGAAACACTTGAAAATTGGAAATAAAGAAAACTTGGAGATGGGGATGTTTGAGGCTGACAGCAACAGAGAGATGTCACAAAAAGAAGTGGGTTAAACACTCACTTCTGAATCTATGACCACATCTTCTCTCACAGTAATCTGAGGTTCTGAGTGTGTGTTTGCCATAGTTTGTAAACATTAAGGTAGGTAGGCCATTGATAAACTCTGAAAAATATGTTGATGAAACAGACTCAGAGGTCAGGGGCGTAATTGAGGGGTAGTTATTTCTCCATGGCATAAAGTTTTGCTGCTATCTCTTTCAATTGCATAAGTTAATTACCTTGTTTTAGCCATTCCACAATGCATATACAAGTATATTTGAAAACATCATGCTGTACATGACGAATATATACAATTTCATCTGACAATTTAAAAATAAATAAATATGATTTAAAAATAGATGCTATTGTAAATAGAATTGTTTTCAATTTCCTTTTTTAGTGTTAATTTCTGGTAGAGAGAAACAACTTTGTTTTTTGTGTTGATCTTTTTAGCTGCAATTTTGCTCATTTTGTGTTCTCGTGGATTCTTTGAAATTTTCTATATATAGGATCATGTCCTCTACAAATAAAGATAGTTTTTACTTCTTTTTAATTTAAATGTCTTTTCTTTCTTTTCTTTTTCTTGTCTAATTGTTCAGCTAGAACTTTTAATGTTGAATAGCAGGGGTGAAAGTGGGCTCCTTGTCTTGTTAGGGGGAAATTAGGAATTCTTAAAAGGGAAAAGTTTTAGTCTTTCACTACTGAGGATGACATTAGCTGTGGGTTTTTTATAAATGCCCTTTATTACGTTTAGGAAGTTCCTTTCTATTCTTAATTTTTCAGTTTTTTTTTTTTTAATCATGAAAGGTTGTTAAATTTTGCCAAATGCCTTTTCTCCATCAATAAAGATGATCATACTGTTTTTCCCCTTTGTTCTATTAATTTAATCAATCTATTACATTGATTTGTTTTCATATTTTGAAACACCCTTGCACTCCTGGGATAAATCCCACGGAGTCATGGTGTGTAATCCTTTTAATATGCCATTTGATTTGGTTTGCTAGTATTTCATTGGTGATTTTTGTATCTATAATCATACAGAATATTAGCCTGTGATTTTCTTTTTCTTGTGATGTCTTTTTCTAGTTTTGGTATCAGAGTAACGTCGACCTCATAGAATGAGTTACGAAGTATCCCCTCATCTTCTATTTTTTGAAGAAGTCTGTAAAGAATTGGTGTTAATTCTTCTTTAAACGTTTGGTAAAATTCACCAGTAAAGCCATCTGGTCATGGACATTTCTTTGTGGGGAATTTTTCGATTACTAATTCAATCTCTTTATTGGCTGTATCTGTTGAGATTCTCTATTTCTTCATGAGTCAGTTTAGGAACTTTGTTTCTACGAATTTTCCCATTTCATCTAGGATATCTAATTTGTTGGCATACAATTGCTCAGAGGATTCTCTTAAAATCTTTTTTATTTCTGTAAAATTGTACTAACGTCCCCATTTTCATTTCAGATTTTAGCTATTTGTGCCCCCTCCTTTTTGTCAGTCTAGCTAGAGATGTGCCAATTTTGCTGATCTTTTTAAAAAGCCAACTTTTGGGTTTATTGGTTCTCTTTTTTTCTATTCTCAATTTGATTAATCTCCACTCTTATCTTGGTTATCTTCTCTCTTCTTCTAGCTTTGCAGAAGAAAGTTTGGTTTTCTTTCTTTCTCTAGATCCTTATTGTGTAGCGTTAAAATCTTTCTGCTTTGTTAAGACAGACATTTGCAGCTGAAAATCTTCCTCTGAGCACTGCTTTTGCCGCATTCATAAGTTTTGGCATGCTGTGTTTTCATTTTCAGTCATCTCTGAGTAGTTGATAATCTCCCTTGGGATTTATTTTTTGATCCATTGGCTGTTTAAGAGCATGTTGTTTAATTTTCACACATTTGCGACTTTTTAATTTTCCTTCTGTTCTTGGTTTCTAGCTTCATTCCACCATGGTTGGAGAAGACATTTTGTATTATTTCAATCTTTTTAAATTTATCGACACATTTTATGGATTAATATATGGTGTACCCTGGAGAATGTTGCATGTGCACTTGAGAATAATGTGAATTCTGTTTTTGTTGGGTGCAGTGTTTTGCACATGTCTGTTGGATCTAGTTCGTTTATTCTGTTGTTCAAGTCCTCTGTTTCTTTACTTTTGTCTGGTTGTTTCGACCATCATTGCAAGTATTGAAGTCTCCAAACACTGTTGTAGAACTATTTCTTGCTTCAATGCTGTCAGTGTTTGCTTTATATATTTTGGGGCCCTATACTTTTATGCATATATGTTTATAATTGTTATATCATTTTTTATGAATTGATCCCTACACTCTTGGCAACACAACTCTTGCTATCAAACATTTTAATCTCTGCCAGTGTTCTTGGTTCAATTAAATTTTTCTTATTATGAGTGAAACTGGACATCTTTTCACATGCTTTAAAGTCATTTTTTCCTTTTCTATAAACTTTTTGTTCATATTTTTAGCTCATTTTTTTGCTAGTTAAAAACTATTGGTACATATAATATTCTCATTTAATAAATTAGTCCATTGTTACAACGGAATTTACAAATGTTCATTTCCCAGTGTGTTGTCCATTCTCTGACTCTGCTAATGGTGGCTTTTGCTATGCAGAAATGTTTCATTTTCATATATTTGAATTTATAAATATTTTCTGAGTTTTGTGTAATAGTTAGCCAAGGATTCTTCAAAGGTTGCTGTGAAAAACTTTTTTTGCTTTAATTTCTTTCAGTGCTTTTTTGCTTGTTTGTTTCTTTTTTACTTATTATTAAATATATTCCTTCTGAATGAATGCTGGTGCAAATTGTATGGTAGGGATCCATATTTATTTATCTTTCCAGATGGCTTTCTGGTTCTCACAAAACTTTATATTGACAAGTCTATCTATTCAATCAGCTTTGATGTGATCTAACTGTAAAAATACTATGTTTCACCTGTTGAGACAGATTTCCACTCACCATGGCATTTTCTAAGGGAAGCTCACCTGAGAATGCAACTCTGTACAATACTCTTTTACAAAACCTATTCTTAGCAGAAAAGGCATCTAGGAATCCCTAAGTCAGCGAGGTAAATAATTTGTTGTCAAGTCAATAATCCTGTTTGTTCCACCCTGACCCTCTGTTCCAGTTTAGTAAATGGGCTTTCTGTAACCTAGACTCTCTCTGCACCCATTTCAGTGATCATATCTTTATTTTGCACAGCTTTGAGTGGGCCACTGCCTTCAATACTTGCTTGGTACCCTCAGTTCCCTTATGACTGAAGAATGACACTCTGTTAAGATCTGCTGTGAGACCACCCCCAAGGCCAACGATTTATTGTCAAGCTGTATCTCTAAATCTTGATTTTATGTCTATTTGATATCACACCCATCTAAGAGAAATATGTGCAAATCGCATATCTGATAAAGGACTTGTAGCTGGAATATATAAAGAACTCTTAAAGCCCAATAATAAGAAAACAAATTGCTTAAAGTGATTGATTTTTACAGACATTATAATGAAGAAGACTATACAGATGTCAAATAAGCACAGAAAAAGATACTCAACATCATATGTTATCAGGGAATGAGATACCACTTCACACCTATTATAACACCTAAAATCACAGAGACTGACCAAACCAAGTATGGGTGAGGAAGCAGAACAATCAAAACTCTCATACGCTACTGGCAGGAATAAGTTAAACACAGTCAAACATCCACCCGCTGTATGACCAAGCCATCCAACTACTAGTTATTTACCCAAGAGAAATGAAAGCATATGCTCACACAAAGACTGCGTGTAATAGCCATAAATTAGAAACCACTTAGATGTCCATCAGCAGCTGAATACGTAGACAAATTGTGGCATATCCACACATTCAAAGTAATATTAATACACTCAATAAAAAAATGAATTAATTATTGTCACATGAAATAACGTGAATGAAACTCGCAGTAACTATGCTGAGTGAAAGGAGATAGATAAAAAAGTGTACAAATTAGATGATTCCATTTATATAAAACTCTAGAAAATACAAGCCAGTCTTTAGTGACAGAAAACAGTTCAGTAGCAACCAGGGCATAGAAGGTGGGCAGACAGGGGCAGGAGGGAGGATTATCAAAAAGGAAACTGTTGGGGATAGTGGATGTATTTATTCACTCTCCTGACTTTGGTGATGGTTTCATGGGTATATACATATGTCAAAACAACCAATTGTACACTGTAAACATGTACAGGTTATTGTATGGCAGTTATACCTATGTCAATAAAGTTATTAAAAATAGGCCAAGGAATGGCCTTTAAAAAATAGATTTATGAGTTAAAAGTTGGTATTTGAGTCTATACACAGTGGGGGAGCCACTGGAAGTTTTTGAGAAAAAGGTGATACCCAGGTGCTATGTTTTAGGGCTCCCTGGAATTAAACATAAAACTGAATTCATAGAACTGATACTTTTGAGAAAAAAATTAAAAGTATCACTAGAATGAACTTTGTGGTGCTGGGTTAGAGCTGGAGACATCAGTACGAACTCATGTTTAGCTCAGTACAGATGGACAGATACAGAAATGATTGTAGATATGTGCGTGTATAAATGGATTAGTGTACACACATGTACGTCCCAGCTCTGACCACTGAGAAGTCTTAGAAACAGCAAGGCCCAGTAGCGACAAGCATGCCTAGTACCAAGATCTGGATTTCTAACCTCTCCAGTGAGAGGAACCAGGACTCCCCAGAGAAATGGCTGACTCTAGGACTAGGACAAAAAAACAAAACAAAAACTACCAAAATACAAGGTGAGCCTGGAGCTTCTTGTAGAGTCAGCAAGAAAATAAAAATCAAAATGTAAAATGATTGGAACATGACAAAAGGACACAAAAGCTAACTTGGAAGAGCTCCCAATTGCCAAAGCTGGAACAATCTGAGCAACAAAATAAATAACATCGTATTGAATTATAATCCCAAGTGTAAATCCATGTGTTCATACTGATATAAATAAACAACTGAATAAACAAACAAATAAATAAATAGGGAGAACAGACAAATAATTACAAACACTTTCTGTAGGTACGTTGCCCTCCAGGAGATGTGCGCAGCCCTCCGTCCCGACATCTGTCCTCTCAAGTGTAGGCTTTGCTCAGTGACTTGCTTTCAAAGAATAGGTAGCTTTCCAGCAGGAACCCTAGAAAATACTACCTTAATCAGGCAATCAAGGATAACATCATTAATGATAAGTCACACTGAAAGCATGAAAGCATGTATCCCAGTGTGACATGACAAAAAGGGCACTTCACCTCTGTGGTCTTCCTCCAAAAACCCATAACCCCAGTCTAACCATGAGTAAACATCAGAGAAACCCAAATTGAGGAACATTCTACAAAATACCTGCTCAGTATTCCTAGCAATTTTAAAGGCTGCCAAAAACAAAAACAAAAATGTCTGGAAAACCATCACAGACCAGGAAAGGCTACTAAAAGTAATGATTTATGATTGATTATTGATTATTATTTTATTATTTGTTTTTTATTACTGATGCAATCCTTCAACAGAAAAAGAACACTAGTGGAAAATTTAATGGAATCTGTATAAAGTGGAGTTCAGTTAATAGTAATGTACCAGTGTTGGTGTCTTAGTTTCAACAAACCATGACTTACATGATTATGTAAGTGTTAAAAATGGAGGAAATTGGGTGAATGGTATACAGGAACTCTCTGCACTATCTTTGTAACTTTTCTGTAAAGCTAAACCTATTCTAAAATAAAAAGCTTATTAGAAAATATTACCCAGCATGTCTGTATTTGTGAGTGTCAGTGTGATTTCTCATGGGAGAAGAGAAAGTCCTTCTTTAACGTAACTCTCAACTATGAGTGTTACTGGCCTAAGCCCCCAAAGTTTATAGTTTAAATCTGAGTTTTTAGTGTTCCCAACCTGATAAATGAAATTTCACAACAGAATCATTAGGGAACAGCCTGGTGAACTCGTCTAGGGGCCCCAGTGATGCAAATGACAATGGTGTCTTCCAGTTGGGAAGAGGAGCCTTACTTAGCAGAAAGGTACTAGAGACTTTACCTACGGGCAAAAGGTGAGTGAATGAGCTTCACTCCGAGAAATAAAAGCTCAGGGACGAATCCTTGGAGTTCCCAGTTGTCATCTTGGAAGCATCCCTGAGATGTCATTAACTTCCTAAGTTAGATTCCCTACTCTGCATTTGAAGCACACCAAAGATCCCATTATTGCACTTGCAACTGTCTAGTTAATATTTCTTTTCCCAACCAGACTACAAACTCTGCTAGGGCCATGCTCCTGCCTGTACTTTACACCTTACCCCACCTTGTCCCAGTACCTAGCACTCAATAAATATTTTGTATTAGTTTCCAAATAGTTTCTGCCGTAACAAATTGCACAAACTTAGTGGCTTAAAACAACACAAAATCATTAGCTTACAGTTCTGCAGGTCAGAATCAGACATGGGTTTGGCTGGGCTACAAAGCAAGGTGTGACACACTGCACTCCTTTCTGCAGGTGGTGGGGAGAATCTGTTTCCTCCTCATTTGGTGTGTTGGAGGAATTCAGTTCCTTGTGGTTGTAGGACCTAGGCCCACATTTTCTTGCTGGCTGTAAGATGAGGCCATTCCCAGCTTCCACAGGTCACCAGATTCTGTGGCTCACGGCCCCCTTTCTCCATCTTCAAAGCAATGGCAGCTGGTCCTTCACACACAGAATCACCCTGACCTGCCCCTCTTTTCATTGTCTTCCACTTTTAAGGACACGTTTGTTGAGACTGGGTCAGGAAACTGCCCCATCTCAAGGTTCTTAACCTTAATCACATCTGCAGAGTCCCTTTGCCATGTAAGGTGACACATTCACATGTACCAGGGACTAGGACGTGGACTTCTTTGATAGATCATTATTCTGCTACCACAGAGCATCAGTTAAGAAAGTTTTCAGCTGCAAAGAATAGAAAACCCGATTAATAGTGACTTCAGAGACCAGAGATTTATTTTTCTATGGCACAGTAAAGTCGGGAAGCAGGGAGACCAGATTGGGTGGTCCATCAAGGGAAGCCACACACTGAAGATGGGGCAGTAGAAGGATGTCATTCATCCTTCTACTGCCCCATCTTCAGTGTGTGGCTTCCTGTTGCTGCTGCAGTCACAGGCACTATATCTGCATTTGAAGCCGGAAGAAAGAGCCAGAGCTATTCCATGATACCTCCTTCAAACTTCTCTCATATATCATTGGTCAGAACTAGGTCATATGGCCACTCTTGCTACAATAGAGGGTAAAAAGTACAGTATCTGGCTGTACTAGTCCATTTTTGTGTTACTATTACAGAATACCACAGACTGAGTAATCCATAAAGAAAAGAGGTTTATTCGGCTCACTATTCTGAGACAGCTGTCTTTTGCGCAGGCCTCAGGTTGCCTTCACTCATGGCAGAAGGTGGCAGGACATGCAGTGGGTGAGGGGAGGTGCCAGGCTCTTTTTAACAACCAGCTCTCACAGAAAAAAAATCCATTCTCAGGAGAGCTCACTCACTGCCCAGGGAGGGATCCACCCTCATGACCCAAACACCTCCCACTAGGCCCCACCTTGCAACACTGCCACATTGGGGATCAGATTTCAACATGAGCTTTGGGGGAACAACACATCCAAACTATATCACTGGCAAAGATAAACTATATTGTTTGGAAAGGCTTAGAGCAATTAAAAATTATATCATGAGACCATTCTGAGAAATAATCTGGTTTTTCTTAAGCAAAGAAGAACAATGCAGGGTTCTTGGGTAGGCAATGAAAAACAGGTTATCCTACATAATCAAAAGAAAAGTAATGCAAGCATGAGTCAAAAGAGAAATGCTCGGCGTTTCTTGAGCAATCTGAGCAGCAGGAATCTGTAAAGCTTTTCCCTAGATACAGCAATAACCTGACTCGCCTGCAAACGCTGCTCATCTGGGGGTTCTTACTCTCACATTTTAAATCCTTGGGAGTAACAATTTGGGCCCCGTTAGGTCAGATGCCCACCCCTGGGGTGATTAACTATGGCTGGGAGTTCAGGGACATTCAGTATAGACAAGGTCTAACCCTGGAAGTCCTACCCTGCGTATTGGGGACTATTCTCAGAGAAGTGGTAATTGTGAGATGGACCTTTAGCCAAGAGGTTGTCTGTTATATTACAATAGTAAATATGGATAAAGGACAATTAAAAATAAAAATTCTGACTAGATGGTTGTGTCATGTTTTTATTATGTGATGATGACAAACAATGTAGTGGCAGCAGTTTTTCAAAATGATATTAGATTGCATTCACTAAAATTAGAGTTGCCATCATTTGATGAGGGCTAAAGTTAATGTGCTATTTCAAGGACTATCTAGTGATGACTCTACCAAGAAATACAAAGTGCATTACTAAGGTTTTGCATTAGCAATACTTGAAAAGTGGTAAACTTTACTGTTGTCTATTTATTCCACTAAAAACTATTTACCTCTATGGGAGGTTCTGAGTGGTAGGTCTGTAGCAATTGGTAGATGGACTATGGGGTATCATTGCTGTGCATTTCACTGATATGTTAACTTGCATGACAAAATCACAGCCTGTCCCCACTGTGATGTTGAAGGAGAAATAAATTAATTATGACATTTGTATTTTTATTTTTCATTCATTTAATTTTATAAAACCCAGAGTAATATATAAAGAATATGGTATGAATTTTTACTAGGCATAGAAATTTGTGTGTGTGTGTGTGTGTGTGTGTGTGTGTGTGTGTTTGTGTGTGTATACACTTTTGATTAAGAGCTTCTAAAAAATTTAATACAAGGTGATGTCAGGGAAGACAGCAGATTAGAAAGCCCTCAAAATTTATCTCTTCACCTAGATAACAATTATATACTGCCAGAATCTGTCTGATATAATGATTTTGGAACTCTGGGATCTATCTGAAGGTTTCCAGCTTCCAAGAAAAGGCCTGGGTAATGTTTAAGGATTACAGAATTTGAAACAACAACAACAACCCCCCCCCCACCCCGCATATATGAGAGAATTTAGAAAGTCACTATGCATGCCCAAGGAAAAATGTAGGCTCAAAAAAGACCCAAGAAGACCTTAAGTTTACATCCCAGGCTGATGCCCAGCAAAGAGAAACTTAAAACAATTTTAAAATTCAGTAAATCCTGGGAAAGGATTTCCAGAGTTACTGCATTATAATATTCAAATGTCCAGTTTTTAACAAAAAATCACAAGGCATATTGTAAAAACAGGAAAATATGGGCCACTTAGAGGAACAAAATAAATTGATAGTAAACATCCCGGGGGAAGACCAGATGGCAGACTTACTAGACAAAAACTTCAAAACAACTGTCTTAAAGATGTTCATAGAGCTAAAGAGAGACAGAAACAGATTCAAGAAAATGATGTATAAACAAAATGAAAATGTCAATAGAGACAGAAAGCAACAAAAAAGGAATTCTGGAGTTGAACAGTACTATAACTAAAATTTTTAAAAATTCACTAAAGGGATTCAAAAGCAAATATAAGCAGGCAGAAGAAATAATCAGTGGACTTGATGACAGGACAATTGAAATTATCAAGTCAGAGTAACATAATGAATAAAAGTTTAAAGAAAAGTGAACAGAGCCTAAGGGACCCATGGGATACCATCGAGCAGACCAACATACACATTGTGGAAGTCCTAGAAGAAGAAGAGGGAGAAGGGAAGAGAAATATTATTTTTAAATTATGGATAAGAATGTCCCAAGTTAACAGCAACATATGTATCTACAAATCCAATATGCTCAATGAACTCCAAGTAGGATCAATTCAAAGAGACCCATACCAAGACACATTATAATTGAACTGTTGAGAGCCAAAGACAAACAGGATCTTGAAAACAGTAAGAGAGAAGTGACTTATCATATATAAGAGATTCTCAATAATATCAGCATATTTCTCATTAAAATCCTTTGAGGCATAAGGCAGTGAATTCATATACTCAAAGAATCCTGCATTCGGCAAAATTGTTTCTTCGAAATGAGGAAGAAATGAAGACATTCCTAGATAAACAAAAGCTGATGAAGTTTATTACTACTAGGCCTTCTCTGTAAGAAATGCTAAAAGAAGTCCTTCAATTTGAAATGAAAGAATGCCAGACAGGAACTCAAAACTATGTGATGAAACAAAGACCTCCACTAGAGGTAATTTACAAAAGCTTGTAATTTTAATTTTAATTTTTTTCAATAATTGTAATTTTGCTTTGTAATTCCTTTTTTTCTACATGATTCAAAAAAATATTAGTCATTGTTTTTGAGCATGTATAATTTATAACATCAGTAACTGAAAGGTGGGGACAGAGATTTTGTATGCCGTTGAATTTAAGCTTATATAAGTTCAAATTAGACTATTGTAAATTCAAAGTGTTAAGTGTAATTGCCATGGTAACCACACACAAAAAATAGCTATAGCATATAAACAAAAGAAAATGAGAAAGTAATTAAAGTATTTTACCACAAAAATTCAATTAAACACAAAAGAAGACAGTAATCCAGGAAACCAGGGACAAAAAAGATGCCCTATAGAAAACAAATAGCAAAATGGCAGAAGTATGTTCTCCCTTATCAGTAAATACTTTAAATGTAAGTGGATTAAAGTCTCAAAAGATGGAGATCGGCAGAATGGATTGAAAGAAAGATCCAACTATATACTGTCTATAGGACGCTCACTTTAAACCCAAGGACACAAAAAGGTTGAGAGTAAAGAGATAAGAAAAAAAAAAAGATATTCCATGCAAATAGATAGTCAGCTCTTGTCCCATGAACATGTATAATCAATAATAATAATAAAAAATTTTTTCTTAAGTAATCTAAAGAGAGCTGGAGAGGTTATACTAATATCACACAAAATAGACTTAAATTTTAAAAGTTTATGAGATAAGGAAATACATTATATACTAATAAAAGTTGAATACAATAAGATGATATAATAATTATAAACACCTAATAACAGACCCTGAAAATATATGATGCAAAAATGGCTAGAAGGGACAAATTGCAGTTCTACAATAATAGTTGGACACTTCTATAATGGGTAGAACAAACAGACAGAAGATAAGAAAGGAAATAGGGAACTTGAACTACACAATAAACCAACTAGATCCAATAGATATATACAGAACACTCCACTCAACAAAAACAGAATACACATTTTTCTCAAGTGCATGTGGAAAATTCTCATGAATTAGCTGTATGTAATGCCAGAAAACTAGTCTCTACAGATGTTAAAAGACTTACATTATGCAATGTATCTGTTTTGAACACAACAAATTAAAGCTAGAAATCAGTAACAGAAGGAAAACTAAAAAATTCACAAATATATAGAAATTAACAAACTCTTACACAACAAAATGGGGCAAAGAAGAAATCACAAGGGAAATTAGAAAATACTTAGAAACAAACAAAAATTGAAACACAACATATCAAAATTTATAGAATGCAGTGAAAACACTGTTAAGAGGAAAATTTATAGCTGTAAATGCTTATAGTAAAAAAGAAGATTTCAAATCAACAACCTAAATTTATACTTTAAGGAACTAGTAAAAGAAGAACAAACTAACCCCAAAGCTAGCAGAAGGAAGGAAATAATAAAGATTAGAGCAGAAATAAATAAAATAGAGAATAGAAAAACAATAGAGAAAATCAGTGAAGCCCAAAGTTGGTTCATCCAAAAGCTCAACAAAATTGACAAACTTCTCACTAGATTGACTAGGAAAAAAGAGAGAAGATGTAGATCACTAAAATCATAAATTAAAGTGGGGACATTACTATCAATTCTGCAGAAACATAAGGGATCATGAAAGTACTTGCAATGGTTAATTTTAGGTGTCAACTTAACTACATTGAGGAATACCTAGAAACCTGGTAAAGCATTATTTTTTGGTGTGTCTGTGAGGGTATATCCAGAAAGGATTACCTTATAAGCTTGAGTGTCCTGGCTGGGAAGGATCTACCCTCAATATGGGTGGGCACCATCTAATCTGCTGGAGGCCTAGAGAGAATAAAAACAGAGGCAAGGAAAATCTGACTATCTGCTGAAACTGGGATACATTCCTTTCTCCTGTCCATTGACATCTGAACTGGAGACTCTTCAGCCTTTGGGTTCCAGGACTTACAGCAGCGGCACCCCTGGCTCTCAGGCCTTTCGCCTCGGACTGAGAATCACACCATCGGCTTCCCTGGTTTTGAGGCTTCTGGACTCAGACTGAACCATGGCTCTGGTGTCCAGTTTGCAGATGGCCTATCATGGGACTTCTCAGCACTCACAATTGTATGAGCCACTTCCCCTGATAAATCCCTCTCATGTATTTATATACATATCTAATTGGTTCTATCTCTCTGGAGAACCCTTACTAATACAGTACCACTAATAATGTACATCAACAGATTGGATAACCTAGATGAAATGAACAAAATGCTAGAGGTACAAAACCTACCAAGACTGAATCATAAAGAAACAGAAAATTTTAATGGACTCATAACTTGTGAGGAGACTGAATCAATAATCAAAAATTCCCATCAAACAAAAGCTCAGGACGGATGGCTTTGCTGACACATTCTACCACATTCTACCAAATAATTAAGGAAGAATTAACATCAATCTTTTTCTAATTCTTCCAAAAAAATGATGAGGAGGGAACACTTCCTAACTCATTCTAGGAGGCCAGCATTGCCCTGATCCCAAAGCCAGACGAGAAAGCTACAAGAAAAGAGAAATACAGATAAATATCGCTGGTATCACAAATAAATATTGGTGCAAAAATTCTCAACAAAATACTACCAAACCAAATTCAGCAGCATGTAAAAGGATTACACAGTATTACCAAATGGAATTTAGTCCTACAATGCAAAGATGCTTCAACATATGAAAATCAGTCATGTAATACACCACATTAACAGAATAAAGGAAAAAAACATAATTTCAAGCAATGCAGAAAAAGCGTTTGACAAATTTAACAACCCTTTCATGTATGAAAATACCTCCAAAAACCACCACATTTGGGATTAGGGTTTCAACATATAAATTTGGGGAAGAAACAAACATTCAGTCCATAACATAGCCAGAGCAATTAGGCAAGAAAAAGCAATAAAAGAGAGTCAAATTAAAAATAAAGAAATAAAATGATTACTATTCATAGAAAACCTTAAAGATTTCATACACATACTAATATACAAATTCAGCAAAGTTGCAGAATACAAAACAAACACACAAAGATTATTTGCTTTTATATACACTTACAATGAACAAATCAAAATGAAAATCAAGAAGACAATCTTATTTATAATAGCATTAAAAAGAATAAAATACTTACAAATTAACCAAGGAGGTGAAAGACTTGTACACTAAAAATTATAAAACACTGTTGAAAGAATTTAAAGAAGAGATAAATAAATGAAAAGACCTCCCACATTCATGAATCAGGACTTAATATTGTTAAGATATCAATGCTACCCAAAGCGAGCCACAGACTGAATGCCATCTCTATCAAAAGCCTAACAATGTTCTTGTTGTTTTTCCAAAAATAAAAAAACTCCACCCTTAAATTCATAAAGAATCTTACAGGACCCTGAATTTCCACCAAAAATCTTGAAAAAGAAATACAAAATTGAATTACTCACCCTTTGGCACGATCTCTGTCTGCGTTATCCATACATAGGCATCATCTTAACATTAACAGACGGTTCCCGATTTGATTTCCTTCTCTAGGAAAAACTGACTCTATTGTGACACTAGAAAAAATCTTTATAAAGACAAGGACTCATGAGAAATAAGTATTTGAAAATTATTTTTCTGTGTGTATATCCACTGAGTTTATTGCCCTTTCACATGTCATGAATAGTCCAAATGAGACTCCTAAAAACAGAAAAAGAAAATGTTAAAATACAAGACAACCAACATTTTAGATTTGGTAACAATTGTATGGACAGAAAATTATTAAGAAAAATAAGGAAAAGGTGTATTTCTGGATAAATCTAAACAGGCAGGCAAAAAGAAACAAACTTAAATACAATGGCTTTCTGTATAGCTTGATTGAAAGAATGGTGTTTGTCCTGATAGAATTGAAATGGTGTGGAGAATATTTGGCAGGTGAATTGACAGCATTCAATCACCTAAATCTACTTTTTGAAGTGAAAGAGCTAGAGAGAAAATGCAAGTGATGGAATTTCAATGTGATGATAGGAAACATCCACAATGATCAGTGTTAAGTACCGACCATCCATTTCTGTTTTTTATGTCATTTCCTATATCATTGATGATAAGATTGCATCCTCAGTAGCCACTTGTCTTTCTTGCAGCTCTTTCCTTCTTTCCCTTTTCTCTAGCTTCGTCTCTCCTAGGCTACCTGAAAACTATAATTGAGCCCAAGTAGAAGTACCTAGATCCCACTGATTTCTCCAGAAAGTGAGGGGATGCCTAATGTAGTTGGCTCAAGAATCCTCTCCTTATTACTAGAACTCACCTATTCTTCAATTCCCTCTTCTTCAGGACTGTTAGCCCCCACATAGCATTCAATTAATGATTTCCAATTCTCAAGCTCAGTTTTATTATTTCTGCTTATAAATCTTGTCTTTCTCCTTCTACCATGGAACTTTAGTTCGTGACTCACATAATAAAAGCTTTTGGAGCTATTTTTCCCATAAGACAGGCTAGGAAAAACAAAGTTTGTGTTTTTATTTATAATAGAAAATTGATAAGATCAAAGTATTATTGATATTCATTTTTTATGCTACTGTATTAGTAAATTTTTGGAAAATTTTCAGACATATATGTTTATTATTCCTGGTATCGAATTGTTATTTTCTGTTGTGTGTTTGTGAAATTCTATTCCTGTTCATGTTACAATTAATTCTATATTTGATATTTTGCTTTTAGTTGCTTAGAACTATTCTTCTGTAACATACATTTTAAAACTTCTTTAGACAGGCATATGTTGTAATGATTATCCACTTCATTAAGCATTTTCTTATAACATATTTTATGCTTGCATAGTAATTAATTGTAATCAATTATAATAATTCATAAAAGTGTTTAATTGATTTTCACGTGCTGAGAGACCAAGTTGTTTTTAGACTTTCTAAAAAAAGCATATCAATTAATATTACCTTATGTACCTTATGTTCTTTTCTATGTATCTTTAAATATTTTCAATTTTTTTTAAAAAAAGATCATTCTGGCAAAGGGCATAAATAGATTCCCTTGGTACATATATTGTAAACTTTCAATCTAGAAAAGCTCTAAATATATATATTCTCACTAGTGTATGTAGTATGCACTTATCTAAAGTCTCAACATCAAGGATTACACTCTTTAAAAAAATTTGGCATCTTGATAAATAAAGTGATATTTACACTTAATTATATTTGTATAATGTGTTTATTGGTAATCTATAGGATTTTCCTTTTCTGACTTGCTTATGCTTACTATTTTTAGTTGAGATGTTTGTATAATTTTATTAATTGATAAGAGATACTCATATACTATGGCTATTCACCACTTTTCCAGCATATTTCCCAAGTTTATTTGAGTTTGTAAATTCTTTTGGTATTTCATGAAGTAATGAAAATTTATACTTTTAAGTGTCAAATTTATCAGTACTTACATTTATGGTATTGTTTTTATTCAGGAACACAGTCCTTACGTTGATATTAGACATTGGTCTATACTTACTTGTACACTTGATCTTGGCCAAAAGGCCGAGAAGTGATTATACTTTCTTTAAATTATTATTATTTTTTTACATTTCACTTTCGATATAGGTGGACATAATTAATTTTGGTAGGTATAAGATTAGGATTTGTGTTATTTTTTTAAAACAATTAACCAACTATCAAAATACAACTTAATTATATTCTCCTAATTTATTTGTATTTCATATGTGTAAAAATTTATATAATATATAAATCCATATATTTATGTGTAATTTACATAATTTATAATGTAATAATAGAAAAATATATTTTATAATATAAAATATAGATATAGGTTTACAATATAAAACCTTACTATTAGTAATGAGATATAATTGCTATTTATAATATAAAAATATATAGCAATATTATAATATAAACTTCATAGTACAAAATAATATAAATTTATTTTCTAATTTGTAACTCTTACTAATATTAGTAGCAATATAATTTTTTTTTTTTGGTAGCATTTTAACACCTGTTAATCTACATCAGGACAAGGCCTAACATGCTTTTCTACATTTTTTTGGCTATTATATAATGGTTACTATTTTAAGTAAATATTAGGATAATTTTCATAAAAGTTACCAAAGTCCACTTTAAATTATTATTTGTAAATTATCTTAAGAGAACCGACCCCATTATAACTTCTGGTCTTCCCATCCAGTAACAAGGTCAGTCTTTTCTTTTGTTCATTTTTCCTTCCCTTCAATAAAGTTTATGGTTATCTTCAATTCTTGTCTGATTCTCTTAGGTTTTCTATACTAAGAGTCAAATCATGTGCACATAATGACAGTGTTGCTTTGACATCATATATTGCAATTTCTGTTATTTAAAAATTGTGTTAAATAATAATAATAATAATAATGAGTAGCATTATCTTTTCTATGACCTTAATGAGAAATACTCTAATGTTTTAGTAGTAAATATGATGTGAGATGTTTATTGAAATAATATTGTGTAATGCTGATAATGTATTCTATATTCATTTTACCAACTGAAATCAGAGAACAAATATTGAATACTTCCAAATGCCTTTGAGGATAGTGACTTGTAAAATCAACTATGAGATTGTAAAATATTGGTTTACTTGATGTTGCTGATAAAAATCAAACATCATCAAACAAAAAGAAAAAAAGGAAACCTGCTAATACTTTGAAGCATATCATGCAGCATTGCCCAAATAAGAAGCTTAAGAAATCAGGTTCTCCTTTGTACCTTTGACCAGCATCTCCCCTTTACACCCAACCCCCACCCTGTAATTACCACGATTCTACTCTGCTTCTACACGTTTGATTGTTTTAGATGCCACATATAAGTAAGAACATTCAATATTCATCTTTCTGTGCCTTGCTTTTTTCACTTAGTATAATGTCCTCCAGGTTTCATTCATGTTGTCACAAATGACAGCATTCCCTTCTTTTTTAAGGCTGAATAGTATCCCATTACAAAATAGCAGTTAGAATAAATGATTAGTATTTAAGGTGATGGATATGTTAAGTAACTTCATTTATTCATTCCACACTGTATGCATATATCATAACATCACTGTGTGCAACATCTTTATATATAATTAGTCAAAAACTAAAATTAAAAATAAAAGAAATTAGGTCCTTCAATTTGAAATGTTTGCCTTACAACTCTCGACTAAATTTCAATATATCACATCACCATTTACACTGCCCATGAAATCATAATACCTATATCAAGGCCATTCACATGGCCCTCTATATGTATGAGAGTACCTCAAAAAGAATTGAAAGACAATATAAATCTTTCCATGAATATTTTTAAAGACCCCTTGTAGGTCAGTTAACAGCCTTTTTCTCTGAGACGCCCCTAGGTGTCCTAATCGATTTGGAATATTTCCTATGGCTTATTTTTTTTAACTTAAGCCACCCCAATCATACCTGCAAATTCAGCAGACATATTCATATACAATTTTTATTGTATATGAATAAAAAACAGATAATAAAAAACAGATACATACTTAATTTAGAATAAATGTTTACATATTATACTATTTTTGTATTTTTAAAAATTAATTCTATGTGGCCATGATACATGATTCTTTTATTACAATACTGCTAACATTTTCTGGTTTTACATTTAGAAATTTGTCATTTATATACATTAGCAATGCAGATCTATGGGGTAGTTACATGACACACGGTGTATGTGGCAGCTCTCCTAAGAGAGAATTTATATGTAAGGAATACAGTCAGCTACCAGCATTCAGCTGCAGTGCCTTTGTTTTGCTCTGTAGCCTTCAAGCCTAGAGCACGTTCTTCCTGGGCAGTTTCAACCAGTGACGAAGGATCATAGGATTAATAGGCCTTGTCATATCTACCCAATTTCAGACTCTTCTGTAGGCATTCTTCATGTTGGAGCTTTTCACTGAGCTGGACGAGCCTTTCTCAGACTTGCACTGCTCTAGGAATCTTTCACTTCAATTCCCTTTCCCCTTTTCCTTCCACATGTGTAATACTGGCTGAAATGTTTCCCTGCCTCTTCCTGCTTCCTCTTACCAATCTTTCACAGATATTTCCCCAGTTAATATCTTGCACTTATTGGAGTTTGCTTTCCAGAGGTCCCAAACAGAAAGAGTATGTAGATTTCTTTATTTTGCTACTTTGCCAAAAATGTTTATTAATGGTATACTGGCTTATTAAAGGAATTAACTTTCCATCATGAAGTGTTCTTCAAAAATTTCTATAACATGAGAATCATGTCTTACTTCAGTTTTGAAAGAACAAATACATTAAAAACTTCGAGCTTTTTAAATTTTGTTGATCATTTTCTGATAATTTGTCTTTTCTTGTAATGTTATATAATTTTGAAGATTTCACTTTTCTTGGACCAATTTTGAGATTTACATTTGGCTATAAAATCACTAATTTCCTCAGACTTGCTCACAGATTGTTTTTTTTCCCAGTTTAAGATTTTCAGTGTATCTATAGTTATATTGTCTTTCTTATTACTAATCTTGTATATACACAGATTTGTTTTCTTGATTTAAGTTGTGATACCCCTACTTTGTAATGCCGATTTTAATTTTCACTTTTAAATTTACTTTTCTTTTCACTATACATCTCCTTATTATTTTTTTTTCTGTACTGGTATGTAAGGCTGTGAGATAATATGAATTATGATTTTTGCCTCAGCAAAAGATTAGTTTTGTTTTTTGTTTGTTTGTTTGTTTGCTTTGGCACTTGGTCAATACAGAGATCTGAACCCTTGACCCTGGTGTTATCAGCATTATGCTCTAACCAAGTGAGCCAAGCAGCCATCCCTGCTTCAGCAAAAGTGAGTAAACCTTTTCTACCAAAATTGTAGGAAGACCAGAAACAAATGGATAAATCCATCTACAAAAAACTCTGAGTCCAAATTTTAGGGTGGAAAAGAAGCTCAACAGATAAAACCAGAATTCAGAAGTTGACAACAAGCAAGAAACACTAACTTCTGAGCACCTATTTTCAACAACAGCTACTACCTCACAAGATTTATCTGATAATAAAGACACCAAAACTCATATAGATTCCGTTTAAAATTTCAATTCTTGTTCATGTAGTAACTAATAACATCATTTAGCGTGTTTTCAATTCATTATCTTGATCTCAAATGTGTTCAGTTCTATTAGCCCATCTTGGAAAAGCATTCATGGAATCTAACAGTAAATCATGCTATTTTATTTATCCTGTGCTTTGTGAAGTAAAATCTCTATGACTTGTGTGGGAAGATTTAAGAACAGTAAATAAACTATGAACTGGAAAATGCACTGTGCTTATCTGAAAGTATTTTCGAATCAAACAGAATGCATATTTAATGTTGCAGTAACTTTACTATAAAGGAATTTTATTTCCTTTGTGTTTTTTATTATTTTACAAATAAGCTTACTTTTTAAAATGCAATTTCTGTAAAAATGTAAGAGGACTAAGAAACATTGACATTGATCTCATAAGGACAGAGATATCCTGTCACTATTTTGGTTTATGTATTAAAAAACTAGGAGTGGAAATAGTTATTCCAGAGCAACAGCTCACCTTTAGCTGGCCTATGTATTCAAGTATCTGAAACTTTTGAAGCTATCTTAGTTCAAAAGTTCAATCTCCCAGTGAATCAGTCATTCACACTGGGAGATTCTTTGAGTTTTCTTGGCTTCCTGGATGCCATTTTTCTTTCATTTTACTTTTGGTTCTTTATCTGTGCATTTTAATCCATTTGTGAATATTCTCATGTTCTCTTTGTGCTAGATGCACTTTTTAAAAAAGTTTGTTCTTAATTTTCATTCTTGGTTAGTGCATATTTTTGCCAATGTTCTTGCAAAAATAAAGTACTGTATTCAAGAATAATTAAATTTTAAAATATTATTCAACATTATCACTGTTGCAGGTATTACTTAATGAGTAATGACTATGTGCTGGGTGTAATACTAGATAATTTCATAGCATAACAATAAAAATATCATTTTCATTGTGAAGTTGGAGGTAAGTAGACAAGGGCTGGAATTTCAGTTCTCCACCTGAACTCTATACAGTGCTTTCTGCAGGAGTAAAATATAGGATTTTTAAATGAACAACTTGTGACTTGTGGTAAGTCTTTAATAACTATTAAACATTACTTTTAAATATGGAGAGGAAGATTATAATGATCTATTTCTTATACATTTGTTTAGAGAATTAAAAGAGAGAATAGAGCGAAGCACTTAGCTCAAGCTGCCTAAGGCAGAGACAGCTTCCAATAAATTTTAGGTATTTTTGTTATTAATATCCTTATTTTTCAATAGAAAACAGATTAATAGATGCCAGGTAATTTATCAAAGGTCACACAGTTGATTTGTGATTTCACCAGTGCACAAATCTCTCTCAGCCATGAGTTAAAAGCAGATATCTCTCTTCCTAAGTCCAAACAGTTATCTTTGAATGGGTAGCATAAGAATGTGGCATATCCAGAAGCTGACATATGGAGCAGTCTTGGTCCGAAATCTTTGTTTTAGTACGTTTCTGTTGCCTATAACAAAATAAACAGAACTGGGTAATTTACAAGGAAAACAAAATTTATTGCTTACAGTTTCTAGAACTGGGAAGTCCAAAGTCCAGGGCCCACATCTGGTGAGGGGTTTGGAGGTGGCAATGGTGATGGCAAGGTACCACGTTGTGAAATGGAGGATCACATAGAGAGACTAACTTCCTCATTCACTCTCTTTTTAAAGCCATTCAAACTATGCCCATGACCACCATTTTTAATCCATTCCCTACATCATGGTCCTTCAATCTAATCACCTCTTCAAGGTACCACCTTTTAATTACCATAATATGATTCCACCCTCAACAGTTACAGTGGGGATTAAGTTTTGGGGGGACAGTCAATCCAAGGCAATCTTGAAACATGAGTTTTCATAAAAAAAATTCATTGAAGTTTGTGATTGTATCTCATGTGTTTAGAGATCATGTGTCATGAGAATCATGCCAGATGATGGGGAGATGGGGTAAGATGAGAACTGAGAGGTAGGCAGTGGATTTGGACATTGCAAGCTAACAGGTAACTTTAGGGAGAACATCTTCAGTACAATGGTCACAGAAGAACATTGAAGTAAGTTCAGTTGTCAATGAGAGATGTAGAATCAGCCTGGAGAAACTTATGTTGAGTGAAATAAGCAAAGCACAGATAAATACTGCATATACTCACTCATATGTGGGAGCAAAGAGAGAAAGAAGGAAGGAAAGAAAGGCCACAGAAATGCATTGGACTTGCAGAGGGAGAGAACATTCCTTGGGCTACAAAGTGGAGTGGGGGAGAGGGGGAGGGAGAGGAAGGATGGGGATAATTGGGTGGGGGACATGGGGTACAAATGCAATTTTCGGTAATGGGTATTCTTCCAGTTCGAATCTGGGCCTCACATCATGGGCACGAGGGGTGACAATCAGCTTTGTATCTCATGAGTATTCATAACCAATAAAAAGAAAAAGAAAAAAAGAAGTGTACACACAATTCCTGCAGCAAGGTCTATGGTGATTAGAAGGCGAGATTATCTAGAGAAAAGTAAGTTTATTATTGATGATAGTCTCAGGGTAGTACATGTGGATTTCTCTTAACCAAAGACACAGCAGACATGTGGCTATTGCTGAGGACTAGTGCTTCTTTACGGCTTTCCAACTTAAAAATGAAAAAAGAGGAAGATCCTGTTTTACTCCATGCACTTAGAATGACAACCTGCCAATGCACTCTTAATTCTGAAGACAAAAATTAAAAGAAGACTTACCCAATGCAAAACTTCTGCAAATGTGGCATAATTTCATATTAACTTTTAAAATTAGTTAGTGTCATATCAGTGGAAAATTTAATACACTTTTCCATAAAATTTATCAGTTGCATACAATCTATAATTTATTATTTAAATGAATTTTGTTATAATCCCTCATTAAAGGCATTATGATACTTCAGTGGTT
This sequence comes from Cynocephalus volans, assembly GCF_027409185.1. Taxonomy (NCBI): domain Eukaryota; kingdom Metazoa; phylum Chordata; class Mammalia; order Dermoptera; family Cynocephalidae; genus Cynocephalus; species Cynocephalus volans. The sequence continues at coordinate 151,917,600 of NC_084468.1, forward strand.
TAGTTAACATGTGTTGAAATACTCATATATAGCCCAATAATATAAACATTTGGAATAAAAGATCTGTGTTAACTCTGTTTTCTTTCATAAGTTGTTCATTTACAAATCCTATATTTTACTCCCGCAGAAAGCACTGTATAGAGTTCAGGTGGAGATGCCAAAGGAACTGAGGAACACCATGAAACGTATGATGTTAAGAACTGGAGAAAGAAAAATCTTTGAAATCTTGGTGGAATACAACACAGAAGCATTTATATTACTCCAAATGTTTGCTTGAAAAATGTGCCTCGGTGTTGTGGGGGGAGGGATGAATTAGTCAATGTCATACTATTTTGTTGCTATGATACCAAACTTTATTTGAATTTTTCATTAATGTGGTTTGGTTTCATGTGTAATAGAAGAGTGTTAACCTGCACAGAATGCCATTAGTGAAAAGTCTTCATTCTCTTGCTATCGCTACTTCTTCAGCTCATATGCTTGTCAATTTGTTACAGAGATATTCCCCTTCGGCCTTGGATTGCACTGTAAATCCCTTTAAAATATAGTTTCAGTCACAATATAATTCAGTGGTTTCACTATGATTAGAGTGAATGGTATATTGGGCAAGGCCCCAAATAATGAGCAATAATAAATGGGAAAAAATGTTCATTTTTTTTATTACCTACTCACAGGCAATAATAAATTTTTGCTTAAGTAAATATTTCTAATTGACTTAGTACCACAAGCAAACTCTATCAGTTTCTGTAAAATATTGTACACTTTTCTGTAAATATGATCAACTTTTTTCAGGTAAAAATATTACAATTCTCAGTGAAATCTGTCTGCATTTTTGTCAAACTTAAAAATAGTCTCTTCCAGGTGATTACTCAATGGTTTTCCACTTCTGCTTCTACCTTTCAAGGTGGCGTCTGCATGCAGGGAAATGCATGCACATGCTCCAGGTGTAGGTGCACGGCTGTGGTAGTCATGCTATCCCTCTGTCATTACCTGGTCTGCCAGTGACCTATATGCTTGTCCTGGTCAGTTGGGTCCTCATCACTCATCCAGCATTCAATTTGGCTCTCCCTAGCCCTGCTAGTCTTTGAGGTTGGCTGCAACATCTAGTCCTTGGGTTTTCTGGTTTGTACTGTTGTTGTTTTTCCTTTCCTTGTGGTCTTCCCCACAGTGAGCCAGCACCATCAGCTCTTTAAGGTACTTGCCACTGCAGAATTCAGCGCTGTGGATTTCCTATGTTTGTGAAGTAGACATGAGAAATAGTAGACTCTGACTAAGGCCATGTGCCTGGGCACCTCCCTCAGTCATTTCTGCTCTTCAGCAAAGACTCCACGCTGGACACATAGAGAGTTCTCTAAATTGTGTATGATTCTTCTAGGCTTCATCTAGGATCCCCATATTTGGGGAAATTTTACCACCATCCCTATTAGGTTTAATCTAAGGTTGAAAGAAACACCACTGTGTTTATTTCTAAACATTTTCTAGTTAAAAAATTTATCCAGGTCCCCTTTCACTCTCACCTATTTATATTTAACTATATATTGGTTTTGACTAAGGCAAATGATTTGCATCAAAGTAGAATATGCAAATAGAACCACGTGCATGAAAAATATAGTATTTTCCCTGCTATGGACATTATCCTAAATTTTGGATTTATCAATAAGTTATGCATGTATTTGTCAGAAAGAAAGATGAGATAACTTTGGATGATATTGTTAAGTTGCATACATTACAAAACTGTAGACTTCATTCCAAAAACAAGATTTATCTAAGTAAAAAAAATTTTTTTTCAGGCTAAAGCATTGTCATATTGTAAAAAAAGATGGTTTTTAAACATGATTTTATATAGTATAAAACATATTGAGTCAGCATTGATTAAAGATCTTAGATTTACATAATAACTTGCAGAGTTTTGTTGTGAAGAAATTGAAACAATTTCTCTGATAGAAAAGATAACTCCAAATATTATGGCTTATTGCCTTGGAAGAAATTGACCAATCTTGTATCTATTAGTAAATTCTTCTCAGTATTCATATGACTGACCAACTATTAAAATCTTTATTATTTGATTTTTTAAAAAATATTTTCTTGATTTTTTCATTAACTAATTTTGATAAAATATTTTACACAAGTTCAATTTATATTTGTATGAGATTAATGGTTTTAATTTTCAAAACATTAACATATAGTTGATTCTTGTTATTTGCAACGATTGAGTTTTACAATGTCACCATGAACACTGCATTAATGAATCATTGATCCTAAGATAACAACAGGGTTAGGTTCTTGCAAGCATCTCTGGTCACAACATTTTCATCAACTAATCAATAGTTTTATATACATATTGCTGTGCAAATACATCTTACGTAATACATATTGTTGATTCATCAACATTGACACCACGACCAACAGCAATATAACTCATGACTGAGCAAAACATATATCTAACAAATGTTTCTTCTCCATAAGGCACATCACAGCTTTCTAGTGCTTAGAGACACCAGATAGCACTTCAACACTATGCTAGGGACCATTTTAAACAGTGAAATCAGAGACAAAAAGCACAAAAATGCAAAAAATGTGGCACTAAACAGACCATGAAAGAAGCACTTGTTTATAATAAAAGAGTCGAGACAAGAAGACAGAGCACCTACTTGATTGACCTCAGCTGGAAATGTGTGCATAGAGAAATTCAAACTTTGTGCCTTGCATGACCATGGAAGCACCGTGTATTGATTCTGTATTGATTTTGGTTTGATTTAGGGATCATAAATGGAGTTTAACAAGTAAGCATATTTACAAAGACAGAATCCACAAATAATGACGGTCAGCTGTATGAACACACACACACACACACACACACACACACACACACACACACACACACATAACGTAACAACTGTCACATTCATTAAAATTATCACATTTATTCCTAAAGAAAGTAAAATAATGAAACCATTCTAAAATACTTATAAACAATTTATCTCCCCAAACAAAAGAAGCAGCAATGTTAAAAGGAATCATTGCTATTTAATATGGTTCGAAAATATTCACCTCTAAATAGCAAAATGCAAGTATTTTCCCTTCTGTTTATTTAAATAAGTAATAAAACACACTTACCTGTGAAACAAAAAATGGGTATTCTCAATCATTTTATGAACATAATTCTCAAATTAAGTAAGCTTAGCTGTGTTGGTACATAATGAAAGATGAAAATGCTTTGGCATTGTTTACTTCCTTTGTGTAAAAGTTATGAGTTTTTCTGTGTAAAAACAAGGCTAAGAATATTCTACAGTAAGAAAGAGTTTAAATACTCACCCAAAGTTTTCCGGGTACACATATATATGCTTCAGGGAGGATGCTTCCTCGGTCATTGTGTAAAACATAACATGCTTATGTGATAACTTTTTAACTAAGCCTATGTATCCACTGGAACACACCAACATCATTTCATTTCAAAATTTTATATTAATGTGTGAAATATTTCTGAGCTAGAAATACTAATGAAGAGTAATATGGATTCAATACAGGTGTTTTTAATACTAGGAGAATTTCAAAGAAATTTTCCCAGCCCACAATATTCTTGACCACCCAAGATGACTACATAACTAGTTAGTTAGTTATATCTGACCCCTTACCATACAGCATAGCAAATTTCCCATAACACTTTTTTTGAATGAGCAACTGGAGAATTATATGGAGACTAAACAAGAAAATGAAAAGAAGACAAGCAACAATTGGTCTAGCGTGGAGGAAATATATTTTTCTTTTGCTCATTGTTGGGCCATATCCTAAAAGTGTGCTAAGCCTGGTGAAGTAGAAATATGCCCTAAGAGACCGTAGAACTCTTGATGAGAGGCAGGAGAGTTACCCACATGTGAAGTTTTGAGGAATACTTCAGATTTTACAGTTTCCCATAGAAAACAATAAAGTTCTTATTAAAGTCCAAACATTTGGATAGAAAACAGGCAAGTGTTGCCTCTTTTGTTCCCAAAATGGCTGTACTGAATGCAAGGTGATTAGAGGGGATCCGTGGGTCCCCACGATCCCTTAGGAGCAAAGGCTCCCATGCAGGTTTCTTCCGTATGCCAGCTTACCTTTCCAGCCCTGCTGCTGGAAGTCTGCAGGAGGACGTGGTGTGTGTGATGGGACTCCTGGCTTCCTAGAGTCGTCTCTGAGTCTGTCACAGTTGGAAGCATGAAGTGAAATTGAGTAATGCAGCTCTTTATTTTACTAGATTGGCATTTAGCTCTCCTATTTTCTTAGTCAAAATTTCATTGAGACTGACATAAAAACAAAACAGCAAAGCATGTTAGGACCATAAGTAAAACAAAATTTATTTAAGTAATATAAACTAATACTTCTATCTTTAAAAAACAAAAGCAAAAACATGTATTTCTCAAGTTCAATTTTATGTGACTAATGTCACATGATACATTACTTGGAGCTTTATAGAAAGGTTTGTATACATTTGTATATCTGGTCTCTTTCATCTCAGACTTTACAATATGATAGCTTGAATGTTATCATCACCCCAAAACTCATGTGGAAATCTGATCCCCAATGTGGCAGTGTTGGGAGCTGTTTGATTGATGGGGGTGGATCCCTCATGAATGGATTAATGCTCTCCCTGGGGTTGGGGGTAATGAGTAAGAATGAATGAGTTCTTGCTTTATTAGTTCCTGTGAGAGCTGGTCTTTTACAGGACCCTGGCACCTCCCCTACCTCTTTCTCTCTCTCTCACTTAATCTGGATGTGTGATGTGCTTGTACCCACCGGCTGCCTGCTGTTTTTCCTCATGAGTAGAAGCAGCCTGAGGCCCACACCAGATGCAGCTGTCCCAGAATCATGAGCCAAATAAACCTCTATTCTTTATAAGTTACCCAGTCGCAGGTATTCTGTTATAGCAACACAAAAACGGACTAATACACAATCTAAGTTGAAATGAGAGAGAGAGAGAGAGAGAGAGAAAGCGTATGTGTGTATGTGATATCATTAATGTGTGAATTCCTTAATAATAATAAGTCGACCAATAAGAAACTGAGGTTTTTGTTTGTAGGTCCACATGGAGTAGTGAAGTTGCAAAAGAAAGAGAGATCAAAACATTAAATTCCATATTTACACTAAAAAATAAATAAATAAAATAAAAATAAAGTCTAATAAGAGATAAAAGCAGCCCAAATATGTAAATATGCTTTTTTATGAGCATTACTAATTTCCCTTTTTCCCTCTGTTTCTTTGTTTTTCTCTCTCTTTCTTCTCTCTCCCTCTCTTGCTTCTCTCTTCCTATCTGTTTCACATAGACACACAGAAGTGGATAACTATTCTTTTCAAATTTTACTTCCACAGAAAGGAAATAAAAATTTGAAAAGTACTCAAATCATCAGATTCAAATTTAAAAATATTACAATATTGCAAAGAATATCTATGGGGGAAAAATTAGGAGAGTAGATGTTTATTCATCAGAGACTAGGAAAATGAGGAGTAAGTTCATAACTCTATAAATAGTTCATTGTAGGTCAATGGCTAATATTTTCTCCATTTTAATGGTTGCAAAACAAGGAAAAGTCTAAAGAAGTTTTATCACCAGTATTAAGTAATGGATAGGAAGTGTTTGTTTGTTTGTTTGTTTTAATAAGAACATTCAACTCGTTGTGACTCCTTTTCTTCCTTGACTTTGCATGAAAAGGTACTTGCAGGGGCTCGCCTCTGTTCCTCTCTCATTTTTCTCTTCCCACCATGTTCTTTCTCTGTTCTTTCCATTCTGGGGGTTGGGTATTTGGCCAATATTTATAAATGAAATATGGTAATTCAGCTTTTGAGGAACAAATTTTAAATTTTCCATTAATAATAATATTCAACCAAGATGAATTTGAGGTTTTGGTTTGGAGTTCCACAGGGGGACAGCTAAACGTGAGAAGCTGAGGTGCCAGCAGAGGGAGAACCTAAGTCTGGAGCGTGGTCCCTGAGAGGGAAACCATTTCTCAGCAGGTGCACAGGAGTAGGCAAAAATCCCCCAAGTCCCCTATTTGATCACAGCACTCACCAGCCAAAAGCCCTTGAGCAATGGGAACATGACTTCATCCCCTTCTAGACATTGCAAAAGGAGCCTTTCCTTTTTTTTCCTCTTTGAACTAAACTAACTCCCAGGCGAGAGCGTTAACTCTCCTGTGCTATCTTTATTCAGCCACCTTATACTTGTAGTCATGAGGTCACCTTTGCGCAGTGCACAGTAGAGCAACAGCAAAACTGACCAGAGTAGATCGAAATGTCCAGAGGAACAGAAACTATGACTTCAATATTTAAATAGAATAAACTACTGAGAGAGCCTTGACATCTCCTCTATACAAGTTTTTAACATAAAAAAGCAAACTTGTACATGGAAATATAAATTCAAAATTCTCAGCTTTCCTTCAACTCTATGATTTCATGGAAATGGACTCTAAATTAAGACCCCACAACAGACATATTGCAGTGTCACCCGAGTTATCTAGCATGAAGTATTTGCCTATGATAAGCATGAAAAAGGTGAGTTTGTCTACCTGGCCACTTTATCATATGATTCCAAATAATTTCTTAAGTAGTTAAAAATAATTATGACTCTAATTCCTCATTTTCCTACCAAATTCTTGGATAATCTTCCTGCCTTTGTATGTGTGAAAGATGTGACCACGGACTTCGGGTAGGGGAGGAAGACAGAGTGCAAAGTCATAAGCAGGTCTAAAAAGCCAACTATGAGCTGTGGGGAATATGTTTGACAGAGCAGGCCTAGAAATGATGACATTTGGATTTTCATCACAACTTGACTACCAATTATAGAGATGTATGCAACTTTGAAGTCACTTTCCTTCACGGTAAAGTAAGAAGGTGCACCATCAACGTCTATACATTTTATATATTATCTAATTTATAAAACATCTTTAAAGAGCTTTGAAATTGGTCATCAAAAAATAAAGTTGTAGCCTCCACACTCTGTATAATTAGTTCCTCTTATCTGAATACATATTTTCTTGTTCCAGACACCATGTTCTTTATTAATGTTTTCATAATAAAGTTTTTAAATATTTTTATAAATATTCTCTCATTTATTCTTGAAATGTAGGTACTTTTCTGATTCCTTTGTTAATGGATGAGGCAACTCGGGCTCAGAGTTGGACCGGTTACTGTTGTGGACCAAACTGCATCTTCCAAGAAAGACATGTTGAAATTGTAATTTCTGGTACTTGTGAATATAACCTTATCTGAAGACAGGGTCTTTGAAAAGGTGATCAAGCTAAAATGTGGTTATTCTGAATTAGGGTAGGCTCTGATTCAATCCCAGACACACACACACGCACAAGAGAGCACCACGTGAAGATGGAAGCGGAGATTACAGTGAGGAGCGTACAAGTTATGAAACACTCAGAATTTTCAGCAGCCACCAGAAGAAATGAAAGATGCATGAAACAGAATCTTGCTCAGAGCCTCCAGAAGGAGCTGACACTACTGACACAAGATTTCAAACTTCTAGCTTCCAGAACTCTGCAAATATAAATTTCTGTTGTTTTAAGCTATTCAGTTTGTGATAAATTGTTATGGCAACCCTAGAAAACTAATAGTTACCAAATCAGCTGCAGAGATAAAGTTTGGGTTTCCCACAGTGCACTGCCTTGCCATCTACTGGAGGAATGAGGAAGAAGAAATTAGGAAACACACACAAAAAACTAGTCATACTCTTTGGGGGCAATATATAGTTTGGAATTCGCATCTCATAAATAATTCTAGTGTTGAGCATAAAGGAGGCACTCAGTTCTATTTATGTATCACCATGATTCTCATTCTGTTTATATTACACATTACTGTTTTGATTAATTTTTATATCCAGAAGATGCAAGCCTCTCAAGTTGTCTGAATTTTATTTGTTAGTATTTAGGAATATAATTTTAATGTAAGATTTGGGATTAAGAGGAGTATTATTTACAAATTAGAATAGAATGAGATGTTTTCATGAAAATGTACCTGTATCATTTTGTGATGTTTTGTTTGTTTTTGTTTTAGTATCTCACTTTCCCCCACAAAATCATAGTATTATTAAACAAGGGAAACATTATCTTCTTTGGTTTGTAGGTTCTGGAAAATAAGTATGGACATGTTATCTAAGTCATCACCATTTCTAAATTTCTAATTCCTTAAGCAACTTCTGTACCTAACATATATGCAAATATTATAAGAACAGTAAAGGCCTCCAATTAACCAGTTTGAGGCTTCAGTACTTAGGAGAGAACGTACTGGTCAATAGGGACTACATTCCTCATCAAAGTTTGTCTTAGAAAATAAAACTGTTTTTTAAGAGTCAAAAACAATCTCAGATATGCTTAACATAGATAAGCATCAGACTTCCATCTGTGTTGCTTTAACAAAGACAGAGAACAGAAACAAGGTCACTTTCTTTGTTTTCACCAGACATTGACTAGGGACGAACTAAACCACAAAGCTGACGGCTACGGAAAATCTATCAGTTTAAAGGCCACGTGTTTTCCTAACATGCAAGAAATTTTTAACAATAGTGACTGTTTCTAAATTTTTTAAATATGTTATGACTCCTAACATAAAAAGGAGAATGACAATGTTAGTGCAGTATTCTATTCTCTAGAAATTGTTTAATAAAGAATCAAGTGATTTAAGAACAAATTTATGATCTCATGTACAAAGTGCTCTTTGTATATTGGTATTGCTGTGCATTTTAAGATTCATACTGAATGTCATCAACATGTTATCAGTTTTCCTTACTTACTTTTAAATACCATATTCCTAAGGGGCAGGTTCGTACGAACATCTTGCATTTCTAATCTTAATATTTTATAGAAAAGAAACTACATTAATTCCCCTCAGAGCACTCAACAGAATAATAAAAGGTATCTTGTATCATCTTTTACTATTGTGGTTATATGCAATTTATATACAGATGTGTAGGGCAAACTTTTCTTTAAAAAGAAAAAATGAGGAAATATGCCAGAATTCTAAACTATCTGGACAAAACACAGTTTTTTATTGTATAGAACCACAACATTTCTTTGTCTAAAAGCAGACGATAGGAGCAACCGTTGATAGTGACTGATCATGAAAAGAAACCCAGGAGCACAGAGACACTAGAAAAAGATCTAGGAGGAAGTAGTCAGAGAGTTGTGAAATGGTCTCATTATAGGTCATCTTGGTAATTATCTGACATCTACAGACAGAGTCACTTCTTAATCAAAAGAATGAATCATTACTGATATTGATGTTTGAAATAATGAGTCCAGTAATCAAGTGTAAATTTAAAGGTAATTCCAACAACTTATTTGCTAACGTTTTATACTAAATAATAAAGAAATATATTTTTATATTTTCTGATAATTATATTAAAAATAGTCACAACTGGGAATAACATTGCAATAGTAAAATATGCATGTTAAAACCTGAAAAAAGTCAATAATATTTACAATACCATTGACATGGATTAATAATTATTGAGGCCAAAGAATTACTTTTTACTAAGAATAAAATAGAAACAATATAGAATACCGAATTTCATTGAATAGTAGAATGATTTAATGTTTTAAAACAACTACAGTCAGCCCTCTGTAGCCACAGGTTCTGCACCAGCAGATTCAACCAACCACAAATGGAAAATATCCAGAAAAAAACAACAAAAATAACAATACAAAAATAAAAAATAATACAAATTAAAAACAACATATTATCATAGCTACTTGCATTGCATTTGGTATTATAAGTCATCTAGAGATGATTTCAAGTATACAAGAGAATTTGCATGGATTATATGCAAATACTAAGCCATTTTATACAGGGAGCTTGAGCATCCCCAGATTTTGGTATGGGGGTGGGAGTCCTGAAAGCAATCCCCCAAGGATACTGAGGGATGACTGTATTTTCAGAACTAAGTGGGGTGGTGATAAAAAATGACTAGCTAGTGTGGCAAAGAGAAATACAACTACATACAAATTATATTAAACACAATTTAACATCACTTTAGCCCTGACAGGATTCAAGGCTACTACGAACATAATCTGTGGGCAATGTACCCTTGTCAAAGGAGACATGAAAGACAAGGAGGAAGAGCTGTAGATGCGATATATGATTAAGAGAATAAATGATTGGCTATTACCCTTTAAAAAATGGTGTAACCAGTGGAGAGTTGCTGCAGGGCATGGATCAGGCTTTGGCAAGTGGCTTCCTGCTCATAATCTCATTGCTGTCGTTGGTGACAGAGGGAGAACAGAGGAGGAAAGTTCTTCTAGAAACCTAGTGGTATTTCCCCAAATCTCTTAGAATTACGTGGCGATTTGAAAGACAATGACTTCAGGGAGTGTTTAATAGTATAAGTAGCTAATGGAAAAGAAAAAAGAAAAAAAAAAGTGATGTCACTCTGCTGAAGTAGGGAAACTGCCTGAAATTCCATTGTGCTTAGGATTCAAATTCAACCCAAAATTATTTAGTGGTTTAAGTCTCATTAAGGAGAAATTGCCACACCCTCCATTTTCCTTCCATTATCGGAGTAGTAAAGAGCTTGGGTTTTTAGAGTTCAAATATTTGTGTAGGAATCTTGACCCCCAACAGTTATTAGCCATGTGATAGAGGGAAATTACTTTATCTATGCTTCAATTCCCTTCTCCTTAAAATAGAGATAATGAGAAAATGATCATACCTATTGTTTAGGGTTTTTGAGATGAACAAATAAGTCCTCAAAAATGTGAATCATCATTGGTAGACATTGTTCACTACTCGTTTATCTGGGAAGCATCTGGTACACAATGTCAAGTGAACTTCCTGAAATTATAACTCACAGAGTAAATCCACTACACTTTTTAAGTAATGCTTTTAGGGAGATAGTATTAAATAATGTACAAAAATGAATTATATTTGTTAATAAAAAAGAGAGAAGTGCCTCTTTTGATTATTTTATTAATTCCACAGTCGATGGCATACTTTAATGTTACAAAAGTGTACTTGCTAACATAACTTGAGGTATATCAGCAAAGCACGTCACTAAATATAGTGTAAAATTAGGCTATAGGAATAATGAGACAGGCCAGAAACAGTTTTAGAAAGAAATATAGTGGGACGTTGTTTTCCATAGACTGATGCCAGTACAGTACCAAAAAGGACTTTTGAGATTTTTTTTGTGACAAAAGTGTTTTTAACAGAACTTACATCAGACGCAAATTTTCCAAGGAAAGCTATTATGGTCTATCAACTAAACAATACATAATTAATGCTGAAACTTCTTGTGAATCATTTCCTGAAGTCTCTTATTTACTGTACTGCAAAACATATTATGTTAACTATTTTTATATCCTTTTTAATATTGCTTTTTCCATTTTGAGATTTTTGTTAGGATCCGGTTTGTTGCAAACTCACACTAAACAACAGGGTAAAATTGGAAAATTCAACTTAACTCTAGAGAGAAAATTTTATAAATATTTCCCCAAATGCAGAAGTTCACTGCCGTTTAGTTAAAACACTGCAAATATAGAGCCTTATTCTTTTTATTAAGATATGTTGTACTAGTGGAAACAGTCTATACATTAGAAAATTAAAGAAATAAAGAGACTTTTTAAAGGGTTAGTAAATATAATTTGGGGGCAAAACTTGTGCTCTTTCCCTGAATTTATGGGGAAAATGATGGATTCTGGAGGAAATGCAAGGTGGTTTGACAAGATACTCATAAAAGTCTGAAAAGCTAAGAACTCCAAACCAGCTTTGAAATGACATATTTCACAGGTGAAATAATAAGAATTTAAGGCCAGAATAGATGGCAGAGCTTTCAAATCACACCACTCTACCTGTAGGGCAGAAGAGAAGAAGGTTTAGGACTGTGGACAAATGAGCTTTTTCCCCCCACTTTCAATTAAGAATGGGCTAGTTACAGAGATTTATGTCCAAAATTTTATCCTTAATTATAGGAGCCTGCTTTTGCTTCTGAGCTTCTGTCTACTTATACCAGATGCAGTTAGACAGTCACAAAGGATCATTAACCCAGATTCTGTGTAGGTGAACAATATAGTCTCCCCACCCTTAAACTCTATTTTCATTTAATATATGTGAAACTGTATTTGTTGCAATCTTACTAATCACAGCAAGGAGAGGTAGAGCAGGATGAGGTTGAAGAGCATCTGGAGCCTGATCCCAGCTCTGTCATCTTCACTCTGCGGAAAGGTGATTGGATGAATCAATCTCTCTATGCATCAGCTCCATAATCCTAAAATACAGATGTGAATTTGTAGCTTATAAGCTTTTTAGCAGTTTCAAATGAGCTTCTCCATTTCCGGTTTGCCGCCCCATATGTAAAGAGGTTGGAAGTTGTCACTACCGTCCTCACAAAAACACTTAAACTGAAAATCTGCAGTTCTTGCTGGATTCGTCAGAGAAGTGAGGTCACAGGGCAAGTTCCTGCCACGTGAACTGGAGAGACAGGTAGGCACGTAGAGAGAGCCGCTGGTTTCCAGGAGCGGAATCCCACTGCTAGAGCGGTTGTCTTTAGAAACCACTCAGTGTGGATGAAATGAGAGTTAAAAACTCTTGGGCCGGCCCGTGGCGCACTCGGGAGAGTGCAGCGCTTGGGAGCGCAGCGGCGCTCCCGCCGCGGGTTCGGATCCTATATGGGAATGGCCGGTGCGCTCACTGGCTGAGCGCGGTGCGGGCGACAAACACCAAGGGTTGCGATCCCCTTACCGGTCACAAAAAGACAAAAAAATACACAAAACAAAACTCTGAGGGGACCTAGTCTTAGGGAGACAGCCACACTTCCCTGAATTTTCTCCAAGAGCCCTGCTAGGTTCTCACTATAAAGGTCAGAGAAACGTTTCCTTGTGTCCTGTCAGGGGCGCCATCTGATGAGGGCCGTCTTTCTGGTGGGAACTACTTGCAGAGTCCTGAGACGGTCCAGGTCATCTATCACATGGCGAGGGGAACAAAAGCGAAAGTGTCCACACTTGCTCTGCTTATAAAGCCACCAGTGACCCTCCCATGATAAACTATTCATCTCTGAAACATGAATCTGCTAATCCATTCATGTGGACATGGCCGTCATTGTCCAATCACCTCCCAAAGGTCCCACCTCTCAACACTGCCACACTGGGGATCAAGCTTCCACATGAACTTTAAAGAGGACAAACATTCAGACCCTAGAGTAGAGAAACGGTTGTTATTCTCTAAGTACATATGATCTTATGAGACAAAATGTAAACAGAGAGAGAGAAATGAAGAGAAAGATCTGTTATGCTCTGGGACAGTCACGGGGCATTCTCATGTACAACTTGGCATGGGTCTTAGGGTAGAAAGTAAGTTAAAAGTTCACCTCTTTAATCCAAATGAAAAGAACTGTCTAGCTTACTGCTCTCTGTGAGGATATAAAGCCACTGGTTTCATACTAGGGGGGAAAAAAAGCAACTACACACTACATTTTGCATGCATTTCAAGGTTTTATTGAAATTTATTGACTCATTAAGGTACATGCATGGGCTCCACATGAAAAATTCCTGCCAGTTTTTTTTTCCAGATATGTCACTCAGAATATTTGCTGTGTCTCTTCTGAATTATGACTATCATTTTAGGTTTGTCTGACATGTTTGATCATGTTTACTAGTTATGAGCACTAAAATTTAAGAATGTAAACACCCAGATCCTACTCCGTTAAGTCAAATATCTCTTAAGAGCTTATTATATGTTTTTTTCTAAATGCTTTCAAAATAGCATCTGTGTCTTATTTCTGTATTTGTTCTTCTTCACAAGATTTTTCAAAATTCTGTGTGTGTTATCCAGTTAAATACACAGATTATGATAAGTTAAGATTCATTTATCAGTCTTATATAAATATAAAATTGCAGAAGAAATCAGTCAGACTGGTCAGAGAGTTTATAATAACAACTTTATTAAGTTGAGGCTTTCTTTGTAAGTGTTTCCTTATAATTACTCAAAATGATTATATTTATAGAAATGACCTTTAATCACCCTTTTATGCAGACTAAATTTTATAATTACACTACTGCTTTTTAATATATAAGTAAAGTATTATTTTTTATCTGTTATTCTTTTGAAAGTTTTCTTTTGAATGAGTCAACAAGTTTGGGGAGTTAATAATCAAATATCCTGCAGACAATGCCTCCAATTTCTAGCATGTTACACCAGTTTACAAAAAGTGCCTGGTTAGTTCAGGAAAGTCATTGAAAAAAAATACCAACACCCTGAGGATGGAGAATATATGATTTCCAGAGTTGCCACGTTATTGTCAATAGAAACTGAGCCTGACAGCATAGATGTTGGACTTACTAGACAAAGAACTTGCACCATCTATTAAAAATAAACTCAAAGACTTAAAGAAAATCACCCCCAAAGAATTAATGAAAAGTATAGTAATGATATCTCACTAAATCAAGAATATCAGTACAAGGATAACCATTTTATACAACAGCCAAACAGAAATTCTGTAGTTGCAAATATAATAACTGAACTTAAAAAATTACTTGAAGATCTCAAAAGCTGATTTGATTTAGTAAAAGAAAGAATAAACAAATGTCAAGATAGGTCAACCGAGATTATCCAGTCTGAAGAATAGGGAAAAAAATAAGGAAAAACAAAAAAATCTTCACACCAACATTCACATAATAGAAGTGTCTGAAGGAGGAGAGGAAAAAAGGCAGAAAGGATTAGTCATCCCTCCATGTCTGTGAGGGACTGGTTCCAAAATCCAAGGATGCTAACATCACAAATGGTGTAATATTTACATATAACCTATGCACATCCTCCTATACCCTTAAAATCACCTCTGTATTATAATACCTAATACAGTGCTTCACATCACTTCATTCTAGTGGATACAACATAGGACTCAGCATGCAGCAAATTCCAGTTTTGCTTTCTGGAACTTTGGGAAATTTTTTTTTCTGAATATTTTTGATCCATGTTTGGTTGAATTCACACTTACAGAACCCATGCATATGAAGAGTTGGCTATATTTAACATATAATATCCCCAAAATTCCCAAATTTGAAGAAAAACCTTAATCTACACATCCCTTAAACTCAAAAAACTCAAAGTAGAAAAAGATTCAAGGATATCAACCCTAGCCTTAACACATTTAAATTGGCAAATGCCAAAGACAGGAGTCTCTCGTGCACTCACCTCTTCCAGTCTATATTCTGTGTATAAAACTTTTTGTTTTGCTTTATTTTGTTTTAAATTTTTGGTGGCTGGCTGGCACAGAGATCAAACTCTGGACCTTGGTGTTATCAGCACCGTGCTCTTACCAGCTGAACTAACCAGCCAACCTAAATGTACTTTTTGTTCGTAACTCTTTTCTTCTCCTACCTGATTAAAAAAACAACTGCTCAAAGCAATAATTATAAAATGGTATTTATGGACTTATAATGTATACATATGTAATTTTCATGGCAATCATAATAAAATGAAATGGGTATGTCTACCTTCCTACAATTCAACTCACTAGTCTCATCAAAGCTGATCTTTCATAGGAACGATTTTATGTACAATAAGTATTGAAACTTTTCCAGATATTTTTTTCTTAGAAACAGGATGGTGTATCTTCCAAAATGAAAATCAACTGTAAACTTAGATTTGAATTAAGAAAGAAATTCACACATCACAGGGCTTGAGTAGGTTTTATTTGGAAAACACATCTTCCAATCTGCACTTTCTTAACGGCTTCCCGAAAATAAATGCTATAAAAAAATCCCTGCTCATTCATCTATAAACCAGAGACTCACTCTGTTGAATAAAAGGGATATTTATTCATGTTCAGCCAGTGAGGGAAATATTAAAGAATGTATTTGATACTAAAAATGTTTATTCTAAGGTCTCTATGAAAAGATTTATCAAAGATAAACCTTCCTCAATAGAGAGCTTGTAACTTATCTGAACAGATTTTGAGAAGAGCATTTCTCCTACGTTGCCCCTCTTCCTCAGTTCACTTCTTTTTATTCGGCAAACATTTATTGTGTAAATATTGTACACATACTCCTGCACTATGAGCTTGTAATATGAACATACATGACATCAAACTTAGGAAAAATAACAGTCTATTTGTGTATATATAGTGTATAAAGTAAAATCGGAATCCACTAAAAACCTTTCTCTTCTGTCTGGAAGATCAGGGAAGTACTCAGAAGTGCAGTAAATTTTGAATAGTGGCAAGGAATTTTATCTTCATAGAGGACTATGTTAAGCCAGGGGAAGTATCACAAATGAAAGCAACTTTTTACATATGACTAGTAGAGTTATACTATAATTTTGGCAAATTTCATGTCTTATCATTTGGGTACCAATTATAAGAAAGATGGAAAACTAAATTTATTGAACACATAGTATATGCCAGTTTGTTTCCAAAATATTTTTTTGAAATAAATAAATGAATAAATAAATAAAAGCATCATTTATATTTATGAGGTAAAGTTTATTGACTCCAAATCCAGTTCTCTGTCCATTAAGTTATGTGGACTCACACAGGATTATGGAAAGACATGCTCAACCAAGAGTAATAAATACATCTGTATTTCCATGAAACAGTGTCCAGACTGCTTGGAAGAGTAGGGTGGAGAGACGGAGGTAATATAATCAGACTTTATCCATGTAAATTCTGACTTATTCTATGCATTACTTTTCTATGTTGTGTAGTAAATTACCACAAATATATTGGCTTAAAAAAACATTCATCAATTAGCTTAAGTTCTGTAAGTCAGAAGTCTAGGCACAGAGTGACCACATACTCTCCTTAGCTTTTTTCAAGCATGATATCAAGGTGCTAGCTTGTCTCAGTTTTTTGTTGGTTTTAGTTTAGTTTTTTTTTTTTTTTTTTTTCTGTGAGGCTTTTAGGAAGAATCAACTTCTGGGTTTTTTTTTCTTTCAGGTTTTTAGCAAATTTGGTTTCTTATAGTTGTAGGACTGAGATCACCATCCATTTGTGGGCTTTCTGCTATGTTCATGGAGGCCACTCGACCATTCTTACCACATGATATCCTCCATCATTAAAATAAACAAAGAAGAATCTTTTCTCTTATCAAATGAGGTTAATTTCTGACTTTAAATCTTCGGCTTCAGAAAATTCCAGTTTCTTTTAAGAGCTCGCTTGATTAGGTCAATTCTGCTAAAGGTGATCTATACTTATTAAAATCAACTGTTTCAAATAACCCACTCTCAAGAGTGAAATCTGTCAGATTCACAGATCCAGTGATTACACAGGGTATATATACCAAGAGATGGGGATCTTGGAGGTCATATTAAAATTCTGCCTGGCACACTCTATAAGTCTGTGCAAGCCATTTAGCTTCTCAAAGCTGATTTCTCTGTAAGTATAATGGGAATTCTTATTTTATAGGATGGTTGTGAAAGTTCCTGAGAGGTAATATATGAAAGCATATAACTTATTATCTAGATCAAAATAAGCATCCAATAAACACTTACAATACATTTGAGGGTTTTTTTAATTAGAACATCAAACACTGAGCAATGTAATATTTTAACAGTGAGAATTACTCTAAATATTTTAGTTACACATATTATTTTGTCAGTCAAGGAGGAGAAAGAAGTTGATGCAACTAGCGACTTCAGTTTTAAAAAAGTCTATATGATTTAATTTTTCCTAAGATTTCCTAAGGATGAAGCTTCTTGACTGAAACTAGAAATAAATAATTTTTTAAAAAATCCTACACCCATTTTAATCACTCTATAAATGCTCATGGGATTTTAGTTTAAATCTAATTCCATTCACTTTAATTCCTCATTAAACCAAATGGTGTTCTATCTGTGGCATAATTGAACATATTCTTAATGAGAAAGTTGTAATCATTGAATTCACCATTTACACACTGGGAATGGATTGGATATTATTCTTCATCTTACCTGCTAAACCAACTACTATTGCTGGGTTGGTTACTATTGAGAAATTATGTGGTTTGGTTTCAAAAAGTCAGTGAAAAAGTATGATCTCTTAAAGTGTCTATATGCTTGTTAAAAGTGTGGTGGGAAGCACACAGCAGAAAGCCTACTCATTTAAAAAAAAAGATGATTATTTCTACATGAATATGACGTACAAGTCCAGCTTTACAAGATTTGGACACAAAAACATACTCTTCAGCATTAAAATATGTTCCTAGAGCTAAAAGGTTTGCAATTTAACTATATGATATACAGAGAAAAGGATATTCAAAATTTTGGGAATAAATAGAGAATAATGTATTTTTAATATCAGATATTAATAACTTAAAAATTTTTTAAATTCTGAAAGGAGAATTTTAAGAGAGCTGAATACAAAATGCAAAGTAATTGTAGATTCTGCAACCGCTTTTTGATATTTTAGGTCATCAGTTTGCTACCTATGAAACGGGAACGTTATATATACTTCACTGCATTATTCTTTATGAGGAAGTCATTTTTCAGGCTTCTTAAGAAATATCTATAAGGATTCTAAGTTGATTTATTTGCATAGAATAAAATGTTTTGCAAATAAAAACTTCATATATATAAATTTGTATGACAAATCAAATATATTCTTTGAGGATTAGTTGCTATTTTAAAAAATGGGTTTCAAATGGTGACTGCACAGTGCAGCTTCAAGGCCTAAGAAGGCCTCTCCCCCCAGAGGTCATGCTGGACTGTCACTATGGCACCTTGATCGGTCCCATAGATTCTTGGTGTTCCGTTTATTACTTTAGAAACTTAGTGATGTATTAGTGCTTATGCTTTCTTCACTGGACAGATGAGGATTTAAAATGATATAGCAACTATGAAAAGGTTCTAAGACTGTAATTTAAACACTTTAAAGACTGCAATATACTAAAAATAAAATTATTAATTTGAAAATATTATCAGTGCAAAGTTGATGTTCCTTATAGACAGACTGGATATGAATCGGACTCCATCGATGATAAGAAAAAGAGGTAATTAAACTGCATTTCATGTTTAAACATCTTTAATGCAAAATGATTATAAAGTAAATATCATAAATATTGAGTTTCCACTTTTCTTTCTTCCTTTTTGCCTTCTTCTTTCTTCCAGAGAAAAATTATAATATGTATAGAATGTCTTAATTTTTCTTAAATGATTCTGAAAACTGTGGTTTGAGAGGAAATAACCAGACATCATTACATAAAATGGAAACTTTGTTGCTTTAGAAATTATGGGTCATGCATCTCTCAGAGAGTCTAAAGAAAAGACATCCAATGCCAAACAAATTAATACTTTTTAACCTAATCTTCCTCCCATTATTATAAAACTCTATGTGCCACGTGTCCTTATTAAAAATTCAAAATATATAGTTACTTAACTTTTTCCTAGAACAACCATGGCTGATTTGAATAATGTAAACAGAAACACTAGATGTTCCACAATAGTAGCATTTGCTTGCATATTGCAAAGGATACATTTGTTTTCCATCAGTGGAGATAAACCTTTCAAGTGAATCAAAATGAACAATACTTAAGGTTAAAGTAAGATAATCATGGAAGATTTAAATGAGAAATTGGGGGTACCTTAATTATAATCCAATCCAAAAACACTGCTTTCAAGTACAGCACATAATATTCTTGACTTCAAGAGCCTACCATGTAAACATCTTGATTTCAACAAGAATCTTTTTATTTGGTGACCAGAATAGGTTTCTACAATGTTAGTTCTTAATTAAATGGCCTGTGGAACAGATACGCACTGTCACGAGGCTGTCAGTTTTTTGGTTAAAGAGGAGATGGCATTTCATTAAATACTCAAGATTAATCTCACCATCATGTTGCATCTAACGTTGAAGCTCTTACACTAATTACTCCATTTAAGTTAACATATGCCTAGAGCGCTGCTTTGAAAATATGTGCAAGGAAAAAGAGATTAGCTTTTCCTAATAGGCTTTTCTGCTCCTCACAAATTGCCTCGGCTCTCCCTTCCTTCCTAATAGAATATATTGCTTGAAATTTTACTCCATAACATCCCTGAACAAAACTGTCCAGGAAACAACGTTTGCCTTTTCTTCTCTTCTCTCATGGTGAGTCCTGAGTCTCCTTCGAAGGCAGGACAACAGCCACCACGTGCACTGTGGTCAGATCATTATCTGATTCTGCCTTATACCTTTTATTTTGGAAAGTTACTTAAACAGTCTGAGCCTCAGTTTCCTCACCCATTAAGTTACATAGTGTGTAATTATTGAGAGGGTTAACACATTCGGGACCTAGCAAAAGCTCACTAAATGACAGCTACTGTGAGAAATCATCTAAGTCTGCTATTGCATTCTCATACTTTTATGTGGTTCCCTGCCACTCAGAGAAGTTTTGGGTCATGATTTTTTACTAGTCCTCACAATTTTCATAAACTTACCATTTACCAAAAGCACCCCTCTATCCTGCTTCAAGCTAATCAATTAGTAGAAAACGGTTTGAATATGCTTTCCAGGTAATCCAAATGAAATATAATAGCTGTTTTCTAGAGATAATTCTCTCACTTTGTTAGATAATGAAAACATAGTAAAATCATATGGTTTATGATTTGTTTAGTGTGTTCCAAGTATCATGCCTGAGGCTTTAAGGACGTTGTCTCATTTAACCCTAAGAAGAATACTGAGAAGTAGGTATTGTTTTCCTACTTAAGGAGGAGAAAACAGAGACTCAAAGATGCTGAGAAGATTGCCCGAAGCTACTCACTGGTAAACAGTATGTCCAATATTCAAACTTAGAAGTTCTTAACTCTCAGTACCCTTTAAATAGAAGGTCAAAATGATCAAAATGATAATCTCAGTACCAGTGAACTTTTGTTTGTGTCTATTTTGAGACCGTTTCAGCTTTTGTAGATTTATAGGCCATAATCTTCCTAACTGTGATTTGAATTCCCAAGTATAGAAAATTATTTATAGTTGGGTTACCCTTAACATTGTTATTGTATTGTAGTACTCGTATATTTATTTTAATAGCACATCAAATTCATGACTTTACAGTTAATACCACTTACAGCCAAGCTACGTTAGCCCCTCTCCTGTGAAAAGTATGTAATTTAAAAAACTAAACAAAAAACAGTACAGGCAATCAAAAAATATTACAGAGTTTTGAAGGTAGTACAGAAATTTACGAAATTTAAGAATTACTTTCCAAATCTACTGTACTGTACTCTATGGTACAGGGGAAGACGTAAAAAGTTTAATTGCAAATTTGGTTTTAAATTACAGTCCCTGTTTTCTAATCGTGTGGTAAAGCAACACTATTCAAGATCCCACTAGTGATAGTATTATTCCCTCTTTCCCTCAATATCTTAGTCTTCTGAGGCTGGCTGGTTAGAGTACAGCCTTATAACCCCAAGGTCATGGGTTCGAATCCCCATACCACCCAGCTGCCAATCTTAGTCTTCTGTTTTTATCTGCCTCATATAATGATGCTATTCCTTTCCTTAATATACCTTAATTTGAAATTATTGCCCTTCCACCATGGGGTCCCCTACGTACTACATACTGTTAAAAGAAGAAGTGATCTCATTTATCCAGCTTTTCACTCATCTAAACAAAATATTTTTAGTATCTCTATTCTCACGGGTCTCAGGAAACACCACCATTCTATCACTTACTATTAGAGTTATGCGTTCTCATGTTTCTACTGAAATCAAGTGCACATCACTGAAAACTTGTCCAAGCAGGAATAATCCCTCTACTATTTTAATCTTTAAGCCTGGTCCACTGCCTGACATATAGCAAGTTTCTTAACAAAACAAAGGGAGTCTGGAGTGGGAAATTCCAGCTCAGTTCTAGCGTTCCTGATACTCAGACTTGGCTGCTGCATAGAAGTAGTCTTAAGTGTAAAATTCATGAACAAGAGGAGGAAGATAAGAGAGAGAGATTTTAGGGTGATTCAACATCAAGGCCTAGCAGCTACTTTGGGGTGTTATTTTATCTCCTTCCTGCTTTGGAGAATGAGCTCTAGGTATCTGCAGAGGATGTCATCTGTGCCAAAAAAAAAAGTCTCATGTGGAGATATATAGAAACTTGCCACTTTGGGCACAAATTCAACCTTTTTGCCAGATTTTGTGCCAGAAAAATATATGAATGCAAACCTTTTCTATGGCACACTAAATATAGGAAAAAAAAGTCTTCCTAAGCATAGCAGAAAATATTATTTGCTGAACTTGAGGTAATCCTGGGCCTTTTCCCAAATGAACCTTTACAGCATGAAGCTTTTAATTGGGTGAGAACCAACCCCTCTTAAACAAAAGGCATTGACAGCAGAGTGTGACACCTGACGTTCTCGGCCCCTTTATTGCCAGGTGACTCTGAAAACCCTGCTGCTGCCGGCCTCTGGTTTGTGTGACCTTCTGCCTGCATTCAGAAGAGGCACTGATAGCAGCAAACCTCAGCCACTGCAGTTGTCTTGGCAGGAACACACAGATATTCTGTTCTCTGGCTGCTCACTCTGACTGTTGGCAGCAGAGGATGAACAGGCTACAGAATCAACCCCGTTAGTGTCAACCTAATCCCCTGTAATGGGATCTGCACTGGCCAAGACTAGGCACCAGGCCCCATCCCCATCCTCATGTGTGGTACATCTTAGCCTAGCACAGTATTGAGCAGTTAACAGAGGGGATGATAGCACTGGACTTACTACCACGTTTTGAAGAAAACCAGAAGAATGCCATTGAGAGTCTGAAGTTGCCCATTAGAAGACTTGGAAAATATTTTTATAGTGAAAGAAGATTATTGAGGTATATTCACATACCTATTCTTAGTTGCCTCTTTTAGAATGATGCTATTGGAGCTACTGATATTGCAGTACCAATATTCAAGAGAAAATGTTATAAGCCTTTTGAGCAGAATTGTGTATGTGTGTATGTAAGAGAATGAAAGACAGAGACAGAGAGAAAGAGAGAATGAGAGTGATGAACACTGGTCTATTATACTTTCACCAGGGGAGGAACGAGCTGGAGAGGAGGGACAGGCAGAAATTTAGTTAATGTTTGCTGGGGTGGAGCCTTTTAGATTCACAAGAGGAGACACATAGCATTTATGATTACTAAGAGTCCTTAAAACAGTTTATTCGGTGAGAAATGAAACCTTTAGAAGATTAAGTTCTGCTTCAAGAGAAGATGATCTTGATGACGTTTTGTAGCCCCTTACTATAGAGTTAAAATTGCATTTAACAGCCCACTAGCCTTTTTCTTTTTCTTTTTTTTTTTTTTTTTGGCCTACTGTTTCTGCCTTTCTATTTCAGGTCAGTTTGAAAATAAGAACACAGCAGAACATATAACCTGTGCTTTTGGAAATAGTACACAGCAGCCAAAGTCTAAATATCAGCAGAAAAACAATAAATCACTCTGAAGTTGTTCACCATGACAGTGGCCTTGCACTCCCTAAACATAATGAGCACCGAACAAAGGGGAGAGAAGCATCAGAAGATGAACTGCTTGCCTCCAGGTTCCTCAGCAATGACAACAGGGCTTCCGACAGTCATAAACCCATGGAATTTCCAAGTTCTGTTTATGGAGCTATGATCCTTACTGATACACTCCAGTAAAGCCTGGAGCCCTTCTGGTTCAGCTGCTCCTTTACGCAGCTCCTGTGTATGTACATTTGGGACTAAAAATAGCAGCAGCCAGAACCGTATGGAAATCAAAGCAAACCCTGTTGTGTTCACAGTTTGTGTTTCCATCTAACTCCTTGTAAGGACTCCCACTTAACACACTTTCCCAGATTTTATAGGCAGCTGCAGAACTGGTTTCTTATTTCTTTCCATGTGAGATTTTTTTTTCTTTAAGAATTTTAAGTTTTAGGGGGCTGAGTCATATTTGCCTAAGTTTTGGGGATTATATGGGGCTTCTCTGGAGGCTTTGCATAATAAAGGTTTTAATTTGGAAGATATAGGGAATAGTGGACAGACTGAAGTTTTTGTAATAAAAAGTAATTGAAATCCTCAGTTGGAGACTTCTGGACTCAGAAGAAAGATCCACAGAATATATCTTAAATGGTCTCCATTTGCCTTCCAACCCCTTATGCATTGTTACTAAAACCGGATAGAATAGGACAATTCATGATTTTAGAGAGGAATATGCTCAGTTTCGACCCTTAGGGAGGGTCCAGAAACTCCATTTGTTAGCTTTGCCTCTAGAATTTAAGATTATTTACAGTAAGTATGGTTTCACCCAATTCAGGTTATTGGTTGAGCAAGTGGAGGACAACGATGGATGTGAAGGAAGTTTTAATTTCACACAGAGCTGCCACTTTTAAGCAGGGCTATATGGGTACAGAAGGTCTGAGCACAATAAAAAGACTTTAGCAGAGACCTTTATTTCCACCTTCAGCAGCCATATCTTCCTGTAAAATGTTACATTGTCCTTCTGGAATTTAGTTTTGTGATAGAACTATGGCAAAGAATTGCAAGCCTAAGAGCAAAAGCAGATTGCATCTACCTCTGCCTTCTATGAAACGCTAACCCAAACATAAATTGCAGTCAAATGAGTTAACAAGGAAGGAAGCAAGCAAGGAAGTCCAAAGCTTCCAAACTCAGCACTTACTCTTGATTCCTTCATCTTGCTTTTCCCAACATTTTACTCCAGTACCCTTCAAATTTCACCCCGAATCTCAGAACAACACAGACATCCCTTGGGTCAACCCCTGAGAGACATTCAGGAGGTGGAGTTCATTTTAGACCCAGCAGAAGCACTGTCATACTGAAAGAGAGCAATTGATCTGTGGATAATCTCTGCCGTTCTCTTAGGCAGTATCACGCCTTTCTATGATATCACAAACAAAGAGATGAAAAACATTGTACTAAGAATAGTCTGATCTGAAAGAGCATTACACAATACTCATAGGCATCTTCTGTCTCTCTTGGGTAGAGCTGTAATTAAGGGAAATTCAAGCCAAAGATAATTTTGACTTCTTATCGCATTTATTATTCAATCGCAATGATAGTTCATTCCTTATTTTGTTTAACATATTGTTTCGGGAATTCTTACATGTTGTTGACTGAATCAATAGCTTATTTTGTAAATTGCTCAATATTATTACAATGTATACGTATACCACATTAAATTGTCCATCAACTTTTTGGACATTTGGGTTATTTCCAGTTTGTAGTTGTTATGAATACAGCAGCTATAAAAATTTCTTCACCACATTTTTTTGTGTACATATGTCTTTATTTCTCTTGAGTAAATACCTAAGAGGTGGAATTATTAGGGCCTAGCATAGGAGTCAAAATAAATAGTTTTCCAAAGTAGTACCATTTTATCATTTTATACTTCAATAGTTGAGTGTTTAATTTTGATGAAGCACAATTTATCATTTTTAAAATTGTTTTAACTTTTAGTGTTTTCTCAAGAATATCTTTTCCTATTCCAGTGTCATGAAGATTTCTCATATGTGTTCCCCAAGGAGTTTATCTTTTTAGCTTTCATGGTTAGGTCTATGATCATTTTAAAATTATTTTTTTGTGTACAGTATTAGGTAGAGCTTGCAGTTTATCTCATTTTATATATGTATCCAGTTGTTATAATATTATTTGTTAATTTACTTTTCTCCACTGAATTGCAGTGAACCTTTGATGAAAATCAAGTTTCTGCAAGTTTTATTTCTAAACTCTCTATTGGGGTCTATTGAGTTATGTTCCTCTCCTTACAGCAATGATATACTGTGTGATTAAAATGGCTTTTTAAGAAATTCTTAAACTTGGGCAGTGAAAGTTGCCTAAATATATTCTTTTTAAAAAGTCTTTTTGTTTATGCTATATCTCTGCATTTTAATATAAGTTGTGAATCAGCTTCTGAGTTGCTTCCAAATATTTTATTGGGCTTTGACTGGAACTACATTGAAACACATACTTAAATGTGGGGAAACTGACATAGCAACAATATTGAGTCTTACAGTCCGTGAACATGGTGTGTTTCTCCATTTATTTGGGCTGCCTTAAATTTCTAGGCTGTGCCTGTCATTCATTACCTCTTTTCCTAAGTGTTTCATGTAAGCTTTTAAGTTTCCTTTTTCTCAAGAATCACAGTCCAATGTCTGAAAACAGTTACCCCATATATTTTGTATAGCGTTTTATTTGTTTATTCCAAGAGGGTAAGTCTTATACTTCCTCAAGGCCAGAAGTGAAAATGCTAGAGCAGTCTTTGTAAGAGAAATCATTTTATGTTACCTTCTGCTCAGAACCTGCTATGGGTCCCCATTGTAATTACAGTAAAACACCTTACACGTCCTTAAAAGTTCCTACGTAATTCATATACTGTCTCTCCCCTAGTCAACTCATTACCTCTCTGCCAAATATTGTCATAGTTCCAGTAACAATAGCTGCATTGCTGTTCCTCAAAATTTCCATGTAAAATTCAATGGGCCCTTTGCTCAAATGTTTTCTCTGTCTGTAATAATTTTACCCAGATATCTGCTTGGTTGATTCTCCCTCCTCCTATGTCTTTGCATAAATCTTATCTTCTCAATGGGGTCTGCCAAAGTCACCCTGTTTAACATGGGAAACTGGCCTTTCCACTATCTGGGAATAACAATCTCTCTTACCTTATTCTACTTTTTTCTTTTCTCATAATATTTTTGTCACTTTCTAGCACAACTGTAACTTAATTTGTTCTTCATTGTCTTTCTTTCATGGAATAGAATACCTGTCAGCACCCCACCTATACCCTGTAGACTTTTTACAGTAATCCTGTTCTTATCAAAGTGCCATTTTTTGCATTTCTAAACTTTGGGGCTTTCTTCTAGAACCATGGAAGGCTGTTCTGTGCATAACAGGCTGAATGTGTGGAGAAATTAACACCCTCAAAGCAGTGTTTTAACCAATGACTAACAAGAATTAGTCCATAAATACCCCAGCTCTCTCAGCCCTCTCATGGATAATTCTCAATCCTGTTTTGCATTCTTTACCAGAGTTTCCATGCAAGATTAAGTGTCAATTACCAACAGTTATAACTAACAATAATTCATCATTGATTGGCTTTCTATCCCTAACTCAGTTATCCACTACCATACCTTCCAATAATCTACTCATAAATGAATCATTTGCACTCAGATTCTTTATTCAGGATCTTTTTCTGAGGCAACCCAAACTACGAGATCAAATAAAGTGTAAAGTTAATGAAGGCAAGGATTCTTTACTTTTTAAAATCATTAATTTTAAATGATGTATCTCAAATCCCTACAACAGGGTCAGGTGTAGAGTAGGTATGCAAATATTTGTGTAAGGAATTATCAAACAATAAATACTTTCCAGAAGCATTCTATAGTAATTACACTGATAATAAGTGAGTTTAATTTGAGTTTTTATGACCTATGTTTAGAATTCTGAGTTGACAATTTTAGAGGTGTAAAAGTTAACTTCATTGTTATTTCCATTTTAAGAGTTCTTTATTAGTATTTTTTTCAATTTTTAAATGTTTCTAGTGGTTATTTATGTTTATTTTATAAGTTGATTTGCTCTTTGCAATTTTCCTTTTGAGGATGTAACTTTTTTAATAATTAATTTTTGCAAGTGTTTTTTTCCTTGTTTGTTTTTTATCTTGACTTATTTTACTTCTAGAAATTTTAAATTTATGTAGTTAGATGAATTCACTTTTTTGTGTGACTCTCCCTATGACTGTACTCAAAATATTAACCTATATAATCTTCTTCAATACTTGTTAAAATTCATGTTTATTCTTTATTTTCCCCAGAAACTATTTTTATTTGAGATGAGTCTTTTTCCTTTGATGTAGATAACTAATTATCTTTTTCCTTTGATGAAGATGACTAATTACTCCAGTACTGTTTTTCAATGTATTGAGCTATAATTTGAAGAATAATCAGAATTAACTACATAGACAAGGAAGGGAAGGATTCAGTAAATGGAATCACGTGGTAGTGGATAAAACTATGAGTAAGGAAATGGTGGAATCCAGGATCTTTAAGTAATTTAGCACATGGTTAGAAAAACTAGTTTGGAACTCTGTACTTAGTTCTGGACCCCATTTGTATTGCACTACCATGTCTTGTAAGGAACTGATGGTGCCTCTGGCAGAGATAGCCATGTTTACCAAGTAGTCCATGTGTCCCCTACATTTTGTAACCACCCTTGCAGTTATGGTAAGACCGTGTGATTAGTTCTGTACGAAGGGCTATGAGTGGAAAAATGGGGATGATGTCTGGGCTGATGCAGTCAAAAACATGTGCCTACTTCATTTCAATTTTCTCCTTCTGTGGAGCAGTCAGACGCCCTCTGTTTCAAATGTTAGCTGAAGAGGGAAGAACTTCCATCAGTCTGGGACTGTATAAGCAGAGTCCCCAGATTATCCATGTGGGACATATAAAATAAAAAGAGAGTGAAAGCAACAACAACAAAAACCCTTCCTTGTGTTTGTTTTCTAAAATATGGGCAATAACTTTCTGCAGCATAGCTTACCTGTATCTAAAACCACAAAATTAAGACAAAGCTAATTATTCTTCACTCCAAATATATTCTCCCATCAAATTTTCTAATTTCTGTTAATGGTAAATTTGTTCCTAGCTTCCTAAGAATGGTCTGAGAATAAAATAAATGAATATATTTGGCACACTTAAAATTTAGCAACATCTCAGTAAGCGTTGGATATTATTGTTTTTACTGTAGTTACCTTGATGCAGAATCTTGGACTTTCTTTGGTTTAAGCCTTATTCTCACTTGATTATTTATGAATATATTTATTCTAGCTCCTAAATTTAGCATTAAATCAAGCTCACTTCCATTTTCCCTCCTGCGACCTTAGTTCAAGCTTGACATAGTCTACTGTAATAGTCTTATAACCGGTGTGCCTTCTACTATAAGATTCGTTTTCCTATTACACAGGCAATCATGTTCCTCTCAAACTTAAATTGTTGAATACTTTCCTGTTGCATATTAGGGCTAAGTTTTCATCTCAGGTTCCATGTGATCTAAGCCTAATTTACACTTAAGCTTGATCTTGTACCATTCTTTGTGAACCTTCCTCTATATCCCTACTATATTATTATCTCAAAACACATATTTTTCTCAAATTTTTATGCTCTGACCTTTATTAGGTACTAGCTTTAGTCAATATATCAAATATTCTAAATCTAACTTAAGTTCCAATTCAAATGTCACCTCTTCCTAAAATCCTCCTGTGATTTTCCTGGTTTAAAGAATATTTTTTTCTTCCTTGTCTTTCAGTGCACATTACATCTTCCTCTATTACTCTACATATCTTTTATCAAAATCTGTAAGATGCTATTTAATGTAAAAACTCAGTTTTTGTTTTTATCTTTACTTAAAACAGCATCTTGAACCTTTTAGGTGAACAATATATGTTTCTTGAATATAGATATGGGTGAAATCCAAGAAACGATATTAGAAACTCTGCATGCTGAGTTCTGCAAGCTGTTTCCTTTGCACAGCTTAGCTCTTGTTTATTTATTTATTTATTTGAGGCCTATTTTTATTTTAACTCATTGAATTGTGTCCAATGCATTTTATTAGTTATTAAATAAAACATTCAAGTTATCTGCTTTTACTTGCCTACAAGGTGACATTCACGCCATTACTGACTAAAAAGAAAATCAATGACAAACTTTCATTTCCTATGTAGAAAGGTCTAGATTAAGAAAATACACTTGAAGAAGCAACATGAAATACCAAGACTTAAAAAAAATTATTAGGGATATTAAAGATAAATACTGCTGCACTTTGAGAAAAAGAGAGAAATTTGGAAGATCCTCTGTAGCAGCTGCAATTAAAAATGTTAATAAGAATCCATGAAAGAACAAAAAATGTAAAGGGGTCTTTTAAGAGGTAGAGAAATATGATAAATTGTGGTACTCTGCATAATCACAATTAGGCACATGTCCCTCTGTCTCACGACTGCCACTCAAGCAAAGTACTTGGAAAATTCAGGTCACTAAAGACTAACCTTTTTCTGCATGTGTTTTTCTTTATCAAGAGTGGCTATGAATTCCACAGCAGGGGAAATGTGTGTCTGTGCTTATTAAATATACTCAGGCTTGATCACATATGGTTTCCAATACCTAAGGTTAACTGGTAACTCTCTAGAATATCCTGAAGGAAATAGTGTCCTACCATATCATTAATCCTTAAACATATCCCTGCAATGGTATAAATTATTGGAGTCATTCCTACATTTTAAAAAGACAATAGGATAAATAACTATTGGCCTAGGAAGTATGGTTTAATCTCAAACCCCAGGATTTGTGTTGAGTGCAACATATAATGACCTCAGAAATAATGGAACTGTCAGGCCTATGCCTGAAGCTCTCTAGAACTGAGCTTATCAGTGTAATCTGTAGAACTGGGTATACTGAGTTGTCTTATTCAGTACTTTCAGATTAAGTTAGAGCCATAGACTTAACTGACTAGAAGTCGCATTTAAGCGCCTGCATGAGCAGGCCAGCACTTTTTGACTTCCAGACACTGTTTTTCCTTAATGCCTATTGCTTTTACCAGCTGCCTTCCTGCTGGAGTTGCTTTGGTGTGGGAAAGATATGCCGGTTAGAAGATATATTCAGGTTCCAAAGACAAAAATGTATTCTATGCTGTTTGCAGGTACTAAAATTGATTATCATCAAACTATAGAAATCTCTTTTTGGACTCAGCCACACTGCCATTGTATTAATTTCCTGAAGAGACTATCCAAGGCCTGTTCAAATATCTGATACCATTTTCATACATGTTATTAACAGATACCTTTACATATACTTGCAATTTGTTTCTTCAACAACTATTGAGAATCTTCTATGGGGCAAACACTATTTTAAGCATTAGATACAGAAAATTGAATAAGTTGGACAAGGTTCTGTCTAAAGATTAGTATTACAAAATGATCAGTATAATATGCTGAATATGTACAAAACAGGATAATATGCTAGAAATTAAGTGGACAGCAAAGGTCTCCCTTATGAGATAACATTAAAGCTGATTTCTGAATTTTGAGGAGTCAGCCACTTAAATATTCTAAAATAAGGCCTTAAGCTTTGAATGACAATGGTATATTTGAAGAACAAAAAGAAAATTCGTATAGCTAGAATGTACTGAGCAAGGAGCAGAGCAGTAGTAGATATGGTCAGAAGATGGCAGGGGATAGATATTGAGATCTAGTGTATGTACATTTATTCTAAGTGTAAGGGGAAGCTCTTGGTTGGTTTTAAGCAGAGGAACATTACAATTTTATTTATATTTTTAAAATATTTCTCTGGATTCTCTGTTGAGAAGGGAATATAAGGGGGCAAGAGTGAAAGCAAAGAGATCAATTAAAAGTCACTTGTGATAATATAGATGAGAGATGATGGCTTGGATGAAAATAGCAAAGGTGGTGAAAGGTTAAGTTCATCAAAATTTCTGGAGAGTGGGGTTGTAGGAGGGTAAAAATAGTTTTACTTTAGACTTGTTAATTGTGAATGCCAATTAGAAACTCAAGTGGATGTGTCAAATAGACAATAGGGTATATGAGTCTGCAATTTAAAGAAGACCCCAGGGCTGAATGCATACATTTGGAAGTGAAAGGCACATCAGTGTAGTTAAATCCAAGAGCTCAATGAGGTTCTCAAGGAAAAGATGGAGAAAAGAATGGGTCCTGGATCATACCTGCAAACAGCGAGAAATCTAGTAGAAATGGAGAAACCAGCAATGGAGATTGACAGGGAGTAGCCAGTAAGGAAGAAGGAGGACTAGGGGAGAGGTATCCTGGATTTCTGGAAAAACAAACAAACAAAAAGACTTACAAGAAAGAAAGGATGTCTAATACTGTCAAATCTCACTGAGCAGTCAAATAATACATAAGCAGAGAGAAGTAATCCCAGGACCAATGGAAAGGGAAGTGTGCTAGTGAATATAGGGTAAGATATATTCCAAGGAGGATTAAATTTTTTATTTTGACTAAATTATTTTAGTTATTTTAGTTCAGTATTTAAAATTTTATTTTTAACTGTCTCTTAATAACTGTATGGGGTACAGAGTGATATTTTGGCACATGCATATGATGTGTAATGATCAAATCAGGGCAATTAACACATCCTTCCCATCAGACATTTATCATTTCTTTGTGTTGGGAACATTCATAACCCTCTCTTGTAGCTATTTGAAAATATACAATAAATTATTTTTAACTATAGTTATCCTACAGTGCTATAGAACACTAGAATTTATTCCTCCTATCTAGCTACAATTTTGCTTCTGTTTACCAACCTCTCCCTCTCTTTTCCCTCCCTCATACCCTCTTCTGTTTCTAATAACCACAATTTTACTCTCTACTTCTATGAGATCAACGTTTTTAGCTCCCACATATAAGTGAGAACATGCAGTATTTATCTTTCTGTGCCTGACTTACTTCACTTAACATAATGTCTCCAGGCTCATTCATATTACCACGAATGACAGAATTTTATTCATCTTTTTGTGTCTGAATAATGTTTCATTGTGTATATAAACCACATTTTCTTTATCCATTCATCTATAGATGAACACTTAGGTTGATCCCATATCTTGTCTCTTGTGAATAGTGCTGCAATATACATTTGGGTGTGGATATCTCTTTGACATATTGATTTCCTTTCCTTTGGATAAATACCCAGTAGTGGGATGACTGGATCATATGGTAGTTCTCTTTTTAGTTTTCTGAGAAACCTTAAGGAGGGTTCATTTTAGTCAAGAGTGTTTACGTGCTACTGGCAATGCTCCGTTGGAGATAAATTGCTGTTGCAGAAAAGAAGTTATTGCAGACGTTTGTATAAATTTTGTAGGGTACAGCTAATCCTAGGGACTTGTTTGAATTGATAATTTTGAGCATGTGCGCTGCAAAATTCAGAACAAAATTTAGAATTGCCATCACCGTATTAATCCTATAAAAACTAAAATGAAATAGTTAGCCAGTGTGATTCACTACATTTCTACAATAGTAGGCACTGTGAAGGGGGTTGGCATAGATTATCATTATCATCCTACAGTGGTAATTTTGTGGGATGAAATTAACAGTCGATGTTGTGCTAGTTTTGTATTATTTAATTAGAAAGAATAATATAGTCAAGACAGAATTTTTTTAGGTTGCCGTATAACTTAGAGAACATCTAGTTTTATTGTCCCATATTATCATAGGTGGTAACTTGGCTGTAAATTGTCCAAAGCCAAATAAGTCAGTCATAGCTGGTAGAGAAGTTATGGAAACATGATATTCATATGTCTTATCTTTTTTATCTGCTCCCTAATAAATATATACAGTAAACGGAGTATGGTAGTTGACATATGTAAGTCTTCTAATTCTCCAGATATTTCTTTAGAAAACATGCTTTTGGTTTATTGTAAACAATAATTATGTTTTTGTTACACACACACACACAGCTAAGGTTTCTCATCATAAGTGTTTTTGTATCATATTTTCAGAAGTGTGTCCGTATATAAAGAAATGTTATGAAATGGTAGAAATATCCAATAGCTACGGTTTGCAGTAGTGTATTTACCAATACTGTGTTTTAGAGCAGCTGTCTATTGAGCAGTGTCTCCATGCTACACACTCTGTGTATATTACCTTAAAACTTGGCAATAGCCAGCAAGATAAGTATTACCTTGCAGTTTTACAGAATGAGGAAATATAAATCTATGAGGTTGAAGTAACTTTCCTAAGCTCAGTCACACTGTTGTTGGTTGAAACTGGCTTTGAATTTCTCTACGTCTGATTGAAAACCTAAATTTTTTCCTCTGTATTACCTTTGTCAATACCCGAATTTCTCACTCCAAAACATTACATGATGCTATCTAAGCACCCATTTAAAAATAATTGGGCATTGGTTCATTTGAAAATAATTTTTATTGTCAGGGAAATTAAACTAATTTTCATCCTAAGTGCTGTGGATTGATTGAATTGTGTCCAACAAAGTTCATATATTAGAAGCCTAATTCCCACTGTAACTGTTGAAGGTAGGAACTCCGAGTATGGTAATTAAAAAGTAGGTCCTTGAAGAAGTGATTAGGTTGTAGGGCCATGCTGTAGTGAATGGATAAATAATGGTGGTCAAGGGTGTGATTCTGAGGGCTTTGAAAGAAGGGAACACAAGAACTTCACTCTCTCTGTTGCCATTTTTTGCAATATCCTGCATCACTGAAGTCATCACCAGAAGAAGGCCGTCACCAGCTGTGTTCCCTGTACTTTGGATTTCCCAGCCTCTGACACTGCAAGCAATAAATTTGGTTTTCTTTATAGAGTATGCAAGTATTTTGGTATAAGCAACAGAGATGGACTAATACACTAAGAGAAAAATGATTTAAAAGGAGGAAATATACTTAACACGTCTAGCATCTTAGAAGCGCCATAATATTCATCTGTCAGAAAACGGTGAGCTATGGTGAAAATTCGTATATAGCGGCAGCGAGGGGGCCCTGCCCAGCAGCCTAGGAGAGGCAGACGCGCTGCTGGCGCCCCACACTCTGCTCAAGCAGGAGGTGGAGCAGCGCGACGAGGACTCTGCACAAGAGGTGGAGGCAGTGAGGCGCTCCTAGCTGCAGGCGGTGCCCAGCGGGCCCGGCCTGGCGCTGGATGAGTGGCTGCCGCACCTCGAACTTGGCCGTCACAAACTGCTCGGCCTGTGGGGGGCGCCAGCGAGGCGCCGGTCCAGGTGCGTGTCCAGCAGGTCTTCCTGCCTGACCTGTGCCCGGCGCGTGCGGTGGTGCCCGCTCGGGATGCACTGCACGGGGGTGCGGGTCCGAGGCCGTGGGGGATTGCTGGGGACAGACAGGTGCGTGGGCGTGGGGGTGGGAGTCGGGGTGGTGCCTGCCGGGACTTCTGGGTTCATGGCTTTTCCCAGATGGCTGTGAGTTAGGAAGGCATCCGGCAAGGACAACTGAGTGTCTGGATCACCCGGTGTATGTGAGGGCGTGTGCACACGAGTTTTCACGTTGTTTGTTTGTTTGCTTTATTGAAACATGATTGTAGTATCTGGGGAGTGCAGCGTTGGATATCAACACCTGTGTGCAACATGTGATGCTCAAATCGGGATAATTTCTATGTTCAGTGTCACACAATGGAATCGTTTTTTGTGGACCTTTACCAATTTCTTGCTACCCCCCGTCCCCCTTGTCCAACTGTGGTGGCCTCAGTTCTGCTGAGATAATTATTTTGACTTTGCAGCAACGTACTTTCATTCATTCATTCACTCATTGTCAAAACAAGATTCATTAGGTGCCCACTCACTTACAGGCTCTGTGGTAAGTGCCAAGGATCTAATGAAAAGCAACATCCAGTCGTCATAGTTATTGTCCTCCTATCTCCACGGAGCCTGGAGCTTAGTGGGGAGACAGACAATAAAATGAGCACATGGTCAGAAGTGAAGTTGCAAGTGTGGTATGAATGCAGGTAGTTAACTGGGGGTTGGAGCAGGGATTCTCGGAGTGGAACTATGTTCTAGCTCCCAGTTCCTGGCCATCTCCCACCCTCTCCTACTCATCCACATACAGGAACAGCTCAGGGGAACCTCAGAATGAAGAATGAAGACAGCAAGAGAAAACTGCTCACTCCAAAAAACCTTCGCTGACTCTCTACCAACCAGAGGTCGAGTCTAAACTCCATTTAAGGCCTTCTAGGGTCTGACTCGCTGCCTGAATTTCCAAACCTTTTCTCTCGTCCCCGGTGCAGGCTCTGTGATGTGGCTCAGCGAGGCCCCTCACTTCTCTGCAGACATACTTTTTGTTATCCCCTTCTCTAAGCTTTGATCCCATAAAGTCCCTGCAGGGAATGCCCCTCCCTGCTGGTCCCCGCACCCATAAATCTCACTCACATGTCCCATTCAAGCCTGATCAGGTTCCAAACCCTAAAGGAGTTCTAAAGAGGAACCTCTCATTTTTCTTTCTTGTCAGGAATATTTGCTACAGGTACATCTCATTTTACATTAATATCGTCGGATACGTTTATATTTAACTTTTTCTCCCCTTTTTTGGCGGCTGGCACAGGGATCAGAACCTGTGACCTTGGGGTTATAAGGCTGTGCTCTAACCAGCTGAGCTAACCGGCCAGCCCTGACTTTTCTTATGTACATGAAATATGAATGGCTCTCACTCATTCCCAGCAAACATCTCCTTAATGTTATGGAGAACACAGAGGTAACAAGACACAGCACCCACCCTCCCTGGCCTTCCGTGACCCTCTCCTACACTACACATGCGGACAAGCGTCCAGTGCAGCAGAGGTGGCAGCCCCTCGCTATGCTGGACATTTTTGCTTCAATGCAGGTATCGGCATGCGGCAGCCACACCTGGAGGCAGCAG
Organism: Cynocephalus volans; assembly: GCF_027409185.1. Taxonomy (NCBI): domain Eukaryota; kingdom Metazoa; phylum Chordata; class Mammalia; order Dermoptera; family Cynocephalidae; genus Cynocephalus; species Cynocephalus volans. The sequence continues at coordinate 151,953,842 of NC_084468.1, forward strand.
CAGCTGGGCTGGAACCATGCTGTGTCACTCTGCAGCCCCCTCACTATGGAGAAGTCTCTTCCCCAGTGTGATCTTAGGGCTCCTGGTTTATAACGTTGGGGAAACCCAGTGATGGCCACCTCCTCCCAGGCTGATCTGAGTGTGATCACATGGTGCAGAGGAGGCTGGGAGCTACCAAGGACTGTGCAGAGGAAGTGGCACTTTGACTTAAAAAGGTGGCCTGGCAAGTGGTGCAAAGAGTCCTGGCCTTGGATTCAGGAAGCCAGGGTGGTGACGCTGCTGATGGCACATCCATGTCCCCTTGGCATGCCTGAGTTCACCTGACACTGGGGCAGCAGGTCCTCTGCAGGCCTACGGCACCCTCTTCCCAGAGAAGCACACACACACACACACACCTACACACACATGCTTGTACACACACACATGCACACACACCTCTGCACACACACGCTTGTACACACACATGCACACACACACACATGCCTGCACACAGGGCAAGAACAGGAAAGAGGAACACTGCACAGGACACACCCTGCGCTCCGGGGTGCAAGGACTGTGTTTTTAATGTTATTCTTCATTTATATTGAACTACTACTGATTTGCTTATAATCATTATCTTTTATCTTTGTAATAAATGTCTATGAAAGTTGAAACTAGGTAATGTACTGTACTTAGTAGGTGAGTGTTCAGTGGATGGTATTTAATGTAATGTAAATCTTTTTGTAAATATAAAATAATGTGCACATTAAAAATATTTACATATTATGGGCCGAACCATGGCTCACTTGGCAGAGCGTGGTGCTGACACCAAGTATGGGGTTAAGTTCCCCTTACTGATCATCTTTAAAAAGAAAAATGTTACCTATCACCTAAAGGAGAATAAAAGTTTTTGAAAGTCCCACCTAGCAAATCTGGTCCACATTCAGGTCTTGGTCACGTCTCCCAGGCTGTCTCTCCCATTTGACTCCCTCTGTCCTGTGTCTGTCTGTCTCACTCTTTCTTCTTTCACCCAAACAGTCATTTACATACAGGTGTGTTTGCATGTTGACAACACATAAATGTTTTTCAACCTGAGACCCTCAGTACAGACTACAAACTGACGTTTACGTAACAATTTCTGTGCACAGCTCAGCAGCCGCTCAATGTTCCCTGGTCCATGTGGACCAGGTTTGAACACCCAGCCCCTCTACAGGATGTTAGAGACAAGGCCAGCCCCTTGCTGCCTCCACCACTGCGGTGATGAAAACACTTCCACAGAAACCTGGGCAGCTGCGGTTGTGGAATAACCTCCCCGGATTACCGCTGATTGGCAAATACACATGCCTGAGCACTTTGTTAGGAGCTGCTGAGCTGTTCCCGAGATGGGGTATCTACGAACACGTCTCCCAGGGCATCCGCGGGGACCTCTTCTTCCCACATTCTCACCGGAGCTGGTCATCACCGGACATACAGACCTGCCCATCTGATGGGGCAAATGCCATCTGAATAATGAGTACATTTCTGTGTGTCATCATAAGGGAGGCCACAGATGTCTGACATTTACTGGCCATATGAATTGCTTCCCTTTGGAACTGCAGGAATATGTTTTTTGTCCCTATAAAAACATGGATAAGTGAAAACTCTTTGTACAACTAGGATGCATACTACCCTTTCTCTGCCCATGAAGGATTTTCCAGTCTGGGGTTTGTCTTTTCAGCTTTTGACATTATTCTTGTTTTTCTTTTGACCAAGAAAAGTCAGCATTTTCCTCTGTGGCTTCTGGCTCTCTGGTCAATCAAAAATTGTTCTTATTTCAATATGATGGCAATAATAACTATCAGGGCTTTGTGTTTCTACATAGAGTCTTTGATTTTTCTGTAATTTTCCTCTTACTAACAACATAAAATGAAAATTAATCAGATCTTTCTCCTATTATGTGGCCAGATACAAAAGGCCACATAACATATAACTGTACTGATAGGAACAATCCACGAGTGACAGCTTAACGGCTACAGAGTCAATGAAGCTGTTCGATCACTAGATGTTAGTAAGGGTTGCACCATATTAAAAATGTACTTAATGCCACTGAATTGTAATTTTGAAAATATTAAAAACACTTTATTTTATACAAGGGATATTACTGAAAATAAAAGATGAAAAATTCGAGGAGATGCAGGACACAGACAAAAACGAGGAGAAGCACAGCGTCAAGGAAGGGCAAGAACAGATCTGGAGTGGGGACTGGTGAGGGTGTTTGTGGGAGCTCTGGAGCCAGGGCTCCCCTGGGTGCTGGTGTTTCTTCTAATTCTTTTGATATTTCAGGAGCGGTTATGTCAGCTTGCTCTAGCTCTACCTCTGGATCTTGCTCTTGATCTTCCTTCTGTTCTTTCTCCTGCTCTTTCTCTTTCTCTTCCTCTGGATCTTGCTCCTGCTCTACCTCTTGCTCCGTCTTGGCCTCTGGATCTTGCTCTTGCTCTGCCTCTGTCAGTGGAGGTGGAGCTGGAGCTGAACATGGCACTAGCTCCTGGGATAGTTGTTCAACCTGGGCAGAAGCTGGAACTGGAGAGACAACAATTGAAAATATCAACATGAGTTTCTATGTCTCTTCCAATGACACTGTCTTTCTGAGAAGCCCAAGTCCAGAGACCCAGCCCCAGGAAGTCTCCCCACACTGCAGAACACTGCATGATTGTTCTGAGTACTCAGTGCCCTTGTCCCCAGCCTGCTTCTGGAAACTCTGCTCTGTGTGGCCCAGCCCAGCCCTCTCCCCAACCCTCACAGGCACCCACCCTCTTCCTCCTCACCCTCAGTCTCCGCCTCACTAGGCTCCAGGTGCTCCGGCTTCTCCAGCTGCGCCAGAAGGAGATCAGCCTTGCGCTCCACCTCCGAACCCGGCATATTGATGTGTACAAAGGCCAGCAGGGACTTCAAAGATGGAAATTCAGGAGGCTCGTGGAAATCAGTGGAAAAGAATTCCAACCAGATCTTTAGGATGGAGGACATGGCACTGGGGGAGACATGTGGGTAGCAGCGTCAGAGGCCTGGCCTATCCCTCTATGCTGCCCTCCCAGGGCTCCCCTGAGTGAGCTGCAGTCTTGTACCCTCTGCCCCTGCCTGTCCACAGACCAGCCCCTCCAATGTCCACCCCCATTAGGCAGACCTGGCAGAGATGGGCCTGGTGACCAAGGTGGGGCTGGCAAAAGCCTCCATGGGAGGAGCCTTCAACCACAGGTGTGACCACCTTTCTCTTCTTCAGGGAAACCTGACACCCTCCTCTGTCTGTGTCACTGCCCCATCCCTGCTGGAATGACCTGTCCACCCAGGAGGGTGCTGTCTGCTCTGGGCATTACTCGCTGGCACACAGGAGGTGTCCAGGAGTATCTGATAAATGAGAAAACAGAGGGAGGCTCTGCTTCCCTTGCCTACCCAGGGTCCAAACTTGAGCTCACATGTGGATGTACTGCCCAAGTGTCTGCATGAAAATCTGCATCTCCTTTTCCCACTGACACCGATCTCTTGGCCCTGACCACACTCTGCATCCCCAGCACCAGCTGAGTATCGCCATGGAGGCTCCAGGCCTGAGTGTGAGCGGGATGCTCTGCACACCTCCTGCTCTGGCTCAGCACAGGCTCTGAGGGTGTGGGCAGGGCTGGGGGGAGGGCGTGGGGATGGATTCTCTCTGGGCTCACTCTGCTCTCCAGCCTCTCACACACCCTACGGTGCCTGGGGCCCCATCCCCAGCTTGTCTTGACTCCTTTCCCTGCAGGGAAACCCTGAGCCCTCAGCCCTGTAGCAGGAATCATAAGATGTGTGGGAGCCAGAGTTCTGCCAGCCCCCCACCCACAGGCCCCCGCAGACCACACGCAGTTGTGTGGAGATGGGAGCCCCTCCTTCTGCACTCAAACCCCACTTACCATTTTAGCTGCTCCAGGGATTCGCCATCCCCATGAAAATGAGAAAAGACGGTTCCATACCTAGAGGAGGGCAGGAGGGTGTCTTGTCAACCACATTGTGGCACTACCTGCTTCTCTCTGACTAGAATGGAAGCCCAAGAGGGCAGGGAATGTAGTCTCCTAGGTTCATTGGATTATGGTCAGTGCCCAGAAAGTGACTGCACATAGTGTGGCTTCACATATGTTTGTTGAAGGAATGAACCCCAACCAACTCCTCCCAAGAGAGCTGGGTGCACCTGAAGCCGCTCTGCCCGCCCCTGGTCTCCCTGCTTTCAATACACCCAGCGGCCTGCAGATAGAATCTCAAGTTTCCTGTAAAAATGTGAAAACAGTGAAGCTCAAGTCAACGAGGTCGGTGAGGGGGTGACAGGGACTTCCTCACGGGGGGCAGGAATCCTGAATGAGGACGACCGTGAACCCTCCAGCAGACCTTCCATAGGGCTGGACTCAGGAGCAGCACTTTCCATGGGGGACCCACTGGAGCTTGTTCCTGTGACCACCCACTGATCCTGGGAGGAAACTGAGGCTCAGAGGAGTGTGGTGACAGTCCCAAGACTCACAGCTGGGAGGCGGCCTAGTGACACTGTGCGATCAAGAGCCAGACTGCTCACCTGAAAAAAAGCAGGTCCAGCACGTGCTGGGGACTGGCAAAGTCCCTGTAGCTGAAGAGAAAAGAGTGCACATAGGAGGAGTCGCCACCCAGGACAGCAGGCACCAGGTGCTCCACTCGCTTCTTCAGGGTGCGTGCCGGGACAGGCCACACCATGTGGGTGGCATCTGAGCTCAGGGAAGATGTGTCTTCACTCTAGGACAGGTCAGGGGAGAGATACACAGTGACAACACCGTGAAGCCCCAGGAGGGAATGGGCTGCAGGCCAGTCTTAACCCCAGAGACGACATGAGGAGACAGCCTGAGGGCCCAGGGTTAATGTACAGGGCGGTGGTTGCCACCCCGGCAGTCCCCTTTCACCCTCCAGCCATGACCTGAGGTGTGAACACACCAGGACCAGCAGGTTTATAAACCCCCCACCCTCTGCCCCTGCCCAGGGAGGGTGTCCCATGTCCCCATTCCACACACTCACAAGGAGGGGTGTGGTCACCCAGCGATGCTCACAGTGCTGGCCTGGCCTGCCATGGCCCGCCCTCCCCTGGGACACCTGATGTTACCTTTGGGGACCTCCTCCCAGACGGCCACAGGGGTCGAGGGCGAGGGCTGAACCAGCGCTGGAAGCATCTGACAAGCCTCTCAGCACAGGGTTTCCTGGGGCTACGGCCCCGGGACCTCGGGATACAGCACAACATCTCACTCTGCCTGTAGCCAAGTGAGCTGGGGAAGGGGCTGTGTATAGAATGTGGGTGCCAGGTTACTGAGTTCCGAGTTCTGTTGGGGTCTGTCGTCAAGGAAGTGAGGTCTCCTCCTGGTACCTCATTTCCTGGGCCCCTCTGTGTACAAAACTGCAAATGCCCCTCCGGGTACATGACTGCTGACCCTCCTTCCCCATGAACTCTCTCTATTGCCCACACTTCCACCAACACTGCCTGACCACACCCCTGTGCAAGGCCTGGGTGCAGCCAGCATCACAGCTCAGAGGAGATACATGTACGTTCAGCCCCAGCTCCTGCTTCTTATCACTTATGTGACCCTGGACAAGCCACTGTGACTCTCAGGACCTCCCCAGTCTCCCCTTCTGCACAGTGGTGATCATTCTAGCATCTTCTTCCTAGGGATGGCATCAGGCATGTGTGAGAAAACATCTCTAAAACCTATGGCCGGTGTCACATGCAGCTAATAAACAAGGCTAGAGATAAAATCCATGACGGTGTGGAAGGTAGCATGGAATACAACTAACGACAGGTCTGGTTCCTGTCATATAATCTTGAAATTGTCACTTTTGCTCTTGGCCTGTTTTCCCTGTCTGCACCATGAGACAGTTGGAATTTCCTGCATTCACGTATTGCTTTCCTCCATAAAACCTCACAATGGCTTCATGTGTATTTAGGTTTGGACTCAAGTGCCACATCTTTCTCTGTGCGGTGGGCGACTTCTCAGGGGCTCCCAGTGGTCCCCACAATCTGCTGCACACATCCTCATATAATCCCCTGTCCTGCAGTGTGGACTGGACTTAGTGACTCACTTCTAACCAATAGATTATCTAAAGTTAGAAAGTGTCACTTTCTAAATGTCATTGTAACACACCTGTCACTAGAGTCTTGTGCTCTGTCTCCTCTGCTCTCTCTGTGTGTATCTACCATATGCCAAGCATGGTGCCGAGAGCTGGACAAAGAGCTGATTCAGCTGCACCCTGGCTTGGGAGGGGATCCCAGTATAAGGAAAATGAGAATACGTGCTATCGGGTGGCTGCCATTCTAAGAGAGGAAAGGGTAAAGTGATCCAGGAGGCCATCAGAATATTACTTATTTTCTTATTTTATTTTCTTTTTGATTTCCTAGATCCAGACAAAACATTAGTGCCTATTATTCCAACACCCATGTTCTGCAAAAGTGAATCCAAAAGCCTGAGGAATCAAGTGACTTTCCCCAAGTCATCCATTCTGTTAGTGGTGTGGGTGTGTAGGTCTCCCTAACTCTTCTGTCCTCCCTGCTGTATTCCCTCCAAATGCTGCCCAGTGTGTTCACAATACCCCAAATCCACACTCCTTCCCACGGCCAGTTCCACTTCTGCTTCTCCGGCCCGTGTTCTACCATATCCTCCAGGCACACTGGTGGCCTTTTGTTTTTTCAAAGAGAGATCACTGTTCCTTTTGTGCTTGATTTTCTCTCCCCAGATCTTTACATGGCTGCTCCTCATTCAGATCTTGTCACAAGTTGTTTCCTCAGCATGCTTTACTGATACCCCAAGTAAATAGCAACCCCTGTCCCATGACTGCCTGTTGTCCCATGTATTCCCATGATTAGAGTTTATGGTCTTCACAGCCTTTCTCTCAGTCTGGAATTAGTTTATGTGTTTATCATCTATTTTCCTCTACTTACAAAAAGCTCCAGGAAAGCCAGGCTCTTGTCTCTCCTTTTCTTTTCTTTTTTTTTTTTTTTTTTTAAAGATGACCGGTAAGGGGATCTTAACCCTTGACTTGGTGTTGTCAGCACCACGCTCAGCCAGTGAGCGAACCGGCCATCCATATATGGGATCTGAACCCGAGGCCTTGGTGTTCTGAGCACCGCACTCTCCCGAGTGAGCCACGGGCCGGCCCCTTGTCTCTCCTTTTCAATACTGTGTGTCCAATACTCTGAGCAGCGTGGACCCATGATAAGTTCTTAATCGTTTTTTGCTCAAGGAAGAAATAATTCTGGTTACTACAAATTATGCACAGGTTAAAGAAAAATCTACCTAAGTAATGTGATTTGAGGGCACCAAGAAGGATATATTTGTAAAAGGAAGAACAAATGACCAAGTAAGCTAAAATCGCTATAAGGGTATGTCAAAAATGTTTCGGAAAAATAGAACTGAAAGATAATACAAATCCTTCCCTGAAAGTTTTGAAGACCTCCTGTATATCACTGACTCCTTACAGTAAAACTTTAAAACAGAATAGTGAAATGCAAACTACATGAGGAACATATCACATTTTCATATGTTTTCTGAGTGTTTCAATATTTTTCAAAGTCATTAACTGTCACCTTCCTCCAGGTGAAGCGACTAGTCAGTAAGAAATGACTTTCCAGTAGGTTCGAAGTGGTTGATACTGCCCAGGAAAAGAAATGGGCCCTGAACAGAGATTTGGAGAGTATGAACTTTGAATGAGAAGAAGTGGTGAAGGGAGACGAAACGGAGAAGCCAGGAAAGTTGAAGGTAAAAGTGGGGACGGGCAGATGTGGCAGTGTTGGTGGGAGCTGCAGAATTCAGTCTTAGTAAAGAAGGTGAAGGGCAAAGTTAAGAGGAATTTCAAAAGGGAGTGAGCGATTAAAGCTATTAATGTTGTGGAACAATTAATAGAGTCAAGGACTGAGCTGTATGTGTCCTTTATATTTAGCAACAAGGTCATAGTCGGCAACTTTGATTTGATAATATAACTCCAGCTGCTATAACAAGTAAATCCTTGTGTGTCAGTTGTTTGCATAATGGAAGTTTGCTTCTCACTCACAGAAGAGTCCAGAGCAGGTGTTCTTTCATGGCAGGTGGCCTTCCTTGTGCTGATTCTTTTGGTCCCTTCCTATTCTAGGGCTCCAGAGTCTCCTGCATTCAGCTAGTGAGTGTGGAAAAAGAGACAAGAGAAGGCACAACTGCTTTTTAAATCCCTAAGCCTAGAAATTAGACACGTCACCTCAGTTTACATTCCCTTGACAGAGAACTAGTCACAAGCCCAGGTATATGCCAGGGAGCCGTCAAATGTAGTCAGCGGATTGACACTGCTTTCTGGAAATACGGTGTGGAAGGAGAAGCACAGATAATGAATGGGAGCTGTGAAGGTTAGTTCTAGGTGTCAACTTGGTTAGATGAAGGAATGCTGGGAGACCTGGTAAAGCTCTCTTTTCAGGTGTGTCCATGAGGGTGTTTCCAGCAGAGATTAGTAGGAGAGTCTGAGTGGCCTGGGAGGGAAAGACCCACCCTCAGTGTGGGTGGGAACCATCCCACCCACAGTGTGGGTACTCGGGATCCAGAGAGAACAAAAGACAGAGGGCAGAGGTGAGGATCTGTGTTGACTGACTGGAGCTGGGACACACTCCTGTCTCCTGTCCTTGGACATCAGAGCTTGAGACCCCTCGGCTTTTGGGTTCCAGCACTTACACCACGGACACCATCAGCTTCCCTGGTTCTGAGGCCTTTGGACTTGGACTGAGCCATGCGACCGGCATCCAGTTTATAGACGCCTATGGTGGGACTTTTCTTCATTGCCAGTGAGCTAATAAATCCCTCTCATATAATTATAACACGTCCTATTGATCCTGTCTCTCTGGAGAACCCTGACTAACACAGATGTTGGTACCAGGAGTGCTTCTAGAGAAACAGAATCTTACAGCTTTGCATTTCTGTGCTGTCAGTTGTAAGCTTTCCTTTTTCACTTCTGATCATATTTATTTGACCTTCTCTCTTTTTTTCATTTAGGGCGGCTAAAGATTTGTTCATTGTGTTTATCTTCTCAGAATATCCACTTTTGATTTTACTGATCTTATTCATTGATTTTCTGTTCCCTAGTTCATTTATTTCTGCTGTGATCTTTATTATGTATTTTCTTCTACTAATTACGTGCTTAGTTTGTTTTTGATTATTTAGTTTCTTGAGGTGCAATGTTTACGTTGTTGATTTGAGACTTTTCTCCTTTTCTGAGGTAGGTGTGTATTGCTATAAACGTCCCTCTTAGAACTGCTTTTACTGTATCCTATAGATTTTGGTGTAACGTGATTTTATTTTCATTTGTCTCCAAATTTTTAACATTTTCTTTTTAGTCGTTTCCCGGTGGGCTGCGTTCCCCGCCGTTTCCGGGCGCCGGGGCCTTCCGCGGCTGCAGTCCCCGGGCGCGCGCCCGCTTGCGAGGTCTTTGGGCCCAGCCGGCCGCCGTCCCGCCTTCTCCGGCCGCGCGTGCGCGCTGGGGCTGGAGCGCGGACCACGCTGTTGTGTGAGACTCCAGGAGCGCGTGGTGGTCGCTGGGCACGACTCCTAAGCAGTCCTTCCGCTGTGGGCGCCGGAGACCAAGAGCCACCACCCAGGACCAGGTGAGGCGGTGGGGGCGACAGGAGGCTGGAGGCGAGGAGGGGAGGGGCGCGCCCGCGCCGAGTGTCCCCCCGGGACCCGAATTCACAGTCCCCGAGTGCGCAGTGTCTCAGGGCCGACCCTTGGGCCCTTGCGCCCCTCTGCCCCGCCGCATCCCCGGAGCGCTCTGCAGGTCCCGCGTCGGTGGGCGCCGGACTGTGCGCCCAGGTTTCTACGCCGGGAGGATCGCGCTGTCCCAGCGCCGCTTGCGGGTGCCGTGGACAGTCTGCCACAGCTCTAGAGCTGGGGACTCCGGCCCTGCGTGCTTCCCCTCTGCCCTTTCTGCCCCGCGTCCACGTTGTGAAAAGGTACCTCCTGGGGGCATTTTACACCCAAAACAGTCCATTTCACTGTGGGTTAATTGAAAAGACAAATAACAGCATCAGAATATTATTCTTCAGCGTTGAGACTTGTTGACTCTGTTATATTATCACACCTGTATGAGTTTTTCTTACTAGGTGGTGGTAAGAATCATATCTTAAACCTTTTATGTTGACTTTTTGTTTTAGAACAGTTTTAGATTTATGGGAAAACCATGGCGATAGTTCCCATTATGCTACACATCATCTTTCCTATTAACATTTGACATTAGTGTGGTACATTTGTTACAATTAATGAAAAACTGTTGATCTATTATTTAATGAAAATCTGTAGTTTATATTTCCATTTCTTAAACCTAATGTCCTTTTTCTATTCCAGGCTTCTCTCCAGGATACCATATTACATTTAGTAGTCACGTATCCTTAGGATCCTCTTGGCTGTGACAGTTTCACAGACTTTCCTGTTTTTTCATGACCTTGAGAGTTTGAAGGAGTCTTGGTGAGGTATTTTGTAGAAATGTTCCTTAGCAGGGATTTGTCAGCTGTTTTTCTCACAATTAGACTGAAGTTAATGTTTTTAGGAGATAAACCACAGTGGTGAACTGCTCTTGTCATCATATCACATCAAGGGCCCAGATTAACAACATGATTTATCACTCTTGATGTTTACCTTCAATAATTGGCCAAGGTAGAGTTTGTCAGATTTTTACACTGTAAAATTACTTTTTGTCACCTTTTCCATACTTTGCTCTTTGGAAATAGCTGTAGCCAACAGTCATGAAATGAGGAGTTCTGCAGCACCTCACAGAGCAAAGTATCTGCATGCATTACTTGGAATATTTCTTCCCAGGGGATTTGTGTATTCTCTCACCTTTAATTATTTATTCAAACATTTATTTACATCAGCATAGACTCATGGATATTTATTTTATGATTTGTTTTATAATCCAATAATATTTTATTTTCTTGTACAGCAAATGTCATCTTTGGTTATCAGGGGCTCTTTCAAGTAGCTCCTGTGTCCCTTTGACACATCACTATTGCTGTGGATTTTTTAAAATAATATTTTCTTACTTTCTGGCACGGCAAGATGCTTCAGAATGTAAATGCTTCTCCTTGTAAATGTCCTGCCCCAGTTGTAGATTCAGTCATTTTTCCGAGGTTGTCTGTTTTCTTTTATTCCACAATGTTTTTTAAACCAAAATCTAGGTGTTGGGTGTGCTTACAGATAGTAGAGTTTCATTTCTTCTAAGAATAGGGAAATGCACTCTTATGTCTGTTTACAAACACATGTATATAGACATATCAATAAATATTTTAATACATAACTCTATCTATATTAGGCTACTACGAGTTCACACAGATGCATCTAACTCTAACCCATTACCAAATGGATTATTCAAGTTTCCTTCTTTCGCTTATCTGAAACCTCCCATTCCAACAGTGCAAATCCTGGCTCCATCACCTGCAGTTTCCGTTCATATTTGTTCAAGGTCCATGTCCATCTATAGCAGGATCAGATACGTTAACACATACCCCCATGAGAAACAACTTTAAACTAGAGAGTAATACTCATGTATGACTACTTTTGCCATTACAATTATTACTCTGCTCATTTCCAGAGTTACTGAAGTCAGTGATTCCCCCCTCCCCTCTCCAGTGAAGTTCATTAATCTAACTATTTGACAAATTTATACATTTGTCATACAGTTAAATTCACTTGTCACGTTTTATGTCACACCAACATGCCCCAGCCTCTAAACTGTTTTTTTAACTTTGCATGCATCAAGGTTCAGACTTTGCTCTGTAAAGTTCTATAGATTCTGACAAATGCATGGTTTCATGTGTCTACTATTAAAGGATCACAAAGGATAGCATCAGCCCACTGGGAAAACAAACAAACAGCGAAAACTTCTCCTTTAACTATTCAACCCTCCTCATCCCCTTGAATTCTTGGTAACCACTGATCTTTCTAATGTCTGCGTAGTTTCGCTTTTTTTCAGAATGTCAAATAATTTTAATTACAGAGTGTGCAGCCTTTTTATACTGTTTTTTTTTTTTCACCTAGCAATATTCAATTAAGATTCATCGTTGTCTTTTCATGGCCTGAGAGTTTATTTCTTTTTACCACTGAACATTTATTTTATGGATGTGCCATGGTTTGTTTGAATTTTACCTATTGAACACATCTTAGTTGCTTCTATTTTGGGGAGACTATAAAGCTTCTATAAACACTCACACGCAGGTTTTCATGTGGATGTAAATTTTAAAATCAGTTGGGCGAATACCTAGGAGTGCAATGTCTTGACTGTATTGTAAAATGAGGTTTGGCTCTGTACGAAACTGCCAAACTATTTTCCAGAGTGGTTGTAACATTGTCACCAAGAGTAAATGAATTCCTGTTTCTCCACATCCTTGCCAGAAATTGGTATTTTTAACTGTTAGAATTTTAGTCATTCTAATAGGAGCCTAGCAGTATCTGATTGTTGTTTTAATTTGCAATTCTGTAATGATAAAAGATGTTGAGTGTTTTTTCATATGCTTATTTGCCATTTGTCTATTTTGTTTGGTTATGTGTCATCTTCAATCTTTGATCCAATTTGTAAATAGATTGTTTGTTTTCTTACTTTTGAATTTTAAGAATTATTTGTATATTTTTGAGGCAAGACCTTTACCAGATATGGGATGTGAAAATATTTTCTCCCATTCTGTGACTTTTCTGTGTGTTATATTCACAGTGCTTTTGCAGAATAGAAATTTTTAATTTTAATAAGGTCCAGCTTACTTTTTAATGGATTTTAGTTTTTGGTGTGGTATCTAAAAAATCATCACAAATCTAAGGTCATACCTGTTTTCTCCCATGTTTTCTTCTAGAAGTTTTACAATTTTTCGTTTTATATTGTCAGGGCTTAGAACATGCTACCCCAAAATGTGGCACCTTGAAGGTCACTTTCTGAATTTCCTTGACCTTTCTGTGTGAGAACTGGCCATAAAAGAATTCTCTGACCTACCTCTCCTGAAAATAAGTCCTAAGGACCTACTGTTTAGATGGTACAGCTAAAAGATGGCAAAGGGAAAAGGCATAGTACACAGAGAGGCTAAGAAGAATCTTCATAAACAGACCTTACTGAGTTTCCCCCAGCTCATTACCATTAGAGAATACCCATTTTTGTGCAACATACTTCTACATTACTGTTTATTCTTAATTAAACCTAAGCATAAAAATACAGTTTCCCCCTCATTTGGGGGTCTTGTTTTTGAGAGCTTCTGTGCCATGTAAAACTTGGGTTAAATTTTTTTTTTTTTTGCTTTTCTTTTGTTAACTTGTCTTTTGTTATAGGAATGTCAGCCATAACCCTTGCAACAGATGAAGCAAGATTACTTTTTCTCACCTACAATATTTTGAGTTAAAATTTGTGAAAGACAAAAGGCTTATGTCTGGGTTCTCCTTTCCTTTTTCTCCCTTCCTTCCTTCCTTGTTTTCTTTCTCTCTCTCTCTCTCTCTCTCTCCCCCATCCCTTCCTCTCCCCCTCTCCCCCTCTCCCTCTCCGTCTCCCCCTCCCCCTCTCCCTCTCCCCCTCTCCCTCTCCCCTCTCTCCTCTAACTTCCTTCCTTCCTTCCTTCTTTCTTTCTTTCGCATACAGACATCCTATTTCTCCAATATCATTTGTTGGAAAGACTATCCTTTCTCCATTAAATTGCTTTTGCTCCTTCTTCAAAAATCAGTTGACTATATTTTTGTGGGTCTATTTTAGATCTCTCTATTCTGTTCCTTTGGACTATGTGTCTATTATTTTGCCAATACCATGCTTTCTTGGTTACTATGTCTTTATACTAAGTCTAAAGTCAGGTTGTGTCTGTCCTTAAAGTTTGTTCCTCATTCTTGATATTGTGTTGGCTACTCTGGGTCCATTGCCTTTTCACATAAATTTTAGAATTAGTTTGAAATATCTACAAAATTGTTCAGAATCGCCTTGAACCTATGGATCAACTTTGGAATATATTACAGCAATTTTGAGTCTTTCTATTAATGAACACAAAATATATCTTCATTTATTTAGAACCGCTTTGATTTCTTCATCACAACTTTTTCATTTTTATGTATATCGACCCTGTATATATTTTGTTGTATTTATAACTGTTTTATGTTTTGAAGATATTATAAACAGAATTATGTTTTTTAATGTATAATTTCAATTATTAGTATATGGAGAAGTAATTTACCTTTGTATATTAGCCTTGTGTAATGGGACATAAAAAAAGTTATTAGTGCCAAAAGGTTTTTTATACTATTATTATCTGGAATTTTCCACAGACAATTATGTCATCTGCAGACAAAGATAGTTTTAAATTTATTCCTCCTTATCTGTATCTCTTATTTCCTTTTTTTTTTTTTTTTTTTTGGTCTTATTTCATAAGGACTTCCAGTATGATATTGAACAGGACTGGTGAAGAAGTGATACCTTTTCCTCAGTCTTTCAAAGAAAGCATACAGTTTTTTACCATTGGGTATGATGTTGTCTGTAGGTTTTTGACATCAAATAATATTTCTAGTTCGCTGGCAGTGTGTGTTATAAACATGTGTTGGGTTTTGTCAAATGCTTTTTTCACATTAATTGATATGATTACATGACATTTTTCTTCTTTTGACTATTAATGGGGTAGGTTACATTAACCGTTTTTTTTTCAATAGCCTTGTATACGTGAAATAAATCCCATGTAGATTGTATATAATTCTTTTTCAGTATATTCAATTTGCGAATATTTTATTGAGAATTTTTACATCTCTGTTCATGACAGATACTGATCTGTAGTTTTTCTTTGTTGTGATATATTTGCCTGGTTTTGGTATTTGGTAAATGTTGGCCTCAAAAAATGAGTTAGGAAGTGTTTCCTCTGCTTTTATTTTCTGGAAGAGATAGTAGGGAATTGGTATCATTTTTTCATATATGATATGCATTTGACATGATTTTTGGTATTTATCCTGATTAAAGTCCTCTGAGCTCTCTGGATATGTGGTTTGATGTATGTCTTTAATTTTGGAAAATTGTTGGCCATTATCACTTCAAATATTTCTTCGGCCTTGTTATGTTATTCCAATTGCATGTATGTTATATATTTTTGAAATTTTCCACAGTTTTTGGATAACCTGTTCTGTTTTTGGCTTTTATTCTTTTTTCTGCCTTTTATTTATCTTAGAAATTTTCTGTTGACATATATTGAAACTCACTGATCTTTTTCTTGTCTTTGTTCAGACTACTGATGAGCCCATCAAAGGTATCTTTATTACCATTACAGTGTGTTTTTTTTTTCCTGACAATTCCTTTTGATTCTTAGAGTTTCCAACTTTCTGCTATATCACTGATTTGTTTTTGTGTATCATTTACTTTTTCCAATAGAGCCGGTAATATATCAATCATACTTATTTGAAATTCCCTGTCTGATAATTTCATCACCATATCTAGATTTTGAAGTTTGCTTTGTCCCTTAAAACTGTGTTTTGTCTTGCCTTTGACTGCCCCACCCCCATTATCATGAGAAGCCTACTTACTTTAAGTTCTTAAAAATAAAACTGTTTTCTCAGTTTTATCCTCATAAGCTTCTTTTTGCACAGTAAAGATTTTCACTTAAATTTATTTTATGTTTTTTGGAACTTTCTATAAATTATTTCTCTATATTTTGTTTTCTCTTATTTTATGCTACCATAAAATAAGACATTCTTACTAGTGCTGACTCTAAAACAGTGCTGTTTCAAAGTGAACTTGTTGTGATATGTCTTTGTTTTAATCAGACTAGTCTGTATAAACCTATCAAACTATTACCATTAATCTAGTTATATTTCAAATATCATCATCTATATTTTTATTCTGGATGTATGTAAACCACATACCTTTAAATAAGATGTCTTATTTCAATTAAAATGCAATTGAGATCCAGAGATTTATTTTCTTTAAAAACAGAGCTATGTGCTTTTCTAAGAAAATGGAGACAACTTTAGTTTTGATCATGATGGCTCAATGCATTAAAAAATATTGATCTTCTCTTTGTTTGACAATTGTAAAAAATAAAACAGAAAATATAAATATAAAAAATTATTCTCATTAAAATAAAAATGATTTAAAATACCACCAACCTGAATTTCAAAGTGTGTATCAAAATAAAAATTATATTTTGATAGAATAAATTGTTTTTAAATGTTAAAGGCTAAGCCATGCAACAAAGTTTTTAAAATTAATTGAATTGAGTGTATAGATGATAAAATTTATAAATATTATATAGGGGAGGAAAAATTAGCTTTTCTCTACACTACTAGGTTCTTTGACTGGGTATAAATTAAATTGACATAAAACAGATTAACAGGAGGTAAAAAAAAAAAAAAAAACTTTCAATTATATGTGCATGCATGGAAGTTCCACAAAAATGTAAGAATCAAAGAAGGGCCAGATGACTGAAGCTTATATAGCATCCTGTGCTACAAAAAGATTTAGGGGCTTGGGGCTGCTGTGGGGTGGTGGAGACAAATTATTAGTGTGAGGGGAGGAAATGTATGATAAATAATAAAGGTAGCCTTGTTATGCAGATAAAAAGTCTCTCAGGTGATAAAAGTTGTCTTGGAGCAGCTCTCTTCCTGATACATAACTAAATTTATAACAAAAATTTCCATTTCCCTTATATAAATTCCCTTTACAAAAAAGGCAGCTTTACAGAGTTACTCCTATGTCTTCAGTTTCTCAAAATAACCAGCTAGAAATAATCAGTATGCCAAAGAGGTATATTTGAGCATATTGTTTATGGTTATCTAATACTTGTTTATGGTTAGAGATAATTGTTTTTGTTATTCCTAGACTGGAAATATGTTAAACATACCCACATTAAAAAAAAAGCTATGTGTATTTTATAAAATGTTTTTATACAAAATTTGCTCTCTAAAACTGATACCTTCTTTGCAAAATTGCCCCTTATTTAATTAAAAAGATTTTATTCCTATGTCATATTCTTTGAAGAACATTTAATACTGAATTTTTCATTTAAATATTTGGATAATGTTTGTGGTAACAATACAGCAAACTCTACAGATATACTTTTTGGCAGACATTGAAAAAATAATTTCTCAAAGCTTGTTACAACCATGAAAGGTACACGTTATCTTCCCTGTTTTTTAGAATTTGAAGTTTTTTACTTCCAAAACTCATACAGAAGTATGTGACAGAACCAGAATCTCAGGTCAGGTCTCCCTAACTTCAAATTCTCTGTCACTTTAACAGCCCATGGACATCTTTTCATTGATGCTAATGGTTATTCAGAAAGCTCAGCTAGATTTTTTGCCATGCATTTTAAGAGCTACAAGCAAATGAAAATGAAACAGGTGATAGATACTCTTTGTTGTTCGCATAAAATATCTGATTCAGGAATTCATATGAGGCCGTTTCTTGGAACAATCATGCCACCTGCGGTCATTAACTTGAAAGCCTAGAATTTATAAATGCAGGAGTAACACATGATTTGGGAATGGGAAAAGGTGCAGGAATATATAATCTGATAACTCTCTACTTTTTGCATCATGTCAATGGCATTTGTTGCAATTTATCATTTGGTGTGTTGAGTATATCTGATAAATGTGACATGATGTTTTCAACATTCTATTAAGTCTCAAGTGTTTTGTGCTGGCCAATGTTTTTCAAGCAATGGTTATTTACAAACCAGTTATAAAAGCAATTGTCATAGAGTAAAACAAATTTAAAAGGTAGAGGTTTTCTTTAGAGCCAGCAGAGAGTAATCGTATTTAAATCGCTTTAAAATTTGCACATCTAACATTATCTTGAGTCCCGAAGTGTCTCATCTGCTTTCCAATTTTCTATAAGATGCTTTTAATATTTTGAGATTTATATTAAACCACAGGGGTCTGAAAGATTTCAGGAACTTATGCATATGCATCAGAAATAAGCAATCAATTAAATTAATAAAGGAAAATCTCAATTTAGATGTCAGTTGTTACAAATTTCATTGCTACTCCATTAAATATAGCATGTAGTTTTCTAATTCTAGCTCAGAAATTACTCTGATGTACCCACATTGAAGTAGCTGTCACATTCTAACTTTCTCTGCAGCTTCGACAACAGGTATTTAACATGTTAATGAATTCCATTATGCTTTCTAAATCAATGTGGTACACATTTGTACCTCCCACAACTATAAATTGGGGTTATAAGACTCTTAAAAATTACCACAAATATTGTTGTGTCCCTATTATTTAAACTAAAAGGTATTTTAAACTTCCTGCCTGATTTCTATGATTTTAAATAAACAAAAATTATGTAGACTGTTAGACCAAATAAAAGGGGTAGCTCTGTTTTGTTCTTCTAATTGCTGAAATGAGGAAAATATTATATAAAATGATGCACATTTTAGAGTATGGATGGCTAAAGTTCCAGCTTCACTGTTATTGAAATAATAGTTTTATTAGCCGAATTTCAAACACAGAACAATTTTATATGTAGCATGGTAGTATTGTGATAATTTTGCCTTTAAAAGACAACGGTGGAGACCAGCATAACCACTGTATTTCTAGATATTTTCATGAAGTACTGAGATTATAGTAGCGATTGATACCTTTTTTCTGTGTCTGCCCTGTGTTTTTTGTTTGTTCCTGTAGTGGTATTCATATGCACTCTCCAAATCAATTGTACGTATTTATAGTTTTCCCTTTTTTTTTTTAATTTAAAAAACACATTTGTGCCTAAAATAAATAAAACTAACTTTTTCAACACTTCTACCTCCGCTTTTTAGAAAAAAAGAAGATAATATTTAAAACTTTGGGTTATTCTGCAACATGGCAGTTTACAGTATGTAACCAAGTGTTTCAACAGAAATAAAGCAATGGAATAACAAATCACAAGACACCCTCAGGACAGAAGGTAGGGAGAAATGTTAAATTAATGAGCCTATAAAACTGCTGCAAATGAAACATGTAAATACATTGATCTTTTTTTTTTTTTAACCTAATGGTTTCCTTATGATTTTTACATCACAGAAAAACCTGTTCTATTTGCACCAGCACAGCTTCTTAATAAACACTGTTCTTTCTCATCTGCTCGATGCCTTCTCCCTAGGCTATGGCAGATTTTTCATTTACCTAAAAGCTCGTTAAGAGGTCTATGAGAATGATAATCCTAGCACAGGCCGCAGCTGGCATTTTCATGGGGTAGATGATTAGTAGAATGTGTTCTATTCGACCTGGAGAAATTCTCTCAGTGGGAAGTTAACATCCGCTTACTGTCTTCACCAGAACACACTCATCAGTTCCCCATCTGACACCCGAGAGCAGAAGAGGCTGCTTGAATAATGGATAGTATAGGAGAATATCTGGCTTTTTAAAAATAGTATCTGTGGTGAGTTACAAGCCAGTTCATTGGCTTTACCTTTGGTTTTTAACTGCTTGCCCTTATGCTATCAGATAATTTAAACAACTATAGGTTTGTGCTATCCAAGGAAAGGGGAAACGTTCATTAATATGTCTTCAGAATGTGCTTCTTTACTGACACTTGCCTTTTGGGGTTAGTTTAAATGGCTCCTATAGGAAAATTGAAATGGAATCAAGCTACCTGAATGCAAGGAAATATTCTCCCCTAGACAAAGCTTCTCCTTTCCCGAAGAGCTCAACTGCCCCAGCTCTGAAGTAGTTAATATTTATATGTCTGCAATGTATAAATCCAAGGAACTATTATGCAGGATTTTATAGCCAGAGGATTTTGTATAAACTTAAAGGAAAATGTTTAAATCACCTAATTTAGCCTTATATCTTTTTTTTCCTTTTCAGTTTAGTTTTATTTGATTCCCCCATGATGGTCTGTTCTCTGACCTGATGCTTCTATTGCATAATAAAGTTGTGCAGGAAAGAACACTCATCCTTGTGTAACTCTACTTGAAGTTTTCTCATCCCCATATTGAGAGACATAACCCCATGTCAGTCTAACTTGACCCAGAAGCATTCGCCACTGAAGCGACTCAATAGGCATATGAAACCTGCTATCACTCGAGCACAGTGTAAAACGTAATGACTTCAGCATATGCACACCAAGTAATAGCAAATCATACTTTGTACACTTCACCTTCATTTTATAATCCAGCCCTTTGTATGCAGTAATGAGGTATGTGCTTTAAGGAAGTTTCTTTAATAGCATTTAATGCACCTGTGAGCAAAGGCATTTTAGCTTTTTATCCCCAGAAGCACTGCAACTGAAAGCCGTTAATACTGATGTGATGGAATATAAATGCAGAAATATTATAATAACCAGAACTTTTCAAAAAGTTTACAGTCTTTCTGTGACAGATTATTTAACTATGAGTCAAAATTATGCCTTGAGAGAGGCGTAAATAAGGGCATATGGAAATTTTGTGGGGTACCAACCAATGCTTGTAAATGTTTGTGACTTAGAGCTTGTGCTGGGATCAACTACACTTCTATTGGACTCTTTGGTCAGGAAGCTTAGATCCCTTTATTTTCTCACCAAATGTAGGAAGAATGCCTTTGGAAACTGGCCCTATTTTTGGTAACTTCCTGCAGCAAGTAGATAACTCTTTTAAAGAAGAAATATACCCTACTTTTGAGTACATTGTATCCAAATAACTTTCATATGCATCAGATATCAATTTTTGATTTTGTTGGCTTAATGAGAAGTGTCCAGATGTTTATTCAAAAATCTTTGCCTGTTTTTAAAAAGATGGCTAATAAATTTTCAGACCCTTAATTTGATATCCCAACTCCATAAAACTCCCACTGGATAGGACTCACTCTTTTCCCATTAAATAAACTCTATTATTGAAATGCTGCTACAGAATTATCTCTATTTCTCATTCACTGAAGTTTTCCTAATTGTTTCATTCTTTCACAATCTATAATTACTAGAATCTCTATGTTTGTTTCCAGAACTGAGATTTGGCTCTTTAAGGCAGAAAACAGTTGCTAGTTTAATGTTGTGCATAGTGAGAAAATTTGATTCTAAACATCAAATATCATGGGGTCAGGGCATATCCATCACATGCTAGAGCAGAAGGTAGCACTCTACCACACTGGAGAGACTGGAGGTCAGCTCTGGAGCCCTGTGTGGTTTGGAAAGCAGAAAATCAGGGCAGAGTTTGTGAGTAGTTTCTGGATTAATTTGTCCAATACAAGGTAAAGAGGTCACTTGTCAGAGCTTGGAATCTCTGGAGAAGAGAGGAGTTAAATCTGGGGGAGGCTTCAAAATAGACATGACTGCATCAGCTCATGGCCTGCAGAGAAACATTCCTGTCTCCCACTGATGAAGTTTCTTTGCATTCTGACAAGAAAACAGGGAGGAATAAGATTTTTTCTACACAGACATTTGTTTTTAGTGAGAACTATGGCTTTCTTCATGAAATATATGTGCAGATAAATATGCTTTTATGTTTCTTACCTGTCTTAATTCGCTGGGGATTAAACTAACTCTGATTATATAACATTCATTTAGTCATTCATTCAACAAATGCTACTTGTGTATGCAAAGGCCAAACCAGAAAGGAAAGGATGGGAAAGTCATTGTCCTTGCTTCACGGAACATAGAGTCTAAAATATATAACTGTATATGTAGATGTGGAACAGCAACAGACTGTACACTTTGTTTCCTGATTTCCCCAGGGAAAGGCTAAAGAGAAAGCCTTTTTACAATGTCTGACAATGTTCATTCGCAGTGCTCTTCCAAAACTGTTAGCATGGTGGGGCCACAATTATGAGGCTACAGGGCTGTAGGGGAGAATGCCCATATATGCTCTAAAAAGAGTTCTGTAGGAAGATCTTTCTTATGTGTTAGACAAGGTCATCACCACCTTATTTCTGGGTATAACTGGCAGCATGCTTTCAAAATATATTTCCTGATTATATATATTGTAAACATATATATATATATATTCTGAGTGTATATGCAATATATATAATGTGTGTGTGTGTGTGTGTGTGTGTGTGTGTGTGTGTGTGTGTGTGTGTGTGTGTGTGTGTGTGGCCTTTTGTGAACTGGATAAGAATTGCTTTATAACTAAGTATTCAGAATATATTCACAAAAGGTGGTACATACATATATGGTACATTCTAACACAAGGTAGCAATAACTTCTATACTAGTTTTGGGGGAATTTCCTTTGTGTGGGCAATCCAAGAGATAAAAAAAAAAAAAAAAAACGGTGTTGTGGCCACAGCTATTCTAGTTTTATTGGGAAGTTAGAACCTATTAAGGATATTAAAAAAACATATCTCTTGACACTGAAATGTGCAGTATTCTTATTTCTATAAAGTGTCACTGCATAGGCAAATAGCAGAGAAGGGTGAAAGGAGTACTGCAACACACATAAACTAGCGTGTGTGTATGTTTAAAACTGGATATGCATTAATGAAATGTAAAAATGGGGAATCGTGAGTTACAACCAAGAAAGAATGTGTTAAATGGGCACACAGCCATAATTGTTTTTTTTCCTACTAGAAAATCAGACAACCCAAGAAAATATTGGCTGCCATGAACACCATGTAAATTTAAAACTGTAAAAATCATACGCACACCTCAAATTTTAATTATGGTCATGGATTTGGAAATCATTTTATTCGAAACGGTTGTGAGGTTTAAATTAAATGAAATAACACACATGAGTACATAAAGCAGAATTCTTGAGAACATTGTCATCTTTTGTTCTTCCTGTATTTATATAATAAACACAAGATCATTGTTTAAAAAAAAAAAGTTATTTGATACAAAGTACAAATAAAGCTGTTTTGTGTTGGAGACACGTTTGCCAAGAATGGATGGAAGGTGAGTGTGTTAGATATCATTGAGTTTCCCTTGGCAAGTTTGTGTGCCTGCATCATAAACCTAAGTGGCTACTAACTTCTGACCTGGGAAAGTGACTCAGGAAATCTTAAGAGAACTTCATTTTAGCTTTCAATTACACCCATCTGCAAGCATAGCCCCTGTATTATCTGAACAACAGGAGGGTAGAGACGATGATGGGGAAATGCCTCCTGTCCCCACAGGAGGAGAGATGCATTCTGTTTTTGTTACAAACCCTTGGTAAAGTCAATCAAACATATATCAGATTATCACGTACCACTGTCAAGCATATAAAGGCATTTATCATTTTGGTGAGAGGAATAACTAGGGAATCCACTCTAATCATCCATTCTGACCCACATCCCAAGTCTCTCAACAGTCTAGAATGAAAGACTTCTTTTCCCAAGATAGAGACAAAAATGATGAAGTCATTGGTACCAAGTAGCGAATGAGTCAATATCAGACTCTTCATTCTAACTAACCCACCAATTTGCAAACAATTATTTAATGAAGTGAAATCTATATAATAAAATAAAGAAAATAAAAACCTTTACAGCAAAGTAATGAAACTATCATAAAAGAAGAAAGAATGAATAAAAGAAATCTCAGTAGATGATACTTTTGCTCTGGAATTTAAAGGAATTTACAAAACCACTATTCTTAAAGTAGGCACTGAATGAAGAAATATTTCACATTATGAATTGAATTGACATTATACTTTATAGAAGTCAAAAGAAAAATTAATACAAATAACACAATTTTCATTTTCAGTCTTAAAAATGGTGGCAAAACTATTTGTTGTAGGTTTACTACTAAATCATTAGCTCTAAGATAAACTATTATATTTGAAAGTAATTCCTCAGTTATGATTTGATGTGGCCCAGATCAACTCACAGTACATAGGAACAGAGCTCAAATAGTATAAAACACAACATTTTCATTTTAAATATCAGCCTAAAAATTACTTTCAATATGTGCTGATTAAAATCATAGGAAAAATTATCACTTTACCTATAGCAATACATGTAAAAGGAAATAAACATGAAAAGGTTCTTTTTAATCATATTTGATAAATTTTAATATGATCAAAAGTAAAATATATCTCCAAAATGTTGACATTTATAGGTAGTACTAAATAGTGTTCTCATAGTCAAATGTGATCATCCTTTTATTTGGTGATAGTTTACATTCCATGTCAGAGTTTCAACAATTCCTCCTCTGTGAGACTTAGTATGTAGACATACTGAGGATTTTAAAAATTATCTCTTAATATTACTTATTTCTTGATACATGGCATGATATAGAAAAGACATGCTAAGACATACTTAATTTCTGAAGGTCTAATTATGTATTAAAATTGAATTGTTTTTACTTTAAATAAATGTATATTAAATACAATATCTTGCTTAGTGAAACCTGTTTGAAATAGATTTTGTCATGAATGTATGTTTTAGTATTGCATTAAACTTGAAATAAATCAAACTCCAATCTTTTACACTAATTATTTACAACATGAAATTAATTTTTTGGTTCAATTATATATAATGTTTATGATTCCATAAAACTCCTTTAATTGGCAAGAATCTAAGACATGTACTGGTTTCCATAAATTTTAATTTGTTTATAAATCTTTACTCCTGGTGGGTACATAAAGCTGCACCTGGATTCGGAGTGTGCAAGTTCTGAACAACACAGAGAATAACACAGAGCACGATTCCTATCCTCATGGAAAGGGGGACCACAGGCCAAAAACAAAAATAAAAACAAAAAAAGAAAGAAAAGATAAATGAGCCCAGATGAACTAGGAAGAAATGAATGGTGCTATTGGCAAATGTGTGAACAAACTTTAATAAACTCTAACTATTTAAAATAATAATAAAAATATCTGTCTTTAAAGTAAAAGAGGGATGCAGATAAATTATGGACTAGAGTTACACATGTATTAGGATTTGGATAGTCCTGAGTAAAGTGTCCTGAGATCCTTATATCATTTAGGTAGCGGTATTGTGATGATTCCAATAAGAACAATTATATACATTAGAAATTAATTTGAACTAACAGTTACAATAATAGTATGATAAAAATTTGTGCAATATTGCTAACACAGATGTTAGAACAAAATTTATTGTCTTAAAAGCCTAGATTAGAAAAGATGAAATATTCAAAAAATAAATAAATAAACAGAACACATTTCTTTATATTTTAAGATGAACAGCAGAATAAAGCCAAAAAACAAGAAGAAAGTAATAAAAAAAAATTCTTAATGAAATGAAATACAAAACTAAAAATATCAAATAATAATAAATGTTTCCTTCAAAGACTTAAAGTAAAACTACAATTCCAACTTAAAAAATAGAAAAATTAAGCAATATTAGCACTAAGGAGGTTTGATAACTAAAGAAGATACAGAGATAAATTTAGTAATATGAGATTTACAAAATAAAAATGAAAATAGGGTGATTGATAATTTAAAGTATACAATTTACCAAAATTGTGTTAAGAAGTAATACAAACCTGAGTAGTCTCCTATCTGTTAAATCAATTAAATCAGTAGTTAGAGAATCTTCCCACAAGAAAACACGGAGGCTTAAATAAATTTAGGAGTCCGTCTAACAAATTTAATAGTAATAGAAAAAAAACTAGATCAACTCATTTTTATGAGGCTAACATAATTTAACATCAGATATGATAACAGTAATAAAAATTACAAACTAATCTCATTCATGAACACAGATTCAATAATCATAAAGTATTAGCAATCTAAATCCAATTGTGAGTAAAAGTGATAAAATATATATCCAAATTGGTTTTACCTCACACATGCATGGTTGTTCAAATAGTTAAAAATAGAATGATGTAACTTATCATATCAACAAATTAAATGAGAAAAACCATACAATTTCCCAACAGATAAAACTTCTCAATAATGCTGGACATACATTCATGGTAAAATTTTAGAAACTGCAAATACACAGAAAATTCCTTAACTTTAACTTTATAAAAGTGATCTATTAACAACCTGCTGCAAGCATTTATTTAATAAGTAATACAAAATCTCCAATATCAAATTTCAATCTGAGAGAACCCATGGTGGGTCTGGGCTCTAGCAACATTTTTGAACATCTGTGGATTCTTGCACTGCAGGGTTTGCAATCAGGCTTCCTCAGCATCTCTCTGTAGGGGACAGGGACCCAACTCAGAAATGCTAGGGAAGTAGTGCCTAGTGAAGCAAATTTTAAACAATGATAAATATAATAGGAAGGAGGTGGCAGATAAATTGTTTGTTCCATTTCATTCCCCATCAGATCATTCAGAGGTGTAGTAAAGACTTTCAACCTGCCTAGAAACATCCTATGTGACTTTTCTTTTGGAGTTCTGACTTGATCAATATTGTTCCAACTTTACTTGCTTTCACTCTTTTCCGGTGTCCCTTTCCTCCTTTCCTTACTCTACTGTCATGGAATTAAATCCCATCCCACCTGGCACCTCAATAAAGCGGTAGCATGCACGCTTTTCCTTTTCCTACAAAATCCAGCAAAATGTTGTTCAGCAGTAAAATGGATTAAATGTACCATATTTATATAATGAAATACTATAAAGCAGATAAAACACATAGACTCCAGTTTCAAGCAAGAACTGGCAAGTTGCAGAATACATACAGTAATCATTGATTTGTATACATTTCCAAAACAGATAAGATTGGAGCAATGTATTTTCACAGACACAAACCTCAATGGAGAAATCATTTTTAAAAAATCAAGGATGTGATTACAACAAAATTTAACACAGTGGCTATTCCATGGGCTGGGAGATAACATGAATGGAGAAAGGAACACGAGGGCTTAAGATACTGATAGTTTTTTGTTGTTGTTGTTTGTTTGTTTGTTTCCCTTGTGTTGAGTGTTGATTTTGTTATTTTTGTAAGATGTACAAATAGATTTATATACGTGTCCAACATTCCCTTAGTACTCTTTATTCCTGTCATTCTGTGAGCTTCCTATTGCAGCTCCCGCAGCTCAGTCTGTGAGGGGGTTCTCTAGCCTGGACTGTGTGCTCTTCCCACATGTCTGATGGGTCTGAGGGGCCAGGAAGTTTATTCCTGCAAAAGCATCCCTTTCACATTGCCAGGTAGCAGCTGATTGATAGATATCTCAGTTTCCACACCTCTCAAGTGAGATAATTCTGAGGAAATTCTATCCATTTCCTAGCTTTCTCTGGCTGGATCTAGACCGTTTATCACAGTTCATTTACCTACAATGTGTTGCTTTCTTCTTGTGGCTACTAGGCTCCCCACACTGCTCCCAATGAACCAGGCTTCCCAGTGTTCAAAACTACTGTGGGTTGAATATATCCCTCAAAAGTTCATGTGTTGGAAACTTAATCCCCAATGCAACAATCTTGGGAGGTGGGGCTTATCAAGAGGTGATTGCGTCATGAGGACAGCACCACAAATGTGTTAATGTTGTTATTGCAGGAACTGGTTAGTTATCACAGGAGTGGATTTTCATAAAGAGAGTCTTTATGAAAATAAGAGAGTCCCAGTTCTTCTCTCTGTCTCACTTGCTCAATTCTACCATCTGCCCTTCTGCCATAGGTCATAGGTCATCCCTCCCTAGAAGCTGGTATCATGCTCTTGGACTTCCCAGCCTCCAGAATTGTGAGATATAAATTTCTTTCTTTATTTTTTATGTATTACCCAGTCTGTGGAATTCTGTTACAGCAGCAGAAAATGAACTAAGACAAATCGCTTGAGTAGCCTCCTCTGACTTTGAATCTGGGTTGTCCCTGTGATTTACTTTAACCAAAAGAATGTAGTGGAAGTGACACTGTGCAGTTCCAAGCCTACAACTTACAATGACTTGGCCACTTCCTTTTTTTTACCATTTTTGGAAGTTTGGAGATGCCATATAAGATGCCTGACTATACGCTATACAACTGCTGGAAAGATCATGCTGAAAGATTATGCAGAGAGGTTACAGAAGAGGTCTTAAAATTTTGCATGCATACATAGATTCAGTGAGAGAGAGATGGAGAGCATGCATTCCAGTCTTCCATATCCAGCCGTCCTTCTAAGGTACCAGCCCCAGACACTATCAGCTACGCTCCTGTGAGAGATCCACAGTCAGACCAACTGAGAAAAACAAGAAGCTGATCACAGGCAACACGCAAAATTGTTAGATATAATAAATTGTGACGTTAAGCCACTAATTTTGAAGTGTTTTTATTGCACAGTAGCAGAAAACTAAAATACCTCTCCTCATGCTCTTACGTTTCCACTCATGTGCAGGTTCTTCCTGTGGCAACCTCCCAAATAAACAGTGTGCACTCTAAATCTAGTTTCAGAATCTACTTTTAGGGGAGCCCAATCCAAGACAGTATAATCAACAGTTAAAATAAAGTCAAATCAGGATAAAACAAAATGATTTTATGTGATCTAATTGTCACACACACACTCCCACCCCCCGATCCTCCTCCCCCACACACTGAAGAGTTTTGAATTTTTTTATTTGAGGGAAATAGAGCTTGGTGAATAGAAGTTATGTGTCAATGTGTACAAAATAAAATAATGACGTCATCATATACTGTGCAAAGAGTGTTCGTTGTAGATATTGCCATCTATTTTTAAGTTTTTCTTGTTACTCCCTTTTCATCAAGAGTAGTAAAAGCAGGATCCAATTATTGAAAACATACTTTTTATGAATTTGCAAACCTTCTTTCTTTAAACTGTGTGAATAAAAGCTCATCATGCTGAAGGATCATGTCTTACAGAAACATGGCCATAAAAAGTAAGCAAGCTTTAGAAAAAAATATTTATCCTTAAGTTATTGCTTTTGAAATGTGTGAATAGGCTCAAAGTCTTCCTTGGAGAAATATCAAAATAGCGCTGGCTTTCATCTTTATGAACAATCACGTTAGCCTCCCCGAAGTAGAATATAAGAGATGATGTCTCATTGTCCCTTTAAGCCTGAGAAACAATAGGTCATTTTCTCATCTGCTAATTCATATTTGTCTTTAATTTCTCTCATTCCACATAATAAAGGGTATGTTAATAAGTATCTTACTTATTACCTAGGATTAATAGAGTGCAGAGTCACTTTTTTCCATAGAGGAGTTAATTATTTTAGTTAATTATTCTGCTATATGTAAAGCATTTGCCATATTTAATTTTTAATAATTCTGTAGTCTGTTATATAGAAATAAAATTAAATAACTCTTGCAAATATTTCCAATTTATCTAAATATGCCATTAGATATGCTTTTGAAACTCTATGTAGCATATAAGTCCATTTAAAGTATGTTTTCCTATAACCATGGTTTGAAACTTGGATAGCCAGCCTTTGAAATACATAAATTATAAAAGAGGAAAATCAGCATAGTTTTCTTTTCCTGGGAAGTGGAGCAGTTAATATTCAACATGAAATGTCTAATCTTTAAATGCATTATAATCTAACTGCTTAGGATAATTTTTGCTTTAATACCTTAAGAGTCTTCAAAGCCTGAAAGATGAGGTTATTTAAGATGGAATTTTAATGTCAAAATTATCAGAGAAGTGAACATATTGCTAGTGTTCATAAAAAATTGTATTCAATTTCTGTATGATTTGTTCAAATAAGAGATGAGAACGTATTTGATTATAGCCAGTAAGTAACCCAAAATTTGATCAGATGACTGGAGGTCACTGCTACATAAATGCTGTCAACCTCAGAGATTAGAATGTTTAAGAGCTGAATTTAGTCTAATATATAAATATACCTGCAGAGATATGCATGAAATGTAGTCATAAAGTAATTAAACTGTTGGAATATTTTGTAGTGAAAATAATAAAAAAATAAGAATATAAAAATAAATAATAAAATAAATCTAAATGATAATAATTTCTTTAGAAAACAAAATGTAAATTTTTATTTTTTAAAGCTTTGGGATGGGCCGACCGCGTGGCGCACTCGGGACAGTGCGGCACTGGGAGCACAGTGGCGCTCCCGCCGCTCAGGTTCGGATCCTGTATAGGATTGGCCAGTGTGCTCACTGGCTGAGCGTGGTGCGGATGACACCAAGCCAAGGGTTGCGATCCCCTTACCGGTCACAAAAAAAAGACAACAAAAAAAAAAGCTTTGGGATAATTCAAAAGTAACATATGCACTACAGATTTCTAAACTTAATTTCTCTGGTGTTTAGCAAACCATTATTAGTTTCCAGATTAATCCATGATATAGAGTTTACTGTGGCAAGCCAACTAATTTGAAAGGTAGCATTTAACTGTACTATTTTAGGCAATTGTTTTAAAGCAAATGCATACTTTGCAGTATTTTTATAATCATGCTTGTCAGTTTCTTAAGGAGGATTATCCATGTAGCAATACAAACTTTCTCCTCTACATAACCAAATACCTATGATGATGTGCTCATACATAATTATTTATAACTATTAATAGAAAATATAATAAGCAATCAATAATCATTCAAACTTACAATTATAATTTTTATTCCACTGACAGGTCATATATTGGCCTTAAGAAACAAAAGCTCAGTAGGTACCCTTCTTAGAACAATGCACATTTGTAATTTATGAATGCTCTTTTATATTCTTGTAGGATATAAATATACAGTTACGTTTTCCCTTTTCCCCACTGCTATATAATTATAACTTGTAATATGTAAATATTTATGAATTCACAGGATGTTCACGAGGAGAGAAGAATGTTATACTTGCAGATTTGTCTAGTATTTGCAGAATTCAGATTTTATTATTAGGCTTTATGTTTATTGCAAAATGCTAAAATACATTATTGTAAATTTGACTTGTCTAGAAAACACACCATCTGGTGATTCTACTGAGATGTGAAGATTATCTCAACATCATTTATCGTTAGAGATAGTCATTACAGAATTGCTTGAAAATTTTACTTTCTTTACTTTTATGTAAGTAAATGGAGGACAAATGCCCTACATTCTATATGATGAAATGTAATTCCAATTTTAATATCATGAATTAAAATTTATAGGACCTTAGAGATCATCTAGACAAGAATGACACACCAATTGATTGGCAGTGGCTATGTGACATGCAATTTGAAGGATTCTGAGGCTACCTATCAGTCCAGTGAGAAAGGCCCTTGGCTGATTGAAAATATATGCCATAGGTTCAGGATGGAACCGTGGTGACAAGCATGCTGTGTATTTGTCAACCACATCTAGCATAAATTAAAGATCTTTAAAAGCTGGCCGAAAAAGAGAATACTCCCTAAAACATCCCCATGAATTTTCAGACAGATCTACTTCTTAATATTTGTCCATATATTTGTGAAAAATACAATTCCTATAACTTTCTCCACTTAATGCTAATCTATTTCTTCTTTGAAGCATACAAACTCTGCCAAAGACCAGCTCCAGTCAAGTTGTGGGTACCTGAAAAGGGAGAGAGAGGGTCGGCGAAAATAACAAACACAGACAGAGACCTCAATGCATCAGTATGCATATTCTTTCTCTCTGGGCTGTCATCGTGTTGCAGCTGGAGCCCAGTAGAGCATGAGACAATGCCTTTTATTTAGATTTTTCTGTGCAGGGGTGTTTTGGGTATTATTTTTATTGTATCAGCAAGCTTAAATCAATAGTCCAAAAAGCAGGGAGGAAACTTTTTTAGAGGTCAGCACGTCTTAGGTGATCAACTCGTGCTTCTTTCTCCTGGAATCAGGTTTATCAGATTCAAACCATCCTTTCATTGTCTTGAAGTTATCTTGTGACTTTTTTCTGTTAGCAAGCTGTAGTTAATATCTACCCTGTTAACAGGGTGGGAGCCAAATGTAAAAAGAACAGTGGATATTTGAGCAGTATTATCATGCACGTTTTGAGGTTATGCATTTGCTGTGGCCCTGTAATCTTGATCTAAATGTTAAAGTGTCCTTGTGCACAGCACCATCCTTCACAAAACCAGTTACACTCTCTTATTTTTCTAAGATCTAATTTTGCAGGTTTAATAATTTTACAGCATATATTTTTATCCCAATCATATAATTTCCCGTTAATACCAACCATTCTCTTGCCATTAGTATAATCTCCAGTAAAAGATGTTTGCCAACTTACATTAGGCTGCAGCTCATATTTAGTCATGAGCGGTGCTTTTGGAACATATGTTGGTGTGGTCAATTTATCATAAGGGAATTGTCCAACTTACTCAGATCCTCTGTGGGAATGTTTAGTTCAATGACCGTATAATTATTTGTTTTATTTTTACAATTTTTGGGGAATTCAGAGAACTGCCACGCTAACCAAAATATCGAAAGAGAAGGCAAAATCCACGAAGCCAAGGCAGGAACCCTTATGGTTGTAGCAAGTGCTCGTAGCTGCGGCCTTGCCAGAAGCTCCCCATCCAGCAGCCTTGCCAACTCGGAGAGGGCAGCCCAAGCTGACTCCTTTAGGATCCTGCCATGGCGTGGACTGTGCCAAAACTCTTTATATATTTGAAGACTAGCATCCTTTTTCTCTTTATGTATTTCTCTTTTTCAAATCAATTTGTCAGTTGCTCCACTTCTTCACCATTGCTATAGTTTGTTTAAGTTGTTTGTACAATAATGCTTCCAGAACTAACTCCTCTAGATAATATGTTATTGTGTAAATTAAAACAATTATTTCTTTTTATGAAAACACCATACTTTCACTTAATGCAATGTCAGAGTCTATTACCAATTTTGTGGTATTTCCACTCTCCTTGTTCAAACTGACTTACCATCTACCACAACATTTACACTTTTTAAGAAAGGAAACATTCTAATCTGTTCCAAATACTAGGCATTTGCTAATTTCCTAACCTGACAGTAATGACAACCATATTCTTGGGATTGTTCATTATCAGCCAAAAACCAAACTAAGTATTTTATCATTTTAGTTAAAATCACCATAGCCCTAATTTTATTTACAGATAAAGAAACAAAATTACAGGATGTTGAGGACCTGACTAAAGATATGATAGCTTTACAGTCAACCCTTTGTATTCATTTTGTTAGTTTGGAGCAATTCTTCTTTTTGAGTTTTTGTTCGATAATTATGTTATGTTTTCTTAGGAGACACGGAGCACATATTCTAAGCTGACCTTGGATATTTAAGATTTATACTAAGTATACTTGAAGAAAACATTAAATGGGATACCTTCTCGGAAAATACTTCAGGTTTGTCATCCTTCTCAGGGAAGAGCATCCTTTCCTCTTTACAGTAGGAGGACATGTTACGGTAACTCGAATGCTTTCTGCCTTTGCTGCTACTGCTCCTGGTGCTACCAATTTGACTCTTCCTTATTCTCTGCCTAAATTCTGTGATTGATTGCATCTTCTTCTGTGTATTAATTACTATTAATATTATAGTACTTGGTACCTGCCATCTTAACAAGCACGATTCCTTTAGTTTCAAATGACATAAATTGAAAACCTGAGGTTTGCAGAAATTAAACAATACTAGATTGACTCAAGATTCAGGAAGTAGGATATGTCTGAAGCTGGATTCAGGTAGGACATTTCTGAACTCAGGTTTGAATCCAAAGTCTAGGTGCCAACTCACTACCTCTTGCCCATTCTACTAGCAGTGATACTCTCTCTTTCCATCTTCAAATTTCAAAGAAGTTTACTAAGTGATTAGAAAGTCTCTCCTCCACCCATCCCAAAGAATCTCAGAGATTTTGCCAGATGTCTCGCTTGAATTAAAATACATGTGCATATTATTTCCTTGATTCACCAGTCTAAA
Source organism: Cynocephalus volans (assembly GCF_027409185.1). Taxonomy (NCBI): domain Eukaryota; kingdom Metazoa; phylum Chordata; class Mammalia; order Dermoptera; family Cynocephalidae; genus Cynocephalus; species Cynocephalus volans. Next base: position 151,987,362 of record NC_084468.1, read on the forward strand.
AATATCTATCAAGAAAATCATGTAAGTTTGAACAAATATGTCTTAGCAACATGGTATCAATATATTAGCAAAAAATATACCTGAAATTTCATGATGTAATCTTGTGGAATAGACCTGGTACTCATGCTTTTTGAATGTAGAATCCACAACTCCCTTTTTATGTGAATGAAAATGTTTACCCATTTTCTCTTGTTTAATCTCCCATTTTCGATGATTTCCTAAATGTCACTTATCAAGATGCACCAACTGCAAACATGTTCTGTTCTCTCACAAGCAATGTTCCTCTGCCAAGAAATAATGAGCTGCTTTGTAAGGTATTTGCTCATTTACTATCACTCTCCCTTCTTGGACTGAACACCTTACCTGACACATCTGTCCTTTTCAATTTGGAAACTGTTTTAAATATTTCTCTAAAATTAATATTCAGCTTGTCTCTAATCACTGTTACAAATAAAGCAGCCAGTGTGTACTTACATGCTGTGTGAAATAAAAGATAAGCCTTTGGGTAGCAGATATGTACATGTTTAATTTTGATAGATGCTCCCAAATTGTGCAATAGGTTTATCACTTTATTCTACCTAAAATAGTTCATTGATGCTGCATCCTCTTGACCCAACCTCCAAAATATGATTTAAATCCTTACTTTTCTTATTGTTATATCATAATTATATCGTATATGCTAATTAATATATTTTTCATATCTCTTAGTTCTGTAAACACATTTTTTCATAACTTTTGGTCCTGTAAACAACTTAAATTTCTATTTAGTTTTTCTTTTTTTGGAGTTTTTGTAATTCTAAATTAATTTTCATCTGTATTCTTCCTAGAACCACTCTTTGAGTCATAACATACTTTCATTTCTTAACTAGTTCTTGCTTATGAGTTCTTTCTATGTTTTGTTGATGTCTTTAGAAACTTTAAGACACACAATATATTTAGAAAATTCATAGGTATGCACCAGGATAAACTTCATAGTTACAAATATAGCCATCTCTGTACTGATTGTTCTTAGAGGTATTTTGTTGAATTAAGAAAACCTTAGGAAAAATGATTCTAATGCATGCAAACCTAAATATTTCCGAGTAAGATAATAATAATGCACACTTATACTTTTTTATTTTTTATTTTTTATTTTTTTATTATTTTTTTTAACATTCTTAGTAAGTTGTCATTTTAAAAGGAAAGTAAATATACACAATCTAGTTAAAAATATTGAACTAATTTTTATGTCTTGAACTTTCTAATTCTCCTTTTCCCTGTGATATTTTTTGTTGTTGTTGTTGTTGTTCTGGCGATTTTTATTTTCCAGAAATTTTCTTTTCTTTTCTTTTTTTTTTTTAAAGTGATGTTTAAGTATCAAATGTTTTTTTTTTTTTTAATTTTATTTTGTCGATATACATTGTGGCTGATTATTGCTCCCCATCACCAAAACCTCCCTCCCTTCTCCCTCCCCCCGCCCCCCCAACAATGTCCTTTCTGTTTGCTTGTTGTATCAGCTTCAAGTAATTGTGGTTGTTATATCTTCTTCTCCCCCCCGGTTTTGTGTGTGTGTGTGTGTGTGTGTGTGTGTGTGTGTGTGTGAATTTACATATTAATTTTTAGCTCCCACCAATAAGTGAGAATATGTGGTATTTCTCTTTTGGTGCCTGACTTGTTTCACTTAATATAATTCTCTCAAGGTCCATCCATGTTGTTGCAAATGGCAGTATTTCATTCATTTTTATAGCTGAGTAGTATTCCATTGTGTAGATGTACCACATTTTCCGTATACACTCATCTGATGATGGACATTTGGGCTGGTTCCAACTCTTGGCTATTGTAAAGAGTGCTGCAATGAATATTGGGGAACAGGTATACCTTCGACTTGATGATTTCCATTCCTCTGGGTATATTCCCAGCAGTGGGATAGCTGGGTCGTATGGTAGATCTATCTGCAATTGTTTGAGGAACCTCCATACCATTTTCCATCGAGGCTGCACCATTTTGCAGTCCCACCAACAATGTATGAGAGTTCCTTTTTCTCCGCAACCTCACCAGCATTTATCGTTCAGAGTCTTTTGGATTTTAGCCATCCTAACTGGAGTGAGATGGTATCTCAGTATAGTTTTGACTTGCATTTCCCGGATGCTGAGAGATGTTGAGCATTTTTTCATATGTCTGTTGGCCATTTGTATATCTTCCTTAGAGAAATGCCTACTTAGCTCTTTTGCCCATTTTTTAATTGGGTTGCTTGTTTTCTTCTTGTAAAGTTGTTTGAGTTCCTTATATACTCTGGATATTAATCCTTTGTCTGATGTATATTTTGCAAATATTTTCTCCCATTCTGTTGGTTGTCTTTTAACTCTGTTAATTGTTTCTTTTGCTGTGCAGAAGCTTTTTAGTTTGATATAATCCCATTTGTTTATTTTTCCTTTGGTTGCCCGTGGTTTTGGGGTCGTATTCATGAAGTCTGTGCCCAGTCCTATTTCTGAAGTGTTTCTCCTATGTTTTCTTTAAGAAGTTTTATTGTTTCAGGGTGTATATTTAAATCCTTAATCCATTTTGAGTTGATATTAGTATACAGTGAGAGGTATGGATCTAGTTTCATTCTCCTGCATATGGATATCCAGTTATCCCAGCACCATTTGCTGAAGAGGCAGTCCCTTCCCCAGTGAATAGGCTTGGTGCCTTTGTCAAAGATCAGATGGCAGTAAGTGTGTGAGTCGATTTCTGGATTCTCTATTCTATTCCATTGATCAGTGTGTCTGTTTTTATGCCAGTACCATACTGTTTTGGTTATTATAGCTTTGTAGTATAGCTTAAAGTCAGGTAGTGTTATGCCTCCAGCTTTATTTATTTATTTTTTTATTCAGCATTGCTTTGGCTACATGTGGTCTTTTATTATTCCATATAAATGTCTGGATAGTTCTTTCCATTTCTGAGAAAAGTGTCTTTGGAATTTTGATGGGGATTGCATTGAATTTGTATATCACTTTGGGTAGTATGGACATTTTCACTATGTTGATTCTTCCAATCCAAGAGCATGGGATATCTTTCCATCTTCTTGTATCCTCTCTAATTTCTCTCAGCAGTGGTTTTTAGTTCTCAGTATAGAGATTTTTCACATCCTTGGTTAACTCAATTCCTAAGTATTCTATTTTTTTTGGTGGCTATTGTAAATGGGCAGGCTTTCTTGATTTCTCATTCTGCATGTTCACTATTGGAGAAAAGAAATGCTACTGACTTTTGTGTGTTGATTTTGTATCCTGCTACTGTGCTGAAATCACTTATCAATTCCAAGAGTTTTTATGTAGAGGTTTTAGGCTGTTCGATATATAGGATCATGTCATCTGCAAACAGGGACAGTTTGACTTCATTTTTTCCAATCTGGATGCCCTTTATTTCCTTCTCTTCTCTGATTGCTCTGGCTAGTATTTCCAACACTATGTTAAATAGGAGTGGTGAGAGTGGGCATCCTTGTCTAGTTCCTGTTCTTAAAGGAAAAGCTTTCAGCTTTTCCCCATTCAGGATGATATTGGCAGTGGGTTTGGCATATATGGCTTTAATTATGTTGAGATACTTTCCCCCTATACCTAACTTATAGAGGGTCTTTGTCATGAATGAGTGCTGTACTTTATCAAATGCTTTTTCACCATCTATAGAGATGATCATATGGTCCTTGTGTTTGAGTTTATTAATATGGTGTATCACATTTATTGATTTGCGTATGTTGAACCAACCTTGCATCCCAGGGATGAATCCCACTTGATCGTAATGAATAATTTTACGTATGTGTTGCTGTATTCAGTTTGCTAGTATTTTAGTGAGGATTTTTACATCTATATTCATCAAGGATATCGGCCTGTAGTTTTCTTTTTTGGTTATATCTTTACCTGGTTTTGGTATCAGGATGATGTTTGCTTCATAGAATGAGTTTCGGAGATTTGCGTCCGTTTCAATCTTTTGGAATAGTTTATAAAGATTTGGTGTCAATTCCTCTCTGAATGTTTGGTAAAATTCTGCTGTGAATCCATCTGGTCCTGGGCTTTTCTTTGTTGGGAGCCTTCTGATAACAGCTTCAATCTCCTTTATTGTTATTGGTCTGTTCAAATTTTCTACGTCTTCATGGTTCAGTTTTGGGAGCTTGTGTGTGTCCAGAAATTTATCCATTTCCTCCAGATTTTCAAATTTGTTGGCGTATAGTTGTTTATAGTAGTCTCGAATGATTCCTTGTATTTCAGATGAATCAGTTGTAATATCGCCTTTTTCATTTCTAATTTTTGTTATTTGAGTCTTCTCTGTTCTTTTTTATTGTTAGCCATGCCAATGGTTTGTCAATTTTATTTATCTTTTCAAAAAACCAACTTTTTGATTCGTTGATCTTTTGAATTGTTTTTTGGTTTTCAATTTCATTCATTTCTGCTCTGATCTTAATGATTTCTTTCTGTCTGCTAACTTTAGGTTTGGATTGTTCTTGTTTTTCTTGTTCTTTTAGGTGGAGTGTTACGTTGTTCACTTGCCATCTTTCCATTCTTCTGAAGTGAGTGTTTAATGCAATAAATTTCCCCCTCAATACTGCTTTTGCAGTATCCCACAGGTTTTGGTATGATGTATCATTGTTTTCATTAGTTTCAATAAATTTTTTGATTTCCTGCTTGATTTCTTCTTGGACCCATATGTCATTAAGTAGAATGCTGTTTAATTTCCATGTGTTTGTATAGTTTCCAGAGTTTCGTTTGTAATTAATTCCTAGTTTTATTCCATTGTGGTCTGAGAAGATACATGGGATAATTCCAATTTTTTTGAATTTATTGAGACTTGATTTGTGACCTAATATATGATCTATCCTGGAGAATGATTCATGTGCTGATGAGAAGAATGAATATTCTGAGGTTGTTGGGTGGAATGTTCTGTAGATTCCAATTGGTCTAGAGTCTTGTTTAGATCTTTTGTTTCTCTACTGATTCTTTGCCTAGATGATCTGTCTAATATTGACAGTGGGGTGTTCAGGTCCCCTGCTACTATGGTATTAGTGTCTATTTCCTTCTTTAGGTCTAATAGAGTTTGTTTTATAAATGTGGCTGCTCCAACATTGGGTGCGTACATATTTATGATTGTTATGTCTTCTTGATGGATCAGTCCTTTTATCATTAAGTAGTGTCCCTCATTGTCTCTTTTTATGGTTTTTAGTTTAAAGTCTATTTTGTCAGATATAAGAATAGCTACTCCCGCTCGTTTTTCTTTTCTGTTTGCATGGTAAATCTTTTTCCATCCTTTCACTCTTAGTCTGTGTGAATCTTTATGGGTGAGGTGGGTCTCTTGCAGGCAGCATATAGTTGGGTCCACCTTTTTGATCCAGTCAGCCAGTCTGTGTCTTTTGATTGGGGAACTTAAGCCTTTTACATTAAGAGTTGCTATTAAAAGGTGTTGATTTATTCCTAGCATTTTATTGGTTGTTTGGTTGTCTTAGGTGTCTTTTGTTCCTTGCTTTCTGATTTACTGTTTGGTTTCTGTGTTTGTTGGTTCCTTAGGTTGTAGATAGCGTTTTTGTTTGCTTGTTTTCTCTTCATGAATGCCATTTTTATTATACTAGTGGGTATTGATTTTTCTTAGGTTTTTATGACAGTGGTAGTTATTTTTCAAGAACCAAACCCAGTACTCGCTTGAGGATTTCTTGTAAGGGTGGTCATGTGGTAGTGAACTCCCGCAGTTTTTGTTTGTCTGAGAAATATACTATTTGCCCTTCATTTCAGAAGGATAGCCTTACAGGGAAGAGTATTCTTGGCTGGCAATCTTTGTCTTTTAGTATTTTGAAAATATCATCCCATTCCTTTCTAGCTTTTAGGGTTTGTGATGAAAAGTCTGATGTGAGCCTGATTGGGGCTCCCTTATAGGTGATTTGACGCTTCTCTCTTGCAGCTTTTAAGATTCTCTCTTTGTTTCTGAGTTTTACCAATTTGACTATGACATGTCTTGGAGAAGGCCTTTTTGGGTTGAATACGTTTGGAGATCGTTGAGCTTCCTGGATCTGAAGATCTGTGATTTTTTCTATACCTGGGAAGTTTTCTGCCACTATTTTGTTGAATATGTTTTCAATGGAATCTACATTTTCCTCCCCTTCTGGAATACCCATGACTAGGATATTTGAGCACTTAAGGTTGTCTGATATCTCTCTCAGATTTTCTTCAATGTCCTTGATTCTTTTTTCTTTCTTTTTGTCTGCTTGTGTTATTTCAAACAGCCCATCTTCAAATTCAGAGGTTCTCTCTTCAACATTGACAAGCCTGCTGGTTAAACTCTCCGTTGTGTTTTTTATTTCGCTGAATAACTTCTTCAGTTCAGCAAGTTCTGCTACATTTTTTTTCAGGACATTGATTTCCCTGTACATTTCCTCTTTCAGATCCTGTATACTTTTCCTCATTTCATCATGATGTCTAGCTGAGTTTTCTTGTATCTCATTCAGTTTCTTTAGAATTATCACTTGAAATTCCTTGTCAGTCATTTCAAGGGCTTCTTGTTCTATAGGATCTAGAGTTTGAGATTTATTAACTTTTGGTGGTGTACTTTCTTGATTTTTTGTATTTCTGGTATCTTTTTTTTTGGTGTTTATTCATTGTGGCAGGGGGTTTCACATTCCACCGGTTTGAGACTAATGACTAACTAGGATGTTGCTGTGGTTGCCAATTTGGTATGGCTCCCTCCATGACAGCTCAGTTGGCCTCTAGTGCCTTGTGTGTGTGGTTGCCTCGGGTCTTGGGCTTCTCCAGGGAGCCACCTTTCTGGTCAGTTTGGACTCTGCTGGGCTGGTCGATCACGTACCACAGGGTGTGTGATCTCTGTTGAGCTTTCACTTCCTGTGCAGGACTTCTCCCTGTTCCGTGTGCTCTGGCCCAGGCTGTTGGATCGTGCAGTGGTGACCCCACAGGGTGTGTGGTTTCTGTCGAGTCTCCGCCTCCCTGGCCGCACGTCTCCCCACTCTGTGTGCACTGTGCTGGGCTGGGGCGTGTCTTCTGCAACCCTCGTCTATCAGCTGAGCCTTTAAGACCCTGCTCGGCACCGCCTCGCCCAGGAAGTGTGCCAGGTTTCTGGTAGCACAGACAACCGGTCGCTCTGGGTGCCTTTGTAGCACTGTGTAGATCTTTCTCGGGACTTGTTCACCTTTGTATCCCCCCGGCGTAGACTGAATCTAGTGCCCACCTGCAGTCAGCTCTCTGGCAGGTTCAAGCGGACCTGGGAACTCTCCTACCACACTATTCCCAACCAGAAATTCATTAGGCTTTTTTCAGAACTGGTGGCTATAGAGATGGTATCTGCCTACCAGTAACAGGAAGTTTACTGGGGGCCGGAGTCCAGGGTGTGGTGGAGTGACTGTCAGCCGCCCATACTTCCTTGCCCTCCTGACACTGGCCGGGGACGCCCCATGCTACCAGCCCCACCAGTGAACCGTGGAGGGAGTGGGAGGGGAGGCCGGCCCGCAGGCTCTGGAAAGCCCCGTGCCAGGCCAAGCAAGTGGGAAGGCTCAGTGATGGCCGAGCCGGGTGGAGCTACCAGCACCTGGGAAAATGGAGGCAGCCCCGGGGCGTTGAGTGAACCGGTGATGCAGGCGGGAGCTGGGTGGGTGTCAGCCCCCTGATCAGAGCTGGGCCAGGGGTCACTCACAGTGCTGTGCCAGGTCGGGTGCTCACTCTCTGCGTCTGGTTTGTCGCCTTCCCCGTTCTTGGCTGCTGTCGCCTCGGGCTGTTCAGTCGCGGCACGGCTCGGGCGCTCCCAGGAATCTTCTTTTACGCCGTCCTGAAACCTCGAATCCTGAATAGGGCAGCTGGCTGCCTTCAGCGTGGCCCCGGCCTCCGGGATCCTGTCTGCATCCACAGCAGCCCTGGCGCCGTGTTCCCTGTTTCAAGACTCGCTTTTGCAGCTAAGAATCAGTTCTTTTCCTGCTCCACACTTCAAAGCTCTTGCCTGTAAATGAGGCAGCCTCTCCTGCCCGGGGCAAAGTGGTGGTTACCCCCCACGACCGGCCAGCAGCTGTGGTCCTCCCTTAAGAGATGGCAAGAGGAAGGTCCACAAGTTTCCCGGCTGCCTGAGGCCCAGTGGCCGCCTTTTCCACCTTAGCTACTCCGCACCAGCCGCCGTAGCCACCGCCATCTTGAAACACCCCTCCCACATTTATACTTTATAAAGAACTTTTATCTACTTCTCATTTGATCCTAACTACCATTGGTAGCATAATTATTGTTATCTCTGTTACAAAGATGAGAAAATTAAGACTCAAAGACATAAAGTGCAAAAAGTAACAATTTGGGTGATGGCAGGTATGATATTTTAACTCCAATTATAGTACTGCTTTCACTTGACCTTGTTGTTCTTCAAAAATATATCATCTATTATTAATTCCTCTTTTATAAGATGTTAGATGTGTGAAGAAATTTGAGTATTTCTGGAATCTTCCTCCCTGTTGTCTTTTGTGCCCCAGAAAAACGTCTTCCCCCACTAAAAACCCACTAATTAATTCTATTGAATTAAGACTTTTAATATCCAGAAGTCCTCTATTCAAAATCCAAATACCCTTGGAGATTTAATAATCAAGCTGTTAAGTAATTAAACCTTAGGAAGAATTAGCTTATCAGATTGCTTTTCATCAGCCACTAAGTGAGAAGCAATGGAGCACAAAGTAGAAGAAATGGGATAGGGTGAGAGCCAAATCACAAGCAATTCTGAAAGGAGATGACAGAGTATGACATTGTTGGTGGCATGGAAATCTGGGTAACCTGATATAAATGGTAGGTATAACTAACAGAGCTGAAGTTGAGATACCAAGAGAAAATCAATTATTTCATAATTTCAGCATATGGCTGGTCTTGGCTGCAGACATAAGCCTACGATCATCTTATATTAGTTCAAGTTTTTACCCTTAGTTTTCTCTTACTCTTTCAACCCAGAGTTGAAACTGTGCTCTTGTTCTGTAGACAGTAATGGTAAAACTAACTCAACTTTCTCTGTCCTAATGTGCTCTTCTCTTGGCCTGCCAAACACTTGTATGGATTTCCATTCAAAAACAAACAAACAAAACACCACGTCTTTGAAGCTTCTCTGATCATGTCCATTGCTTTCCAGCCCTGGTGCATTTGCCCATTCTCTTGTTTGAACTTCATTTTAATGTGCACAGGCTGATGTCATACAATCATGACTCGTTTGCACAGATTTTTAAAAATTTTATATCTTTCATCTGTTTGCCTCATACTCCTTGATGATAGAGACTAAGTCATATTTATCTTAGCTTTTCTAGCAGCTGTCACAATGTCTAGACTTTGTGATCAAGATTAATAGATTACAAAATGTTTAATGAATGAATTAACTCACTGAGCAAGTATGTAAATATGGATGTAAAAATCCTTCATATAACAGGTATTTCTTCCTTTCACAATCAACTTGAACAGTCAACTGCATTTTATCTATTTTCAACTTGATTTATTATTCTTCATGATTATTTTGATTATTTTTAATATATTTTTAAAAACAATATATTTGAAACTAGAGAATAGGAAATAAAAGTTTTACCAGAGGACATAGCAACAGAGTGAAAAAATTAATACAAAGATAAACAAAACAAAAACTGAACTATAAAACACAAGGGATAGCATCTCAATTGAAGAAACAATAGCTTTTGTTTAAATTATAAAAACTCTTTAATTTATAGTACAGGTTTGCCAGTAAATGATTCTATTTTGTATCCATGTTGCATAGTCATATACTTAGCAATTGAATCAATTCAATGAAACCATCAGTCAAATATAGGAAAAAAAGTCAGAATATGGTTCTGAATACTCAAGGGAAAAATATCTGTCTACTTACTGACTGCATTTTTTAAAATATGCTTTTATTATTTAAGAAAAATATTTGATTTTTCTGGCGTGGCACAAACACAGATCATTTTCTATATGGGATGTGTATACGTTTGACGTTCTAGATGGAAGTATTCATATATTTTTGTGAGCCTTTGTTTATCAAAAATTATAATAGCATCTATCCCAAACATGCTAATGCATAATATAATTTCATACACTTGACTCACAATTTTTCAATGCCTATCTGAAGTTTTATATGTTGGCAGATCTGCATTTAACACATGCATTGGAAGACCACTTTGCTTTTGCAGTTCTTGAAAATTTTACAAGTTTTGACCAAACAGGATGCAGAATTGTTTTTGAGTTTTTGCCATGAAATGTCTAATAACCCTATCATTCTTCTGAAAATACTGTGTTAATAAATTCTGACAATGTGCAAAACACAGTGAGAAGTGGAATTTTTGCTTCCCGCGCAGCTTTTCTCCAAGTGGTAAAAGAGAGAAAAAGAGAGAGAAAGACCCCACAATTAGGCCAAATAGGACATTTCTTCACAGAAAGATTACTTCCGCAACTTCCATTCCCAAATTCTATCTGGGAAAATTCTGAGGCAATGTAACTGCTACTTCTGTCTTGGAAGCACAGACAATAATCTGAAAATTATCCCATAATATAACTTATATTTTTAGATTTATGATAGCCAGCATTTTAAAGCCTTTCCCTTGGCTGTTTTCCACCTAGTTTTAAACCTTTTAACACTAGAGCAATTTCTTGTCTTTTTTGCTCTTTTTAATCTTAAGATGCTGTATATTATAGCATGATGACCCCGCTAATTAGAGAACCATGCATAAGTAAAAAGTGACACACACACACATAGAAAAGTGTTCTTATTCAAACATCAATTGCAATGTTAGTTAAAACAGAAGCATAAGGAAAATCGTGAGGATCAGCCATCTAATTGTTCTTTATTGAGGCTTTGATGACATATTGGCTCACTATGCAATCTTTATTACATCTGGAAATGTCATTGGCATACATATATTGTACATATATATATGTACATATGTATATGTATACATATATATATACACACACACATGCACACACACACATACACACATATACCTGTCTCACAAATGCTGTAAATGCAAAAGAAAATCTAATTCCCAGGGAACACATTAAAAATGATCACGTACCAATTTTCCTTATGGCTGGTCTGAAAACTCTTGGCAACTATTAATATATGCACATGAGTGGAAAACATTGTCTTTGTAGTTCTCCACATTACAACATTTGGATGATGTTCCTCTAAGAGCCATGACATCAGAAGCACCTCAGGAGCCCAGAATCACGGCCATTATAAAAGAAAGCTTTTGGCTGCAAGGTAGTGAAGAGAAGGCTGATGGATCAAACCTCAAAGCTTTGCTTTTGAAATTAAAGTAAAGCAGCGTGCTCAGTCAGATCTGAGTTAGTAGTACCATGCACCATGTAGCACATCACAGTATAGATTCTCCTGGAGTGCAAGCACTGTGATTTTGACCAGCTTCTCCCAAGATTTCCCAGCTCTGGAGAACTCCCAGTCAGATTATTCATATATATGAAAAATATTTAGTAGTTTTGTGAAAGGTAAAAATGTGGAATTCGCCAAATCCTCTTTCACTATGAGATCTAATGAGCACCTCAAGATACTGCCTGTCTGAGAAGAGGAAAGATTAATATTTAAAGTCATTATTCCAGCTAACTCCATCAATTTCATGTCACCAACACATCAAAAGGTGCAATTTTCAGAAAGCTTTTTTCTGCCTGAATCTTTCCATTGTTGTTTCACAACACAGTTGCCTGCTTCGGCCCTCCCAGCAAATTGCACCCTCTCAAAATATGCACTGTTTGGACACAATGCATTCCTATTTTCAATTAATTAATACATCACAAGGAGCTCTCTGCATCACAAAGTGTCTAAATTTCACAAACAAGCTTAGGATATTATCCCTGAGCAATGTTTTCAGTGCCTTCTCCCTGTGTTTTCTTTTGTTTGTGTAAAATACATTTCTGACTTTAGTGTAACCTATGAGAGAACTTGATATCCAAATAATATCAAGCATAACTCAAGAAGGGTAAACAAAAGTAGTAAGACAAAACACTCAAAACCCAACACTATTTTCAATCCTTCACATTCTTTACCATGTCTCTTAGCACATTTCCTTTAGCACATCTGTGTGAGAGAAGACAATTTTTTGTCTTTCCTTTTCTCTCCCATTGAGAGAACAATCACACATAAGGTATATCCACAAGATATATAATAAACCTCTTTGTAAGTATCACCAGGGTCAATTCTTTTCAACTTGACATATTTATTACTATTTTAAATGACTGGGAAAAAATAATAACAAAGTTACAAAAAATGGAATAAAAAATCATTTTTAAAAAAAGGTGTGTGGGCCGAGCCCGTGGCACACTTGGGAGAGTGCGGCACTGGAGGCACAGCAACGCTCCCGCCGCGGGTTCGGATCCTATATAGGAATGGCTGGTGCACTAACTGGCTGAGTGCTGGTCACAAAAAAGAGGAAAAAAAAAGGTGTGCAATATAATTTGTATAACATAAACATATTTTCATAATTTAAGACAACATGTATTTTGTATACTAAAGTGGCACACTCTTTAAAATCATGCAGGATTATAATTGAACATTTGATATATGCATTTAAGGCTTTTCAAAAATTGAATATATTCAAAACCTCAACCATGTTGGATTTAAAACAATAGTATTCTGGTCAAGCTAAGTGTTACCTTAGGGTCTTTCTTTCCCCAATTAAGTTGGAGTTTTATATTTAATCTGACATATTTTGCTTTGATAAACAAAAGTTCTTTTACTATTTAGAGATAGTAATTTCAAAAGGCATTATTAGACATATGGAATAAAGACTTTATATTGTATGTTAAAAGTAGTAGAAATCTTGATTAAAATCCTGAAATACCCATTAAAATTACTTTTAACAGTTTTCTTTATATAATTGAATAAAAACAATTAAAGACATTGAATACATAGCCCTTAATTACAAATTGAATAATTTGTTATTTGTAATATTTTCAAAAGAAAATGATCTAGAAATTCCATTTGATCAAAGTAGAAATTATTTATAACTTTCTAGTGGCAAAACATGAGCAGTTTACAATTTGAGCTTAGCAATACAGTTGTCCACCATAATAGTGAGATTTATAGTAGAGTGTGTGTGCGTGTGTGTGTGTGTGTGTGTGAGTGTGCGTGTGTGTTAGGAAAAGTCCCACAAATGATGTCTGCTATTCTTCCTTTGTTGGTCTCTCTTGGAAATTAAGAAAGTTTTCCTTCAGAGATTGTCAAATTAAGAGAGTGAACAAACACTCAAAAACAGACTTTTCAAAAATATTTACATGGAGTAGTCATTAAATATATATCACATGCTGGTGTGAGAATCCCCCCAGGAAGATGGAAGTAAAGTGTACTAGTGGCAAATAGAAAACACCTAGGTGTCAAAAACAGAAGATAAGCTAGGGAAGAGCTTCCTAGTTTCTCTGCCCCTTAGTGTCTGGACACCATGAGTTCCATGCTACTATAGAACAAGCAGCCATGCTAGTCCAGAATTGTGGAAGGTACCTAATAACACCAATCTGTTCCTGAAAGACAGCTGGGGGATCCTATTAAGTACAGAGGTCAGCCTCTGGGTGCTTCCTCCTCCAATCAACCATGCTGCACCATGTGCTAGATAATTATAACCCCTAGAAGATGATCTTGGAAAGACCTGTAGCCAGAGCAAAGCCACTGAGAATTTCCCTGAGGAACAAATTACCTGGTGGGCTATAAAAGAGAAGATGTAAAACACAGATTACAACACTGGTAAGTCTTTTCTTATCCCAACATTTGATATCACAAAGCACATATCTAAGACTTCCGAGGTAGCATGAAGTCATAAAGTGCATTAATAAGACTTCTCAGGGTCACAAAAGATTATGAAAGTAAAACAACACTCTGAATAACTTAACTGCAGAGAAAGCAGAATTAACGGTGTGGGAAAGACAGAAATTTCAAACAGACAGTATCAAAGAAAATCATAGGCATTAGGTAACTTTAAAGATGATACAGGCAGAGATCTGGGTATTCAAATAAATAATTATTAAAAGAAAGAACTCAGTAGATAGGTAGAATAATTAAATATATACAGACAAATGGCAAAACATGGGAGCTAAAATACCTTGTCAAGGGATCGACCCAGAAAGGATCAGGAAGAAGTTAAGTTGTATGGAAAAAAAAAAAAGAGTTAAAAGAGAATCTAGAAGTAGAAATGCCAACATATATAACCAGAGTTCCAGAATTAAAAAAAAAAAAAAATGAAGGATAGGAAATAATTGAAATTATGACTGGATATGTCAAATAATATAAGAAAGATTAAAATATCATATATAAAGTGCTGTAACACAGGATATAGAACGAAAAAGAAAAGAAAAGGAAATACAACTGAATCCTTTATGGTGGTAAAATTTGGACATTATTTCCAAAGAGAAAAAAGTCTATAATTCCCTGAGAAAAATCTTAAATTTCCCAGAAAAAAAAAATCCTTACTTAAATGAGATTCCTAAACAACAGTACTAAATGAAAGAAAACATTGAAGCAAAATCACCTGGAATCTAGAATTTCATATTTAGGAAAATGACTGAAGGCAAATGTTAAATACGTCCTGAGGGACATAACATATGTTAAAACTTCTTCACAAATTCTCTCTTTGAAATCATTTACAAAAGGTACTCCTAAAAGAAGCATTAGCTATAGTGAAGAGTGGTCTATAAGTAATTTAGGGAAGTTACTGTTGTTGAAGTAAGCACTGGTTTTAAACATATAAAAAGAATGTAATCTAATAATGGACAATGTAAACTTTAGAAGAACACTTGGTTATTATGTGTGTAGAAGATCTTGCTTATTTGAGGGAAGACAAATATTAATAAGCTTAAGAAAATATGAAAAATAAAAATGAGCAGGAATTTTTAAATGTGAAATATAACCAGCTGGAGAATAACACAGCATGTATGACATTCAAACAGAAAATTCTCTCTATCCAATGGAAGGTTACAAATGGTAAGAAAAAATGAAAATATGGCATATTGAATAAAAGCAATAAGATGCCATATAAAGACTGTAATACACCCCTTTCAGAAAATTAATCATTCAAGACAAAAAATGAAGTAATTATCTAGTAGATTTTAATATAATGAATAGATAAGTATATGCTTTACATGGTATATGTACTAAATACAAGATACACATTGTACAAAATTATAAATATATAAATATAAATATGTGTCATACCACTTTATATATAGTGAAGTTTAAAATGTGTTCTTTTTGGCTTTCCCATCATTGATATCATTGTTATCATATATATTTAATTCTAAATACTGTATAAATTTCATAGCCCATTATTATTATTTTTGTATTAGACAGTAAGTTATCTTTTAAAGCAATTAAAATTAATGTCTTTTAATTTACTTTTTATTTCATTCTATAATTGTTTTCATTTTCCCCATTTCTGCCACTCTTTCTTTGTGGAGAGCAAGACTTCTGCCTTAAGAACATGCTGTGGTATATCTTGTAGTTCAGAACTGCCAAAAACATATTAATTTTGTTTGTTTAGAAAAAAATCTTTAATTTGGCTTCATTTTAGAATGATATTTTTGCTGGGTATAGAATCCTGGATAGACAGTTTTCTTCTTTCAGTGCCTTGAAGATTCCATTGTGTTATGGCTTGCAACATTTTGATAAAACGTTTCCTCTTATTCGTTTCATTCCTTCTCTAAATGTAATGCTATACATCTCCCTAACCATCTCCAGCTGAATTTCAGCAGTTTGACTACAACTATGTTTTAATTCATCCTATTTAGGGTTCCCTGAGTTTCTTGGATGCCTGGTTTGTTTTCTTTCTCTAATTCTGGAGGATCCCAGTAATGACTTCTTCAAATATTCTTCTACTTTGTCTCTCACTCACTTCTTCTGTAAGTCCAATTACATATGCATTTGACTGCTTTGTAATATCTAATCGCACATTGGACACACTGGGTTGTTTTTTTTTTTTTTCCTAGATTTTTTATTCTCTTCATGTTTAGGTTGCTGCCCACCACCAGCCTGTCAGCTGATGAGAACTTTGATGGGTTTCTTCATCTCTCATATGGTGATCTTCATATCTAGCACTCATATTTAACTCTTTTAAGAGTTTCACACCGCTGCTGAAATATGCCTCTTCTCTTCACTCGTGTTCTTTACCTTTTTAAAATGTTATCCATAGTTATATATTTTATTTTGTTTTATTTTATTTTTGACCAGTAAGAGGATCGCAACCCTCTGCACAGTGTGGTCCACACCATGCTCAGCCAGTGAGTGCACCGGCCATCCCTATATAGGATCCGAACCTGCGGCCTTGGTGCTACCAGCGCCACACTCTCCCAAGTGAGCCACGGGCCGGCACATCCATAGTTATTTTTAAATCCTTAATATTTGGGCCATCACTAAGTTTCATAAGATGGGCTGCTTTATCTCTTGACAATGAGTCATGCTGGACTGTGATAAGCATTATTTTTGACAGAAATGGGAACACCTCTTCTCCTGTTCAAACTTTAATATGGAACATTGATCAATATATTTAGGAGCTGATTTGGGTTTGGATTCTTTCTCTCAATATCTCTCTCACTCTTTCTAACACACACAAATTAACTATATACTCATATCATCAGATTGATTAAAGAATAAAAATCAAAATATGAGTTAATATATTTCACATATTAAGGCAAAGGCAGAAAATGCAAGGAAATATTGATTTTGACTATCAATTAATATATCTATAATATTAGAAGAGGTTTATAAGGTAAAATAAAAAATGAAAATGACAGACTTACAAAGAATAAATGCAGCCTAATATACAAAGAATGAATATACTTAAAAGAACAAAAATATTTTAATAAATCATTTATAAAGCACTCCAAAAGAGAATATCTGAATTCCTACAAGATGCCATTATTATACATTGACTGATTTTAATTTCTCAAGATGATTGTGACATAGATTTAGATTTTTATAGATAAATTAACAGATCCATAGAAATAAAATATCTTGCCCCAAATTATGCATACACTGAGGTAACATATGTAGGATTCAACTCTGGAACATTCCATTTCCAAAGAATTTGCTCTTTCCTCCACACCAGCTTTTCAAAGTGTGGTCTCCTGACCAGTAGTGTCAGCATCACAAAGAACCTGTTAGAAATGCAAATGCTTTGACTGGATTCCAGACCTATCTTAGAAACCCTGGAAGTGAGCTCAGCATCTATTTTACCAAGTACTCTGAATGATTCTGATGGACACTAAATTTGAGAACCAGCTCTGGACATATGCATAGTTAGTCCCATATGTATATGTGATTAGGTATAAAATATCACCTGAGTACTAAAGTGATTTACAGATAGAAACAACTGTATCACAATTAAGGCAAAAGGCAATGCCAAGAGGAAGGTCATTATTGGAAGCCAAATTTAATATAGATATAGTATTGATTTCCAGGAAAGAGATTAAAAACATACTCCACTAGGCCTACCAAAATAGCATCAGATGGTAAATGAATTTCAAACACACCTGTTTCATTATTCCACTTAGAAAGTGGTAAGTTCCCCACCCCATTAAAATTACCTTCTCCACAAAGTATTAACAAAATTTGAAAGTTTAAATTTCCTCACATTGGCAGTTGTAGGTTTTGCTAACACCAAAATCCAGTGATTGATAGTAATACAAGTAGCTTGAGATCAGCATATGATTTCTTGCTCTGCTAGCCCAATATTCTGTGACCTTGAGCAAGGTGCATGATGGCCCTGTACCACAAGTTTCTTAGTCTGAGAAGAGAGATAACAATATATATCCTCTTTCTTTATAAGAATTGATGAAGACAGAATATGAGAGATTCTCTTAATATGTGAACTAATTATACTTGGTCTAGAAACACCTTTGGAACTAGCATAAGAATGTTTCCAGCCTCCACGTTGTAATGTACTATGTCAAGCAATGTGACTGCAAATATATACTCTACAAAAATGTGTATGTGATCGGGTACTTGTCCATTTAATCATATAATTCCTATTGATGTCCATTATAATTTCAAAGTTCTGTTCACATAAAAGAATTGCCTCAGAGATATACTAGATACTACCCTTAAGAATCATTCAGCTACTTCAAAGAGCATGCAGATATTGTCAAAGTATGGTATATGGGCATTTATTCTTTCACACAGCACTACAAGGAAAGTTGATAAAATAAACAATTGATCCATGTAATCTTGGCACAATTATTAAAACAAAATATGCTTTAAATCTACCTTTTTTCCTGCACATGTTTTAGTTTGCAACATACAGTAGCTCTCACAGAGTTTTTTAAAAAATAAGGTTGACTAAGTTTTCTACTGATTATGTGGAAATAGTAAACAGTTATACTGATTATGTGAAATAATTCAGTAGAACTCACTAGCTAGAAGAGCCACATGAAGATTTTATTTTAGATAGACCTGATGCAATGGTAAGTAAGCTGATTTGACTTAACATTAAGTATTACACCATTTTTTAAAAGCAAGTCCCCTTCCTGCTGTTTTAGACTATAATTACCTCTTTAATCAACTCATTCATTCATCCACTTTTCAAAACTGGCAATAAGTACCTGTTTTGAGTAGGGAGGAGCTAATTGAAGCAGTGGTCTTTGAATGCTTCCTGGCTGCAGCCCAGCAGATGCTTGCTTGGTGTGAGGGGCAGCTGGGGGACTTCAAAGCTGGTACATTAAATATCCAAAAAGCAAAATTATACCAGTGCCATTATTTATTAAATACTTTCCAAGTAAATTGCACTTATCATTACCTATAATGCTTGATCGGTTTTTTTCCTTTCCCAACCTAAAAACCACTCTTACCACATAGACCTTGAATTCAGAAAAACAGTGCCTTACCAGCTAATGGCAGCTACCAACCACTGTGTCTATTGCTTACGAAGATTACACATGAGCTTCCATGCAAAAGGAGATATAGCCACCTAAGTGGAAGAAGGTTATAAAAATGCTAGATATCAGGAGAAAAAACAAAACAATCTTTTATTCTAAGTATTTTTGTACAGCATTTAAGAATACTGACTTCATACAGAACTTCTTGTGAATTAAGCTCCTATTAAATATCATACTTTAAAAGGGCATCCAGATTAGAAAAGATGAAGTCAAACTGTCCCTGTTTGCAGATGACATGATCCTATATATCGAACAGCCTAAAACCTCTACAAAAAAACTCTTGGAATTGATAAATGATTTCAGTACAGTAGCAGGATACAAAATCAACAAACAAAAATCAGCAGCATTTCTTTTCTCCAATAGTGAACATGCAGAACGCGAAATCAAGAAAGCCTGCCCATTTACAATAGCCACCAAAAAAAATAGAATACTTAGGAATTGAGTTAACCAAGGATGTGAAAAATCTCTATACTGAGAACTAAAAACCACTGCTGAGAGAAATTAGAGAGGATACAAGAAGATGGAAAGATATCCCATGCTCTTGGATTGGAAGAATCAACATAGTGAAAATGTCCATACTACCCAAAGTGATATACAAATTCAATGCAATCCCCATCAAAATTCCAAGGACACTTTTCTCAGAAATGGAAAGAACTATCCAGACATTTATATGGAATAATAAAAGACCACACGTAGCCAAAGCAATGCTGAGTAAAAAAAAAAAAATAAAGCTGGAGGCATAACACTACCTGACTTTAAGCTATACTACAAAGCTATAATAACCAAAACAGTATAGTACTGGCATAAAAACAGACACACTGATCAATGGAATAGAATAGAGAATCCAGAAATCGACCCACACACTTACTGCCATCTGATCGTTGATAAAGGCACCAAGCCTATTCACTGGGGAAGGGACTGTCTCTTCAGCAAATGGTTTTGGGATACCTGGATATCCATATGCAGGAGAATAAAACTAGACCCATACCTCTCACCATATACTAAAATCAACTCAAAATAGATTAAGGATTTAAATATACACCCTGAAACAATAAAACTTCTTAAAGAAAACATAGGAGAAACACTTCAGGAAATAGGACTGGACACAGACTTCATGAATATGACCCCAAAAGCACAGGCAACCAAAGGAAAAATAAACAAATGGGATTACATCAAACTAAAAAGCTTCTGCACAGCAAAAGAAACAATTAACAGAGTTAAAAGACAACCAACAGGGTGGGAGAAAATATTTGCAAAATATACATCTGACAAAGAATTAATATCCAGAATATATAAGGAACTCAAACAACTTTACAAGAAAAAAACAAGCAACCCAATTAAAAAATGGGCAAAAGAGCTAAGTAGGCATTTCTCTAAGGAAGATATACAAATGGCCAACAGACATATGAAAAAATGTTCAACATCCCTCAGCATCCGGGAAATGCAAATCAAAACCACACTGAGATACCATCTAACCCCAGTTAGGATGGCTAAAATCCAAAAGACTCTGAACGATAAATGCTGGCAAGGTTGTGGAGAAAAGGAACTCTCATACATTGTTGGTGGGACTGCAAAAATGGTGCAGCCTCTATGGAAAATGGTATGGAGGTTCCTCAAACAATTGCAGATAGATCTACCATACGACCCAGCTATCCCACTGCTGGGAATATACCCAGAGGAATGGAAATCATCAAGTCGAAGGTATACCGGTTCCCCAATGTTCATTGCAGCATTCTTTACAATAGCCAAGAGTTGGAACCAGCCCAAATGTCCATCATCGGATGAGTGTATACGGAAAATGTGGTACATCTACACAATGGAATACTACTCAGCTATAAAAACGAATGAAATACTGCCATTTGCAACAACATGGATGGACCTTGAGAGAATTATATTAAGTGAAACAAGTCAGGCACCAAAAGAGAAATACCACATATTCTCACTTATTGGTGGGAGCTAAAAATTAATATATAAATTCACACACACACACACACACACACACACAAACCGGTGGGGGGGAAAGAAGATATAACAACTACAATTCCTTGAAGTTAATATGACAAGCAAACAGAAAGGACATTGTTGGGGGGGAAGGAGGAAAGGGAGGAGGGAGGCAGATTTTGGTAAGGGGCAACCACAATGTATATCAACAAAATAAAATTTTAAAAAATAAATAAATAAATAAATAGTAAAAAAATCAGGGAAAGTCCTGCTCTGTAGCAGGGAAGTACTAAAAATAAATAAATAAAAAATAAATAAATAAATAAATAAATAAATAAATAAATAAATAAATAAATAAATAAATAAATAAAATATCATACCTTGAAGGAGTCACTGGTCCTTCCTGCACTTTAATTCAGTATTATTTCAGCCATTTATTTTACATATCCCACAAAGATATAATAGTAGCATTGCGTAATTAGGAAGCCATTTATCAAGTGATGGTGTTCTCACAACTCTTTCGGTAAAAGATTTAGGTTTTACTCGATACTTAACTGCATTTAATGGAGGTTTAAAGGTCAAGGAAACTGAAGACAAACTGACAATGCCAGTGCTGCCAAGTTCTCTTGGTTGTAGAGGAAGAAGGCTCCTGACTCTTTGAACCTTTCTTCAGGTAACCAGAAGAGCCTTTTCTCAGGTAGCCTCTTCCAGTTTCTCAGAAAACGGGAACCACCACCTTTTCTTCCATTCAGTTGTAGTTTTGATTGAAATTTAATGAGGCAAAAACAAAGTGCTAATAAACAAGAATTGAAGTAATTAATGAACAACCATCTTTATATGTTCTACTTCTATTTAATTTAAAGACTTCATGGTGCTGTGACGAAGCCATGGAGGTAACTGTGAGTGTTCAAATGGCATAACCTGAGGCAGTGATGGGTAATGTTCCCAGCCTGATAACACAAAAGAGATTTGGAAGGAGAATGATACCATTCTTGATGCCAATTAGCTGGAATCAAAAGAACAGTACTGATTACCTCACCAGTTAACGTGATAACAGCAAAATACTATTTATTGAGGGTGTATTAATTATCAGGGATTCTCCTAGATACTTGGAATACATTTTCTTTTTAAGGCCTTATAGCAATGCTAGGATTTCTATTTATATCATCTGAATCACAGAATGGCTAAATATTGTGGAATCACACTGCTAGTAAGAGTATAATTTCAAATAGAGATGGGAAGCCAGTTCTTTTGAATTCAATACCCATGCTATTTTTACTATTCAACTTTTCTTTTTTCAAAACACATGAAAGTATTAATTTAGCCACTTTAACTAGATTTCAGCATCTTATGAAAGCAACAAAGAACCTGTAGAGAGCAAAGTTCTAGTTTCATATTGGATTTTAACAGGTGTGATTTTAAGGAAAATATCAAGTACTATTTGGTCTTTGTTTCCATAACTATAATATAAATAAAGCAGAATAGAATCTATGGAACATCATTTGTTGGTTCTGAATGACTGCTTATATTCGTAGTTCTATATAAGAAAAATATAGATGCAAACTGGAAAAAATGTAGTATGAGTAAATAAGCAAAAGAAGTAATGTCTAGGTTCATTTAATAATATAATACTCTATCCCTATTTAAAAATTATTACATGAATCAAGAATAATTATCAAGCTCTTGGTATGTGACATGCACTGTTTTAGTAACTAGAAATAGAGTAGTGAATAAGAGGCAGGATCCTTGTTTTTCTTAGGTTTATTCTAGTTGGGTTGGGGTGGAGTGGGGCTGGAAAGAGGAAAGGCCTACAATAAGCAGACAAGAAATAAGTAATTTCAGACAGTGACATATGACAGGCGGTCATGGAAGTGACATTTTAAGTGAGATATGAATGTTGATAGAGGTAGCCATGTGCAGTGATGAGTTAATTTAAATATAGAGCCAGATTGAGAGCATTCCAGGCAGAAGGAAGAGAAAATGCAAAAGACCTGAAACTGGAAAGAGTAGAGATGTATGAGGAATTTTGAGAGAACCAGTGTGGCAGGAAAGTAAAGAACAAAATCAGAGTCAGATAAATCAGTGTACAGAGTTCGTGAATTCCTCTCTGCCATCTTTACTTGGCTGTGTCCTTCGGTGGTAACATTATAATTCTGATGCGTGATTTATTGGTTCATATATCCAAGTGTCACTTTTAAAGCTAATCTATTGATCCTAAAAAGAAAAAAAATATATAAAATACGTTTAAATTTGTTACCAGAATATGTGCAAAGTTAAAAATCTATTGAAATAACTATGAAACTAAATGTACATGTGTTCTTATGGGATCTTCAGAGAAAGAAAATACAAAGGAAAATATCTCTAACAATGACTTAGAAATCATGGAATTATTAGGCATATTTGATATTATATATGTTTTGATATTTGCTAGAACAAAAAAAAGAGGGATTGGTGAAAGAATTTTTAAAATCCACAGAAAATAGCATTAAAATGGTTTTCCGAAGTGTTAAGTTTGACAGGCAGTAGTTGAAGAAAACATCTTTAAAAGCAATTCTAAAGGAAATTAGAGCTGGTTTAGTAAACATTTTCATTAGCTCAGTAGATTTCCCTAAGGACCCCAAGTGGCCAACCTGTACTTCTGCTCTTTCCCTCATTTCTCTTCCCACTCACTTAAGATGAGGTTAACTGGTAACAAATGTAAGAAAATGTACAAATGAATTAATCCAAGGTCATTCTAAATCAGATACTGTGACTAGTCTCCAAATGTCTTTAGGTTTATTTCAATTATTTCAATTATTAAGTAATATTCACTTTTTTCATTAAAAAACTAATGGGATTACAACAAGAATGAAAATACTAATCAAACCAAGTTTTTTCAAATCAAGATTAGTATCCTCCTGAATCAGATAGTAAATTACAAAATTAAATTAGTTATCCAAAAATAGATGGAAACTAACACCATGTATATAGTATATATATATATGTGTGTGTTATACATATGCATGTACAAACACATACACACAGATGTAACAGTTTAACACCATATATGTATATAACACTATATGCATATAAGGCTATATGTGTATATAAACTAACTATACATATATTATATATAAGTATTTGTATATATGCAGCTGAGCGGCTAAAGTAAATAAAAAAATAATTTGGGCACTTGTTTCTACATAGTATCAATATCCCAAAAAAGATGCAATTATTTTAAAATAAGTGGTGTAAAATAAATTAGATATTCTTAATTTGATCAAATTATTTTTAGCACATAAAATTAACAATGGAGATTCAGAATTTGTAAATAATCTTGGTTGTTTCATCCATTAAATCATAATTCAGACATAGATTACCAGCAGTTAGGGTTAGTGTACCAATTGCAGGATTATTTTCTAAGTGAAAAGACACAGCTGCCTATTAGCTTGCCACCTGGATTCTGTAACAGAAAGACAGATGCTGCACCTTCTAATATAGTTAGTAATTTACTATTTTAATATTTAAACTAATGGTGATTCTATAATCTACTTTACCTTCTTTTAATAGTTTCTCTTCCAAGTATTATTCCCCAAGCCTATATAAATGGACTTATAGCAATACAATCTTTATTCTTTAATCTATTTCTGTGCAAAATTAGAGACATTTGATTGCAATTGTTTGAGATTGTTATTTATACATTACAGTTACAGCTGTATTTTTTATACTTCCCAAGTCCAAAATTGCAATACCTCACTTTCCTCTGTAGCTCAGACTTCCTTCGCTTTTACACAAAATCTAAGATCTTTGATTCTTAGATAGTCTCATGTCCACAGACGTAGTTTTGCAGCAGTGTTTGTGGGAGCACCCAAGCATGTGTTGTAGAAGTGAGGGAGAAGTGAAGTCCACCAATTTCACTAAGTTCTGCATGCTGAACTGCATGTCGCCACGAGACACTCAGGGACATGTCTAAGATTGGTCCTGCTTGTGGCCAGTCAGCTTACGCTTAAAGAAGGACTGTGTGGCTGAGGAAGGAGGAAAGAGACAGAACAAAAGTCTTACAACAATTAATGTCATTTTTCTCTTTTTTGAACAATGCAGAGAAGAATTTTGCCCATCGTATTTGTAATCTTTCAGCATGGATTAAAATATTTTAGGTTTGGATTGGAACTTAGTACACATTTTATTTTCACTTTCATTTGTTTTATTTTCATTAGAAAGGAACTCTGCAGATTTGTCTCAATTTGATGGCTAAATCAATGTCTCAGTTTAAAAATATAATATATATAAAATATACAGAAAATACTATAGTAGACACCCATCTACAAATCAGTCTTAACAGATGTCAATATTTTGCCATATTTGCTTAAGATCTCTCTATCTCTCTTTCTCTTTCTGTCTCTGTCTCTCTCAAATATACATAAGCAATAGACAACATTGTCATTTTCTTATTAAATGCAGTGTGTTTGTGTCACTCAGCTTAAGCTTTGGGTTTTATCCATGTTGATTCTATTGATTTAGTTAATTTTAACAACCATATAATATTTCATTGTTTGAAGACACAATATTATATGATGTCTCTTTTATAGAATATTGAAATTCAACAAATATGTTCTTAAAAATGAGAATACAAATAAGAATAAAGGAGTAAAGGAAATTGTAAAATGTTTCGATTAAAAAATTATAAAATATAAATATTCATAATTGTATTAATTAAGCCACTGCAAATGTCACAACAATTATTAGTTCAATTAAATTGCCCCAAATATTACTATTTCATATCAAGTTCAATTACCTTCATTGTCACCCTTTGAACAAACATATTTTTGAAACTTTCTAACTTAAGACATTATGAGATAATATAGATTCCCATTTTATGAGTGTGGGTTTTTTTGATTATTATTTGTAATCACCATTTTAATGTGTATTTTCCTTGTAAGAGATTCCATAGAATCATTCATGGTTTGTGGTTCTGGAAGCCCTCAAATTGGGTAACATATGATAGACATCTTGCCCTGTTCATAGAAAAGTTGAGTCAATGGCCATTAGCTACTTATCCTAAATGGAATAACCACAAACCATAACTAATATTAATATAAACATATAAACATACTTTACTTAAAAGTATCTTGTCTCAACAGACCCCTATTGGACTTATCATTTTAATGGAATTCTATGTGTACCAGGAGAATCAAATTGGTGGGAAAGAGTTTGAGTCAGAGACATTTGAATTTAAAGCCTTGATCTACATCATATAATTACAATTTTACTTTGGACAATAGATTTTTTTTTTTCTTTTTAAGACCCCATTAACCAAATGCTGTCTGTTTCCAATCAGAATCATTAACATTTTACCTGCATAATTTTAATTCTCAAGATTACTTATGAGATAGTAACTATTAACACTATTTTTTAAGCTCTAATGACAGTACTGGTATTTACAAGGTTTAAGTAATTTTCTGCAAATTCCAAAGTCAGTAAATGGTAGAAAATGATTCAAACTAATGTTTCCGGTTTACTTTTATTACTTAAATTTTCATGTCAGTAGTAGGTTAAAGCATGTACCCCCAAATTCATGTCCACCAGGAACTTCAGAATGTGTTCCTTGTGGAAAATGTAGCAATGAAATCATCCTGATGTAGTATGGACCCTACATCAAATGACCGTCATCCTTATAAGAGGAAAGGAGGACACAGAGACAGAGTAGGCCATGTGAACAAGGAGGCAGAGATTAGACTTGTGTTCCCATAAGCCATGGAATGCCAGGAACTACCAGAAGCTGGAAGAGGCAAAGAATTATCTTTTACAACCTTAAGAGAGAGCATGGTCCTGCCTACACCTTGATTAAAGAGCTCTGGCCTCCAGAACTGTGAGAGAATAAATGTCTGTTGTTTTAAGCCACCAAGTTTGTAGTGATTTGTTAAGGCAGCCCTAGTAAATTAATATGACAACATAATACATTTGTGTATAAAGCAGGGCCTTAAATATTTACACAGAGCATTAAATACAAGGCAGTTTTTATAGAACCAGGTCCATAGTGACATTCAGTGCTGCAATAAAATTGCTGAAAAGAATGAGAGAATCTTGCCTCACCTTAGGTAATTATGAATATAAAGAAAAGAAAGACACAGAAAGAGAACCCACTGTGCCTTATGTTGAATACAGCACTCATTTGACATTTTGCAAAGCAAGGAAAGTCGCCTGGTTGACTACTTCAACACAGTGGATATTCATGGTGATATGTGGTAAGAGAACAAACACATATTTCTACAATAACTTGGAAAAAAGACAACAGTTTAAGAAATATTCATTAAAATAATATGTGAACATTTCAACTAATATAGAAAAAAAGATGGGTTTCTTCTCCAGTTCTCTCCACTTTAGAGAGAACTGGAAAGCCAAAAATTCAAATTTATTCAATTAAATGATAAAAAAGACGTGGTTATGTAAGGATTAAATGCATCTTAAACATAAACTGAATAAAAATTTTAATTGTTTGATAAGATATTATTCACCTACCATCTAACTAACCCATTTAAAGTGTACAATTTAATGGCTTACAATATATTCAGAGTGGTGCAACCATAACCACACACGGTTTGAGAATATTTTCATCACCCCAAAAAGAACCTCATTCCTATAAGCAGTCACTTCCTATTCCCCATTCTGGCCAACTGTAGGAAACCACTAATTTATTTTGTGTCTTTATGGATTTGCCTATTCTGGACATTTCATAAATGTAGAATCACACAAAATATGTTCTATGTGACTGGCTTCTTTCAGGTAGCATAAGTTTACAAGGTTCAGTCATGCTGTGGCCTCCTTCAATGCTTCATCCCTTTTTTATTTCAAATAACATTTCATTGTGAAGTAGTAGATACCACATTCTATTTACCTATTCATCAGTAAAAGGTGATTGTCTCCATTACTGGATATTATGGGTAATGCTGTTATGAACATCTGTATACAAGTTTTTGTGTGAACATATGTTGTCATTTCTCTTGGGTACGTACCTGTGAGTGGAATTGCTGAATTAAAATGGTAATTCCATATTTAACAGTTTGCAGAACTGCCAAACTGTTCTCTAAAGTGTTTGCCCCATTTCAGCTTCCCACCTGCAATGTATGAGAATTCCATTTTCTCCATATCCTTTTCAATTCTTGTATCTGTCTTTTTTATTTTACCCATCCTAATAGGTCTGAAGTCCTAATAGGTGTGAAGTGGTATGTCATTATGGTTTTGATTTTGCATTTCCCTAACTGCCAGTGATGTTGAGCATCTTTCCATGTGCTTATTGGCTGTTTGTGTACCTTCCTTGGAGAAAGATCTATTCAAATTCTTACCTGTTTTCAATTATCTCTCTCTCTCTCTCTCTCTCTCTCTCTCTCTCTCTCTCATCACTTTAGCCTTGAGTTGTAAGAGTTCTTTATTTATAATTGCCCAATCTCCAGATTGTCTTTTAACTTTCTTGATTGCATTTTTTTTTTGCATAAGTGTTTTTAATTTTGATAAAGTCCTTATCTGTTTTTGTTGTAATTGTTTTTTTTGTGTGTGTGTGTGACCGGTAAGGGGATTGCAACCCTTGGCTTGGTGTCGTCCGCACCGCACTCAGACAGTGAGTGCACTGGCCAGCCCTATATAGGATCCGAACCCGCAGCGGAGCGCCACTGGACTCCCAAGCGCTGCACTCTCCCGAGTGCGCCATTGGGCCGGCCCTTGTTGTAATTGTTACTGGTACTTTTGGTGTTGTATCTAACAAGGTTTTGCCTAACATGAGGTCATGTAGATTTACTCATGTGCTTTCTTCTAAGAATTTTATAGTTTTAACTCTTACATTTAGGTCTGTGGTCCATTTTTAATTAATTTTTGTATGTGGTTGGGTCCAAATTCATTATTTAGCACATGGTGATTCAGCAATGTTTGTTGATAAGACTATTCTTTCTTCCATTGAATTTCTTGGAAGGCTTGTGGAAAATCAATGGATTGCAAATAGGAGAGTGTACTTCTGAAACTTCAATTCTATTCCATTTGTTTATGTATCTACTCTTATGAAAGTAGCACACTTTTGACTATTGTAGCTGGAAAGTAAGTTTTGAAACTGGTAAGTCTGAGTCTTCAAACTTTGTTCTTTCTTTTTAAGACTATTAATGGGAGTGGGGGAGAGAGCTTTGCATCACCACATGAGTTTTAGAATCAGATTGTCAATTTATACAAAAAAGCAGCTGGGATTTTGTCAAGGCTTGCTTTGAATCTGTAGTTCAATTTGGGGAGTCTGGCAATCTTAACAGTATTGTCTTCCCATGCATGAACATAGTATATCTTTCATTTATTTAGGAGTTTTAAAAATTTCCTTCAACAATGTTTGTAGTTTTCACAATGCACATTTTACATTTCATTTGTTAAATGTTTATATATATATATATATATATTACATTTTATATATATTTTCTATATAATTTTTTGTAAAAAGTTTTTTTTTTCATTTTAGATTGTGCATTGCTGGTATATAGAAATGCAATTTACTTCTATATACTGATCTTAAACCTTGCTAAATGACTATTAGTTCTAATAAAGTTTTATAAGATTTTATTGGTAAATAAGACCATGTCATCTGCAAATAGAGACTGTTTTTCTTCTGGCTTTCTAATGTGGAAGACATTTCTTTTTAACTGTTTGATTTCCCTGACTACCATCTCCTGTGCAATGTTGACTAGAAGTGATGAGAGCAGGCATGATTTTTTGTTCCTGATCTTACTGGGGAAGCATTCCATCTTTCATCATTAACTATGATGTTAGCTGCAGATTTTTTTGTAGATGGCCTTCACTGAGTTCAGAAGTTTCCTTTTATTCCTTATTAATTTAATTTTTTATCATAAATATGTATTGGATTTTGTCAATGCTTTTTCTGCATCTATTTAGATGATAATGTGGGTTTTACCCTTTAATATGGTGTACTACATTAATTGATTTACTAGTGTTAAATTAGTCTTCATTCCTAAGATAAATCCCACTCAGTCATGGTGTGGAATCCTTTTTAAGTGTTGCTGTATTCACTTGCTAGTACTTTCTTGAGTTTTTGGTATCTGTATCCATAGGGATATGAGTTTGTAGTTTTCCTTTCTTGTGATGTCTTTGGTTTTGGTTTCAGAGTTTTTTAGAAAATGAGTTGAGAAGTTTTCCTTCCTTTTCTATTTTTGAAAGAGTTTGTGAAAAATTGATATTATTTCTTTCTTAAATATTTAGTAAAATTTACCAGTAAAGCCTTCTGGGTCTGGGCTCTTCTTTGTGTGATGTTTTAATATTTCTAATTCAATCTTTTTACTTGTTATAGGTCTGTTCAGATTTTTCTATTTCTTCTTAAGTGTGTTTTCATAGTTCATGTCTTTATTGGAAACTGTCCTTTTCATGTAGGTTAACTAATTGATTAGTATAGAGTTGCTTATACAACTTTCATACAAGCTTTCTGTTTTATCTAACATTGGTAGTAATGTCTCTTCTTAAGTTGCTAATTTTAGTGATTTCAATCTTCTCTCATTTTTATTGTTTCGTTTTGTTAATGTTTGTCAATTTTCTTAATGTTTTCAAATAACCAAATTTTGGTTTGTTTTCCTATTGTCTATTATATTGTTTTTCTGTTGTCTATTTCATTTTTATTCTAATCATTGTTATTTTCTTTCTTCTGCTTGTTTTGGGTTAGTTCACTCTTCTCTGAAGTATATTAAGGAGGCAAGTTAGATTATTGATTTAAAATGATTCTCTTTTTTAAAATATAGACATCTACAGATACAGACTGTCCCTGACTGATTATGGTTTGGTTTATGATTTTTTAACTTCACAGTGTTACTAAAGCAGTACACATTTACTAGAAACCATACTTGGAATTTTGAATTTTGATCATTTCTTGGGCTAGCAATATGTGGCACAATATTCTCTTGTGATGCTGGGCAGTGGCGGTGAGCTTCAGTTCCCAGTATTTACATGATAACAAGGGTAGACTAGCAATACTTGCTATCTTCCTGAAGAACGCTATGCCTGCTAAACCATCAGTGTCAATGCCCCAGTGTCTTCTACCAGCTGTTTACAAGCCTCATCAGAAGAGAGAGAAATTGATGACTCTTTTTCTGTGCATCTCCATCATCCAGTAATTAATTTTACTTCAATGCTTCAAACATTCTTCAGGCCCAGTGATCTTTCAGATGTGTGAATTAATGTGAGTACCCATACAGCTATTCTGTTTTTCACTTTCAGTACACTATTCAATAAATTACATGAAGTATTTAATACTTTATTATAAAACATGGTTTGTGTTAGATGATTTTGCCTAACTGTAGGCTGTGTAAATGTTCTGAGCACATTTAAGGTAGACAAGGCTAAACTATAGTTCTTGGTTGGTGAGGTGTATTAAACTCATTCTCAACTGAATGGTATTTTCAACTTATGATAGGTTTATCAGGATGTAATCCCATCATCAATTGAGGAACATCTATATAAATTTTTCTCTAAGTAAATTCCATAAGTTTTGATGCATTGTGTCTTTATTTTCATTCATCTAAATGTATTTTCTACTTTCCCTTGCTATTTCTTTTTTGAACTGTTGTAATTGAGAGTGAGTTAACTTCCATGTATTTGTGAATTTCAAAATTTTTTTGTTATTATTTCTGATTTTTTTTCTATTATATTGAAGAACATACTTTGTATAAATTTAAACATTTCAAATTTATTAAGGCTTGTATTAAGGCCTAGCATAAGGTCTATCCTAGAGAATGTTCCATGCACACATGAAAAGAATGTGTATTCTACAATTGTTTTCTTTAGCATTCTAGAGATATCTATTAGGTCTAGTTGATTTTAGGGCTGCTCAAGTCTTCCATTTTCTTGTTGATCTTCTGTGTAGTTGTTCTG
Organism: Cynocephalus volans; assembly: GCF_027409185.1. NCBI lineage: Eukaryota > Metazoa > Chordata > Mammalia > Dermoptera > Cynocephalidae > Cynocephalus > Cynocephalus volans. The sequence goes on from NC_084468.1 coordinate 152,019,053, forward strand.
TTCATTATTGAAAGTGGGGTATTGAATTCTTTAACTATTATTATTGAATTGCTTATTACTCCCTTCAATTCTGTCAGTTTTGCTTCATATATTTTTAGGTTCTGTTGTTAGGTACACATGTGTTTTTAACTGATATGTCTTCCTAATGGATTGACAATTTTATCATTATCAATTCTCCATTTATCTCTGTGACACTGTTAAATTTTAGTCTATTCTTTTCTGATATTATTATAGCCACTTCAACTTTTCGTGGTTGCATTTTTTAAGATATAGCTTCTTCTATTCCTGTACTTTCTACATAATTGTATTGTTTTGTTTTGATTTTTTGGTGACTGGCTGGTACAGAGATTTGAACATTGATCTTGGTGTTATCAGCACTATGCTCTCCTAAATAAGCTAATAGGCTAGCCCCACCACATGTTTGTATTTTTAAACATAAATGTGTCTCCTTGAGACATGTGTAGTTGAATCTTGCTTTTTTATATCTAGTCTGACAGTCTTTGCCTTTTGATTTGATTATTTATCTCATTCACATTTAATGTTATTGTTGGCATAGTTAAATATATATCTTCTACTTTACCTTTTGTTTTCTATTTGCCATGTGTTTTTTGTTTCTCTGTTTCTCTTTTACTGCTTTCTTTTGCATTAAGTAAATATGTTTTAGTGTAAAAGTTTAATTCTTTCAATGATTATTTGTATTTCTTAATGATATTTTTTCAGTGGTTGCTCTATGGCTTACTGTATATCTATTAACTTATAAGAATATACTTCAGATTAATACTAATTTAATCCCAGTGAGATATTGAAATGTTATTCTTCTATAGTTCTTTCCCTCTTCTTCCCCTTAGTGTTATTATTTTTATACATATTACATCTATATGTCTTAGAACCCCTTAGATATATTGTTATAGCTATTACTTTATATGATTTTATTTCTTTAGGAAAGCTTACAGAAGCAAAGGGAGTAAGTATATATTTATAAAATGTGTTATATAAAACTTCTTATTTACTATTTCTGGTTTTCTTCATTGGTTCTCATGAATACAATTACAATATCATGTTTTTTCTTTATTTCAATATAACTTTGCTTTCACTCACCTCATTTGTGTGTTATTGTGAAATATATTGCATCTCTATATGTTAAACATCTAACCATACAATAATATACTTATTGTTTTAAACATTTTATTTAGGTAAAAGAAAAAAATAGAAATATGCATTTCAGCTACATTTAATAATTACATAATTACCTTTAGCAAACCTGTTGAATTTTTTATGGATTCCAAGTTAACACCTGAGATCTCTCGCTTTCAGCCTGAAGTTTCAGCCTGAAGTTTAGAATTTCTTCTAAGGCAGGTATGATAGCAGCAAATTTCTCAGTTTTTGTTTATCTGTGAGTGTTTCCCTTTCACACTTTTGAAAGAAAGCTTGGCTTACTTTAAAAAATATAGATTCTTGCTTGACAGAGCTTTTTTGCTTGTTTGTTTGGGTCAGCACTTTGGTTATGTTATTCTAATGTATCTGGATTCTATTCTTTTTAATGAGAAGTTAGGTTTTATTCCTATTAGGTTTCCCTGTATATGATGAGTAATTTTTCTCTGCTTTTGTCAATATTCTCTTTGTGTTTGGTTTTCAACATTTTTACTTTGATGTGTCTATGGGTGTATCTCTTTACTTTTATCCTACTTGGAGTTCATTGAACTTCTCAGATCTGTAGATCATACTTTTGGAAAATTTGGAAAGTTTTAAGCCTATATTTTTTTCAAACTTTTTTCTTGTTTCTCTCTATTCTCTTCTTCTGTTACCTCAATTACAAGTATGCTGATGTGTTAGTGATGTTCCCCAATCTCTTGTGGCTCTTTTCCTTTTCTTCATTCCTCAGTCTCTATTTTCCAGAATGCACTGATTTCCATTGATTTATGTTCAAGTTTACAGATATTTTATTTTTCTAGTGAAAGTCCACTAATCTGTCTCTGTAGTGAACCTTTTCTTTCAGGAATTAGAATTGTTAACTCCAGAAATTGTATTGATTATTTAAAAATAATTTATATCTTCTTACTGGTATTTTTATTTCATGAGGTATTGTTATTATACCTGCCTTTCCTTCTTTAAGCATGATTTCTATTAGTTCTTTGAATATATTTACAATTACTCTTTTAAAGTCTATCTGCTGTCTGACATATTGTCCCTCTTAAGGCAGTTTCTGTTTGCTGCTTTATTCCTCTATATGAGTCACACTTTCCTGTTTCTTTGCATGATTCATAATATTATTCTAAAACCAAGCATCTTGGGTAACATAATGTAGCAATTCTAGATACAATTCCTACACACTTCCAGGGCTTTTTGCTTTACTAACAAGGTACTGAGCAAGTGCAATAACCTGTAATCTCCTTAGCTTGCCTCTTCTGAGGTGGAACATCTATGAGATGAGATGAGGGAAACTGGGTTCCAGTATTGTCAGTATTCTTGGCTTGCTGCTTCTTAGATAGAGCTGAAACCTGCCAAGGAGGGTTAGGTAGAAGAAGGCAGTCCCAAACCTCTCAGCTGCTCTTGTCTTGAATAGAGCACCAGCAACATGGATATGGAGTTGAAGGATGAAAATGCTAGCAGTCTGTCTCTCCAGGATATACTATAGTCCTAGACTGTGAATTGGAAAAACAGGAACACCCATATTACTGGCTGTATCAATAGGAGTAAAGCTCCTATTTCTCTAAATAGGGAAAAAAGAGGAAGAAAGGAAAAGGCTCAGTGGTTTAAAGTTGCAGACACTTATTCTTACAGAGAATAACTTACTTTGAATAAGTGTTTCTCCATTTTCTGTATGACATTAGGACAAAGTCCAGAGACTTAAGAACTTAAAAAAAAATTTTTTTGTATAATTTTCACCATTTATGGTTGTTTTGCTGGTTAGAAGTCTGTATAAGTCTTTCTGTTGCTATTTCAGAACTTCCTCCAAACATACTGAAAACTGTGAAAATATAATTTCTTCATTTAGGAAATATATTGGAAATTTTAAAAATATCATTGGTAGAAAACATCTTAAAGTAGAAATATGAAAGAAAATATGTCAAAATGTGAAGACAATTTCTGACTAATTTTGAATTTCTAAAATAGAGAATTACCCCAAAATAAAAATAAAGTATAGGATAAATAGCATAACAATTAATTTATAGCATTTTTTGGCTTTTGGAAAGTGATAATAGTTGAACACAATATTATAATTTGGTATTTGCTAAAATAAAAAGAAAGAAAAAAGAAAAGTATAAATATTCCAAACTTATTCTTATTCAACCACAGATATAAAATCTCACTTATATGTAGATCTCTTAAAATCCTTAAGTGAAATTTTTAATTTTACATAAAGCAATCAGAATCTATTTTATTTGCAGTATTAGTGTAGCCTTGTAAATAAATACATTTTTATAAAATAAGCTCATACATACACATTTGGGCAGTCTAATAAATATTTTGTTGGTAAACTTATTTAGAGACATTAGTATATATTAAATCTCTGTAATATTTTAAATTACATAGTTTTATTTGACAGTAATTATTTATGGGTTATATGATACCATTTATAGTCATTGTACTTGAAGAAACACTGCCATACATTTCCAAATTTATCTTCTTGGACTGAATGCACAAGTAAATGGAAGAAAGTTGTTAAACAATATATTGGCACAAAATTTGTTCCCATATTATCTAAAAAAATGTCTGAAAGACTAAATTTTTTAAAGCAAAGAAAAGATCAAGAAAATAAAAAACCTACTTAAATAAAATTGTAATTACTGGTGAACACTTTGTGAAAATAAACACAATTTTCCTTACCAGTGTGTTTTTCTCCAAAGATGTTCAAAATGTTTATAATTCTAATGTTTGGAAAACGATATTTAAAAGTTTTTTTGACATAAAACATCATGGCCATTAAAAAGTATGTATATGCTAAATGCAATTAGTGTTTGTAGGTGGTTGCACAGTTAAACCTGATGTGCTGCCTGCTCTGATGCATACTTGGCAGCATTTCCAAAAAACCAAACAGATGTTTTCTGTCCCCCATAAAGAGAAAGATTGTCTGTGCTTCTGTGCATGGGGTCCATAGACGTCCATGGGAAGCTCCAGATGGCTCACAATGTTACCTGCACTTTTTTGTTCAATAGTGTTAAGTATTATTGTTAATGTTATTCCTTTTATAGATTTTGACATCTTTGAGATGGGAAATTACTGTAAGAAGTATTCTTGTTTCACCATGTGAATATTGAATGACATATGTTAGAAGTATATAAGAGTCCAAAACATATTGGAATCTTTTAAATATATGTTATATTTATGTATAATATTGAATTTTCTCCACATGAAATTAGAAAAAAATGTGGCAATTAATATGTTATTTGCGCATACACAGAAAGAAACCATATTTTCACAGGCTCATTTACATAGGGACATTTTCCAAAGTGTGGCCTTTCTTTAAAAGCAAGCAATATTTAGGTAGTATTGTAGAACAAGTAAAATATTGAGTTTGCAATTATCTAATTGCACATTATTTTAAGGAAGCAAATGATCAATTGTCCATGCACATCATAATATTTGGGCCCTCAAAAAGACACAGAGAAAGGAAACATAAAAATATAAGCATCTGAAATAATATGGATTATTTAAATGCTTTGCCAATCGCTCAAAATACAAGAAAAAATTGAGTTTATATCCTAGTGAATAATGGAAAAAGCCACTCTTTGAAATATACAGATAATTTTGTAAACATACTGGAAAGATTTGGCTCATCAAGATACTCCTTGATGACGACATTATACTGCTTATATTTTGAACATTAACCCTGATGCTTCAAGTGGTTTTACTTATTTAAATTCTGCATGTGCAAAAGGTTTATGCTGCATGAGACACCACAGAACTCACAAGTGTACATCACCCAACAGTTGATTCACTGTATCTAAAAATATGTTAAGATGAAACATACCTTGTTCATAATTGGCAAGTCAGATAGGGCCTGTCTGCTCTACGAGATATCATGGATTAATAAAAACCATGATATTTAATGTACAACTTTAGTTTTGTATTTATTTTTCCTGTGGAAAGATCAACGACTTTATCAGATACTCAGTAATGTCTGTGTTCAAAAAAAAAAAGGTTAATAACCAATGTCTTAAGCTTTGTCTAAGCAGATTTAGCTCTGAAAATAGCCCTAAAATTGAGCAAATACATTATACTGGTATAAGTTGGCAGAGATAATGAATGTTAGACATATAAGAATTTATACCTTTAAAATAGTAAATGAAAATATAAGTACTGGCAGAATTTGAAAATGAATGCCATTTTTGCTCCCAATAAACATATACTGGATTTTGGGAAGAGTTGGAGTACTCCCAGGATACAGTGAGTGCCTGTATTAAGTCATCTGGGATCATTTCTCATATTAGTTTCTGATGTTATTCATTACTGTTGCTAGTTATTTCATAGAGCAATCATCAAGAAGACTAACAGTGCTTAGTTGGTGATATGAGTGCAACTAGGTTAAAGTTTTAATTTACTAAATTGGCCTCAATTTCTTCATCACAGCCAGATTTAACTTTACATTATTGTGTGTTTTTATTTTTTATTTTCTTGTTCACAGGTTTATATTTGAGATAATGAGGAAAGAAAAGAATTTGTTTTAATTTTTTAAAGTGAATAAAAATGTGAGGCACTCTCCCATCAATTGCATGAAATTAGTATAATCCTAATCCTGAAACTTAAAAAATCTAAGAGAAAAGAATAACCAGTTATTCATATTAATAAAAACTTAAAACTTAAAATACTGAAAAGTGATTCCCATAAGAATACCTTATTACACTCTATCCAAGTTTAACCTAGGGTTATGAAGATGATCTATAAAAACAAGAACTATTAATGTATGTATATCATGTTGATTTAAATCATAAAAGCATTTGAGTACATATTGAACTTACATTTGATAAAGTCCAGCAACCATTCCTGATAAAAATATATAAATAGGAATGGAAATCTTCTTTAGGTAATAAAGACAACATATTTTAAACCAAGAGCTTCCATCATATTTGCTGGTAAAATCCCAGAGGAATTTATCTATATGTGCAACAGGAGATCCTCATTATCACTTTGCTATTTCACACAGTGCTTGCTGTGGTAGTCTATATAATCAAGCACTGAAAAGAAATAAAAGGTGTGCATTCTGGAGAGGGGCAGGTGAAAGAGCCACTGTGATAAGTCATACGGGTGGCTTTTCCTGGGATTTATTTTTTATTTGCTAGAATATTTTAATTTACATTTTCTTTCATATTTTGAAAAACTATACCTGTGACTAGCTTTTTTTTCAATGCCGATAATGTTTTTAATGTAAAATAATGAAAAAGATATTTATAAAAAGTAGAAATAAGACTTTTATGTGATATCCTGTGGATATTTTGTTAAATACAGTCATATAATGTCAAATATATGTGCACACCAATACTGTCATTGGACTTTTTATTTTAAAGTACAGAAACTCCAAAATATGTTGTTGGGTAAGTTTGCCAATTGCCAATATTTTGGAAATTCTGTTTTAAATTCTGAAATTAGGTCTATAGCATTTTGTGTTAAAATATTCTTAATTTTCTGAATGGTGTTGAAAGTGGATGATAATTTAATTTTGTTTTTATATCCAAACTTTGCAAAGTGAATAGAGAGAAAATATATGTGCGTATGCAGACACACATTCACATACACACACATATATATACTCTGTTTATCAATTCTCCATTTTTCTTTCTATACGCAGTTGGTTTATGAAACATCTGGCAAACACAAGCTAACTACTCTGGCTAGCTTTTACAGCCTGCATTCACGCACCAGAAATGTCAGCCTCACTAAAAGGCCAGACAATTTGTAGTGAATTTTGTGTAAGAAAGAAAAAAAAATAATGCATGTGGTAATCTTTCAGTGACTTAAAATGGCAAGGCAGCTCTATGAAAAGAATACTGCGTTATTAATTTATCACATGTGACTCAGTGTTGTGTTGACTGAATGCTGCATGAAAGTGTTGCGGCATCCACAGCAAAAGGAACATGCTGCTTTAAGCAACTGAATGCCAGAGGCTAAGAGATCCTAACAGGATAACTTTCAAGATCAAAAGGGTGTTTCATGTAGGAAGCTTGGAACAAATATATTATCCTAGAGCCATCTATCAACAAAAAGCAATTAATGCATGACACTAATCAAATACTAACAATGACTATTATTATTTCTATAAATCTGCTAAGGATCTAATTCCTTAACTGATACAGTTAGTAAAAGTATTAATTCCATTGATCTGATTTTTTTGCCCAAACAATAGTTATATAATAAAATAGACCTAACTTTTTTGTGTGTTGAAAAATGCCTGGGTTCTTTTATTAGTAGATATTTTATGAGTACAGTTTACTTCCATCTCAGCTACCACTAAACAAACAAAAAGAGAAGAATTTTAAATATTAAAAGAAAGAACTATGAAGACCTTTGTCAAATGACTTCTAAGTACAAATATTTAATGTTTTATGACTGAGAAATTAAAAATAATAACTTTAGTATAGTAAATTAAAACTGTTAGGGCAAGATCAAACTAAATAAAGCTCCCCCTTTTATATATATTTCACATGTAAGTAAGATGAAATATTTCCTTTCTGTGTTTGGCTTAATTTACTTAGTACAATGTCCTCCAGGCGTATCCATCCTGTAGCAAATGGCAGGATGTCCTTCTTTTTCAAGGCTGAATATTAACTATTTTGCTATTTATATATAATTTATAACATCATGTTTGCAAACCTTAATATACATGATACAATTTAAGCCAAAATAAATAAATAAATAAAGCCAAGGTATACCTCCAAGGAGTGAGTAAGGAGATTATTAATTGTTATCACTGAATAGATTCAGGGATAGGTCAGTGTTAATGTGGTGTTGATTGTACCATTAAAAGGTAAACCTGTTATCTAGAAAACAGAAATTATTAAATAGTAATGGGAAATGCGACCTGGAGTCCATCAACTTAGCTAATGTTCAAAATCGAACATCACGTGAATAGGGTGAACTTCTCTTGGAAACTCAGTTTTAATTCTAAGCTAATTATTTTATATTTACCTTCTAGAATTAGAAATGCTGGCTCTTAGACATGCAAACTTAAATTGTAAATGATGTCTTCATCTGAGAAATCCGTAAGAAGTTGATGATGTTACCAACTTTTATAGATGGAATCATGTTTATCTGGCTTAATGTAGAAGGATTTGGTCAGAGGACCATGCAAACTTTCTTTCAACATCTATAATTCTATACATGAGCTTAACAGCTACCTACCGATGTTTTTGATCTTACATAGGAAGGCAAAGATAGTCCCAGATTTGAAAGAAATGTAAATTTTTTGAAAGCCAATGTTTAAAAAACAAATCTTAATGCCAAAGAATTTAATGATACATAAGCAAACTTTAAAAGGAAAATGCTAACAGGTTATTTTGATACAACAAAAGTAATGACTCTTCTATGTTATTTACAAGCACATACACACACGGGAGCACACACACATGCACACACATCTGGCAATATTAAAATAGTAGAAATTCAGGGTGAAAGCTAGCTGAGTTGACATGGAACATGGTAAGGTAAATGACTGGAGCTTAATTACTTTGATCCGTCATGCCTGGTAGCTATGTGTCAGCCTAACCCAACACAACTAACATGGAACAAAGGCCATGGCTGCTTCAGCATTGTAACACATTTTTAATGGTTGATTAATAAGTGTATTGAACTAAATGTGTGCTGGGAACTGAAAATAAAACCATAGAAATATGGGACCTATAGAAGATTTATTATATCTATATCTATCTGTATTAACACGGAAGGTAGATGTATGAATAGATGAATTTATGTTAATGCAAATCTGACTTATGAACACATGTCAAAAATATTTACTTGTTGGGAGGAAGAAATAGAGAGGTAGAATTCTTTATTTAAAATTGGAATATTTAAATGAATAAAACAATAATATTTTGACATCAAGCCATTAAACTGATTTTTTAGTTCAGTTATTAATAATTTTACCCAAACATTTAAAAAATGTTATTTTGTAGAACAACTAACTGGTTTACTGTTGATTTTTTTTCTAATGCTTTCCCCAGTGATTTAGTATAACATACGTATAGTAGTATGAAAGTGGTGGAGAATTTTGAGCAAATGAAAAAATGCTATCATTATTTCACTTCACTCTATTTCTGCAAACTGCAAAAATTTTCTTTAATGTTTGCAGACATTATTAAGAACAAATAAAAGAGAAAAAAGCCTAGATTCCCTTCTAATAGTAAATGGAGTTTTACACTATAAATCAATTTCCAACAATGATTTGAAGTTTTTGAATTTTAGAGATTTGCCATTTTGTGGTTCCACAGAAAAGAGCATAACTAAAAATCTACTTAACTTAAATATTAGAAGCTGTAACCAGAGGCCTGTTCATTCTAGGCATCTATCTCTCTGAGTTAAAGGCTAGAACTTCTTATCGATATGAACTATTTTTCTCAAAGTTATAGCATGTCTTCAAAGATCCTTTGTTCTTCTATTACAAGTAGCAATTCTAAAAATGAGAAAAAATGAATATCGAGTTTAATTTAGACATAGTCACTGTTCATTATGTGATTGAATATTTTAGTATTTTAGTTACAAACATGAAATGCTTTTTTTTCCTTTTAAGTGTAAAATGTCCTCCTATGAATCTTTTTCTACATAAATTTGTAAATTCTCTAATTTGATCATTATTTCATAGATGTTTATACTTGAGTGTACTTATATTTTCTATCCTTTTGAGGTTATCTTTTTTCTTTTTTCTTTTTGTATCAAAATAAAATAACTCAAGCATCCTATTGAAATTGCACAGTAAGTCCAGTAACCTCAACTAATTCCTAGACTCTCTCGGGAATGCAGATAACTCCTGCTGTTTCTTTTCATCTCTGGCTGTAAACTGTCCCTCCTAAGCAACATCTAATGGCCTCATCTCTGCTTCTCTGTGCCTCTTCAAATGTCTGCATTGAGTGATGTTCTGGAGATCAACACCATAGTTCCTTCAGAGACTTAGGGAATAAGAAATTAAAATGAAGAAACAAAATACTAAAAATTGTCTAGCAGACTTCCTCTCCCTTGCAGTGTGTTGTGGTTTTTCTCCCTTGCATTGAGAATGTCCTTGCTGGCTATCTCTTTTTTGTCCCCTTGTCTTCCTTCCACAAGGGCCTTCACATTCAGCTCCTCACTTCCCTCTGTCTCCTTCCTCGGACTTCTTTCCATAGGATGCTGAAGATCCCTTCCATATATACATACAGTCTCTCTGATGAGGTGCCCATTTTTGACTATTTAACTGGTATAAACTTTCACACTATAAGGAAAGTACTTATCAACCTCTTATACAGAATTGGCATTTTTATTACTCAATAAATATTTGGGCCTGCTGCCAAAACAATGTGAAGGTAGCTGGTTCACATATTCATGACTGAGATGGTTTATCAAAATGACTCATTCCCAAGTAAAAGAGGGTGACACAAAGGCAAATTTTAGCTTTCTGCCTCAGAATCACAGGAAGCAATGTGTAGACAGATTAAACGTAGCTGATGTTTTACCTTCAAATCTTCTAGTCACCAAGTTAAAAAATTATTGAGATACCTAAAACTTGAAACAATTAAATGCAATTAGAATTAGATATAACCTTTCTTCCACTATTTTAGTTTATGATTAAAAATTAATTAGAAAGAATTTCTGCTCCTGGCTATGATGGAGTAAGTTGTGTGAGAAAAAAAGCCTTGCCAAGAACAATTACAAAAACTGGATGAAATACAAAACAAATAAACAAAACAGGTCTTTGAAGTAATTGGACACTAGGGAACAATACTTAAGCTTGAGAAAGGGGAGAAAACAGAAGAGAACAGAATGAATTCCATAAGGGATTAAAAATAATAACAAAACAAAAAGAATAGTAAATGACAACCTAAAATTCTACCTCCAGTGAAAATATTCTATAAAAATAAAGGCAAAATAAAAATGTGTTCAAACAAATGAAAACTGGGAATTCATTTTTTGGAGCTCATGCACATGGAATTTCTAAACTTCAGGCAAAAGAAAAAGACAGAAGTACAAATAAGCAACAAAAATATAGAACAAGAATAGTGATAAATATGTAGATAAATACACATAAAAACGATTTGTACAGAACAATAACAACATCTTGTTGGTTTTGAAAATAAATATATATTTACATATATGGCAATAATATCATAAGAGAGATTAGAGTGATAATTGTCAAAATATTCTAATGCCCTTGCATCTTCTGGGATTTGGTAAAACGTTCTAATTGATAGTTGAGTCCAACATATCAAATACAAATATTGCAAACTCTATGACAGCCCTTTTCAAAGTGTGGTCCATGAACTCTCCCTTGGGAGTCCCCAGGAGCCTTTTAGGGGTCCACAAAATCAAAACTATTTTCCTAATTATATGACATTATTTATCATTTTCACTGAATTCACATTTACTCTGTGCAAAAGTAGTGATGGATAAAACTGTTGGCATTTTGGTCTAAATCAAGTCAGTGGCACCAAATCTTATTAGCAGTTTAGGACTGTCATACCCAAAGGAAAACAAACAAATAAAACAAGCAAGAGTTTCACTTAAGAATGGCCTTGAGTAAACAATGTTAATATTCTGTGTGCTGAAATGGGAGGCCCACATAAAGCTATGCTCCTGCACACCAAAATATGATGGTTGTCTTAAGGAAAAGTACCTAGGGCAAGAAACATTACTTCAGAAAAAGAGGATATTGAATAACCTTAAAAGGATCAAAGCACTACAAGTATATAGATGTTCTTATTTGGTACTACCTAATGTTACATAGCCTCAAAATATATAAAGCAAAAACTAACAGAACTAAAAGAAGAAATAGAAAAATCCAGAATCACAATGAGAGATATTAGCAAACTTCTCTTGGTAAATGATAGAATAAACAAAGAAAAAAAGATATTAAGAATATGGAAGAATTGAAAAGCATAATTAGTGGGCTGGCCCGTGGCTCACTCGGGAGAGTGTGGCACTGGGAGTGCAGCAGCTCTCCCACCACGGGTTCGGATCCTATATAGGGATGGCCAGTGGGCTCACTGGCTGAGCGTGGTGCGGGTGACACCAAGCCGAGGGTTGCAATCCCCTCACTGGTCACACACACACACACAAAAAAAAAAAAAAAAAAGAAAAAAGAAAAAGAAAAGCATAATTAGTAAATATGACCTAAAATCACAATGGCAGTAAATTACAAAGTGTTTTAAAATAAATTCAAATGGAAATAAGACATACCAAAACTTGTGGGTTATACCTAAAGCCATACTTAGAGAGAAAATGATAGTCTTGAATTGCTCTATCAGAAAAAACAATGAAATACAAAATGTCAATGTCCTAAGTATTCAACTTAATGCATTATAAATACATATATATCTATATACACACAGAAGGAAATGATAAAGATAAATAAAATAGAAGTAAATAAAAAATGGAGATATTTGTAAAGTTAAAATCATAATAAATAACAATAAAATTAGTAAACACTTAGTGTCCTATTACAAAAAGAAAAAATATCAAATTACCAAAACAAGGAATGGAAAATAGGACATCACTACTAGTCCTTTGGATATTAAAACAAGAGGATTTTATGAACAATTTCATGCTTCAATTTTAACATTTCAACTATATTAACAAATTCCTCAGAAAAAAATGCAAGTTATTATAACTAATACAGGAGAAAAAATTCTGAATATTTCTATATGAAGGAAAGAAATTGAATTCAAAAATTCAAATCTTCCCACAAAAACAGCTCAAGGCACAGATGGCATCACTGTTGAATTCAATAAATATTTAAGAAAGAAACAATTGCAATTCTATGTAAATACCTCTAGAGAGAAAAAAAAGAAGACACACTTCTCAATTTATTTTATTAGGCAAGCATAATATTAATGGCAAAACCAACAAGAAAAAAATAAGAAAATGAAATTACAAGTCCATATTTTACATGCATATGAAAGAAAAAAATACTAAATAAAATTTGTACTCCAAATCAAATAAAATAAGAAGGAATAGAGCATGATAAGTTCAGTAAATATAATATTAAGTTAAAGCTGAAACTCTGTCATCATAATTCATCACATAAATTTTTAAAAATGAGAAAAAATAATACATTAGAGACAAAGAATTTAATCAAATTCCATATTAATTCATTCTTAGCAGAGTAGAAATTTAAGGAAGCTTCCCAGATGGGATGGTGCACGCCTATCTCCACAAAAATGTGGCAAACACTATACCTAATGGTGATATATTGAAAACATTTCCCTTACTCTAGGAATGAGGAAAGGATGGCCACTATCACTGCTTAGATTCCACATTATACTAGATGTCCTCACCAATAGAAGGCGAGGAAGAGAAGTAAAAGTTATCAGCATTGAAGAGAAAATGAATGATTAAAAATATTATTAATAGGTAATCTAATTGTGAATATAGAAAATCTAAAATATCTATAGTTAAACTAATACAATTAATAATTAAAATTTTCAAGGTTACTGTATACAATGCCAATATATAAACTGTATTTTTATATTCTAGTAACAAATAACTTGAAAATCAAATTTAAAAACACTACAATAACTCAAAAATATTTAACTCATAGGAAGAAATGTAATGAAAAATGTATAAAAAGTCTACACAGAAAATTATAAAATATTACTAAGTATTGAAAGAAGATCTAAATAAGAGGAAGGATATATGATATCTGTGTATTGAAAAACATACTTAAAAATGTAAATTTTCTACCATGTACATATTTAAAATTGAAAACTGATTCTAAAATCTTTGTTAAAATGTAAAAGGCCAAGATTAATCAAGAAAATCTTTAAGAAAAAGAAGAAAGCTGGGGGTCTCACACCATTCTAATTTTGCACCACTGAGTTCTTATTTTAAAGGTACATTAATTAAGATAGGGTGGCACTGGTGCAAGAGTAGAAAAACAGACTAATAAATTGTGCTGGCTCAATTGCATATCCATGTAGAAAATAATTTATCTTAACTCCTACCTGGTAGTACACACACAAATCAAATTCATGTGAAATGTAGATCTATGAAAATTAATCAATAAAAAGTCCTAAAGATAACAAAGTAAAATATATTCATAACCTGAGAGTAGGCAAAGATTTCTTAAACCAGATGCCCAAAGCAGTAACCATATGGAAAAATAATGACAAATAGTTCTTCGATAAATGTAATAATTTCTGTTTAGCCAAAAATACCAGTAAGAAAGTGAAAAAGCAAAGCCCTAAGTTGGACAATGTATTTTCAAAAGAGAGATCCGAAAAAGAATTGTCATGTCCAATTTACGTAAGTAGCTTCTATAAATCAATAACAAAAAGACAGACAAAAAATATGTGGAAGTCTTATGGTTTTCTCAAGAGAATATTCAAATAGCAACAAACATTTGAAAAGCTGCTCAGATCATTATTCATCAGGGAAACGCAGATTAAGCCTCAATGAAAAGACATGCTATACCCTTAAGAATAGGTAAATTGTAATAATAATAATAATGCAACTGGAACATTCTTGAATGGCTGTAGGAAAGCAAATTATACAACTGCTTTTGAAAAATTTTACAGTACACACTCCCTAACCTCCCAGGTATATATCTAACAGAAATTTGTGTACACATGTCCAAAACACATGTAAATCATATCAATATTATTCCTAATTGTCCCAAACTCAAACAATATAAATATCCATTAATGGAATATTTACATAATATCTGGTTTATTCTCATATTGCCTTAATAAAGGGTGACTCCCTCAAACTAATATCTACTAAAAGCATCCAGAGAAGAAAGTATATGTGGTATGATTCTATATGTTTAAAGTTCAAAAACTAATAAAACTATGTTGTTAAAAATCAAAATAGCAGTTAGCTTGTGGGTGTGGTTACTAATTCAGATATAAGAGGGAGGTATCTTGAGGCTGGCAGTGGTCTATTTCATGGATTATGTTTACAGTAGTATTTGCTTTGTGAATGTTCATCGAGTAACAATTAAAGTCTGTCACTTTTGTTTATATCATATATATGTTACTCTTCAATATTAAATTTACTTTATAAGAAAACTGGAAATACTTTAGTCAAATACTGTTTCAGAGATGTGTATCTGAGAAGATGCTTTTATCTATATTTTTACTTCTTACCTGGGCCTCCAGGGGGTTGTAGCTCCTACTTTTGCTCCTTTTGGGACCAGAGAGTTTGGGGGCCCTTCCCGTTGGCAGGCAGATATGCCCAAGCTAGACAATGGAGGAAGAGAGACTACGTGGAAGAAAAATGAGACATATCTTCATCATCTCGATGAGGGTGATGTTTTCACAGGTATATACATGTGTTAAGATTCATGAAACTTTATAGTATATTGTATGTTAAATCTACCTCAGTAAAACTGCTTAAAACATAGAAAAATATGGATAAATAAACATATTAGAGATGGAGAGAGCTTTCTTACTGTTCAGATCTTGTGTTTCTGTACTCCTTTGGAGTGCATAGAGTGCTTTCAGCCTCTTTATTTTTTGGCATCCATGAAGCACTGAGAGATCGTATCATCATTTCCACTATGCAGGTAGAGAAATATATTCAGATAGATCAAGTAACTTTGTGAATCACTCAGCTATTAGAATAAAATCTGTGTCTAGAACTTGTTAATTTATATTCATACTCATTTGCTGAGTGCTTTCCACATGACAAGCATTGTATTTAACACTGGAAATAGTGACAATACTAAACTAGACCTGCTCCACCATGGACCTTCCTTTCCGATGTTGTGGGTTATTTCTGTTTGGAGAAGTAAAAACAAATCTTACTAGCAGGGCACTGCTGTGATCCCGTTTGCTCAAACAGCTAGATGCTTCAGTGTTATGGACGGGGATGGACTGGGAATGAAGTTCTGGGTGTTGTTTCTTCCATCAGGCCATTCTCCTGGACAAGTCCCAGCCTCCTGCACTATATTCACCCTCTTCTTCTGCTAGAACTCACTGGAGCAGAGTGAAGACATTCTGAATGGACTTCTCTTATTGTCAGAAGTGATTGTTGAAAGCCTTTTCTCTTTCTTTGTTTAACTTTGTTTTCTCACTTAATTCCCCTTTCTCTTCTTTTATGAACTTTAAAGTCCTAATTGAATCACATTGTAGACAGATTCTAACATTTTAGCAAGAAGGCAGGTGGCCAGTGGACAGACCATTGCCCATCACTGATTTGTACTGACGATACAGCGGTTACATATTAGTCCATTTTAAAAGAATTATCTAGCTAATTTGGTTTTATATGTTTAGGGAATTGTTTGAGTCAATTTATTATTTTAATATGGTTGATTAATTAATCTACTAATAGTTATTAAGCACCTGCAAAACATCATCAAGACAGAATCTTTGCCTTCACTCAATCTTAAATACATTTGATACATTTATTTTCATGGCATTATCAAGATAAAAAAGGGATATTCGCAAGTAAGTATGTTTACATAGACAGAAGCTTCAAATGGAAAAAGCCATTTAAACAAAAAGCAGAAGGCAAATTATATTTTCTTTTTTAGCAGATGGGTTCGACTAACATGTAACTGCTGTGAAGTCAACACTTACACTAACATTTTGTAGGATCTAGTTTTCATTACAGCAATTAAAGCTAGCAATTTTTTTTCTTACATCATTAAGGACTTCCACATCAGTGAACAGACAGGAAACTTCACCTGAGAATCTAGGAATCTGTATTTTGAATTTATATATATATATATATATTTTATTTTGAAGAAGTAATGGTCTGCAAATTGAATTGTAAATGTGGAATAATTAAAACAGACAAGAAAAATGACCGGACAATTTATAAAGACAAAGAAGAAAAAACCCATGTAAAAATGATGAAAAATGTCATTGTGAAAAGGGCTTGGGAAACAAGAGAAAGAAATGAGAACTCAGTCTTGTGGGTGCTGCACCATTAATTCAGGCTAACACTGGGGAAAAACTGCTTTAATGACCTTTGCCTGCATTATTTTTATCTGGGTGAATTCTTTGTGCTGTGCTATTTCTAGGTTTCAGGATTTTTTAAAGTTGTATTTTCAAGGGCTGGTTGGTTATTTCAGTTGGTTAGAGTACAGCCTTCCAACACTGAAGTCACAGGTTCAGATCCCCATACCAGCCAGCTGCCAAAATAATAATAATAATAATAATAAAAGTTGTATTTTCAAGCACGACAGGATTAAAAAAGAAAACATATGTACCCACAAGTGAAGGTGTTTTTGAAGCATCTGTTGCTAAATTTTCTTAGTTTAATTTTTGTTTTTCTTGCAAAAACTTACATTTACATATCTCTATTCCAACCGAAGTTGTGGTTAAAAAATTACTAAAATGCAAATCAAACTATAATGAATTACTTTTTAAACAGAGCAATTAGTAATGTGGTAAATTCATAGTGTTGTATTGATGGAAATATATACCTAGATAATGTAATGCAGCTTGAAAAAGGGTAAGTAATGACAATACTGAGAAAAGTTTAAATCATGCACTATCTTGAAAAAGAAGATATATGCTGAGAAGAAATACCTTTTTACACTTTATGCAAGTAATTATTTACCACCCATATTAAGAGAAAAGTGCAGATAATTTGAGTGATTTATTTTAAAATTTATGCCATTTTGTAAATGTCAAAGTATCTCAAATGAACTTCTTAAAGTATAAGTAACAGACACTTAGAATAAAATTTAATATTATTTGCTAATTTTACAGTATTAATATACAGAATAACCATCTGCTTAGTGAAGGATAACTACCTAAACTTGAAGCCATTTTGGTAGCAAAAGACAAAGAATAAGCTTGGGGATATCAGACAACCATAAATTTTTGAAAGCAATCAATACTATACATAGGAACATCCCAAACATGGTTAAACTTCTGAAAAGAGATTAAACTGATTAGGTAAAAAGGTTAAAACTGAAGAAGCATTACCTATGATTAATGGAAGATATTCCAAGAAGAACATTGTGAACCATCCATAAAACTAAACTACTTAAAACAGAGATAGATTCACTAAGGAATTACCAAGAAAAAAACAGGATAATATCAAAATAACAGTTAAACAGAAGAAGAAAAGTCTATTTTGTAAAATTAAACTGAATAGAATATTAAAGAAATCAGGGAGTTCAAAAATGTAAAGAATGAACCTCATTAAATAAATATATATCCATACTAATACTAAGCCATTAGTATATTTCAATTCAATTCAATTAAATCAATTTTAAGTTTCATAATAGAGAAATGAAAAAATTAACTTTGAATATATGATATCATTTAAAATGTATTAGCACCTCTGCTAAATACCATTTTTCATAAATGGTTTCTTTGAAATAACTAATAAAGTAAGGTATTACTAACATAGTACAATGTGAAATAATGAAGAAAGCTAAATTATAGTTCTTAACCACATCAAGAATGCTGGAATTTCTTATAAAATCTAAAATACCGACACTCATTTTATTTCTCACGTTATATCAAATCAAGCTGCTATCTGCTTTTTATCTCAATAACTCTTACAATTCTATAAAACCCAAGTGCACGTTTACTGTTATAAATAGGACCAAAAAAGAAATGTTGCAATGGCACTACTAAGTATAACAAGTTTACAATGAACAAGTTGTAACAAGGCTGAAATATTTCACTGACACAGTCAGTATAGCAACATTCCACAGTCACTGTAAATTAACCCAAAGGAGTTAATAGAATTTTAGGGTGTTCTATGAAGACTGCCAAAAAAAAAAAAAAAAGGAGTCTACCATTTCTGAGAAGTCAAGTCCCTGGGATGATGTAAGCAGGCCATTTCATGTTACGTTCTACTTCCAATAATACAAGTTTCTGTTTCACTTGTTACAAGGTACATCAATTTGTTTGCCTTTTTTTTTTTTTTTACTGTGGTTAAAATAAAGCAGATAATATTAAATTTATTATCTAAACCATTTTTAAGTGTACAATTGAGTAGCATTAAGTATACTCACATTGTGCAACAGATCTCCAGAACATTTTTTATTTTGCAAAACTGAAACCCTTTATCCATTAAACCACTCTCCATTTCCCAATGGTATTCAAACTCTTAACCTTGGTGTTACCAGCACCACGCTCTACCAACTGAGCTAAATGTCCAGCCCCATCCTACTTTCTGTTTCTACAAATTTGACTACTTTAGATACATCATATAAATGGAACTATACAGTATTTGTTGGTATGTGACTGGTTTAGTGTAATGTCTTCGAAATTCATCTATATTGCAGCATGTAACAGTATTTTCTTCATTTTTAAGGCTGAATCATTCATTACATAGATATTCAACATTTTGTTTATTCATTTACCCACTAATAGACAGATCATAGATGGGATCATATTGTAGTCTTATTTTTGATTTTTTAAGGAATTGCCATATTATTTTCCAAAGTGGTTGCATCATTTTACAATCCCACTGACAGTACAAAAGGGTTCCAATTCCACATCTTCACAAGGCACATACTAAATGTTTTGTAATAAGTGTTCAAGTCATGGTAGAAGATCTCAGCATCCTTACATTTATTTAAGCTAGAGTTGAATAGGCATTAATGCATTTTGAGTTAACCTTCTATTCTATCCTGAACATATATATTTTGGGAATTTGGGGGACTTTTTACAGAATTGCAGTTTAGACTGTTATCCTACTAAAGTATAGGTGAGAGTGTTTTGAAAGTTGTGAATTTGAAAGGAAAAGTGTTAAAGAAAGGAAGGTGTGGCTTGAAGGGTATATCAGAATGGAAGTTAAACAGGTCTTAGCATGAGAATGTAAGGAGTGCTGTGGTCAACAAAATAGATTGTCTAGGTTTGAAATGGGAAGAGGAAAAGATTAAGAAACAGGTTAACTTATTTGAAGGTTTGATGTAGTGCAAAAATAGGCTTCAGACCCAAAAAGAACTGGATTTTGTCACCTGATCAATGCCGTGTGACATTTGGTAAGAAAACGAACCCGACTGAACTGCAATATTCTAATAGGCAAATCGGGATAAAAATAAGAAATTTGTAAATTTGGCTTAAGGATTAAATGAAAAAATCAATATTAACTTGCCTAGCATGGTGCCTGATACATGGTATGTACTCAATGGCTTTTACTTTTCTTCCCAATCACACTCTGGTTTGTACCTACTTTTCCATTTCAACATCAAAGGAGCCCTAATCTGTAGCTCCTGTCATGAAAACCTCAATTAAGAACATCCCTTTGATATAATATAATATAGTACAGTAGAAGGAAGTGATCAATTTTTCCATAGTATATTTTTTTACATAAATGAGTAGTCTCCATATTAGTGTAGAATTTATACTGAGAGGTAAAACACCAGATAATATGCTAACATTTCAGAATACAAATTGAGTAGTTTTTTGTAGTTATCTTAGTTATATCATATGCATTTTTTTAAAAAAAACCTTTAAAAACATTTCTATTGCATGTAACTAAGATACCTAATTTATAAGATTTTAAGGAATTAAAATCAAGTGATGATAGTAGTCAAGATTTACAGTAGAAATTTTTAAAAGATATATTATATTCTTTTACTAAATTTTGCACACTTCTATGTTTTCTCTGGAACAAATCATTGTCCTAAAGTATTAAGAATATCCATCCTTGCAAACAGAATTTGTGGTGTTTTCTGAGATTTTATTAATGAACTTACTGTTTTTTATCCCATTTATCCACAGCTTATGTATCTTTAAAATATTATTGGACTGAGCAATTGTTTTGATTTCTTTACAAACACTTTTGGTATTAGAAATAAAAAAACAGATTATGTTTCACCTTACACTGGCCACAAAAGTGCCTGTGGTCAGATTTGCAGACCTCAGGCTAAATATATGGAATACCATTGAATGTGTTATGTTTCTTAATTTATTGTGGTTTTATTTTCAGTTTTCTTATATCCTTACTTTTTCTTTCTCCCATTTTTATTTATTTATTTAATAATTGATAATTGGCACATAATGTTGAAAGTTCAAGGAATTGTTGTGTTTGTTTTATCTTTCTTTTTTTGTTTATTTATTAATTTATTTATTTTTCAGCTCCCACTTTTGAGTGAGGACATGTGGCATTTCTCTTTCTGTGACTATCTTAATTTCACTTAACATAATTTTCTCTAAGTTCCTCCATGTTGCTGCAAATGGCAGAATTTCATTCCTTTTCACGGCATATACCATATTTTCATTATCCAGTAGTCCATCAATGGACATTTAGGTTGGTTCTGTTTCTTGACTATTTTAAATAGAACTGCAATAAACATGGGAGTTCAAGAATCCTTTTGATGTGATGATTTCCATTCCTTTGGGTATATACACAGAAGCGGGACTGCTGAATTGTCTGGCAGTTGCCTCTGTAGTTGTTTGAGGAACCTCCATACTGTTTTCCATAATGGCTACACTAATTTGCAGTCCAACTGATGGTGTAGAAGGGTTTCTCTTTCTCCACATCCTCACTAGCATTTGTTCCCTGTCTTTTTAATAAGAGCCAGTCTAACTAGGGTGAGATGTTATCTCAGTGTGGTTTTTGATTTGCATTTCCCTGATGCTTAGTGATGTTGAGATTTCATCATGTGTCTGTCAGACATTTGTATATTTTCCTTTGAGAAATGCCTATTTATCTTCTTTGCCCATTTTCAAATCAGGTTATTTGGGTTTTTTTACTGTGTAGTTGTTTGAGTTCCTTGTGTATTCTGGATATTACTCCCTTGTCAGATGCATAATTTGCAAATATTTTCTCCTATTCTGTAGATTGTCTTTTCAATCTGGTTTATTTATTTTTATCTTTATTTTATTATTATTATTATTATTATTATTATTATTATTATTATTATTATTATTATTATTATTTTGCTATACAGAAGCTCTTTAGTTTGATATACTCTCATTTGTTTATTTTTTCTTTTGTTGCCTGTGTTTTTGGCATCTTAATCAAAAAGTCTTTGCCCAATCCTACTTCCTGAAGTGTTTTCCCTATGTTTTCTTTTAGTATTTTTATAGTTTTGGGTTTTATATAATTCTTTAATCCACTTTGAGTTGATCTTGGTATATGGTGAGAGGTACAGGTCTAGTTTCATTCTTCTACATATGGATGTCCAGTTTTCCCAGCAACACTTATTGAAGAGGCCCTCCTGTTGCCCTTGTTAAGTATCAGTTGGCTATAATTATGTGGTTGATTTCTTGATTCTCTATTCTGTTGCATTAGTCTGAGTGTCTGTTTTTGCACCAGTACCATGCTGATTTGATTACTATAGCTTTGCAGTATAGTTTGAAGTCACGTATTGTTATGCCTACAACTTTCTTCTTTTTGCTCAGAATTGCTTTGGCTGTTCAGGGTCCTTTGTTGTTCCTTCTGGATGTTAGGATTTTTTCTATTTCTGTGAAGAATGTCATTGGTATTTTGATGGGGATTGCATTGAATCTGTAGCTAGCTCTGGGTAGTATGGACGTTTTCACAATGTTAATTCTTCCAATCCTAGAGCATGAATGTCTTTTCGTCTTTTGATGTCCTCTTTAATTTCTTTCAGGAGTGGTTTGTAGCTCTCATTGTAGAGATATTTCACCTCTTTGGTTAAATTGATTCCAAGGTATTTTATTTTTTTGGCGACTATTGTGAATGGGCTTGCTTTCATTATTTCTTTTTCTACTAGTTCATTATTGGAGTATTAAAATGCTGCTGATTTTGGCATGTTTTTGTATCCAGCAACTTTACCAAAATCATTTATCAGCTCTAAGAGTTTTTTGGTAGAGTCTTTAAGTTTTTTTATATATATAGGGTCTTGTCATATGCAAACAGGGACTTTTAGACTTCATCTTTTCCAATCTGGATACTCTTTATTTCTTTCTCTTGCCTCATTGCTCCAATTGGAGTGGTGACAGTAGCCATCCTTGTCTTGTTCCTGTTCTTAAAGGAAAAGCTTCCAACTTTTCCACATTCAGAATGATATTGGTAGCGGGTTTGTTGTATATTGCTTTTATTATGTTGAGATACTTTACTTCTATACCTATTTGCTGAGAGTCTTTGTCATGAAGGGATGTTGAATTTTCTCAAATGCTTTTCTCGCATCTGTTGACATAATCATATGGTTTTTGTTGTAGATTTTGTTAATGTGGTGTATCACATTTTTGACTTGTGTGTGTGGAACCATCCTTACATACGTGGGATGAATCACACTTGATCATGGTGTATAATCTTTTTGATGTGTTACTGTATTCTGATTGCTAATATTTTGTTGAAGATTGTTGTGTCTATGTTCCTCAGAGATATTTTCTTGTGGTTTTCTTTTTTTGTCAAATCTTTGTCTGGTTTTGGTATCAGAGTGATGGTGGCCTCAAGGAATGAGTCTGGGAGAATGGCCTCTGTTTCAATTTTTAGGAATAGTTTGAAGAAAATTAGTATTAATTCCTCTTCAAATGTCTGATAGAATTCAGCAGTAAAGCCAACCAGTTCTGGGCTTTTCTTTGTTGAGAAACTGATGATTACTGCTAAAATCTTGTTGCTTGTTATTTGTCTGTTCAGGTTTTCTATTTCTTCTTGGTTCAGTCTTAGTAGTTTGTATGTGTCCAAAAATGTATCCATTTCCTCCAGGTTTTCAAATTGTTGGTATATAGTTGCTTATGATGGTCTCTAATGATTCTTTGTATTTCTATGGTATCAGCTGTAATGTCTCCTCTTTCATTTCTGATTTTTGGTATTTGGGTCTTCTCTTTTTTTTAGTTAGCCCAGCTAACTATTTGTCTATTTTGCTTATCTTCTCAAAAAACCAGCTTTTTGTTTCATTAATCTTTTGTATCATTTTGGGGGTCTCTATTTCTTTAGTTATGCTCTGATTGTAATTATTTCTTTCCATCTGCTGATTTTTAGATTGGATTGCTCTTGTTTTCTAGCTCTTTGAGGGGTAGCATTAAGTTGTTTATTTGGAATCTTTCCATTCTTTTGATGTACGCATTTATTGCAAAAAATTCCTTCCTAGTGATGCTTTTTAAGTATCACGCAGGTTTTGGTATGATGCATCTTTATTTTCATTAGTTTCAAGAAATCTTTTGATTTATTATTTAATTTCTTTTTGGATCCATTGGTCAATAAGGAGCATGTTGTTTAATTTTCATGTGTTTGTGTAATTCCCAAAGTTTCACTTGTTATTTATTTCTAGTTTTAATTTGTTGTGGTCAGAAAAGATGCTTGAAGATTTCAATTTTTTAAAATTTGTGGGAACTTGATTTTTGACCGAACATGATCTCTATCCTGGAGAATATTCCATGTGGGGATGAGAAGAATGAATATTCTGTTATTGTTTGATGAAATGTCCTGTAGATATCTGCCAGGTCCAGTGTAGTTTAAATCCTATTTCTCTGTTGATTTGTTGCCTAGGTGATTTGTCCAGTGCTGAGAGTGGAGTGTTGCGGTCCCCTACTATTATTGTATTGGTGTCTATCTCTTTCTTCAGGCCTAATATACCTGGGTGCTCCAGTGTTGGGTGAATATATATATTTATGATTGTTGTGTCTTCTTGCTGGGTAGATCCCTTTATCATTATATAATGGCTTTCTTTGTCTCTTTTTATGGTTTCTGGTTTAAAGTCTATTTTATCTGATACAAGAATAGTTAGTTCTGCTCATTTTTGGTCCCATTTGCATGGTATATCTTTTTGCATCCCTTTACTATTAGTCTTGCATGTCTTTACCTATGAGGTGGGCCTCTTGAAGTCAGCATATACTTGGGTCTAGCTTTGTAATCCTATCAGTCAGTCTGTGTCTTTTGAGTGTGGAGTTTAATCTATTTACATTTAGGGCTGTTATTGAAAGGTATTGTCTTAGTCCTGGCATTTTATCAATTTTCATTTGGATTTTTTAAATATGATTTGTTACTTTATTCCCCTTTTATTATTTTTCTTTGATGTTTGATGGTTTTTTGAGGTGCTAAGATTTAGTTTCTGTCTCTTTTCATCACCATTTTTTGTTCTATTAGTGGGTTTTGTTCTTTCCTGCATATTTGTGGTAGTGATGCAAGACTCCCTTGAGAATTTCATGTAGGGCTGGTCATGTGGTGCTAAACTTCCACAGTTTTTGTTTGTCTGGGAAATACACTATTTGTGCTTCATTTCTACCCTTGCTGGGTTTGGTATTCTTGGCTGGCAGTTTATTTCTTTTGGTATTTTGAATATATCAGCCCATTTTCTTCTGGTTTGTAGAGTTTCTGTTGAGAAGTCTGCTATTAATCTGTTAGGGGCTTCCTTATAGGCAATTTGATGCTTTTCTCTTGTTGTTTTTAGGATTCTCTCTTTGTCTTTGAGCTTTTCCAGTTTGACTATAATATGTCTTGGAGAGGATATTTTTGGAATGAATGTGTTTGGGGATCTTTGAGCCTCCTGGATCTGAAGTTCCATGTCTCTCCCTATGCCTGGGAAGTTTTCTGTTATTATTTCATTGGATAGGTTTTCAATTTCTTTTCCTTTCTCCTCCACTTCTGGAACTCCCATGATTCAGATGTTTGTGCACTTAAGGTTGTCTACTAACTCTCTTAGAGTTTCTTCATTTTTTAAAAAAGGCTTTTTTCTTTTTTCTTTTTCTTTTGTCTGCCTGGCTCATTTCAAAATGACTATCTTCAAGACAAGAAATTCTTTTTTCTGCTTCTGCCAGCCTTCTGCTTAAGCTCTTGGTTGTGTTTTTAATTTTGTTAAATGAGTCCTTCAGTTCTAGGAGTTCTGCTACATTCTTTTTTCAGGCATTAATCTCTTTGTAAATTTCCTCATTCATATACTAGATATTTTTTTTCCATTTCATTTCATTATCTAACTAGGTCTTCTCATGTTTCATTGAGTTCCTTAAGATTGTTTCTTGGAATTCCTTTTTAGTCATTTCAAGAGTTTCTTGCTGTGTAGAGTCTGGTACCTGAAAATTATCGTATTCCTTTGATGGTGTCATATTTTCTTGTTCTGTTGTACTTCTAGTGTCTCTACATTGATGTCTGGTCATCTGATAAAGTAGGTGCTTCTATTACTCTGGAGTGGGCTTGGCGGAGAGAGACATCCTCTGACATTTTGGTCTCTGCTGTTGACTCTTCTTGTGTCAATGCAGTTGAGTGGGTGGTGGGCTGCCTGCACAGTGGCTGTGGCTGCTACTGTTGCAGCAAGCCACCCTTGCAGTGGCAGTGGTTGTGGCAGTGGCTGTGATTGACCACCTGTGCTGAAGCCGTGTTTTTTGCATGCTCTTGCCTTCTGCTGGGTGGTGGAGGCTGCCCATGGCATCCAGAGCATGATTTATAAAGACAAAAATTTGAAACTAGTTTAAAGAATAATTCTGTAACTACATGCTATACAGCCATAAAATCACAATTTTGAAGAATAGGTTTAGTAAAAGAGCTCATGATACAATGTTGAATGAAAAGACTTCAGGATAGGAAAATATACACACACTTTGATATCAAGTTTCCTTTATATTCAATAAATGATAGAAACTCGTTATGAAACAAACTACTTTTTATATATGTGTACTTAGTTTTCTTAAAATGAAATGTGTGGTATCATTGTATTCTTCTGGTTTTTATTTTAGTATAATAATATAAATAGCATTTATTTTTATAACATTTACTTAAACATAGAAAAGTATGTGGAAAAGAAATGCTGTGTGCTATCCTGAAGTAAATCCCCTAAGCAAACAGCAGATTAGGCATGGAGCAAGGAGAGGGTAATTTGGGTCAGTGCTAGTTCATGCTAAATGTGCACTGGTCCTCCTTTATTCATCTAATCAATTAATATTTCACTGGGGAGCAGGTGTGTGATCCCAGCAGAAATGGGGAAGGCATTAAGTCACAATGAGGTGTTCTGAAAAGAACATGGTTCTGTGGACCCTTTCATTCTGAAGTGCTTCAGGGAAGGATGTGGAAGGCTTAAGCAGAGACTTAAAAGACTTCTTGCACTTAATTTCTACCAAAGATAATTTTTAATAGTGACGCCAATGAAACAGAAACAGATGGCTCAAATTTTCTTTGAAATGTAGACAGATTGAAGAGGAAGAAGTTTGGCAAAAATACATTTGGGGTTTGGCCAAACTGAAAACATTTGAGAAATTGTATGAAACACTGAAAAACATTAAGGCACTTGGAACACTCACACTTACTGTAATGTGATAGATACAGAGAAAGAAATGGAGCTGGTAAAGACAAGGCCACTGTTCCTGGTC
Source organism: Cynocephalus volans (assembly GCF_027409185.1). Taxonomy (NCBI): domain Eukaryota; kingdom Metazoa; phylum Chordata; class Mammalia; order Dermoptera; family Cynocephalidae; genus Cynocephalus; species Cynocephalus volans. The sequence goes on from NC_084468.1 coordinate 152,046,361, forward strand.
ATTCATCATGGTAACTGTTTCATTCTGGGGAGGATGGACACCAATGACAGGTAGTTTTACCTCAGCAACTGAAACTCCCTATGAAGCTGAAATGACTGGCATGCCTGCACTTATGTGTGTGACTGAAACACCCTGTGAGACTGTAACTACCTGTGCAACTGAAACGTGCTGTATGTATAAAATGGCCTGTGAGACTGAGATGACCTGTGTGGCTGAGGCAACCTGTGGGATGTAATGATGTGAATAAAATGCCCTTTGTGTCCAAGATGACCTGTGCAACTATAAATACCTGTGCAATGAAAATGACCCTTGCAATCATAACTGCCTGTGGGACTGAAACGACCTTTTCAAGTGAAACTACCTGTAGGACTGAAATGACCAGTGTGACCGCAGTTACTTGTAGGACTGAAATGACCTGTCAGACTGCAGTTACCTGTAGGGCTGAAATGGCCCATGTGATTACAGTTACCTGTAGGACTGAAATGATCTGTGCAATGGAAACCTGCTAGGTCCCCGTTTCTTTGTCTCTAACTTGAAGGCATTGGAGTAGATGACCTAGCATTCTTTAATAGAACAAGCTACACCACTACCATTTCTCTTCCCCTCCCTCTGGGAGTGTGAGAACTTAAGCTGTCTTTTGTGGAGAGCAAGAAACATTACTGAAAGAAATATCTGCCTGAGAGCTTCAAAATCATCAGTCTTGGATTCATGTCCCCAGTTTTCAATGAACCTTTCTTTGGTAGCATCTAAGTACAAAAGTATTAATGTGTGGATATGCTAATGATCAAGTAAAAAGGAAACAATACTCAGAAATGATAGGGTATGGAAATATTCTTTTCAGAAAATTGGAAAATCTGAGTTGAGGGCATTTGAATGGGTGCATTTGATTGAGTTCAAGAAAGGGAGAAGAACCCAGGCAAGCTTATTGAGTGTGCTGTTTTGAACTGAATGAAAATGCAATGACCTCGGGTCAACATGAAAACATGTGGAATGCAATAAAAAAAGAAGATCCAGGAGTGGAGAGCCAGCAGGCCAGACAGGGCCATTCTGACAGCCGTGGCTGATGCATGTGCAGGGCTCTGCACTATTGGCTGCCCTGCAGGCTGAAAATGCCATGAGGCAGAAGGCAGCAGAACCATCTGTTTTATTGTCATACGCAGAAGTGAGGTGTGTGGCTGAGACCAAGCAGAAAGACAAAGTGTGCGTTCTTGATCTGAGCAGCTACGCTACACCTGGCACCTCATGTGGGCAGTGCTTCCTGATCCCTGTATACAGCAGTGAAGAGGAAAGCTCAGACCATCAGAATCATAACACGGTTGACACATACATGGGATGGGATGTCTCTGGCAGAATAGACAAGGAACCACCCCCTGGACAGCAGAGGCACAGCATGGCTGGTGAAAGCCATGCACAGGAAACACACCCTCCAGCATTCATCCCTTTAGACTTTTTCCTGGGTGGTGCATTACAGCATCAAAAAGGAATAAAATAAAATTCATCCTCTCAAATAATAAGGACAAGGAATAAGTAGAGAGAGACTGCAGAAGACAAAGTCGTGAGCGCTTCCTCTGAAGGGGCTGACCGAGCCTGATTCCTGGAGCACCGTGATCAGTGGCAGGGTCTGTGTCTCCAGACTCCAGGGCCCCAGTGGGGTGGGGGCAGGAAGGATGAACTGTAGGAAGGAGGTCCTTAGAGGCGATTTAAAGTTTAAATGCAGACAAGTCAACAAAGCAATTTGCACCTGTGTATCTTCCACTGAGCTTAGGTGAGTGCGGTGGGCGCTGGGAGGCTGGCTTCTTTATGAAACAGTGGAGCTGCTGAGCGACTGAGCAGCGTGCCTCTAAACCAGGAAGGCATCAGGAAGGAAGCAGGTAACCAGGCAAGGGCAGCATCCCTGGTCAGAGGGGGTGTCTTTCAATGGCTTCTTTCTCTTTGTGGTGTGGGGTGGCTGTGGAGAGACTGCAGGGCTGCTTCACAGCGTCTGTGGCCAGGCCCATCAGGCATGACCCACTTCGCTCTCCACTCAGCCTTTGTGGGAGCAACTCAAAAGTCAGCAAGCACAAGTGTGGCAAGTGTTTACGTTCCCTTACTGTGCAATGTGGGTGTCCCTGGCTGCAGTACTGCATCCTCCTCCACCTGCAATCTGGGCAGCAGCATGAAGCAGAACACCGCAGGAAGGGGAAAGGCAAAGTCCAGGAGAAAGAATGCACACGGTTGTCAGCCAGCATAGGGCAGGAACACGATCAGGCAAGCAGGGATCCCGGTGGTCCTTGTGTAAAACCGGCTGCTGTCCTCAGTTGCTGGAAGGGGAGGAAAAAGGCTTCACACTCTGCAAAGCAAGCCTGCGGGCCTAGAGTTTCCTGAGGTAGTGTTGTCTTTCTCAAAGTGGCTCCAATGACAGCAAAGCATGGATCTACAGTATACCTATAGTGGACATGTGCAGACCTGCCAGGATGCTGAGGAGACATCAAAACAGAAAAGAATGCCCTGATTAAAAATATGTCTGTAAAAAGATGTATCATGCCATCTTGTAACTGGAAGTATGTACCTAACATGCATAGCCTAATTACAAGAGACAGAACAACTAAAGCCAAGCCAGTAATGGACATCTATTAATTTGTCTATAGGAAGCACCTCTGACAGCCAAGAGTTTAAAAACAGCTGAAATTTATTGAATACCTAATTATACAAAATTACTATGGATTATACATAGCCAGAAAATACTCTTACACAGCACCACTGCACCTGCAATAATATTTCACATTGCAAATTTTTTTAAAAGAATATATTTTCATTGTAAAACAATTTTAAAATACAGATGAATACAATAAATTTTAAAATATTCTAGAGATGGTTATTTGAACGTATTTGTGTTTTGTTAGTTTGGGTGCTTTGTTGAATATCATAATAAATATTCCCTTTTTGTGATCTTTCTTAGTTTAAAAGTATATGACAAACTTACTGGGAAATATTTTTAATCTTAACAAAAAGATGTAATTTTCATTAGGAAATTTGCATTACATTTCAGTATAATATTATACAGTGAAAACTCCTAAAAGTGACTTAAGTCAGTACTTTTTTTTTTCCAGTTAGAAGCCATATGGACAAAACAAGACAAATAAATTATAAATAAATGAGTGACATATATGAAATAATTTGTAAACAATTACACAGTGCTCAGGGGATAAGTATGCCCTAAACTGAGTACTGAACAGCAAACAGCTTGATGTTCAGTGGGAACAGTGATATACAGAAAGCTTATATTTTCATTTCTGATTGACATTACATGGAAGTAAGTATTTGAAATTTGAAAACAGAAATACATATGCTATAGGTTCTGAAAAAGAAAAAGAAAAAGAAAAAATCAACATCTCATTTCTATTAGTAAAGCATGTTCCAGAAATCACACCCTCTGAAGTAGTAAGAAATTACATGCTCAAGAATCCAAATACTGATATTTCTGTAGGTGCTAAGTAAATGTTTGTTAAAAAATTTTTTTTAAAGGAATGTGTATTAGTTTGCTAGGACTGCTGTAACAAATACCACAGACTGAGCAGGTTAAACAACAGAAACTCATCTTCTCACAATTCTGGAGGCTGGAAGCTGGTACGGTTGGTTTTTCCTGAGCTTTCCTTTGCTTTCCTCACATGGTTTTTCTTCTGTGTGTGTCTGTATGCTAATCTCCTCTCCCTGTAGGAATACCAGTCCTGCTGGATTAGCACCAACTCTAGTAACCTCATTCAATCTTGATTACCTCTTTAAAGACAGTCACATTCTGAGGTTCTGGGGGTTAGGACTTCAACAGATGAATTTGGGGGGCACAGTACAGCCATTACACAATGAATGAATTATAAAGCATGGGAAAAGTCAGCTGAGGAAGAGAACCCCGAGAAAGCTGTGGACAAAGTCAGCATTTCCGTAAAAGTGATTCTGGATTCCATGGCCTGAGGAGAGCAGGGCAGAGGCGTCTCAACTGGGTTTTCCTAAACACCAAAAGCCTGGGCAGAGTCTTGGTGACTCCCCCTCACCCCTCATGTCTATGTGTGGAAGGCCCCTGGCCACACTGGCCCCTCCATGATGGCCTGGCCCCCAGGCCAGGCCAGATCAACAGACCTACATGTCTGGCCCCTGCAAGCCCCATTCTAAATTTAGCTGACAGAACAACGTCTTTCCTCTCACGAGGCCATTGTGTCATATGAAATAACACCTTACTTCGATTTTATCAATTTGGTTACTGTCAGCTAATGGGGCCAGAGATCTGTCCTGTGCCACTGTTCTCAAATTTGACTGTGTCTTGCAATCACCTGGGTGCTTAAGAGTTTCTGCTGCTGGAGTCCCACACCCAGACATCCTGTTCCAATTGGTCTGTGGTTGTGGCCCCAACAGGGATATTTTTAAAAGCTCCCTGGGTGACGCTAATGCATTTCAGACACTGTCCTAGGCTCATCTACACAAATTCTCTGCTACATATTCTACAGCACTGAAGGCCTAACCATACTATGAGCTCCTGCAGGCAGAGACTAAGTCTGCGTTCTTCACTCTGGATACCTGGAACCTAACATCATACCCGTTCCATGTAAGATAAGAGGCTAATTAAGACAAAGACATTTGTCCGAAGACTCATCTTTTACAGGTGGGGGACATGGGTCTCATTCCCAGGTACTGCACCTGACTCCAGAGCCCAAAATCTTCATACCATTTCATCCTGCTTTTTAAAAAAATCTATTTAACCATTTCAAGTTGACTGACCAGTATTTCGGTATGCTTAGTGGGAAGGAAATGACTGAAATTAGAGAAATTTTAGATCCTTGAATATTTGGTGAAAATCTTAGTCATCCTAGACTGTGGAACTCTAATTTCCAAACTCAACCTAAGGTATACTTCCTGGAAGGACACCTGCATGCCACTTCAAAACCATGACCTAGATTTATGTAAAATCAAGATCTTTCTCACTGTAATATTCATCTGGGTTTTCCCTTAATGCAGCAAGCTTGTTTATAAAAGTATTTTCTCCTTAAACATTTCCACTCCCATAATTTTTAAAATTAAGGATAAATTGTTTCCCTGTAAATAAATATTTTCATTCATCCCATGCCCAGGCCTCTGTGATCAACTTGGGACCACATTTGTTACTTTGAAAAACTTGCTGTAACTTCAACACTTGTGATATCTCCCTCTTTCTATCTACCTGACACCACAGGGGATTGTCACACAAACAATAAGTAAATAGAAACAGTGAAGGCTGTGCACAAGGAAACATGTCACTGTGGGGTGTGGGAGAGAACACGCAGAGCAGTTCAGAGGGACAGGTGCTCCCAGCCTCTCACCAGGCTTCAGGTCAAGGTGGAATTTGGGCTGAGTGATTGAGTCAATCTAGGGAGGTCTTCCCTGATCTGAGGGCAGCCTGAGGGAGACTGGAATCAGGGAACTAAGCAAGAACAAGAGCCGGGGAAGACAGGCCAAGTGGGAAGCATCTGGCCAGCCCAGAGGAGGACCTCAAGGCAGGAGATCAACAGTAACGGTGTGAGCCTGACCCGGATATCTATGCAGGATTGAAACAGGTAAGAAAACAGATGTTCCTTAGCTCCATCCCAGCCTCCAAACATGTCACACTGGGGAACAGATTGAACTCCAAGAAGTAGCTATGAAACACAGATGGCATTATGGTCCCAACTTAGATTGATCTTGTTCTATTTATATGCTTTAAAAGGAAGATTGAAAGAGATAAGAATTTTCTATTCAGTAATTGCTTAAGAGTGCCATAAACTATTATTACATTATTATTAACTAATAAACTATTAATTAGTTAGTGCCATAAACTATTCCAGAGATTTTCACCCCAGGCACATTAATTTTTATTGAGTATTTTGGGGAGAAAAAACTGTAGCAAATAACCCTGTTGAGTTTTAATTAGAGAATTGGCTGAACTCAAACAGGTCACTAGACTGTAGATTCTCTGAGGGCCTGGATCACATTTTCTCCACCTCTGTATTTTGCATACAGGCAGACATGATGACTGGCACATAGCTTAATCTTGTGTTACACTGAATTGATTTTATTGAATGAAGTATCAGATTTGTGTCTAATGAAAAAAAGGACTTCATACCTTATTATCATACATATTCACCATGAGCATTAGGTTGCTTCACATGGTAAAGTGTGATGAGAATGTCAAGTCCACCTAGACCACCTGCCAGGGGCTTCTAGTTATATGAGAGATCAAACTATGCTCACTTCACATTTTAAGTCTTTAAGGGAATAAGAGTTAAAATGATAGACTTTCTTTGAGGAGATACTTTGTTTTAAAAATTGGAGATGGTAAAATCAAAAGACAATAGCACTCTAAGTCCCCCTAATTGCTCAAGAAGAATATACATTTTTAAACTGTTTTTTTCTTTAAAACTCTCTGTCCCCAAAATTTTGAGGATGAAGTACAGTCATTTCCCTGTGAATGGATATTTTCATTCAGCCCATGCCAGACTGACATAATTAGCAACAGTAAAAACATAGGATTTAAAGAAATTCTTAAAACCTAGTAAGATCCCCAACTTCAAGACCTACTTTAAAGCTACAATAATCAAGATAGTGTGGTATTGGCAAAAGAATAGACAAATAGACAAATGCAACAGAATAGAGAGCCCAGAAACAGACCCACACAACTGATCTTTGACAAAGAACAAAGGCAATTCGATCAGGAAGGGTGGTCTTCTGAACAAATGGTGCTGGAACAATTGGACATCCACGTGCAAAAAAAACCCAAAAAACAAAATCTAGATGTAGATCATACTCTTTTCACAAAAATTCAAAGTGGAATCATTATGGGCCTAAATCTAAAATGCAAAATATAAAAGTCCTAGAAGATAACATAGGAGAAAATCTGTGTGACCTTGACTTGGATGATGAGTTTTTTCATACAACATCAAAAGTATAATCTGTGAAAGAAAAAATTGATAAATAAAATCCTATTAGTCCATTTCTGTTGCATATAACAAAATAACTGGAATTGGATACTTTGTAAGAAAATGAAATTTATTCCTTACAGTTTCAGAGGCTGGGAAGTCCAAAGTCCAGGGAGCACATCTTTTGAGAGTCTTCTTTGGTGGTGGCTTTACAGCAATGCAAGAGTCTCACCTGGAAGAAAATGGTGGAGGAGAGAGGGGGAGAGAGAGAGAGAGAGAGAGAGAGAGAGAGAGAGAGAGAGAGAGAGAGAGAGAGAGAGACTCTCATGTGCTGTCCTTTTAAAGCTCTCAGAACCATGCCAATGACTGCCATTATTAATCCATTCACTAGGCATGGTCCTCAGAATCTAAATCACCTCTTGAAGGGCCCACCTTTCAATTACAATAAAATGTTTTCCCTTCCTCCTTATAGTCACAATGGGAATCAAGCTATGAATACATAAAACTTGGGAGAAACAATCCACCTCAGAAACTTTATTAAAATTAAAAGCTTCTGTTCTGCAGAAGAGACTGCTAGTAGTATGGAAATCCAAAGATACAAATAACTATTAAAACTCAACAATAAAAAAAGCAAATAACATGATAAAAAAAAATGGCCAAAAGATTTGAACAGACACCTAACCAAAAAAAAAAAAGATATACAGATGGCAAATATGAGTATTAAAAATGGTGAACATCATAAGTCATTAGGGAATTGCAAATTAAAGCAAAGATATACCACTAAATACATACTAAAGTGCCAAAAATTCACAATGCTGACAACAGCAAATTTTGGCAAGGATGTGAAACAGCAGGAACTCTTAGTGATGATGGGAATGCACAAAGGCTCAGTAAAGTAAGTTAAATGGTCTTCCCGTGTGATTCAGCATCATACTCACTGTACTTACTCAGATGAGTTGAAATTTATGCCCCCACAAAAACCTGCACATGGATATTTATAGCAGCTTTAAGCACAATTGCTCAACTTGGAAGCAACCAAGATGCCCTTTAATAGATGAATATGATAAACTGTGGTATTCCAGACAATGGTATATTATTCAGCCAGGAATCAGCTATCAATCCATGGAAAAACATGGAGTAACCTTAAATGCATATTACATAGTGTACACAGTGCAAGAAGGGTATTTGAAAATACTGTATGATTCCAACTGTATGACATACTGGGAAAGGAAAAACTATACAGATGGTAAAAAGATCAGTTGTTGCCAAGGGTCTGGCAGGGGGCGAGGGGAGGGAGGGATGAAAAGATGGGACACAGGGATTGAAACACAGGGCAGTGAAACTATTCTGTGGATATGACATCACACATTTGTCAAAACCCATAGAACGATACAAAACAAACAGTGAGCCCTAATGTAAACTATGAACTTTAGTTAATAATAATATATCAGTGTTTGTTCATCAATTGTAACAAATGCACCATACGAATGCAAGATGTTAATAATGGGCGGGAAGGGTGCAGGGGTATGCGGGAGATATTTTTACTTTCTGCTCAATTTTCTGTAAATCTAAAACTGCTCTAAAAATAGTCTATTAATTAAAGAGCAAATTGACACAACAAGTCATTTGCTTTATTTTCTGAAGGGTCGAGCTAAATACTTTCCCTAAAATTAATTTAATTTCTTCTTTCTATAACAAAAATTTAAAAACAATTTAATAAATTTAGCAGTGCTCATTTGGGCTGTGAAAGTAGTTTCAACTCTAGATATCCACTATGAGTAATTTTCTTCTCACTATTTCAGCACAAAGTTGAAGAAACGGCATATCTGCTTTTATTTTCAACCGTCAGTTTATTTTTGGCATGCAGATTAATTTTTCAGTAGAAATTTACACACACATGAAAAGACGTATGGTATAAATTTGCATTAGAAAGCTCAAGGTTCGTCAATTACTATATCTATGATGAATATATACTAGCAATTAAAACTTTGCCCGATTGCAGCTGGGGTTATCACAGTCCTTATCTCCAGGACTTCTTCTGTGGATTCAGAGAGACAGAGCATATGATCTACTTAGCGCAGTGCCTAGTCTTATGGGAGGGGAAAGGAAATCCACCAGACTCTGACTAGATTCCGTGTGCAAATGCAATAAAATTCTGTAAGTCTGAAGGGGGCTTGTGAAAATTCTTCCTCCTCTCTCTGTCCACACCATTTGGATTGATCAGGATCTTCCAGTAATACAACCTGTATGTCAAGGATCCAACTGGAAATCTTTGCACTTCACTGTGTACATATCAGGTCACTCTTAGCGTGAATGTGTGTGCCAGGCATATTAAGTATGCCACCATTGTACAGCACATGTACTGTGTGCCAGAGGTTGTCCATAAATTACCTGTAATCTTTACAAGAAGTGAGGAGATGAGGCTTACAGAGATAAAGTCACTTGCTCTATTTCACACAGCCTAGAAATGACAGACCTCATAGTTAAACCCAACCTGCCTGCCTGTTTCACCAGGCTGCCCTGCTTTTTTTATAAGGCACACGTGAGAACGGCCGCAGGCTGGAGTGTGGCACTGCAGAGCAGTGCAGCTGCCCTCGGGCATGCAGTTCCAGGAGCCCTGCGGCCCCGCATTGTTCCTGGTGCAGTTGCGGATTGACTTAAAAGAAGGCCATTAATTTGCCAAACTCAGCTCATGGAACCTGTGACCACAGACACAATAGTCACAGAAACGAGAAGTGTCCAGAAGTTTCCACTTGCACGCATTAATCAGAGTCAGCAGAAACTGGTACCTTTTGTAGGTGTGAAAAGCTATAAAGAAACATCTTGTTTTGCAAAGGAGTTAGTGCTGCTTAAAAACATGGTGTTGGGTGCCACGGCAAAGCTCTTTAAAGCTGTGAATGATGATGCTCCATTAAGAATGACTGAGGCTTCCAGTTGAGATGGTGGAATAGACAGTCCCCAGCATCACTCTCTCCCACAAATCAACCAATTTACAACTATTAAAAAGCAACGACAGCCAAGCTGGGACTGCTAGAGCTCAGGGGAAGAGGAGGAGAGACCTACGGAGTGCATGAAGCTGGGAGAAGCCATGATGAGAGACAGAAAGAGCAGCTCTGACCATTTTGATCCCGACCACTTTAAGGCTGGCCTTGGTGAGCACACAGAATAGGAGCTGGCAGAAGCTGCAGCTGTGCCCTTCGGATGAAGTTACTTGGAGGTGGCAGGGGAGGAGAGGGCGTTGGCCCCCAGGCCAGCAAGACCGCTAACAGGGTTCCTGTGGACCCACATAAGAGCGAGGAGCCAAAACAACCAAAAAAAAAAGGAGTGACTCAGAGGCCAGTGAGTCATCACAAGGGCCTAGCGCATGGCCTGTCCCATGGGGAGTGTTGGTAGTATGGGTGGTGGGGGAAATGGGCCCACCAGGGGAACACTGGGGTACAGCAAGAACAGCTGACTTGCCTCCCAATCAGCACAGGCCCACACAGTGGAGACCGGTCAGGAATACAGATCTGCAAGGGGTGCAGTTTGCTGAAAGTCTCAGGCCAAGACCAGAGTTTCTACACAACCCAGGTGCACAATATCTCACCAGAGCCCGAAGTACCTATAAAGTCAATCATTAAAACCTGAGCTGCACAAAAAGCCTTCCCCACAGAATCAGCAGCAAAGCAGCAATTTAGCTCAACCACATGGCTCAAGTGCTGGTCCCCATGGGAAGTTCCCCCATTTTAGAAGTAAAGGACAACAAGTTAGTTCCAGTGCAGAGTTTAAGTGGTGGGAACAGCAAGTAATCCAACACAGAACTGAAATAAAAAACAAAATACCCAGAGACCAGAGACAAAGTTTGATATCAACTAGTAAATGTTAGTATTGCCAAAGGTCTCACATCACCAAAAACACCTATAAAACCTAGAAGGACCGGAAGTCCCCTGGGCTACCAAGCAAGGGAGGGGAGAGGGCTGGGGGCGTCAGCCATGTCCCCGACACCTGCACCCAGCCCAGTGACGACCACCAAACTACCACAGGAAGCACCCTGGGCTTCCAAGCTGGGGCTGTGGGGGGCAAGGGCCTCAGCCATGACCCCCTGACATCTGCACCCAGCTGAGCATTGACCAAGATAATGCCTGAAGCCCCCTGGTCTCCCCTGCAGGAATGAGGGGGGTGCCACAGGCCTCAACCCCACTCCTCCTCCTTCTTCCTCTCACCCTGTTTCCTTCCCTTCCCCTGTCTCCCTCCCAACCGCTCTCCAACATCATCATAGAATGTAAAAATATATATATTAATAGATAGATAAACTTAAAAAGAAAAATTTTTTAAAAGGCACATGGTTAAAAGAGGTGCTGTGGAGAAAAATGAGGATCTAAGGCCAAGAAGTAGTCATTCTAATAAAGATGACAGGGACAGGGAACTTTTAGTCAGGTTCACAAGATGAAAGATCTTAAGTAAGTAAAATGTGTTAGGACAGAGATGGTGACTGGCTAGCCCCGATCCCTCTGGAAACAGAGCAGGATAGAGAGGGAATAACCTGCTGGGGAACTGAGTCAGCTAAAGTTAGAAGAGAGCTTCCTGAGTGGAGTCGCGAGGCTCTTCCTTGGTGGCCGTTAGAAGCAGTTTCAGTGTCACTCTGGAGAGCTCTGCTGTGCAGGGGATGGGGGCGCAGCAGCCGAGCTCGTTTCTAATCTTGCTGCACAGATGGCTCTACGCACGGCTTGTCCTGTCTCAATTTCCGTATCTGGAAAATCAAGAACAGTAGCCAGATGGGGAAAATGATCATTCTGAGGACACAATGAAATCACAAACTGTGAGTTCCTGGCACAGGACAGGTGCTCAGTGAACGTTGGCTCCATCCCTGTCCCCACGTTGCAGAGGCGTTTGCAGGGTTTCTCCGGATCTTTCTCTCTCTCCAGTTAGTTCTAAGACTGTGTGGAGAGAGAATGAGACGTTTGGCCCAAAAATAAATTTTAAAAATATAAAGAACACCAGAAAAAGGTGAAGGAAAATTTTTGAAAAAGTAATTTGTGAAAAGAAGATACAGAGCACGGAGGCTGACGGGAATGGAGCCTGGAAACCACAGCAGAGACGCCGTAGCGCCGCCCGCGGGGGCGGGGACAGGATCGCGTGGCTTCGGGAAGAGCCCCGGGCTTCCTGCTGCCCGGGGGTGGGTCCCACCGTGACGGGAGGAGGTTCCTGAACGTCCCCACGGCCTGACGCTGTCCCGGAGCTTCCCCGGCTCTTCCCAAGCTACAGGCGTCCCAGGAACTTGACCTAATTCAACGTGCTGGTGTTTTTTAAACACACAAAACGTGATCTACAGAGAAGACTGATGACTCGGTGAGTGCCCCAAAGCCTCAGGGGACCTTCTCAGGTGGCACAGGCGCCTGAGGACGCGGTGGCGGTGGGTGGGGCCGGCAGGTAAGGTCTAAGCGGGACGCTCGGCGGAGTGGCTTCCCTGTGCGCGAGGAGAGGGCTGCAGGCCAGGCGACAGCGACGGCAGTGGAGTCGATCGTGCGGAGCGTGTCTCAGGTGACACAACGTCTCCGCTTTCCTCCTGGAGCCGTTCCCCGCGGAGCACAGTTGCGGCGGCGACTCCGGCAGACGCCGCAGCCCCGTGGCCCCCGCGCGCCGGCCGCGCTGAGCGTCCGTCCCGGCAGCAGCGCCGCTGCGTCCTGGGAGCTGAGTCAACGCGGCCATCGCCACAGGCCGCTGTCGCGCTGCCGTCGCGGGCCTCGGCGTCACGTGTGCGCGGCCGCAGAGCGTTCCCAGAGGCCGTGGAGGGACCTGCACGCAGCAGCTCCAGCTCTCGGTGGACACAGGAACAGCGCGCGCGTCTTCCCGGCCTGAAGTAGGTGCCCAAGGCCGGTGCGTCGATGAAAACAGCGCAAACCCGCTCTGGGTCTCTCAGTCCCTGCTCAGCTGCTGCCCTCACCTTCTGAAAGAATCTACTCGTTCCTACAGTTTTAACCGATTCTCCCCAGTGTTTCCCACTTCCCTCCAGAATGACCCGGGTGAGTTTCTGCAGCGGTCTGGCTGCCCCGGGACGCAGGCCCTCGGGGACCAGACCCCGACCAGGGGTGACAGGAGGGGCCCGAGTCCTCCTCCCGCACTGGGCGCAAATCCTTCCTCACAGATGAGCCTGGCAGCGTCTCTCTCCCCTGCCACAGTGTCTCACCCTATTTACACCCAGATCCAAGGAAAAGCCGTGACACTCTCTCCCAGGGGCTCATAACTTCCCATCTGTTCTGCGGTATCAATCGTCACCGCACTCTCGAGTATCTCTAATACCTTCAAGTTTTTCTTTCCCCTGACTCCTCCTTTCTGGCTCCAGACATTCTCAAGCTCTTCCATCAAAAAAAAAAAAAAAAAATGTAAACCATCTCTCTTCTTAACATACTGTGCAACTGCCCCCTTCCTTCCACCGTCAAGCTTCCAGGAGGACATAACTATCACAGGTCTCAATCATTCTTTTTTGTTTGTTAAACAGCTTTATTGAGATATAATTCACATACCACACTATTCACCCATTTAATGTGTGAAACTCAGTAGTGTTCAGTATATTCAGATATATCACCACTGTCGGTTTTAGAATATTTTCATCACCTTAAAAAAGACACCACACACCCTTTAGCTTCACTCCACTACCCCCCATCCTCCCCTACAGCTCTAAAGAAACTTTCCATCTCTGTAGATTTCCATCTCTATAGATTTCCTCATATGGACACTCATATGAGTGGAGCCGTGTCATACATGGTCTTTGGTGAGTGACTTCTTTCATTTACCATATGTTGTCTTCAGGTTCATCGCATGGTCAAACGTACAGTACTACGTTCCTTCTCATGGTCAAATAGTGTCCGATTGTAAGCATATGTCACAGTATCATTCCTCAGTTGGCAGATATTTAGGTTGTTTCCACCTTTTGACTATTAAGAATAATGCTATTATAAACATTTGTGTGTAAGTTTTTGTATGGGCATGTTTTCATTTCTCTTGGGTTTATACCGAAGAATGGACATCCAGGGTCATATGGTAATTCTATATTTAACCTTCTGAGGAATATAAGACTGTTTTCCAAATGTCATTTTACATCCAAGTTCAGCACTATACGAGGGTTCCAATTTCCCCACTTCTTCATCAATATTTATCATTACCTAGTAGGTATAAATGGTATCTCATTGTGGTTCTGATTTTGTTTCTTTGATGACTAGTGATGTCAAGCATCTTTCACGTGCTGATTGGACATTTGTGAATCTTCCTTGAAGAAATGTCTATTTACATCTGTTGCCCATTTGTATTTGTTTTTATTTGGGCTATTTGTCTTTTTAAATTATTGAATTGTAAATATTCTTTATATAACCTGAATATTAATCCCTTACCAGATGTATGATTTGCAAATGTCTTCTCCCATTTTGTGATTATCCATTTATTTTCTTGATGGTGTCCTTTGATTCACAAAAGATTTTTTATTTTGAAATGCAATTTATCTATTTTTTATTTTGTTACTCATACATTTGATGTCATAGCTAAGAATTCTTTGCCAAATCTAAAGTAATGAAGACTTCCCGGGCCGGCCTGTGGCTCACTCGGGAGAGTGCGGTGCTGATAAAGTAATGAAGACTTACCCCTATGTTTTCTTCTAAGATTTCTATGGCTTCAGCTGCTACATTTGGGTTGTTCATCCATTTCAAGTTAATTTTTGCACATTGTCTGAGGTAAGTGCCCAACTCCATTCTTTTGCATTCGATATCTAGGTGTACTGGTATCATTTGTTAAAAAGACTGTTGTTTCCCTTATTGAATGCTCTTGTGACAATTGTCAAACTTTTTTAGAGCATAGATATATGGGACCACTTCTGGATGCTAGTTCTACTGCATTAATCTCTATGCCTATCCTGTGCCAGTACCATGCTGCCTTGATCACTGTTGCTTTGTAGTAAGTTCTGAAATCAAAAAGTGTGAGTCTGCCTGCTTTGTTTTGCTTTTTCAGTTTTTAAAAAAATCTTTTAGGGGGAACAGGGACTATTCAGGCTCCCCTAAAATCCAATATGAATTTTAAAATTACTTCATCAATTTCTACCAAGAAGTCATCTGGGATTCTAATAGGGATTGCATTGAATCTGTAGATCAGTGTGGAGAACATTGCCATCTTGACCGTGTTAAGTATTCCTATCTATGAACATGGTAAGTGCTTTCATTTATTTAGATCTCCAATTCCTTTCAACAATGTTTTGTAGATTTCACTACGCAAGTTTAGTATTCATTTTGTTAAATATATTCTTAAGTATTTTATTCTTTTTGATGCCATGGTAAATGCAACTGTTTTTTAAATTTTATTTTCAGATTGGTCATTATAAATGTATAGAAATGCAATTAATTTTTTATATTGATCTTATATTATGTCAAACTAATTTATTAGTGATAGTTTTTAGTGTAATGGATTAAATACCGAAAAATTAAGCAAAAATTCTAATAAATAGTCATAAGTTTACAGCAACTGAGTGAACACTGACTCAAAAAAATGCAACTAAAAGCAACTCAGCATAGGCAAGAAATGAAGGCTAAGGCAAAGTTGTAAATGTTCTAACTAAGCATTGAAACAGCACAAAGCCAGTCTGCAAAGACTGGGAGAAGTTTCCTTCCTTCCTTCCTTCCTTCCTTCCTTCCTTCCTTCCTTCCTTCCTTCCTTCCTTCCTTCCTTCCTTTTATTTTCTGCTGTTGTTGTTGTTTTATTTTTTTATTTTTGGCTCTAGTTGTTCAAGGAAATATCTGTCAAGTACTAGCTGAATACAAGCTAAAGGAACAGAGACTTCAGAGATCACACATAACAGAGAATACACATTTTACAAAAATAGCTTTAAAAAGTCAATAAAAACAACAAAAATCTCTGAAAAGCAACAAAAACAAACTCTGAAAGGGGAAAATCTTATATTCAGAATTAACATAATATTCAAACATCCAGTTTTTAACAAAAAATTATGAGGCATTCATAGAAACAAGAAAATATGGCTCATCCACAGAATAAATTAACAGAAATTGTCCATAAAGAAGCACAGATATTGGATTTACTACACAAATGCATTAAACCAACTATTTTAAATATGCACAAAGAGCTAGAAGAAACCATGACCAAAGAGATAAAGGACAATAGGAGAACAATGTCTCAATGATATTAATAAAGAGAAATTATAAGAAGGAACAAAAGAGAAATTTAGAGCTGAAAAGTATAATAATTGAAATAAAAAATCCAGCACGGGGTTTCAGTAGTAGATTTAAGCAGGAAAAAATAATGAATCAATAAACTTGAAGACAGTCAATTGACATTATTTAGTCTGAAGAGAAGAAAGAAAAAAGAATGAGGGAAAATGAACAGAGCTTGAGATTTGTAGGACACCATCAAACTTTCCAACATATGCATAATAGGAGTCCCCAAAGAAGAGGAACAATAAGAGGAGAAAGAAAGAATATTTGAAGAAATATCTGAAAACATTCTTAATTTAATGAAAAGACATAATGTATCTGCACGTCCAAGAAGCTGAATTTCATAAAGAATAAATGCAAAGAGATCCAGAATGAGACAGAATGTAATCAAATTGTTAAAAACCAACACAAAAGAAGAATCTTGAAAGCAGCAAGAGAGCAGTGACTTGTCACATACAAGAAATCGCCAATAAGATTAACATTCTATCTCATAGTGGAAACCATGGAGGCTTGAAGGAAGTGGAGTGATGTGCTTAAGGTGCTGAAAGAAAACAACTGTCAACCATAAATTCTATATCCAACAAACCTACTCCTCAAAAATGAAGGAGAAATTAAGACATTCCCAGACCAACAAAAACCTAAGGAATTCATTACTAGTAGGCTTGCTTACAAGAAATGCTAAAAAGCGTCTTTCAAGCAGAAATGAAAAAACGCTAGAGTTTAACATGAAGTTTTCTAAAAAAATTAAGAATACTGGTAAAGGTAACTACATAAGTCATCATTATTGTATTTCTGGTTCGTAACTCTTCTCTTTTTCTTTCTATGATTTAAAATAGAAATGCATAGAACAAAAATTATAAATTAATGTTAATGGGCACGAAGCATCCAAAGATGTAATTTGTGACAACAACAAGATAGATGTGGAGGGGTAGACATGAATAAGAGCAGAGTATTTGTACATAACTAAAACTGAGGTGGTATTAATTAAAAATAGTTGTTCTAAGTTTAAGCAATTAGTTGTAATTCCCAGGGTAACCACTAAGAAAATACAGTCATGCATTCTGAAAAATGTGTTGTTAGGCAATTTTGTATTTGTACAAACATTGTATAATGTACTTACACAAACCTAGATTTTATATAGTCTAACTACACCCCTAGGCTGTATTGCAGACCTACTGTAATCTTACAAAAGCACTGCTGTATATGTGGCCCCTGGCTGACTGAAATATCATTATGTAGCACATGACTGTAACTAAAAAATATGCAAAAAGAATTCAAATATGGAGAAGGAAATTAAAATGGCACACTACAGGAAAAAAAAAAAACAAGCACAAGAAAAGGCAGACATGGAGGAATTGAGAAACAAAAAAGATATAAGACATATAGAAAACAAAAATCAAGATGACAAAAATACCTTCTTTCTTAACAGTAGATACTTCAAATGTAAATAGACTAAACTCTCCAAATAAAAGCCAGGGATTGTCAGAATGGAAAAAATAACATAATCCAACTATATGTTGTTTACAAGTGACTCACTTAAAATTCAAAGACACAAATAGGTTGAAAGTAAATAAATGAAAAAAATATATTCCACGCAAATAGTAACCAAAAGAGAGCTGGGGTGGCTATACTTGTATCAGAACAAAAGAGACTTTATGTCACAAATCATAACAAAAGACAAAGAAGAACGTATATATTGATAAAAAGATGTCTACAAAGAGTATATAACAATTAAATAACAACAGAGCCCCAAAATTCACAAAACAAACTCTGACAGAATTGAAGGGAGAAAACACTTTCTATAATAATAGATGTATGCTTCAATATCCTACTTTCGATAATGGACAGAACATGGAGATAAAAGGTCAGTAAGAAAACAGAGGACTTGACCACCATAAACAAACTAAATCTAACAAACACATACAGAAAATTCCACCCAATAATAGCCAAATACGTATTCTTCTCAAGTGCACATGGAATCTTCTTCAGGATAAACTATATACTAACCCACACAAAAAAATCTCAGTACATTTTAAAAGACTGAAATTATACAAACTATCTTCACTAAGCACAATGGAATAAAACTAGAAATCAATAACATAAGGAAAACTGAAAAATTTACAAATATATAGAAAATAAACAATACAGTATTGAACAACCAATGGGTAAAAGAAGAAATCACAAGGAAAATTAGAAAATACTTAAAGGCAAATGAAAACAAAAATACAAGATATTAAAACTTACAAGATGCTGCAAAAGCAATGCTTACAAGGAAATGTATAGCTATAAATGCCTACGTTACAAAGGAGAAAGACCTCAAACCAATAACCTAACTTTACACCATAAGAAACTAGAAAAAGAGGAGTAAACCAAACCCACAGATAGCAAAAGGAATGAAATGATAAAGAATAGAATGGCTATTAGTAAAATAGAGAATAGAAAAACAATAGAGAAAAGTAATGAAACCAAAAGTTGTCAATAAAAAAATCAGCAAACTCAGCAAACCTTTAACTACATTAACTAAGAAAAAAGAAGGAAGACTCAAATTACTGAATCAGGAATGGAAGTGGGGACGTTACTACTAACGTCACAGAAATAAAAAGGATTATAGGAGAATACTATGAACAATTTTATGCCAAAAAATTAGATAATGAAGAAGAAATAGAAAACCTGAAGGAGTAGAAAACCTAAGACAAGTAGAGATTGCATCAGTAAAGTAAAAGCTCCCAACAAAAAAGCCCAGAATCATATGGCTTCACTGATGAATTCTACTCATTACCTAAAGAAGCATTAACACCAGTCCTGAAACTTTTCTAAAAAATTGAACTAGAGGGGACACTTCCCCAATCACCTCATGAGGCCAGCATTAACTCGATACCAAAGCCACTTATCCCAAGACAGGAAACCAACAGACCTGTGTCACCTATGAATATAGATGCCAAAGTCCCCAACAACATACTCTCAAACCGAATCTAGCAAAATATTAAAATCAAATGAGGTATGTTCCAGGAATGCAGCAGTGGTTCAGTATATAATGATGTAATACACTTTATTAATAGAATGAAGGGAGGAAAACGTAAGATCATCTCAATTAATGCAAAAAATAAAAACACCTCTTGACAAAATTCAACATCTTGTTGTGATTAAGAAATCACTTAGCAAAATACAAATAGAAGGGGATGTTATTAACTTGATTAACAATATTTATCAAAAACCCAGAGCTAACATCATACTCAATGGTGAAAAATTGGTAGCATTTCACCTAAACTCAGGAACAAGACGAGGAAATCCACTTTCACCACTTCTGTTCAATATTGTGTTGGCAGTTCTAACCAGAGCAATTAGGTAAGAGAAAGAAATTAGAGACATCCAAATTGGAAAGGAAAATATAAAACTACTTACTGACAAATAACAAGATCTTATATATAGAAAATCCTGAAAAAATTCACCAAAATCTATTAGAGATAATTAACAAATTTAGCAAAGTTGCAGCATACTAGATCAAGATACAAAAGTTGGTTGTATTTCTATACACTAGCAATAAACCATCTGTAAAGAAAATCGAGAAAACAATTTTGTTTACAACAGCATCTGAAAAAATAAAATACCTAGGAATAAATTTAACCAAGGGCATGAAAGACTTGCACACTGCAATTGTTTCACTACAAAACATTGCTGAAATGAATTAAAGACGTAAATAAGTGTAAAGATGTCCTATGTTCATGGACTGGAAAACTTAATATTGTTAAGATGGCAATACTCTCTATAGATTCAATACAGATTTAATACAATCCCTATTAAAATTTTAATGCCCTTTTATGGAGAAATGACAAATCCAATTCTCAAGTTCATACAGAATTGCAAGGGACCTAGAATAACCCCTCCCCCCCCAAAAAAAATACTGAAAGAAATGACTTAATGCTTCCTGATTCCAAACTTACTGCAATCGTTTTCTTAAAGTTTATATATTTCTTCAAAGGGAATCCCAGGAGGAGCTTTTGATGCAGCCTTTCAATGAGCCCTAACCCTAAGCTGCCGCAGAGGAACAAGACCTCGTAGGTCCTAGGCACCATTCCCGGTGGTGACCCCCAGCTGGGTGGGAAGCATTTGTTAGTGAGGCTTTTTGAAGCCTCTTCACAGTAAAGCCGCACTGAATGTCCTTTGTGCTGTGTTTTCTGGGCTGTTTTACACTGTTTTCTGGGAAGTCATCCACTGACAACAGGATTGCTTTAGAGAAATGATCAAAGAAACCATCGCTAATGGTATGGGCTTCATTTCTGAGCAGCAATAATAGGCCTTCCAGTCCGCGGTATTGTAGGAAACTGTAAGTAATGCTGTGTTCCTTTGATCACCAGCTCTTAATTCCGATCTTATTTACTTTTCAGAAACGAGCACTTGACAACAATGGTAGGGATTCTAAACCACTTATGTTGGTAGAAAATCTGTATTTTAAAATGGTATTTTAGCCTGTATGCATCTACAGGTTTGCCCTCCAACTGAACTGTTACATTTTTTGAAACCATGTAAATGTTTTTGGAACTGTACCCACAAAAACACTGAAGTCTGGAGAGTCAAATTCCCCTGGCAGGGACTGTGACGGGCAGAGCAATTCCCAGGGGCCATAATGTTGCTTTACCTTTTAGTTTCACGCATGAGATATAAATAACCCTCTGAACTCTGATCAGTTGCTGCTTTTGTAAATTCTCATTATAAATTGGGAGCGAGGTGGTTCAAAAGCCCATGGGAAATTCATGCGCCTTCAGAACGTTGTGCCTGTCATAATATGATGAACTCTGAAAACGCTTTGTTAAAACACGTGTAATGGTTTCACGTGTGAGGTAAACCATAGCATATAAGCCTACGCCGTCCTGATTGGCTCTACCCACTTCTGTGACACTGCATTTCTGTTTTACAGTAGGATGCATCAGCCACTGCTGCAAACACATCTTTGTAAAAATTGGGCAAGTTTGTCTCTATCTTACATTAGAGACGGGGAATACATTAAACTCACCACTTGCTGTCCTCTGAGTGAGCACCCAGTGAATCTTGGTCCCACCCTTCTGGAAAACGACAAAACCCAAAACACCTGCCATAACAGCAGTGTGGTGTTTGAACCTGTCCCACCCCTCAGCCGCACCCATTTAAAGCATATGTTATTTCCTTGCAAGTCTTTGTATGCCGCATTGTATTCGTGCTATTTCAAGGCAGAAAATGGCCAGGTCTCTGTGCTGTGAGTTTGACATGGTGAGATGATTTGTGGGCAGCCCCAGACAAACAGCCAGCCCCGCAGGTGAGTGCGCTCGACAGTCAGGTGCCTTCTCGTCCCCCAGGAGCAGTGTGAGGAGGGGAGCTCCACGCCGGCGTGCCCACAGCCCCCAGCCACCTCAGGCTGTCACTCTCTGCATGCCAGCCAGCTCTACATCGACAAAACAGTCCACTGTTGCCCCCAACACCAACTTTATCTGATGTGGCCCTAGTCTACGACAGGTTTATCATGGAAGGAATTCCAAATTAATTCTTAAAAACAAAAATACCACCAATCTACTTCTTAACAAAAGACAAACGTGCCATCAGGTGAGAGCTGGAAATGGGAAGGGAGATGGTGTCCGCAGGTCACCCCGCTCTGCGGGGCTGTGTCTCACTATGGCGAACCAGATCCACAGCAGGTCCAATGTCACTTAGGAATATCTCAGAATTTTATTTTAATTTTTATAGCTGAGTAAGTGAAGTGAGCAGGCACAGAAAGAAAAACACTGCATGATCTCACTCACATGTGGAATCTAAACAAAACAAAACAAAGCAAAGCAAAACAAAACAAAACCCCAACAAATAAAAGGGGTTCTCATAGAAGTAGAGAGTAGAATAGTGGTTACCAGAGGCTAGGAGGGGGGATGGGGTGGGGAGGTGGGGGAAGTGGATTAAGGGGTACAAAGTTACAGGCAGACAGGAAGAATAACTTCTGGTGTTCTAGGCTGACTAGAGCTAATAATATTATATCGTATATTTCTAAATAGCTAGAAAAGAGGATCTTGACTATAATCATCAAAAATAAAAATGTTTAGATGATGGCTAGTGAATCGTTGTACAATATGTACATGCATCAAAACAACACACCATACCCCACAAATATGCACAATTAGAAAAATAAAAAATAAATAAAAGTAAAAAATAAAAAAAAAAAGAATACCTCCAGTGGCCTCCAGACTTTTTGTTGCACTGACATTTGGATGTGTAAAAACTGTTCAGAATAACTAGACCGGGATAACTAGTCAAACACACATTGTTTAACTCACCGTCCTGGGAGCTGATCCTCAGGGCTCATGTTTACAGTGGAGAAGAAGCTTTGGGAAGGACCACCATGATTTCCCCCAAATTCTGGTGTTCAGGGATCATTTGCAGATTTGAAAACATACAGATTTCTTCTGAGGTCAAAATTTGCAATGACAAAACCCTCTAAGGTGTTCTCTACTGCTGTTTTCAAAAGACCGAAAAGAGAAATCTTGTCTTCATGAAAGGATTCCAGTCTAATCAGGCAGACCCATGACGTTGGCATGAGCGTCTGAGGGTCAGAGTGGTTGGCTGGATGGGTTCCCACCTCACACAGAATCTTCAGAGATTCACCGACCCCCACTTGCCATGCCACGAGATGCACTAGTATAAACCCCACCATGAAACCCAAACAAGCAGAACATTGGGCCAAGAATCTAAAGAGGGCGTTGTGTGACTCAGTCACCCACAAGTTACTGAGTAAGCTTGATCTCAGCTCAACATGTGCAAAGCAGGACCACGAAGCCTGAAACCCGGCAGCTCAGACACACGCTCTGCAGCCACCGTGGTCACTTCTCAAACAGCGTGGGCTCGCCCCATGTGCACGTCGCTGTAAGTTCAACCCCTGAGAATCCCATGAAACAATGGTTCTCTTGGCCACAAATGATCGTTTTTTCCAAGTTTACAGCACGTTTGCTTCACAGAACCCACATTAGTGAACTCACTCTCAAATATGGGAAAATGTGGTAAACATCTCCCCTTTGCTCCAGGCATGTGTTCCAGCCATGGAAGTAAATACATGCTCTGAGTCAAAATAAAACAATGCGAAGGACATGAAACAAACTTATGGGGCCACCATTATGCTGTGGTGTCTTGGCTTGCATATGCTTTTGGCTTAGGGATGTGATAAATAGATAAACAATAGCCCTGAAAAGCAGAGCTTATGAGCAAAACTAAATCGAGACATTCTGAGGCCACACGCTACATCCCTACATCGGGTATAGGATGCTTCGTGCTGTGAAATAACATTATCGAAGGGAGAAACACCTTTAACGTGCCACCTTGCATATCAAGTGAAAGACAGTGAGAAGGAGAGACCAAAGATGGGGAAGGACGGATGAAGAGGAAACAGTCAGGGACTAGAAGAGCAGCGGACGCTCTGGCTGGGAACCTGTCCCGGGGCAAAGCCCCTGTCGCCCGCTTTCCCAGAGGCCCTCACTCTTCAGTTAAGCTCTTGCTTAAAAGCCAAGATTTTCTTTAAAACGATGTCTCCACACCAAAAGGAGCAAGTGTGGTTTAGACGTACCGTGAGCTACGCGTTTGTTTTTTCAAGCATACCCTACCGTGGGGGTTTTTCTGCTACCAGCCAAGACTGACCTGCAGAGCATCTTATTCCTAAAGAGAAAAATAATATTTTAAAAAGTCAACTAGCCATCAATTATATCAAGAGCATTATTTTAAAAATTTTATTTATTTAGTGTTTCAATTTGAAACCACTTTGGACTTACACACGAGCTCCACAAATAGCCTGATGGATTCCTGTTTCTGCTTCATTCAGCTTCTCCAAGTATGAGCATCTGTAACCACAGCACAATGGTCAAAGCGGCAAATTAACAATTAACAACAATACTATTAAGTAATCTGTACACTTTATTCAGCTTTTCCCAGTTTTCCCACCAATGCCCTTTGGTCCAGGATCCAGTCCACGATCACACTTGGCACTGGGTGTGTCCTGTCTGCTCAGGCACCTCCAGTCTGGGATGGATCCTCAGCCTCTCTGTGTCTTTCGTGACTTGGACACTTGTCTGGTAATGCTGTGGAATGTTTCTCAAATGTTCTGTGGGTTGTGTCAGGAGAATCTGTGGTTCTAAGAAATCACATTTCCAGACAGCGCCATGTCCCCAGGACGTGGGCTGGGACTGAACTTGCAAGTGGCCGCTGGCTCCTGCCTTGGATGTGGGGACCCTGCGAGCAGGACAAAATGCCCAGACCCCTGACCCCTCTGTCCAGCCTCCCTCCCGTGGTGCTCTCTCTCTTTATATAGACATGTCCCAAGTGTTCCCTCGGGTGGTCCTTGCTTAGCCTGTCCTCCAGCCACCACCCAGTAACCTCCTTTCTCTCAGAGTGAGATGATGAGTGAATGAATGGATGAGCAGCATCTGCACAGCCCTCGGCTCTGCACTTCCATCCGCACCATAACCACAGTCCCCGTGGCCCCCTCTCTCCTGCCCCCTCCCCTCAGTCACCTGGTTGAGCCGTTCTGGTCCCTGCACCTGTCATGCTGCCTCTGGGCGGCTTCCCTATGCCCAGCCCTGGGCACCGCCGCCGCTGTCTCTGGACCTTCCTTTTGCCTTGCATTCCCCATGTCCTCCTTAGAGTCTTTTCTGTGGGCTGCATCTTCCAGTGATGATGAATGGGAAAGGGGCTCCTTCTTTGCTTCTCCTAGAGGAGGGAGCTCCTTTCACCCTCCCCACAAAGATGGGCTCATGGTAGGAGCCCTTCCAGCTTCCTCTGCACCAGGCTCACTCCTCCCTTCAGTGGGGAGCTGTCACCACAGCAACACTGTGGTGTGCTCACAGAGCACGTCCCCTCTTCCTCCTCCCACCCGCAGCCTGGCCCCCTCCCTGTGAATACCAGGGTGAGTGAGGCTGAGGCTGCGCTCACTGCAGAAAGCACTCTCATCATCGCGTGCTTGCATGGCACTCAGGAGCAGACTCCACCACACACTGCAATCCAGCGTCCCTGGAGAGGCTGACCCAAGGACCCTTGTCTGGCTATTCCATCCCTGGCCCAAAGCTCCACTGGTTAGAGCTCAGAGTGTGGCACTGCTCCCAAACCTCCGGAGCCTGTCCCCCCCGAACACCACCCCACCTCCTCTGCTGCAGAGAACGCCCCACCAGACCTCTCAGCCAAGCTCCCGACGTGACCTGACACACTGCTAAGTGCTGAGGGCAAGCCCAGGGCTCCCTGAGCTCCAGCTCTGCACCTTCCACTGCAGGGTGCAGGCACCTCCAGAATGTACCACAGGGTCTCAAAAATCAATGTGAAAAAAAACCAAATTAATTGTATCATGTTGAATTCTTCTGGTTACAAGTGAGAGAAACCCAATTCTGTCAACTAGAGAAAGAAGAAGACTGTTTTGCAAGGAGATTTGCACATCCACTCAACAGTGGGAAAGGTTGGGATTAATCTAGGGCTCTCAGGAACCAGAGCACAGACAGGGCTCTCTCTTCCCCCTTATTTCTTCTGCACATTAGCTCAGGTTCTCCCACTGCAGACCAGCTCCCAACATGGTAGGGACTAGACTGACTCTGTTCCCTAGTTCTGGCTTCAGAAGATCCCAGAGAGGGACTCTGATCCAAAGATGAACAATGACCCAATTCAGGGTCAATCGGCTATAGCCACAGGGACAAAGTACTGGGCACAGCCACGCCCCCCTCCAATCCCCTGTACATCAGAGAGGAGGTTGCTAAAGGCCAGAACTCCAGCCTGTTGGTGTCCACTACAAATCATCACCTTTCCCCTCAAACCTAGTTCCAAACTGTGCTGGCTACATGCTGTCTGTAGGCTGATAAATGCTAAATTCACAGCTTCCACCCTAGCTGCCAGTGTGGCCTCTCCCTGGTCTCCTGCAGGCAGTCCAACACTCTAAAACCAACCTGCTGATTCCTCCCATCTCCATGTCTAATTGCTAGCAAGTTTTGCCAGTTCTACCCCCAAAATATATGCAGACCCCAGCCACTTTCCATCGAGTCTGCTCATGCCCACCCCTAGTCTCCATTGTCAAAAAGCAGCCTGAGGAGGCAGATTAACCCAGCCCTTCTCCTGTGTGAGCTCAACAAAGCTGCAAGAATTCAGGCTCACACAGACTCGCCCCAGAACCAAGTCTGTGAGTGTATGACTTGCTTTTACCATTTCGATGGGAAGCCTCCCATCTCACATGGCTGCTTTTTGACAAAATATGTCCATGTATCCCCAGATGAGAAAAAGCATCTGTTACCTCTGCCTCCTGAAAGGAGAAAGTACAGCAGCTTGTCAGTAACGCCTCAGGCGAGGAACCTGTGTCTCGTGCTACTTGGCAACCATTAAAATAAGAATAGATTCAGGCAAGAATCATCACTGAATAGTAACATCACTGGGTGGAATTTGGGTATGTGTGTGATATTTAGTTTCCTAGTATCTATCCATAGATTACTTACTAGCCAAGGGCAGAAGACACCTTTCTAGTAGACAATTCTGGATGACATCATCTTAATTAAGTGACCACACCCAAACTGTGAGACAGTCTAGAAAACAATGGCCCCGAGCACTTCAGAAGTGTCAGCTTTTTGGGAAACAATGAAAGGCTAAGGATTGATCTAGACTAAGGGAGCCTAAGGGGACAGGACATCAAAATGCAACCGATAACCCTATATCAGATCTTGGACTTGGGACAAAAAAGTTGCTTTTAGGGCAATTTTGGAACAATCAGCAAAATCTGAATATTCACTTACTGTGTATTAGATAACAGTATTTTATCAATGTTAAATTTTCTAAATTTGATAATTGCACTGTGATTATGCCAAATTGTTCTGGTTATTAGGAGATGCACACTAACTATAGGTGAAGGATCGTGATCTCAGCAACTCACAGCAAATAATTTTTTTTAAAAAGAATAATCAAGTGGAGGGATGGACAGAGCTAGAGACAGAGACAGAGACAGAGACAGAAACAGAGACAAAGACAAGGACAGAAACAGAGAGCGCCCAAGGTGGGTAAGTGCAGGCGGTGGGACGTAGAGATGAAGGGCACAGTGCCATCAACTTGTAATATTCTTGCAACTTTTATGTAGGTTTTGGATGTTTTCAAGATGAAAATGAAAAAAATAACTTCCTGAGAGAAGTTGAAGGGAGAATACTTTCTTTCTAAAATTATAACTATTTAACAGTAATATGTGCTTTTTGTAAAAATATTTGACGTGATTCAAAAAAACGAAAGCTGACCTGTTGCCTCAGCACACACACTCAGCACAGCACACATGCAGAGCAAATGCAAAACTAAATATACTTCTTTGTCATGCTTTTTTCACCTGGTATTTACAAGCACAATTTCTCAGAATTTAATTTTTCCTAATGATTTGAAATTGCTTATTGCTTTACTTTATTAGATACAGTATTTTTCCATTTATTGTGTTCTTACTGTAGAGATCAGCAATTTGATATTAAGAAAAATGTTGTATAGTTCTTCTAACTATTATTTCTTTAATTATTTTTTAAAAATGTGCTGATACTATAATGGGCACTGGAGGTGTGTGATAGGAGTCACATGCCTGCCTTGTCCAGGCCAAGAGGAAAATGCAGTAGAAGATCATACTTGACAAGAACAAACAGCAGATTTTATTTCTGAAATGTATTCACATATGTTCTCTCCTCCGGGTATTTTTAAAAGCAGATGTGTTCTCTCTCTCTCTCTCTCAAAAAGTGGAAAGTAAATATGGTCTAAATCTATATGCGCCTTACCTTTGCATCTGTTTAGAAACAAAAACAAACATTAAAACAAAGGCTCCGTTCTTCAGTGTTAGAACTTTTGCTGTATTTTTGTATACCGTCAAAATGATGAATCGGTCCAGGCTGTAAATCTCTCAGTTCCCTGGCAGGTCCTCCTATATCTCTTCAGTGTGTAGTTGGGTCTGCGGTTTCAAAGCCCAACATTCATTTTTCCTATAGCTCTTGACATGGTGGCCCCAGTGGGACTGTGGATGTACCTGCCAGAAAGATGCTGTTACATTGACAATACACTAACAGTTAGAACGTGTCAAGTTTCTTTAATACCAAAGTTGGTGGATACTGATGAGAGTTCCATAAAAGGGGATATAGTACAGTGTCTTCCCAGGCAGGGATGTCTCTCCCAGATGTTCTGGATCTCTGCAGGTGGGCTTTCAGCTGTGAGTGACCCCACCCAAGAGGAGTGAGGGCTCCACCAGGCACAGGAAGCCCTTTGTACACGTTCATGGGTGGTTCTATTCCCCGGCTCTCCTCCTGCCTGGCTCTTCTAGGCTGTTCCAAGCACCCCTGCTTGCACATCAGGTGCACGTAAGCACTGTGCATCCTCCCCAGTGCATTCCTGAGTGCTTTCTGCGAAATGGAGACAGAAGGTCAAGTTTGCTTCACAAGCACAGGCTCAGCGCAGCTGAGGGCCTCTTCAGTGTTCTCACCAGGCCGTGAGATGTTTTCCATTCAAATGATGAAATGGACCCTTAGAGCAGTCCTCAAGCTGTCCAGTGTTACCTCTTTGAAAATGATAAGTTGAGACACAGTGGGACAGGGTGTGGAGAGACAGGCTCACCCTACAAGGGGCGTGGCAGGTGAGAGCAGGTCCTCTGAGTCCTTGCGAGCATGCCTGGGCTCCTGGAAAAGCAATGAAATTATATTTTCAAAATATAATTATATTTAAGGATTATTGTTCAGGTTTGAGGCCCCCAAATCATGCTTCCCTCACAAGAAGGGGCAAAAACTTTGTTCCATCCTTTGGTAGGACAGAAACTGTCAAAGAATAACAAAGACATCTTGTCGGTTATCATCAGCTGTCTACTGGTGTACAAGTGAGAGACATCAGTCAGTTTTATCAGTGTTATCTAACAAAGGAAAACAAATGTACGTAAGATCAAAAGCAGAGAGGGAAGACAGGTGCAGACAGTTTGCGTGTGTCAGGATAAAATTTGCTGTCAGCTGGCAGAGGGATCAGTGAGGAGCAGGTCAACCAGTGGTACCAGTGAAAATGCCCTCGTGTGTGTGTGGACTTGGTGGAAACCTTGCAGCTAGCCTGGTGCATATATGACAAGCTGTCCCTACATCTGCCAGTGTCCTGTTGGCACCTGCACTGTGAGGTCAATTCTGCCCATGTCGCTCACCAGGATTTCTCACCACGAGGCTGAGGCAGCGAGTGCCACACGGCAAGGCTCGCTGCTGTCCTCCCTAGGAGGGAAGGGGTCTGTGCACAGAAGGGAGTCACACCAGGAGGTGACTCAAATATAATCTGGCTCCTTCTTGAATTTTTTGTACTGGACCAAAGTATTCTTGTGGCTCTTAACAGAACTGCATTTGCTGTAAAGCCAGATTAAACAAAGTCACAGACAGTGCCCTATGGACTCACGGTCTGGGGAGAAGGGTCTCCCTCATTCCAGGTGGGCAGAATTCAGCCTTGCACTGGAGAGCCGGCACTGGGGAGGCCCGGTGTAGAACTGCTCACGTCAGCAGCACCAGCGGCCAAGGAGTTTCCTTGACCATGGAAGAGGGCTCAGGAGCTGCCCGTGCACTGGGGAAGGGAAAGGACTGTGAGACCAGACTTTTGGCAGCTCTCCCAAAGCAATGCTTCTGATAACCGTACCCTTAACTAGCCCTCAGGTCCAGAAGAGACTTGGGTTTCAGGGTACTTGGTTGATTTGACCTGAGAATTGCTCTGTTATTCTAGAAGGCATTTTTCTCACTACTGAATTTGGGCTATTAGATCACATCATCATAAACAAATTCTGGTATAACTTGGTACTTTGGGACAAGGAAATATCCTCATACTGTAGCCACATTAGTCTGAATTAGAAATACATCTGCCAGTGTCCTGCTGAACTTGTCAGTCTGGCCACAAACCATCTCAGATGCACAAAGCTTTGGAATTGGAAACAGCACAGGCATTATCTAGTGCAAGTGTGTGCTTTACAGATAAGGGAGCTGAGCTCCAGGGAGGTGCAGGGGTATCACTCCCAAGTTATTTGATGAGTTAAGAGCTGAAACTACAGCTGCATTCCAGATCTGATTTGCAGCTGAATTATCTATAAGCAGTATGTGATTGCCTCCCTATTTATTGCTAAATAATTGTCTCTTTCTCAATAAATGACTGTGCTTGGGACATTCATGCATTTCAGCCACTTTTTAGAATTATTATTGTGGTAACACTTATATAGTATATAGCGTAAGATTTACCACTGTAACCACTTCTAACTGCGCAGTTTGGTGGCATCAAGTGTGTTCAAATTGTTACACAACTGTCAGCACCATCCGTCTCCATTTCTCTTTTCGTCTATAAAACAGAAACTTGGTGCCCATTAAACACCAACTCCCTGTTCCCCTGCCCCTCAGCCCCTGGCAACTACCATTCTGCTTTCAGTCTCCATGAATTTGACTACTATAGGGACTTCAGAAAAGTGGGACCTGCAGTATTTGTCCTTTTGTGACTGGCTTATGTCACTGAGCATAATGTCCTCAGGGTTCACCCGCGTTGTCGCATATGCCAGAGTTTCCTTCCTGTTTCAGGCTGAATAACATCCGTCATGTGTGTGTACACTGCCTTGCTTATCCATTCATCCACTCATGAACACTTGTGTTGCTTCCACCTTCCCTATTGTGAATACTTGCAATGCTGCTATGAACATGGGTATACAAGTATCTGTCAGAGTCTCTGCTTTCACTTCTTTTGGGTGTATACCCCGAAATGGAATTGCTCGATCATATGGAGATTCTGTTCTTATATTTTTGAGGAGCCTCCATACTGTTCTCCACGGCGGCTGCACCATTTCACCCTCCCACCCGCAGGGCACAAGGGCTCTGACTTCTCCACAGCCTCACCAACACTTGCGAATTCTGTTTCTGTCTTTTTGATAAGAGCCATCCACATGGCTGTGAAGTGGTATCTCCTTGGGTATTGGTTTACACTTCCCTAATGACGGGTGGTGCCGGGCACCTTCTCATGGGCTCAGCCTGCAGGAATGCAATTTTCCTGCGGTCATCTGTCTGTCTGTCTGCACAGGTGGCTGCGTGTTGGCAGCAGAGCAATGGGAGAACTGTGCTCGGAAGCGTCCATCTGCCTGAGGGTGAGTTTGAAGCTGAAGACTGAGAGCTGCAATCCTCAGTTCCCTGTGGCTGAGAGAAATGCGAGGCTTGGTGGAAAGCATTTCAATCCGGGAGGCTGGTTTTGGTGAGGACCGGCCAGAGTGCTCAATCCTGACTGTGCTTCTCTCCCTCAGAGCTGACATCCAGCCGGGGCAGGTCCTCAGCTTGAATGAGCTTCCTCTCCATCTTACTGCAAGCCTAGTTCTCCCCCCAGCAAACCACGTTGTGCATATGTCAGTACTGCGAGAACACATGTGTCATTAAATTGAAGGTACACACTAGCCTCGGGCCCCTCCAGCTCTGTTTTGGCACTCATGCATTCACAGGTGATAAAATCAACCCCGAAGGCACAAGTGAAGTCCAAGCTCCTCTTCCTGGGAGTCAGTGCCGCCACAGTCGGGCTGTGACCCCTGTCCTTCCGTGTCTGTCTGTCAGCTATCTTGTCTCCCTCCCTCCTCCCCTCCTCCCCTCCCCTGCCCGTCGCTTCCTTCCTTCCTTCCTTCCACCTTTCCTTCCACCTGTCCACTGAACCACCATTTATTTTCCTACCCCTGGACTTCTGTGCCCCCTTCCCTAGCACTGAACCATCTCCCCTTCTCAAGTTACCTGGTCTAACTGTCCTGTGCATACTCGAGTCGCCCCTCCCTCGGTACCTCGCAGGCCATTGAAGGAGCTGCTGTCCCAGGCTCCTTAGGCTCCACTTGGCTGTTGGGACACACGGTGGTAAAGCACTCTCCTCCTTTCCA
Source organism: Cynocephalus volans (assembly GCF_027409185.1). Classification (NCBI taxonomy): domain Eukaryota; kingdom Metazoa; phylum Chordata; class Mammalia; order Dermoptera; family Cynocephalidae; genus Cynocephalus; species Cynocephalus volans. Next base: position 152,078,322 of record NC_084468.1, read on the forward strand.
TTTCAATTTCCTTGCCTCCGGCAGAAGACTGCAGACTCCCGAGGCGGATATGACCTGTCACTCACTGAGAGAAAAGGCAAGCAGAAAGGGCCCCAGCCTCAGGGCACAGACTTGACCCTCACGTGCAGCCATGCTGCACACTAGCTTTGTGGCCTGGGCTTGTTTTCCTCCTCAGCTGATGAGAAGATGCTTTGCTACTAGATTATTATTGCAGATTCCTGCCCCAATACCTATGACATTCTTATTCCATATAGTGTGACTCCAGCTTCATATACCTGTATCATCTGGTGAGGTTCTTGGCCTCTGTGCTCCTGAGCTACTGGCTACAAGGCATGCACAAAGCATGTCCCTGTAACATCAGCTCTGAAAGCTGTAACCACACAGCCAAAGTCCAGCGTCCAAATGGGTATTTTATATGTACTTCTGTCCTATAAATAACCCTAGTTTCTGGTGCTTAGAACACATAAACTAATCTGTGTCTTTATTATGTGGTACACATGCAGACCAAAAGAACATGTGCTTTCCAGGAAAGCCAAGAACAATGTGTTCCGTCTTTAAAAGTATGTACAGGTGCTGGAAACAATTCCTCCTTATTTAGAGGGAGAATCATTTAGGTTTGAATTAGGAGGCATCAGAAAAAATTCAGTCAATTAATTTTAGTGACCTGAAAATGATAGTTCAACCCTATTTTCCAGGTGTACTCTAGAGTAATTTATTTTCTTGCAAATAATATGCTCTTCTGTCATCTAAATTCTTTTTTCTCAGTAATTTGCTCAGTTCCTGAAGAAAGAATGGGGTTTCCTGCTTGGAGTTTCCTCCCTGTGCAGGCTCCTACGGGGGCTTCTCAGTGCCACTTATTGGGCGGGATTGGGGTTCTGCCAGTATCAGTGATTCCAGAGCCTTAGCACCCATGCCCTCTGGATTCACTCAGCAGAGCCCGATCCTCGTGTCTCTTTGGACAGCCTCACCTGAGCATCCCTGCATGTTAGCAGCTTGAGAATGCAAGGAAAGTCCCAGGAGTCCTGGGCTCCAAGTATAAAGTTACACCCTGCCCTCAGGGGTCAGTTTCCCCAAAACTCTCCATTTCACAATGGGGGCACATACAGGGTTTTGTTAGTTTTCTATTGCTGCTATAACAAATGACCACAAACTTAGTGGCTTAAAACAACAACAAAAATATCATTATCCTACAATTCTGTAGGTCAGAAGTCCAGCATGGGTCTCCCTGGGATAAAGTCAGGGCATCAGCAGGGCTGAGTCATTCTGGAGGCATGAGGGCAGGATTCGCCTTCTGCCTTTCCCAGCTCCTGGAGGCTGCTGCATTCCTGGGCTCACGGCCCTTCCTTCAAAGTCAACAAGGTCGCATCTCTCTTGTTAGAAAAGTTCAAAATTAATTCTTTCAGTAGCTTGTTTTGTCTTTAAAACACAACCTGCTTATTGTGTCAGCTTTACTGATAATCAACTGTTCTGCACTTCGGCTTCTGTAAACTGTGCTTGCTTATCGCAATAGCTACATGAATACTAAGAAATGAAGTGTATTACTGTACTAGCTACATGAATGCTGAGAAAGTGAAACCCAAAGCCTGGAAGAGCTTGCCTATATAAACCCTGTAAGACCTAAACTTGGGGCTCAGATCTTGGAAGTGCTAGCTCATCTGGGCCCACCAGCATAATAAAATACCTGACTCTCCAGCCCTCTGAGTACTGACTGCTTCTTTGTCACGTCTGTTCCATAACACTCTGACCACAGCCAAGACAGGTTCTCTGCTGTGGAGGATTCCTGTGATCACATTGGGCACCCTTGGGCAACCCAGAATCATCCCCCCATCTCAAGACCCTAATCTCACTGGCAAAATTCCTCTTGCCTTGTTAGATTGCATCCCCAGATTCGGGCATTAGGATATGGGCATCTTCGGAGGCCATTATTCTGCCCAGCATAGTGGTGGAGAGACAGGTGGGCAGGGCTACCCCTAGCTGCCACTGTCCCTGTGTTTCCGACTTTTATCCAGGTCTGGTCCGTGTTTGTCTTCTATCCCAAAGCTTCTTGCTGCTACTGCAGTCCATGATTTTCATAAAAAATCTTGTTCTCCTGCCTCTGGGTGTGGTTTTTCTCTTCACTAGATACTTCAGAGCCAATTTTTCCAAATCTACACTCCCCAAAGGAGAGATTTTAGCAATCCCTGAGGCCAGCTGTCAATGCACTGCTGTCCTGTGATACAGAGCTCAACCAGAATTCTCCAAGCCCTTTTTTTGTTAGGAGAGGAGAGAACCTGCCTCTGTAACTTTGTACACCAGAGCACTTCTAATTATTACAAGTTCAATAAATTTGCATTAAAATCCAGAAACTTCAAGGACATTTCCTGATCTAAGAGTACCTTGAAAAGTTCACAGTAAGATTCATATTATCTTTTCTTTTTTTCGAAGTACCCTTGTATAACGCTCAGAATGTATTTGTTGCTCAAATACGTTAATGACTGCAAGTTATTGTGAATTCAGTAATGATGATAGGAGTTTGCATTTTTAAAATAACAATGGCATCCACATGATCTGAAGTAGTACAGGCACGGGTAAGGGGTGTTAGTTATTTGTTCTATAGGTGTGTGCATGAATTTGTGGGCATCAAAGATGACTCCATGACCTTATATACAGGCTTCACCTGAGGGTGGCAGATGGTGTCCCTGGTTGTGTCCTCCTCCTGGGCCCCTCAGAAATTGGCCTTAATATTGCAGGCTTTCCCAGACTCTCTCCAAGGAAAAGAGACCATGCTGTCTACACAGGAACAGTTTGGGACAGAGCAGCTGTGCAGTCGTGGCCCTAAGCCTGTGGAGTGTGGCACGGGGCAGCTCCCACATGGGTTCAGGGTCTCCTCCCATTGCCCATCTCAGAAGAGGGGCCCATCTGCACCTTCACAGTAGTGAGTATCCCAGAGAGGAGGAGCAAGTCCCCAGCCTGTGGGGAGGACAAGGAGCTGATCCTCCCTCACCCCTGACAGTTGAGATCCACCCACACATGAGCTGTCTTTCCTGGTGGGGAGTGCCCGCTCGGCCCCACTGTGATCTCTGCTCTCATGCTCCGAGCCCCACTTACCTTGTCTAACTCTTGATCTCTCCCTTTCATTTGCAGAATGGTCATCTCAAGGCAATTTCTGTGAACTGATATTTTCAAGAAACCTGTGAGAAGTTTTACTGTTCTCCACTCTTCTATGTCTCAGTCAATTTAGCTTTTTTTTTTGTCCTCTTGGTACCTCAACTCCACCCATTCTCTTCTGAGAACCCATTATGGGCTTGACGTGAAAAATGTGCTTCAGTTAAAGCTATGAACTTATACTATATATTTTATTTTGCTTTTTGATGTAGTTGCCACTAGGCCAAGTAAAGCTATAGCAGATTCACAAGGCCTCTTATACAAACAGTTCACCCATAAGTTTACATTTGCTTGAGATTATTTTCCTGCCTCTGCAAGACAGAGTTTTTGTGAGTCTTAGCATTTGGTAATAGATAGGCCCACTCAGTGCCTCCACTTTGCCCTTGCAGTACTGCCTCGGGGGTGGGGCATCCAACTGAAATACTTTTCAGTCTTCATTCTTAATTACACTTCCCCATAGACGTAGGGTGCTTCCTCTCAGCCTGTGTAGTTTTAACAAATGGAGCATTGGTTGAAGCCTACCAGTGAAGGAAAAGCTCCCGAGGGATCTATTAATTTGCCTGCTTCTACTTAACACCCATTACACCCATCCAGGTTAATCTGGACGTATTTTAAGGGTATCGCGGTACTTTTCACTCAGGTGTAAATCCTCACCAGACAGTGCACATTAATGAAAGTCTCACCTGGAAGTTATTCAGGAGGTCTGTGATCATTTCACAGGGCACCAGGAGAGGTAAGTAGAAAACTGAGATCCAGCAAGGCTAAATGACTTGCCCAACAGCATAGCAAATCAACATGAGCCATGGCTAGATGCATCCTCCAGAAATAAGTTCAGTCCCTGCTGTGGTCTAAACATCTATGTCCCCCCAGATTCACATGTTGAAAATCACCAAGGTGATGGCACTGGAACGTAGGGCCCTAGGGAGGTGATTAGGTCATCAATGAGAGCAGTGCCCTTATAAAAGAGGCCCAAAGGAACTGGCCAGCCTTCTCTGCCATGTAAGGACACAGCAAGACTGCGCCATCTATGAAGCAGAGAGCAGCCGTTGCCAGACACTTCCCAGCCTCCAGAACTATGAGCAATAAATTCATGCTGTCTATGAATACCTGGTCTAAGTTATTTTGTTATAGCAGCACAAACAGACTAAGACAGCCCCCTTTCCTGCATAAGTTGTGGTTCCAGGGCCCTCCATGTATAGGGACCTGTTGCTCTGAAGTCAGAAAGGAACTGAGCCTGACCATCCCTCCTTAACCTCCCCCACAGCATTCCCATAGAGGACATGAGTGAGCCAAGTGAACTTCACAGTGTGAGAGGCCTGCACTGCACAAAACAAGCACTTTGCATTTGGAGTAGGTTCTGGGGCTGCTACCCTCAATTTGGAATGTTGGGCTGCTTTGGCCCCATTCATCTGAGCTCGCTCATGAGCAAGCAAGGGAGGACTGAGGAGTAAATAAATCAGTCCAACCCCAGAGAGCCGGGCCCTCCCACTTGCAGCTCTACAAGTGACATCTACAGCCCAAGGGACACATTGAGAGGTGGGGTGTTGGGGACTGCTAATGCATTTAGAATCATGGGAAATCTTTGTTAATTGTTTATTTGATTAATTTTTTTTCTCTTCAATTCAACATCAGGGAGTGCAGACACACACACACACACACACACACACACACACACACACACACACACACACACACACACACACACACACACACACACACACACACACACTTAAAGACCAGCACAACCACTGCCTTTACTGCTGATATAGAAATTAATCTGAAGACAGAAGACAGAGTACAAATAAAATAGCAGACCTATGGCTGCCATGTTTGTTTTCCTCATCAATGTTTGCTCGCTGTTTATGGTAGGCCTGTAAAATCCCCTCATAATAATCCCTCCTGTCAAAAGGCTATCATGACAACCAGCGTTACAGGGACCAAGTATTCAAGTTTCCTATAAATAAAGGCCCTAGACAACCTTACGTGTAGGATAAACCTCCAGTTTCCTCCTCTGCAAAATTAGGAAAAAAGAGACTATCTTGGGACTTATCACATCTTTGAGTATTGTATGTTTATTCAACCATCTGTCTGTTCACTCATTTACTTATTCAATGAAAATGTATGTTTCAGGCCCCTGGGCTAGGCTGGGAGGAATAGGGAAGACCAGCCCTGGGCGCCTGGTGGTTTATGATGTAGCAGGACCCATAAGACAGTTCACGGCTCGTTAGAAAACAGCAGACAAGATGACTGCCCTCACTGCAGTACAAGCCACGTGCTCTGGGGAGACACAAAATGAGAGCAGCTACTGGGAGCACAGAGAGGAGAAGGCGGATGCTGCTGGGGGCAGGGGACATGCGGGAGCCATCTGAGGAGCTCACGGCTCTCACTCCCTGGGGGAGTTGTGCACATTTTTGTTATTATCCTGATCTGTGCTCTGCTCTACAAGTGGTGGAGTCTGCCTCCCACAGGGTCCTGTGCACGGTGGTCAGTTTCAGGCACTAAAATGGAAGGTAGAAGGAACAGAAATCAACCGAATGCAGCCAAAACAATGCTCCTTCAGAAATGAGAAGAAATGGGATTTAGCAAAGAACAGAAACGAAAGGGACTTACTGAGTGAGACACCAAAGGGAGGTGACATGTTAACGTTCACATACTCTCAAAAAGACCCAGGAGAAGGCATTCTTAAACAGGAAAACCAAAGGACGACAGAAGAATGCTTTCCAATGGATTCCCATATATTATTCCAAGTAAGCGTTTTTGTCAACAAGCCAAAGGTCCATAATTTAGCATCGTATAAAAAATATGCAGGTTACAATTTATAGTACAATTTCTGTTTTCATTTTTAAAACCTTATAAACATTGTATGTTTGTATATATGTAAAAAATAAAACCTGCTAGGGCATGCACAGAAAAGTTAATCGTGGGTCTCATCCCGGTGGAAGAGAGAGGAAGGCACGATCAGGTCCATTCAGCCACAGGAAGGTGTGGGGAGTCCTGAAGAATCTTGCAGGAGCAGCCAGCCTTAGGTCCCCTGCTGTCCTCAGCCACTGGCTAGGGCTCCAGGGAGAAGCATGGCCCTGGCACGGATATGGTGACAGATTTCAGAGACAGAAGCTGGGCCCTGTCCAATTGTGCCTTCACAGTTGGAGATCTTGGTGCTGGTGCCCACCAGGTCCTCCATGGTTCCTGTGGGTCTTCTGCAGAGGGGAGGCTCAGCAGAGTGGTGAGTGGGATGGACTGTATGCCCCATTGCTATCGTGGACCTGGGTCTACCCCATTGTCCATTCACCTTGGCAGGTCTGGTGGCTTATCTGATGGGATGGTCCAAACCCATGATAATCATAATCTCCTCCAAGGTTTCTGAGAGTGCCCATCCACACTCAGGATGGAACAGGGGAGTACCAGGAGGCACTGAGTGGACTCCTGGACGTGGTGCTCTCTGCCTTACCATGTGAAAGCAGCCCCAGCTCCTTACACTGATAGGGTCATTTCCTCTGCTACCTCATGATCAGCAGCTCTGGACACATGACTACTTGGTGCCCATGGTCAAGTAGTCTTCTCTACGGGGCCAGGAGAACACAGGAACCACATCTCAAGGGTTTGTGGCTCTCTGTTGCAGATGGGATCACAGGGGCTGGGGTTGCAACTCTGGAGTTGGCCATGAGCTCCATGCTGCTTCCATTTCCACCTCTGACACCTCTGACATGGCAGCACCTACAAGCGTGCATGGCTCTCTTCAGGCCCCACCAGAGCTGGCAGCCTCTGTTGCCTGACTGAGGCTCTGCACTGACTTCTCCGTGGCTGCTGAGGCAAACTGCAGTGAATGCTGCTTCACTGAGGAGCAGTGTCCGGGCTCACCTCAGCCTCTGGCTCCTAAACATGTGATGAAGCATCCATCCCAGCCCCTTGTAGGGTCCCTGCTCTCTGGAGCACGGGAGTCCCTCTCAGCCCTCCAGTGCACTCGTCCCTCTTGTTTGTTCCATTCAATCCACATGAGTCATGATCAGCATTGGGTTCTGTGCTGTGGTCAGGCAGTAAAACCACATCACGACAGAGGCAGAGCCTTCACACATCTGTGAGGCAAACACGTCAAGGACACTGTCATCAGTGGATGAGCACCACTTCTGGCCCTCTCCCCTGATTGCACTGGCAGAGAACGTGCTGGCAGGCGGTGGGCATGCACCGTGCTCCCAAGGCCTCATTCACCTGCTCTAGCAGCTGTGATTGGGGTGATTAGGACTGCAAGTGTCCACACATAAGGGGTTCCCCTGGTTTCTGCAGGGCCAGCCTGACAGTTCCACAGAGCTGTGCCAGCTACCACCTCCCTGCACCAACAGCTCCCTCACGGGGCACTTTTCTCTGCCCCCCTTTCCCCATCTTCTGCCTAGTTAACGTGGCTTTTCATTTACTAACTTGGCTGAGGTTGGGGGGACAGGTTCAGGGGTTTTCAATTTTTCCATCTGGCCTTCCCACCATGATAGCCCTGACTTCTCAAAAATAGGACCCTAATGTGAGGGTAACTCCACCTGCTTGGTATCCAATGTCCAACAATCCACAGAGGAACTGGAGAAAGACCCCTGGGTGGGTCCACAGACCTGGCAGGCCCATTTTGAGCCAAACATGAGCCAGACCCATTTAACACTTAGCCCCCAATGTCCCCCACTCTGCCAGGAGAGCCAGATGACTCTTTGAATCTCTGAGTGTCCCTGTCAACTCAGACCTTGTCTCCAAGCGTCTTTGAGCTATCTGGTAATCCCCTCTCTGCAGCGCACCGTCACTGAGTAAGTGGCCATAGATCCCTTTGGGGAGGGCCTTGGGGAATCACCACATATGGACTGTGGTGCGGGGGGACCCTTCTCTCTAGGGACAAGCTGCCCTTTAGTCTGTGGGCTTCGAGTCTGGAAACTGGGTAGGTCTGGAAGCTGAGCAAGAGACTGCACATCTGTAGTGCATTGAATTATGTCCCCCCAAAACTCATTGATGCTTGAATTGTGTCCCCCAAGTTCTATGTATTAGAAACTTAGCCCCCACTGTGACTTTTAAGAGCATGGGAAATCCCATTATGGTAATTGAGAGGTGGGGTTTTGAAGAGGTGATTGGGTTGTAGGACTGTGCAGTAGTGAGTGGATTAAAAATGGTGGTCAGGGGCGTGGTTCTGAGGACTTTGAAAGGAGTCTGTCTGTCTTTCTCGCTTGCTCTCTCTGCTCTCTCTGCTTCCCCCATCCTGCACTGTGAGACCCCTGGGTCACTGTCTCCACCACTAGATGGACTTTGGACTTCTCAGCTTCAGAAACTGTGAGCAATAAATTTCATTTTCTTTATAAATCACCCAGTTCAGTGTACTTTGTTATAAGCAACAAAAACGGACTAATGCAGCGTCTTAGACGGGAGGCGGTCCTCAGCCCCCTGCTTCTCTGCTCCTCCTTTCTGAGCATTACTCTTGCAGATGCTGAGCTGCGCCCTGGCTGGCAGCCCTGCTCTCTTGATCCTTGAGGCATTCTGCCCTGTTAGCCACCTCTAAAATCCCCTGTAGGTTGAGCTCCCTTGGTTCCCCTCCACCCTTGACATTCATGGCTGTAACTGTGGCTTTGTGGGCTCTAGCCACTGTAACTTTGGGGCCCATCACCCCATTGTGTTATCCTCTTGTTTGGTGACTGACTCTCCTGTTGCCAACCCTGGCCTTCAGGGGAGGGCTGTCACCAAGCCTCCTGGTGACCGGTGCCCCCTCACCAGTGTCTTTTTGATGCGCTTGCAGATGGTATATCCTCTAGACCCTCCCGTGGAATACAGGTCTCTCTTTGGTGGGGCTTCTGGCCACACATAGCGTACCTGTTCTATTACCCAATTCCTGTGGCCTTTTTATTTCTTCCTCTGCTGTCTGCCAGGGCAACTCAGGCCCTTCAATGAGATTTGGCTATCATTTCTCCAGTCCTCTAAGAGCGACCCCAGTACCTTGCTCCATTTCTGGACCTCCTGGCAAGGGTGTTAAATACCAAACCCTGAAAAAAAATACCCCTAATTATTGTTTCTCTAACTTTACATTCTGGCCCCTTTCAACAAACACCCTCAAAATGCAGTCTCAGGCTCTTGTTTGGGCACATGGTGCTGGTCTTTTCAATTATTTAGGTGGAGGGTCTTTTTTCCTCCCTTGTCAAGGCCTGTGATTTGAGACTAGTGGTGTCCTGGCCCCCAGGAGGGGAGGCTTCTGTGCTTTTGCTATGAAAGTGTGGGTCACCTCTGCAGGTCCAGAGGGCCTCAACACCCTCAGGGACACCCTTCCAGAGGTCCCTGTTGTCCTTGCCAGGATTCCAGGTTTCCCCCCAAGCTCCTGCCCTGCAGATCACAGACCTGACTTGAAAAAGCATCCACATCCCCATGGAGTTCTGACACCTGCATCTGCCCATCACACTGGGTGACAAGGGCTTCCTTGGAAGCTGTCACTGAAGCTCTGTAGCTCTCATGCTTAGCCATGAACCCTTGACTAACAGACCTCAGCCTCTTTTTCCTTCTGCAGGAAATGAATTCAACTTAGCAGTATCCAGTCAACTCCAGTGTTTGGTAAACATTGCTCCCATATTTTTTTACCGTTACAGCTGTCTCAGCATTATCCCCCATGGGGGGCATCCCAAGGCCACCCCTAGTGAAATCTTTAGCATCTGAGCTACCATCTTGCATCAAGGACAATATGTGTCACTCTCCCCCACCAACAATGGCAGCAACCAACCTCTTTACCTACCAGCCAGTGTGTGATCCAGTCCCAAACCCAAAACTTACCCTCTAAAAAAGTGGTCAGTCTTTCTTACGTGATCACTCCTGCTGCCGCTTGTGTCAGTCTAGGTCTTCTGAGAAGCAGGTGGGAATGTAACCTTCAACTTCAGAGATTTTGCTGAGGGAAGTTCCTGCATGGCAGAAAGTGGAGAGGGCTGGAGAGGGTCATCCTGCCATGGCAGTCTCACCCCCAGGGAAGGAGAGAGGGATGGGAGGTGGGAGGAAGGCTGCTTGGGGTTCCCCCCAAAGCCCTGAAGCCCTGAGAGCTGCCTGTGGGGCACGGCTTTGGCCCAAGTGCAGGTGAAGGTGTCCCACCCAGCAACTGGGGCTCTTTAGGGTCATCTTCCTCCACGCCTGCCACTTCCAGACTCTCTCCAAGGTCCTTGAGCTCACGCATGGGATGACTGTGCTGTTGTGACTACAATGAGAAAACCACTAGGAGCACAAGACATGAAGTCTTAACTTACGCCTGGTTAGAGAAGATTTTGAGCTCTCTGTCAGTGGCTGAAGGTCATGGTTGAAGAGGTCTCAAGAAACCAGGGCACCAGGGTGGTACGTCCCTTCCTGGGAGTTGCCAGGCTGCCCACCACAACCTTCCTAGATGCTGCTCTTCCCCCAGGCAGCAACCTGGGCTTTAGAGCTTTCAGGAGCATGCATTCTTTGCTGTGACACAGCTGAGACTAAACCACAGTGCAAGATGAGCTCTGCAAGGCCCTGGGGGGGAGAGATGTTTACTCGGCCAGTGTGCTCTCAGCAGAGGCCGATTCTCTTACAAGACACTGTGGTTTTGTTCTGGGCTAACAAACACCAGTGAAAGAAGCAGGACGTTTCCACTCTAAGATGTTGTAAATGAACTATTTAATACACTAAATGCAATCAGTTGGCCCCTGCTGACCTGCATGGAGAACTAAAATAAGCTGAGCTATGTGTGACTATTTGAAAATGCACTTTCCAAAGAACAACCTCAAATTCTCATGTTTTATTATCCTCTTAATAAAAATTCTTCCAAGTGACAATCATTGTCTTTAATGCACATTGTAGATCTTCCCTGACAGAAGATATTTCTGAGGATGCTTTTGAACTAAATTATGAAATCAATCCCCTTATCATTTAATTCATAATAGTGTATTTTATTTAACTTGATTTTGCCTATTTCATTTTTAGATTAAAAAAATCCAATCTCATTTCTCCCCGGATTTTAATTTTGTAATAAGTTCATAGCATCCTTCCAAAATGCTAAACAGAAAACATGCCTTAGATTAAGAAAAAAATGTATGTATTTTTAATCCTAAAAAAAAAAAGTCTTTAATAATAAACTTGTGATGTGATAAACATCCATTGTAAATGTTAAGCCTCTATTGACAATGTTCAGTTAACGCTGATGTGTTAATAATACTGATAACTAAATTCTATCTGCTTTATCAGATTTCACTTATTTAAATAATAACTGGGACATCACTTGGAAACCTTTCTTACACAACCTACCAACCAGTGATGTGCTGGTAAAGTGGCTTTCTGATCAGAAAAGTTCTTGACGTGCAGCATCGCCTAATTTCTGTGATGAAACACGTCTGCGTGGCTGTTCCCAGCCCCCCGTGGGATGTCCGGGGAGGAGTGACGGAGAGGTGTGCAGACTCTGCTGTCCCCAGGAGGCCCGCGTGGCCAGCACCGCGCTGCCACCGCGCGTCTCCCACCTGCCTTCCGCCCTCCTGCTTCAGCCCAGCACCCGTGGACCGCCTTCTGTGCCTGATGGCACAGCCCATGCAGATGTACCGCACCCTCCCTGTCCTCCAGTTCTGACTCAGTGGTGTGGACAGCGCTGTGGTGACAGCCTCTGCCCGGTGAGACCCCGCTCAGCCACGACAACAGTCCTGTGAACTCAGTACCACGTCTTCCTTTCCGGGTTTGGAAGCGGACGCTCCGCAGGGCTCGGCGACTCCCCCAGGCCGGCCGCGTTTCTGGCACGGTCCCTTCCCTCGGGGCCTCACCGGATGTCCCCACCTAAGGGCTGGGGACCGGCCAGGGTGGGGCCGGGGGAATGCGCCGTTCGACTGGGGTCCTTTCAAGGGACGAATTGGCAACCTTCCTGGGAAATGCTTTTTATAAACCTCCGTTTTGTTGACAAAGGGGTCGCGGCTGTCCCTGGGAAGGGCGAGCTCAGCAAGACGCCTGCAGGGGACAGGCCGCCGCCGTCCCTGCCTCCAGCGCCCCGACCCGGCCCGCGCGGGCCGCTTCCCTCTGGGCACGTGTCCGAGTCTGGCCCAGGCCCCGCCCTTTGTCCCCTGGCACAGCTGAGAAAGCCCGGGCTTTTCCAGAGACGTTTCCTAAAGCGGCCCGGAGAACAAACGGTGACGACCGCAGGCGACACTCAGAGCGCAAGGCAGAGCTCTGATGCCGAGGCCGCCAGGGCCGCCCGCCACCGCCTCGCTCCCGCTCTGCAGGGACAGTCCCGCCACCTACCAGACGACGGCGGGAGAAATGACGGGAGAAGCCCGAAGAGCCCACAGCCAGGAGCCCCACACGGGCCACGCCTCCCGGAGACGTCCCTGTCGCCGGAGGCTTCCTGGGCTGTGCTGCAGCCACCGCAACCCAGTCCCGCCTCGCCCCTCCTGTGCCTTCTCCTGTTGTGAGAAAAAAAAAAAAAAATTTTTTTAAAAGATCATTACGTGAAAAAGATCAGTGGTTTTTAAACTTTCTGGGAAGTTAACCCATTCTCCCCCAGTTACACCTGACACGGGGCAGGTGCAGTGTCCGCCCCCATCGCGCTGAATCTCCAGGCCCAGAACAATGCCCGCCACGGGCAGACGCTCGGAATGTGCTGGTTTAATGAACAAAGGAGAGTCGCCAGCAGAAAGCTAATAAAATGGCTGTCAGGACTTACAATTAAAGATGAGACATAAAGAAATTTTACTCTTCTCTTGTCCCTAAAACTCACAAAAGTGGACAAGAAATGAAATAAAGTAGAAAACCCCATCTTAAATTAAGAAGGGAAAACAACTCCATTTCAGGAATACGAAGCGTTTTTTGCACATTGAGTGGCGTTGATCAGCTGAGATTACTTTCTGGTTGCCCCCACCATGTGACCATGTCTGTTCTGCCGTCCTGCTGTGACCCGGTTTCCTGGCCTCTGGTCTCAGTGTAATTGAACTTCCCCTCCTCAAGCAGTAGACTCTGATCAGACTCTTGAGACAATGTTGTCACCTCTCAGACTGGGGTGATTTGTTCAAGAATGAACACATGACCCAGGTTAGATCCATAAGGACCTGACACGACTCAACTCCAACACTTTGGTTGACTGTGTGGGGAAAATAGGATAATTTAGTCAGGCTCCCTGGACACTTCTTTGTAAACAAGTTGTGTGTGAAGCAGGTGCCGGGCTGAGAGCTCAGGTCTAAAAGTAGAACATGTTTACTCCGCTGGCAGCTGCTCAGTTTCAGTTTGTTTTTGGATTTTGCCAGTAGCAGTTGAGTTTCGGAGTTTCTGTTCGTACTGCTTAGCTCCTAGATGTGTTTGCTGAATAAGACTATTCCTTCTTCAACCAAGGCTCCGAGGACCTTTTTGCCGGTTACCTAGCTCATAGACCTGTGTGTGAAGTGTTTGTGAATGGGCTCCAGGGATTTGTGAGCACCAGACCCTAGCCCTAGCTCTACAGTTTGGAAAGGCAGTTTTTTCCTGCTGGAAATAAATGAGAAATCATATTGGTCAGAAGATTCAGCCAGCCTCTTGACACCATCAAGGGACAGCTTGCCTGAGAGTTAAAGCAGTTTTCAGGCTGCAGAGTTAAGAAATAGAAACTGCTTCATGGCCCCAGCATTGAGGGCCTGGATAAATCTCACTTGCAGCACCATACAGCTCTGGGCTGTTCTTACAGAGACTATAGACTTTGTTTATATTTGGAGCTGTTTCTTTTCTTTTTCTTTCTTTCTTTCTTTCTTTTTCTTTTTTTTTTTTTTGTGACCGGTAAGGGGATCGCAACCCTTGGCGTGGTGTCGCCCGCACCGCGCTCAGCCAGTGAGTGCACCGGCCATCCCTATACAGGATCCGAACCCGCGGCGGGAGCGCTGCTGCACTCCCAGCCCCGCACTCTCCCGAGTGAGCCACGGGGTTGGCCCTGGGGCTGTTTCAATTAGGTTTTCTACAGCTTGCAAGTGAATCTGGACTGGAACTATCCCAAAGCTGATACACACCTCTCAAGATTTTTACATCACTCTGGAAGTAGAGGACCTTGAGGAATCTGATTCTATATTGAAAAACAAAGGATGACAGCATGGATGTGGGATAGGACCACTAGGAAACATCCCGCCTGCACCCTGAAGAGCTGGTGGAGGGCCGCCTCTGGAATTCTTGTTTATTTTCTAAATAAATATGGCTTCCTAAACTTGAGAAACATTCAGAAATAAGAAATTGCTAACCAGGGTCACATGAAAAGAGAAAATCAATGTTGACTCACAAACCTAATGACTTTCGAGCTAAGAGGTGTGTGAGAGTCACCGCCCAGCTTCTGCCCGAGGGGTCATTTTACCCCAGTCAGGTGAAGCCCCCAAACCTAAGAAAAGGGCTGTGCACTCAGAGCAGAAGAGAGGAGACTTCGTTGTTTGGCAACCGCAGAACTGTTCAGAAGCTACTGACTGTACCACTTAACACTCTGCACTCCCCACCCTGTTTTTGAACAAATAGCAGGTTCAGATAATACCATTCCAATAAAAATATGGGTACTAATGAGAAAGGACATAAAATGGACTATGTGCACAATCACCTCTACTTTTTAAGTAGAAGGAAAGGAAAATCATAAGCAGAGAGCAAAGAAGAACACACTTAAGAAGAATCACTGTAGGCAAGACAATAAATCTTTAGGCATATATAAAGTGGAGACTGAGTAGACTTTTTTGGGGGGATGGTTTGTAAATACCTTAAGAAAGTTATACAGGAGATATAAAATGAAATTGCAGAACCCAGAAAAACAATTGAAGATAGCAACATAACTATTACAAGGGAAGAAATCAGACTATATGAAGATATGTCAAAGAGTTCATGGAAAGATACATATTATCTTTCAGTTCTATTTTTCCATGAATTTTTTTTTAATGGCTGGCTGGTTCAGGGGTCCAAACCCGTGACTTTGGTCAACTTGTATGCATTTGCAAAAGGCATTTACGTAACTTCAATTTGTGTCTGTTATTTACACTTCTATTAAGTCTGTCAAAATTGCATAATGAGGCAGCAATGGCAGGATACCCAGCTCTAGATAGTATATTACATATTCTGGTGCTAATACACTATGTCATGCTGAAAGAAATAAGCCAAAATGGTCTGATGCTCTGTGGCTGGTGGGTAAAGGTAAGGATCAAACCCTTGACCTTGGTGTAATCAGCACCACTTCTCTAACCAACTGAGCAAAGCTGCCAGCCCTTTCTTCCTGCATTTTTTTTCTTTTTTTGTTTTATTGATTATACTATTCATGGGGCCAGAGCTCACCATGAGCACCTGTGCACAAGATGTGATGATCAGATCAATGCTATCAGCATGCCGGCTTCCAGTCAAGATGGCGCAATAGATGGTCCCTAGTGTCACTCTTTCCCACAAATCAACCAATTTACATCTATTAAAAAACAATGACAGCCAACCTGTGGCTGCTAGAGCTAAGGGGAAGAGGAGAGACCTACAGAGTGCATGAAGGTGGGAGAAGCCACAATGAGAGAAGAAAAAACTGCTCCCACCAATTTTAGCCCCGGCCACTTCCAGGCTGGAGCTGCTGAGAACATGGAGCAGGAGCTGGCAAAAGCCGCAGCTGTGCCCTTCAGATGAAGTTGCTTGGAGGTGGCAGGGTAGGAGCGAGCCTTGGTGGCACCCAGGCTGGCAAGACCACTAATGGGGTTCCTGTGGACCCATGCAGGAGCGAGGAGCCACAATAAATGAAAAATAGGAACCACTCACAGGCCAGCGAGTCATCGTAAGGGGCTGGTGCACTGCCTGTCCCATGGGAAGTGTCTGGAGTGCGAGCTGTGGGGGAGACGGGCCCACCAGGAGAACACTGGGACACAGCAAGGACAGCTGATCTGTCCCCCAATCAGCACAGGATCATTCAGAGGAGACTGGTCAGGAATACAGAATTGCAGGGGGTGCAGTTTGCTGAAAAGACTCAGGCCCAGACCAGAGTTTCCACACAACCCAGGTGCTCTGGGTCTCCAGAGAGCTGAAAGTACCTATAAAATCAGCCATTAAAACCTGAGTTGCACAAAAAGCCTTCCCCAGGGAATCAGCAACAAAGTAGTGATTTAGCTCAATCACAGGGCTCAAGTTCTAGTCCCCACAGAAAGTTCCCCCATTTTAGAAGTAAGCAAAGGACAGCAAATTATTTCCAGTGCAGAGTTTAAGTGGTGGGAACAGCAAATAACCTAACACAGAACTGAAAGAAAAACAAAATACCCACAACTAGAGACAAAGTTTGATATTAACTAGTAAAGGTCTCACATCACCAAAGAACACTTATAACACCTACAAGGACCAGAAGCCCCCTGGGCTACCAAGCCAGAGAGGGGAGAGGGCTGGGAGCCTCAGCCATGCTCCCCAACACCTGCAACCAGTCCCAAGGGTGGGGGCCTCGGGCCTTGGACATGCCCCTTGACACATACAAGCAGCCCAGTGACAGTGACCGAGCTGCCTCAGGAAGTGCCATGGGCTCTCTCAAGCAGGGATGCTGGGGCACCAAGGGCCTTGGCCACACCCCCAACACTAGCTACCAGCCCAGCAATGACCACCGAGCTGCTGCAGGAAGTGCCCTGGACTCTCCAAACTGGGGCAGAGGGAGACCAATGGCCTTGGCCATGTCCCCCTGACATGCACATCCAGCCCAGTGATGACCACCAAGCCTCCACAGAAAGCACCCTGGGCTGTCCCAAGCCAGGGCAGTGGGGGAACTGATGGCCTCGGCCACAACCCCCTGACACATACACAGCCCAGCAATGACCACTGTGCCACCACAGGAAGCTCCGTGGGCTCTCCCAAGCCAGAGACATGGGGGGCCAAGGGTCTCGGCCACGTCCCTTGACACATGCAACCAGCCCAATGAAGACTACCAAGCTACCATAAGAAGTGCCCTGGGCTCCCAAGCTGGGTGGTGGGGGGCTAGGGCTTTAGCCACACCCCCTTGACATCTGCACCCAGCCTGGCAATGACTGAGCCACTGCTGGAAGCCCCCTGCTCTCCGCTGTGGGAATGGGGAATGAGAGGAGTGCCACAGGCTTCAACCTGTCCTTCCTCCTTTCTCCTTCCATCCTGTTTCCTTCCCATTTCCCCTCTCTGCCTCCCTCCCAACTGCTTCACACCATAGAATGTAAAAAAAAAAAATTAATAAATAAAATTTTAAAAAATGCTATCAGCATGCCCATCAAATTGCTATTATTCCCCACATCCATCCTCTACCCAAACTCTCCCTAACTCTCCCCGTCCCCACAACCCTAGGTCTATTGTGTCCCTCTGCAAGTCCAATGCACCACTGTGGTCTTTCTTTCCTTCCTTCTCTTTTAGCTCCCACTTATGAGTGAGGACATGTGGTATTTATCCCTCTGTGCTTTGCTTATTTCACTCAACATAAGTTTCTCCAAGCTCATCCATGTTGCTGCAAATGGAAGAATTTCATTCTTTCTCATGGCTGAGTAGTATTCCATGGTGTATATATACCACATTTTCGTTATCAAGTCATCTGTTGATGGACATCTAGGCTAGTTCCACATCTTGGCTATTGTAAATAGAGCTCTGATAAACATGCAGTGCAGGTATCTCTTTGACATGATGATTTCCATTCCTTTGGGTATATCCCCAGAAGTGGAGTTGCTGGGTCATATGGCAGTTCTATCTGTAGTTGCTTGGCAAACCTCCACACTGTTTTCCATAGTGGCTGCACTAATTTACAGTCCTACCATCAGTATAGGAGAGTTCTCCTTTCTCTGCATACTCACCAGCATTTGTTATTCTCCATCTTTTTGATTATAGTCAGTCTAACTGGGGTGAGGTGATAGCTCAATGTGGTTGTAATATACATTTCCCTGATGATTAGTGATGCTAAGCATTTTTTCATGTCTCTGTTGGCCATATGTATGTCTTCCTTTGAAAAATGTCTATTCAACTCCTTTGACCATTTTTTAATTGGGTTATTTGTTTTTCTACTCTTTAGTTGTTTGTGTTCCTCATACATTCTGAATATTAATCCTTTGTCACATGCATAGTCTGCATACTTTCTCCCATTATAGGTTGTCTTTTCACTTTATTGATTGTTTCCTTTATGATGCAAAGCTTTTTAGTTTAATATAATCTCATTTATTTTTTCTTTTGCTGCTCATGCTTTTGGGCTCTTGTCATATAGTTTTTGCCCAGTCTTACTTCCTGAAGTGTTTCCCTTATATTTTTCTTTAGTAGTTTTATCGTTTCAAGTCTTATACATAAGCCTTTAAACCATTTTGAGTTGATTTTGGTATGTGGCAAGAGGTGCAGGTCTAGTTTCATTCTTCTGCATATGGATTTCCAATTTTCCCAGCACCATTTAATGTAGAGGCAGTCTTTTCCCCAATGTGTGTTCTTGTTGTCTTTGCCAAAGATCAGTTGGCTATAAGTATGTGGGTTGATTTCTGGGTTCTCTATTCTCTTCCATTGGTCCAAGTGTCTATTTTTATGCCAGTGCCATGCTGTTTTAGTTATTATAGCTTTGTAGTATAATTTGAAGTCAGGTGATGTTATGCCTCGGGCTTTTTTTTTTTTTCCCCCCTCAGGATTGCTTTGGATATTCAGGTCTTTTGTTGTTCCATATGAATGTTAGGATTGTTTTTTCTATTTTTGTGAAGAATGTCATTGGTATTTTGATGGGGATTGCATTGAATCTGTAGACAGATTTGGGTAGTATGGACAGTTTCACTATGTTGATTCTTCCAATCCAAAAGCATGGAATATCTTTCCACCTTTTTGTGCCTTCTTTAATTACTTTCAGTAGTGATTTGTAGTTCTCTTTGCAGAGATCTTTCACCTCCTTGGTTAAATTGATTCATAGGTGTGTGTGTGTGTGTGTGTGTGTGTATGTGTGTGTGTGTGTGTGACTATTCACTAAGAAGGTGAATGGGCTTACCTTTTTGATTTTTATTCTGCTAGTTATTGGAGAATAAATATACTGCTGCTTTTTGGGTGTTGATTTTGTATCCTGCAACATTAATGAAATTGTTTATCAGCTCTAAGAGTACATTGGTGGAGTCTTTAGGTTTTTCTATATATGTATAGGATCATGTCATCTTCTAACAGGGACAGATTGACTTTATCTTTTTCATTCTGGATGCCCTTTATTTTTTTCTCTTGTCTGATTGCTCTGGCTGTTACTTCTAACACTATACTAAATAGGAGTGGTGACAGTGGGCATCCATGTCTTATTCCTGTTCTTAAGGGAAAAGCTTTCAGCTTTTTCTCATTCGGGATGATATTGGTGGTGGGTTTGTCATATGTGGCTTTTATTGTGTTGAGATACTTTCCTTCGATACCTATTTGTTGAGAGTCTTAATGATGAAGATTAAATGATGTTGAATTTTGTCAAATGCTGTTCCCACATCTATTGAGATGATCATATGGTTTTAGTTGTTGATTTTGTTGATGTGGTGCATCACATTTGTTGACTTCTGTATGTTGAATCATCCTTGCATACCTGGAATGAATCTGCTTTTATCATGGAGTATAAATTTTTCAATGAGTTTCTGATTGCTAATACCTTGTTGAGGATTTTTGTGTCTATATTCATCAGAGATATTGGTCTATAGTTTTCTTCTTTTGCTGTATGTTTGCCTGGGTTTGGTGGGAGGTTATGCTCACCTCAAAGAATGAGTTTGGGAGATTGGCCTCTGTTTCAATTTTTTGGAATATTTCAGAGAGAATTGGTATTAATTCCTGTATAAAGATTTGGTAGAATTCACCAGTAAAGACATCTGGTTCTTGGCTTTTATTTGGTGGGAGACTCCTGATTACTGCTCTGATTTCATTGCTTGTTATTGGTCTGTTCAGGTTTTCTATGTCTCCTTGGTTCAGCTTTGGTAGTTTGTATTTGTCCAGAAAATTATCCATTTCCTCCATGTTTTTGTCTTTGTTGGCATACAGTTCTTTGTAATAATCTAACGATTATTTCTATTTCTGGTATCAGTTGTAATGTCTCCTTTTTCATTTCTGATTCTTGTTATTTGGATCTTCTCTCTTCTTTTTTTGTGTGAACCTAGGTAATGCTTTGCCTGTTTTCTTTATCTTCTCAAAAAAAAACCCTTTTTATTTCATTGATCTTTTGTGTCATTTTTGGGGTCTCTTTTGTTTAGTTCTGCTCTGATCTTATTTCTTCCTTCTACTAACTTTGGGATTGGAATGTTATTGTTTTTCTGGTTCTTTGAAGTATAGCTAGGTTGTTTATTTGAAATCTTTCCCTCTTTTTTTTGGTAAGTTTTAATTGCAATAAACTTCCCTATTAGTACTTAGATACTTTTGCAGTATCCCACAGGTTTTGATATGATGTGTCTTTATTTTTGTTGGTTTCAAGTAATTTTTTGATTTCCTGTTTAATTTCTACCCAGACCCATAGTTCATTCAGGAGCCTGTTGTTTAATTTCCATGTATTTGTTTAGTGTCCTGAGTTTTGCTTGTTGTTAATTTCTAGTTTTAATCCATTGTGGTCTGAAAAGATGCTTGAGATGATTCCAATTTTTAAAAATTTGGTGAGACTTGATTTGTAACCTAACAAGTGGTCTATCCTGGAGAATGTTCCATGTGCTGATGAGAAGAATGTATATTTTGTAGTTGTTAGATGAAATTTTCTATAGATATCTGCCAGGTCCAATTGGTGTAAAGTGAAGTTTAAATCCTGTGTTTCTCCATTGATTTGTTGCCTGAATGATCTGTGCAGTGCTGGGGTCTATATCTTTCTTCAGGTTTAATAATGTTTGCTTTATGTATCTGAGTGCTCTGGTGTTAGCTGCATATATATGTTTGGTATGTCTTCTTGCAGGATGGATCCCTTTATCATTATATAGTGGCCTTCTTTATGTCTTTTTGTGGTTTTTGGTTTAAAGTCTATTTTATCTGAAATAAGAATAGCTATTCCTGCTCATTTTTTGTCCTATTTGCATAGTATATCTTTTTCCATCCCCTCACCATTTGTCTGTGAGCATCTTTACAGGTGAGGTGAGTCTCTTGGAGACATCATGTAGTTGGGTCTAGTTTTCTAATCCAATCCATCAGTCAGCATCTTTTGAGTGGGGAGTTTAATCCCTTTACATTTAGGGTTGTTATTGAGGAGTATTGTCTTACTCCTGGCATTTTATCACTTTCTGTTTGGACGTTTTAAATATCTTTTGTTCTTTTCTTCCCCTTTTATTGTTTGTCTTCAATGTTTGTTGGTTTTTTGAGGTGGTAATATTTCATTTTTTCTTTCTCATTTGCATATGTGTTTTACCAGTGGGTTTTTTCTTTCTTGTGTATTCGTGGTAGCAATTATGGTTTTTCAGATTCCAGATGCAGGACTCTATTGAAAATTTCTTGCAGGAGTGGACATGTAGGGATGAACTCCTGCAGTTTTTGTTTGTATGGGAAATACAGTATTTCTCTCTCATTTCTGGAGGATAACCTTGCTGAGTATATAGTACTCTTGGCTAGCAGGTTATTATTATTATTATTATTATTACTATTACTGTTATTATTATTATTATTATTATATTATTATTATTTAGTATTTTGAATATGTCATCCCATTGTCTTCTTGCCTGCAGAGTTTCAGATGAGAAATCTGCTGTTAGTCTGATGGAGACTCCCTTGTAAGTGACTTGATGCTTTTTTTTTTTTTTTTTTTTGCTGCTTTTAGGATTCTGTCTTTCTCTTTGAGCTTTGCCTGTTTGACTATAATGTGTCTTAAAGAGAATCTTTTTGGGTTGAATCTGTTTGGGGATCTTTGAGCTTCCTAGATCTTAAGGTCTGTGTCTCTCCTTATTCCTATGAAATTTTTATTATTATTTCAATTAGATTTTCAATGCCTTTACCTTTCTCCTCCTCTTCTGGAACACCCATGATTTGGATGTTTGTGTGCTCAAGGTTGTCTGCTAGCTCTTAGACTTTCTTCATTTTTGAAATTATTTTTTCCTTTTTTTTTTTTTTTGTCTACCTGGGTTATTTTGTAAAGACCACCTTTGAGATCAGAAATTCTTCCTTCTGCTTTCTCTGATCTGCTGCTTAAGCTCTCAGTTGTGTTTATTTCATTGGATGAATCCTTCAGTTCCAGGAATTCTGCTACATTAATCTCTTTGTAAATTTCCTCCTGGATTTTTTTTTCTTTTTATTGTGTTGACTAACTGAGTCTTCTTTTATCTCGTTGAGTTTCTTTAATACTGTTACTCAGAATTCCTTTTCAATAGTTTCAAAGGCTTCCTGTTCTGTAGGGTTTGGTACTTGATAATTACTATATTCCATTTCCAAGTTTTCTTTTGTCTTTCTTTCTTTCTTTCATCCTTTCTTTATTTCTCTCTCTCTCTCTCTCTCTCTCTTTCTTTTTTCTAGTGTTTCCACATTGATTTCTAGTCATCTGGTACAACAGTTGTTTCTTCCATTACTCTGTAGTACACTGTGACAAGAAAGATACCCCCCCCCTTTTTTCAGGCTCCCCTGGTGTCCATGTGGTAGAATTTGCAGTGGGCTATCTTTATGGTGGTTGTGGCTGCTACTCTGGTGGCAAGCTGTCCTTGCAGAGGTAAAAGCTGTGGTGGTGGCTCTTGTGTGAAAGTGGTGTGAGGCCTACTGGTTGTGGCAAGTGGAACTTGTTTCTGTCTTCTGTGCAGGTTGGGGGAGGCTGCCCAGGGCTTTTCCCTTCCTGGGCCTCCCTAGTTGTTGTGGCCAATGCTGGGCCCTGCCTTCTGTGAATCTATAAAATTTTTGAAGTACCCTCATACACTGAACACAGAGTCAGTAATATGAGAAATTTACTGAAGACTAAACTAAATAAAAAGAGATGGTAAATAAAGATAAAGTGGAAAATATCCAAAACAGGATAGAAAAGAACAAAACTGAGCATAATTGGTGTTCCTGAAGAAGTGAAGAGAATGAACAGAACAGTAAAAGTACTCAAATGTAATAGTTTAAAACATTTCCAAGACAAAAGGAAGATCTGAAGCTACAGGTGAAAATGGCATGTTTTGTACCAGGAGGAAAATGATACACAATTCTCAACACTGAGTCTAGTCTTGTTAAAGTTACTGACCTTTAAAGATAACAAGCAATGTTGAAGACATCCTGGCAAAAGCAAGTCATTTGTAAAGGGGAAAATAACATGAATCTCAAACTTCTCTCTAGGAACATTCAATGCTATAAGATAAGTAAAAAATGTCCTAGGATTGGGAAAGGGAGAGCATGACTTAAGAATTTTCTACCCAGTCAAATTTTAATTCATCATGTAAAAATGTATGGCATAAAACAGCCATGAAACATTTCTGGAAAATTACTTGATGGTTGTATTTACACTACTAAGAGAGAATCAAAATAAAGATTCAGGGATGTCAGATTAGCAAAATGAAAAACTCATTGTTAACATTACATATAATTGTAAGGCTAAATAAATATATTCATTTAATTAGGTCAAATCAACTGTCAATTTTTAAAATGTAACAGCAATTTTGGTGATAAAAATGATCAAGAAATGAGAAAACATTAATTAAAAAAATGAGCAAATTATGTTTACATAAGGGAGTATAAATATTATAACTCTTCACAGAGTAAAAGTAATTACAAATTAACTTGATTGTCTGAAAATGGAGGTGTCAGGATACCCAGGGGAAAACTTAAGTGCTCTGTATTCTCATATGTCATAACAGGGAATCAATAAGTTATATTTGATTAACCCAATTTTATTCTTAAAGTCCAAATTAAAAAAAATTACTTAACGCATAAATGAATGAGAATGCAGACATTTTTGGTGATCATAAAATTTGAAATCAGGGTGTATAGACCTGTTTTAATTTTATGTCAATTTCAGCCTCCAGCTTATAGCTTATTTATTTAAGTTTACAGAATAATTAGCTGAAATTAATCCTTTTTTTCTCTTTTAAATTTAGCAGCTAGCTTTGGAAATTCAGTATACTGTGATCACACTGGTCTGAAAGTTTGAAATCAGAGTAATGAATGTATGTGTTGGACTGAATAACTAACAGCAGATCACAATTGCTCACGTTCCTACATAGACAAATGCTCAGTTGAGAAGGAATCAGTGAGTGGGTTCTTCAGCCCATCAACATCTGTACTACTTGGTAGAAAAATGTCTTTCAAATACGACACAGGTATATCTAGGGTATTAGTCAATTTGGGATGCTATAACAAAATACCAAAGAGTAGGTGAATTAAACAACAGACATTTATTTTCTCACAGTCTGGAGATGTCCTCAGGCTGGCTCCTTCTGAGGCCTCTCACTTGGCTTCTAGATGTGGTACCTTCTCCCCATGTCCTCATGTGGCCCTTTCTCAGTGTTCTTGTGAAGAGGAAAAGAGAGAGCTCTCTGGCGTCTCTTTCTCTTCTATAAGGACACCAGGCCTATGAGCTTAGGTCCCCACCTGCATAACCTCATTTAACCTTAATTACCTCCATAAAGACTCTATGTCCAAATGCAGTCACATTGGGGATTAGGGCTTCAACATATGAATTTGTGGGGGCACACAATCAGTCCATAACACCTAGTATAGTTTAATATATTTCACAATATCATTTTTAGAAATCTAAAATATCTCAGGGTTTATCTCTGTCAAAATGATTCAGAGTTTAGAATTAATTTTACATTGTGCATTAACTCAAAATAGAAGACTTCACACAATGGGTAAATGTATACTGAGTTTGTAAGCAAAATGCAAAGGCCTTATACCAAATTATGATGCTATTGTAGCTAATAAAGATTCCTTATAAGCTGAAAATAGTGACTTGTATATTGAAATTGTTTTAGAATCTCACTTCTTGATAGCCAATGAACTTTGTAATCAAAAATTAAATCCTATACATAACTATCCATCTCATGTTAAATAACTCTGAAAATTTTGCAATGGAAACCTGCAGCTAATAGGTATTTGAAAAGATAAAGATATTAGATGCATAAAAATTGAAATGGAGGAGGTAAAATTATCATTATTTGCAGATCATATAATTATATACATGGGTACAAAAAGAGAACCAAGTGCACTGCTGGTGGAAATATAAAATGTTGCAGCCACTATGGAAAATGGTATAGAAGTTCCACAAAAATTTAGAAATATAATTATGGTATGATCCTGCAATTCTGCTTCTGGTTGTATGCCCATGAGAACTGAGAGTGGGAACTCAGGCAGATATCAGCATGCTCATGTTCATAGCAGCATTACACACCATAGCCAAAAGGTGCAAGCGACCCAAGTGCCCAAGGACAGATGAATGGATAAACAATATGAAATATCCATACAACAAAAAACTATTCAGCCTTAAAAAGGAAGAAAATACTCTCACATGCTACAACATGGATGAATCTTAAGGATATTAAGATCGGTGAAATAAGTCAGTCACAAAAGGACAAATAATGTATGACTCCACTGAACTGTACCCTTAAAATGGTTAAAATGGTAAATTTTATTTATTTATGTATATTTTAGCACAATTTCAAAAGGGAGAGAACTAAGAAATTATTACAGCCCCCCCACCCCCGGAATTGAGAATGATGGATGTCGAGTAATATATAGAAGTGAAAATCCAATGTATATACAAAAAACATCAAGTTAGAAATGAGAATACTTGTAAATTAATTTTTTGTTGTGGTAAAATACACATAAATTAAAATGTACTATTTTAGTCATTTTTAAGTGTACGGTTCAGTGACATGACGTACGTTCACAATGTTTCGCAACCATTACTGCTGTGCATTTACAGAACTCTTTCATCATCCCAAACTGAAACTCTATACCGAGTTAGCAATAATGTCCCATCCCCTCTTCCCCCAGCTCCCGTTAACCTCTATTCTACTTTCTGTCTCTACGAATTTGCCTACTCTAGGGACCAGATACAAATGGAATTATACAATATTTGTCCTTTCGTGTCTGGCTTATTTCACCTAAAATAATTTTTTAGAAGTTCACTCATTTTGTAACATGCACCAGAATTTTGTTTCTTTTAAAGACTGAGTAATAGTCTGTGCTATTACTGGCTCCAATGAGTTGGAGCCCACCATATGAAGTGCAAGGGAAGGGAGCTGCGGGTCAGGGCCTGGCATGTGTGGACCCGAGCAGGGAGAGAGCAGGGTGTGTCTGGGGAGTGGAGGCAGCTGGGGACGCAGCCTGAGGCCAGCAGTGCCAGGCCTCACAGGCTGCAGGAAAGCAAACATGGGTTTTGTTCTGAGTGCAGCGGGAGGCCACAAAAGGACTTTTATCAGGGAAGTGACATGTTAGTGCTTACATTTTAAAAATATCATCCTGACGTCTTGTTGTAGGATGAATTAGAAATAAGCCAAGGGTGGACACAGGAAAAATGGTCAGGGGCTCTTGCAGAAGTCTGGACCAAGTTGCTGGTAGCTTTGGAGTGCTTTGGAGGAAGGAGTGGATGGAGTTGCCTTTGATTTGGGAGGCAGGACTGACAGGATCAATGTGGGGTAAGGGAAGGCACATGTCAGGAAGGATGACCAGACTCATGGCTTTAATAGCTGAGTGGATGACAGTTCTACTGACTGCATTTTGTAGATGCCTGCTCATCCAACAGACTTCCTGCAATGTCAGAAGCAGGACATGGGATTAGATTTGGCCTGATGGAATGTGCTTTCCCTCATTTGCAATGTGGAAACTTAACTTTGAATGAATTCTAAATAATTTTCTGTGTTCAATTTAAATTTTGTGTATATATACATTTCTTATAATTTTGAGCTATTCAATTTATGCTGAAAAAACTTAGACCTTATATTTATACTCTGTACAGTTTTCTTTTGACCTGATCATTTCATATGATGTTTCATATGGCTTTTCGAACAGTTAAAAATTTTATTTTTCAAAATTAAGTTGGAAGAGAATGTTTAAAGAACCACTAAAGCATATCTCTGCAGCCCACATGTTGCAGGGACATGGTGAAACAGCTGAAACAGACAGTGCCTGGAGATCATGATTTGATAAATTAGGTGGGTGCAGAGAGGAAGTCAGGTGCTGCCCACAGGTCTTGCCTGCTGGTCGTTGCCCAGGCACCCATCACTCCTCACTCCTCACCCCTCACCATGGCTCTAGAAATAGAGCCAAAGAACGTTTGTAATTTCTGAGCAGTATCAAAAGGGCAACATCAAAAAAAACTGAGAAGGGAGAAGCTACTCTCTAGCTGTGTGGCCCTTGAGCAAATAAGCTAATGCCAGCTCCATTTCCTCACCAGCTAACATCCGTCCCATAGGGCAGTTCTGAGTATTATGTGTGTGACATGTGCAACAGATCCAGCATGTTGCCTGATTTATATTAAGTGTGCATTGCACAGTAGGCGTAGTAATGAGTTAAGAAGAGCTTACTCGGTGTCTACTCTATGCAAATCTCAGAGCTGTGAGCAGCGAAAGAGGTGGGCACAGAGCCCTGCACTTGCAAGGGTGTCACATGGACACGGGTGGAAGAAGGGAACAAGAGCATTGCTGTCCCTGTGCGAGGCACCATGCTGGGCTCAGACAATGGCTTTTGTGTGAAGAGCAAAGTGCCTGAGCCTCACATTTACTAGGTTGCATGACTTACATCTGCTACTTCATTTCTGAGCTGTTAGCTTCTTTGTGTACTACAGGTGTGTTATTACCAGTAGACATTGAGGAGACAGAGCTGAGCATTGGTGTTGGCTGTAAGGTACACTATCTGTAAGTTTGGGGGAAATACCTGATCTCTCTGTAAGTAAAACATTCTGGACCACAAGGGTATGAAACTCGTGTCTGACAGTTGATGATGTCCTGAAGGAAGAGACCCAGGGTCAGAGACCAGGGCAGGAGACCTGGGCGGACGTCCTCAATTAAGAGAGGCACACAAAACACTCACGTGAGGACAAGGCCTAAAACCTAACAGCGGAAAGGTAAGGGTAGGCCCCAGAATTCTCCAGCTGTGAAGTTTCTGGGTGAATTAAATCACAAGTGTGATGTGCTTAAGTGCTTTTCACTCTTGATTTTAAAATGTAAGCTTTTTCCAATGGTATTTAATCAACTGGCACTTTAAAAATTGGTTTCTTAAATCCAAACTTAATTTTTAAGAACTATAAACAACACTTACGTGTGTGTGGTGTGTGGTGTGTGGTGTGTGGTGTGTGGTGTGTGGTGTGTGGTGTGTGTGTGTGTGTGTGTGTGTGTGTGTGTGTGTGTGTGTGTGTGTGTGTGTGTGTGCGCACAGAGAGACGGATATGTATTCAAGGGGTAGAGAGAAGACCCCGCCTTTGGAAAAATGTACCTGTAGTTTTACCCAATGTAAGAAAACTGAAAATCCTTGAATTTGAATTTGCTCTTCAAGCCTTCACCACAGCCCTCAGCGGCCCCTCCTTTCTTCCTAGGAGACTTAACATTTGTGAACGATATTAAAATGCTTCCACGTGTTTGTGAAACAAGTAAAACACACATCATTGTACACTTTTTGCCAAAGGTCACATGGCCAATAAATATCTGAGCAGGTCCAGTACTTGGATTCTGGTGGGGCACTGTCCGTGTGGGGGGGGTCATGCGACCTGAAATCAGCTCATTGGCATTTGACCTGCGTGCATAACCCTAGCTCCAGAAGAAAACAACTCCCGAGGGAACCACGCCAAAGGGTGCGGATAAGGAACAAAGAAGCGGAGGAGACACTGCACGCAGAACCCTTTGACTGCCTTGATTAATCGCCACCCACACACACAAGTGTTGCTGCTGCTCACTGAGGACGGCGGATTCCTGAGGATCGCTCACCCCAGCCGTCATCAGCCGTGTCCGCCGCGCGGCCGCCAGGACCGCTGCCCCCGCGAGCGCTGCCCCGCGACCCCCCGCGCCCCTTCCTCCCCCCCCCCCCCCGCACCCCTCCTCCCCCCGCGCCCACCCCTCCCCCAGCGCCCCCCTCCTCTCCCCGCGCCCCCTCTCCCTCCTCCTCCTCCCCCCGCGCCTCTTCCTCCTCCCCCTCCTCCCTGCCCTCCTCTCCCCGCGCCCCCTCCTCCTCCTCCCCCCGCGCCCCCTTCTCCTCCCCGCGCCCCCTCCTCCTCCTCCCCCCGCGCCCCCTTCTCCTCCCCGCGCCCCCTCTCCCTCCTCCTCCTCCCCCCGCGCCTCTTCCTCCTCCCCCTCCTCCCTGCCCTCCTCTCCCCGCGCCCCCTCCTCCTCCTCCCCCCGCGCCCCCTTCTCCTCCCCGCGCCCCCTCCTCCTCCTCCCCCCGCTCCCCCTTCTCCTCCCCGCGCCCCCTCCTCCTCCTCCCCCCGCGCCCCCTTCTCCTCCCCGCGCCCCCTCCTCCTCCTCCCCCCGCGCCCCCTTCTCCTCCCCGCGCCCCCTCCTCCTCCTCCCCCCGCGCCCCCTTCTCCTCCCCACGCCCCCTCCTCCTCCTCCCCCCCGCGCCCCCTCCTCCTCCCCCCGCACCCCCTTCTCCTCTTCCTCCCCGCCCCCTCCTCCCCCCCGCACCCCCCTCCTCCTCCTCCCTGCCCTCCTCGCCCCAGCGCCCACCTCCTCCTCCTCCCCCGCGCCCCCTCCTCCTCCTCCTCCCTGCCCTCCTCCCCCCCGCGCCCCCTCTTCCTCCTCCCTGCGCCCCCTCCTCCGGAGCTCTGCAGCCCCTCGGCTGCGCCTGACCGTCGCTTCGCTCGCAGCTTCATCTCACATTTCTCACGGCTTAGGGCGACTCTGTGTGACCTGCCTGGAGGGGCAATGATAAAAGGAAAGGGTGGCACAGAAGAAGAAAGTGGGACGGTTTAGCATCCACCTGGGAAACGTGGACTTGGACTTGACCCGCCCAGCCTTGGGTTGGAAGCGGCAGGAAGGGCTCGCGCGCATTTCCCAAGCCCTCTCTGCGGTGGTTTCCATTACCCGTGGGGAGGAGCTACCGAGGGCCCCGGTGCAGCACCGGAGCCGAGCAGGGCCTGGCGCAGGCCGGTGGGCTCCGGAGAAGCCGGCTCCCCAGGCACTTGCTCATCCGGCCACCGCCGAGCACTGCGAGATCACCCGTCTGGTGAGTGTCTCGCCAGACTGAGCAGAGCAGCAGGTGTCCGGGGTCGCCCTGCCGCTGCCGTCCTGCCTGCGTCTCGCCTCGCAGGGTGCAGGGGTGCAGGTGCCGGGGTGTGGCCGCGGGCTTCCCGGGAGCAGCATGCCTCCACCGGCCACCCAGACCCCCAGCCAGGCCTGGGCTCCCCCAACTCTTCATGGAGTTACTGAGTCGCTTTCTTCCTATGGCCCCTCCTTATTTCATCATAGAATTTTAATTTATGGTAAAAAAAAAAAAACACATAACATAAAATTTGCTGTGGTTACCATTTTTTCGTGTCCAGTTCAGGAATGTTAAGTCTATTCACATTGCTTAAATGTTAAATACATGCACATTTCAGCAGATCTGTGGTCAAAACACGGATGTCCCTAGGAGAGATGGCACATTAGTCCTTGGAATGGTGGGTGGGTGAGTTTTCTGAAGCTTTACAGTGACTCCCTTCAGTAGCAGAATAGACAGGGTGAGAGCTACAGGGAGTGCTGGGAGGGAGCGAGGCTCAGGTAGGACAGGAGGCGGAAAGGGGACAGAACGGCCACAGACTGCTTTCCCTGGGAGCTGCCCCCATCCAAGTGCCACAGCATTTCACACCTGTTCACCCCCTTCAACCAAACACAAGAGAGAAATGCTTAAAGGAAAATATAGCAACTCCCAGAAACAGCATTTCTTTTATTGATAACAGATGGGTAATGCTGAAAATACACAGCCAATATTTATTATGTAATAACTTTTGTTCAACAAAGATGAACTGAAAACCAATTTTTTTGTCCTTAGCATTCTATTTTTAACCTGAATATTTGCCTGAATGACGTATATAATACAATTCATTGGTAGTTTCTAAGAGTAAAATTCTCTAGTTAAAATAGTCCAAGATATAAAGCCATTGGTACAGAGTTTGGGACTAAATACAGGTTTGTCTTTTGCAAACCCAAAACAGTTCTTCCATAATGCACTGCAGGCACTATAGCTAGGAAGAAGTGGTATAACCCCAGAGGCACGACTTGCTTTTTTTAAAATTGTGGCAAAATATACGTAATGTAAAATTTACTGTCTTAACCATTTCTAAGTGTGTGGTTCAGTACATTCTTACTGTGCAACCACCACCACCATCTATCTCAAGAACTCTTTTCATCTTGCAAAACGCTCCATTCTCCCGCCCCCTCCCGTTTCTTGCAATTACCATTCTACTTCCTGCCTCTATAAGCTGGACTACTCTATGTGCTTCATGTAAGTGGAATCATACAGCATTTGTCCTTTTGTGTGTGGCGCATTTCACTCAGCATAATGCCCTCAAGGTTCACCCATGTTGTAGCATGTGTCAGAATTTCCTTCCTTTTTAAGGCTGAATAATATTCCATTGTATGGATGCTCTACATTTTCTTTATCTGTTTATCTGTCAATGGATGCTTGGATTGCTTCCACCATTTGGCTGTTGCAAAAAATGCTGCTATAAATATTGGTGGGCAAATTTCTTGCCTTTTAAATTCCATTGCACTGAACACATCATGAGGCAGCTCACTATGGGACAACTTCAGCTGTTTTGTCAGGGCCCCTGGAGTCATGGTTAGGTTTTGAGCCTGTGTGGGGAAAATAGAATAATCTAGTCAGGGCCCCTCGACTCAGGTCTGGTTGGGGGTGGTGCAGCACATTTCTTGTAAACAAGTTGTGTGGGGTTGGATTTAGTGTGCATGCACACCAATGTATCTTTTTAGTTTTGTTGCTCTTGTGTGCTCTGCAGTTTGTGAAGCAGGCTGGCCCTCAGAGAGCTCACATCTAAAAATAGAGCATGTTTACTTTGCTGGCAGCTGCCCAGATTTTTCTTTGGACTTTGCCCATAGCAGTGGAGTTTGAGTTTATCTTTGGACTGCCTAGGTATTAGATGTGTGTGCTGAATAAAGACTATTCTTCCTTCAACCAAGGCTCCAAGGACCTTTTTGCCGGTTACCTAACTCATAGACTTGCATGCAAAGGGTTTGTGAATGGGCTCCAGGAGTCTGTGAGCTCCAGACCCAGCCCTAGCTCTACAGTCTGTTTGTTCCCTCTTACAATGATTTTTGGCCTCAGACTAGGTGATCCTCAGTAAAATGGTTTTGATTGTTCCTTCCCACTTTTCAGAAGTTGGGATGGGAGCTTTCTTGTGAGCTGTCACTTTCCAATCCTGGCCCCTTTTAGGTGTTGAATCAAAGTTGCAACTCACATGGTAGGGGTGAAAGTCTTGACTGAAAATTATTAAAGTGGTGTGTAAAATGAAAATAAAAAAGAATAAGAGGTTTAGTCTGGGGTAAGACTATGCTGCTGTCATGGGTTAGCAAGTCTGCATACGGGTATGTAAGAGCTGGGTGAACAATATAGAAAGGAAGGCTCGGATTGGGAAGTCCTCTGCAGCCTGGGTGCCTGAAACTGCACAGGAAGGTACAGCCTGCAGAAGAGAAATTCACAGGATAGTTACATACTTTTTTTGAAAGGTCACTTAATTATTTTAAAAATCATGAAATATGCATCAAAGTACAAATAAAGATGATGATTTCTGAGTTGGGGTAGTTTTTCCTTGTAGTAATTTTTAAAAGGATCCAACACGTACCTGGTAACAGTAAAGCAGTCGGTCCTTGGGTCCTGTACTGAGCATGGCTGGACTTGGAGGTCAGAGGGTCAGGGTTTAAATTCCACTCTGCTTCCTGAGTCACTGTTTATGCTCCCTGAATCTGTCTCTTTTATTTTAAACTGGGGGGGGCTCATTTTTTAGAAAAACACCTCACGAGAATATTATGAGGATTAGGTGGCAGGTGTGTCAAAGCCTCCAGCGCATGGCAGGCATTGAGCATCCACTTGCCCTGGATAGACTGATCTCACTGGTCAGGCTAAGGAGTTTTTCACATACTCACGCCTGTGTCCTCATCTTTGGGAAAGCATGACTTTATGTGAGCCAAACTACTTCAGTTGCTAAGTAAGAAAAAATAAGTGTCTTTTTGACCAGTACGCAGGTATGTGAATGAATCAAGAAGGAGATATGGCCCTGTGGAGGGCTGGCTGCCCTCGGACAAGTGCCGGGGTTCTTTTATACTCTTTGCTTCATCACACTTGCTGGATGCTGGGGGATCCGAATCAGCAGAGGTCACGTTGCTTCTGCGTGGGAACCTTCTGCCTCCACGGATGTGCTTTGGGTTTTGCATAGAAAGTCTCATTCTTTATGGGCGAGTCAGCACATCAAGGCCATCTGTACCAGGAAAACAACGTGTGATGGTTAGTTTTTTTCTTGGATTCTTTGGCATTTGGTCTTTCACCAATACATATATGTCTATGGGGCATCTTCTTGTCCTGGCTGCCCTACAGTGGCCACTGCTGCCTTCAGCTCCTCCTTCTCCTGCTGCAGCTCTTTGTTCCCTGTGTGCAGTGAGGGTTGTGCCGTTCGGAAGAACTCTGGTCAGTTCACTTCTCTCCCTTTCTTTGTGTAACTATCTGGAGACATGCCGTGTTACCAGTGGTGAGCCATTGAAGCATGTGCCTTCCATGGGGAAGAGCACAGTGCCGGAGGGGAGCGCGGAATGAGGTGGAGATCAGCACATCAAGCTGTGGGCAGGAATCCCAAAACCTGGATTGTAAACTCATCTCTGTATACTGAACTGTTTGGTAAACAACAAACAGCAACCCTGAGTGTGTCATCCTCTGAGCATTTCTACCATCATTCAAATGTCACTTGGATAAAGTATGAATAAAATCTTTCTGAATAATATTAATCGAGGACTACTAAGTGGCAGACACAGAGAATGCTATGAATGGACTAGGGGAAAGGTCCTCTTCCTCCCCTGAAATCCTTCAGGGAAGATAGATATTGAACAAGTAATTCCAGGTGTGGTCAGGGTCCCAATGGGCCAGAGCGAGGTTCTGCAGACGTAGCCTACCCTTAAAGGTTCAGAGGAGGCTGGAGGTGGCTGGGCTCACAGCGGATCATGGGAAACTCAATCAGCCTGTTGCTCTGAACAGGTCTTTGTCAGAACAGTGAATCGAGAACCCCACTTGGCATACCTCCTCAACGGGAGCAGTCCTGGGTCCTGGGCAAGCACCCGACAGGGTGGTCTCCACAGAACCTTCTCTAGGGGACATGACTGGTGAGAGCCCAAGTGTCCCATGAGTAGGCCGTCAGCTGCAGCCCACCCTCCGGTGCACTGAATGCCCGGGCTTCCTCTTCAGTGGGCGGGTTTACGGGGAGAGGATTATCAGGTGCATATTTTTCAAAACAATTGCTTTTCTCAGCTTGGCCTTCTTGTCCCAGAATGAAGCCCTTGGCAGGAAGTCACGGGTCTGTTGACCTTACTAGCAGGATCAACAAACCTCCTTTGACATGCAAGTGGCAGAAACTGTGATTTCCTTCTCACCTGCATGGAGGCAGAGCAGCTAGAGTCCAGGAAGCAAAGGGTTGGGTCTGACATGGAGTCAGAGCAAAAGTTGGGGCTAAATATCTGACAAAATGCTTCCTGTGTGGGCAAGAAGGAGTGACAGGCATCTGCACCATCAGGAGCACTCAGTTAAGGGGCTCGAACAGGGAGAAACAAGGGTAGACCTGCTCCCCGCTGTCCAGGAGACATTTGGGCTGCAAACCATGAAGTCCGAAGGGCCATTTCTGCTGTGTGTTTGCACGGTGAGTCTGGCCCACCTTGTTTGGTGAAACCATTGTAAGTGACATTGGATGACAAAAGAGAAACGTTTTGATAACTGTGTAACCAGCACATCAGAAAGCAAGACGTAGGGGTATAATCATGAAAGCAACTTTTATTTTTCTTCTTCTACCACCCCTTGAGCACTACTCAGTGATGTCTAAAGGTAGCCCTCCCCTGCTCCCAGATGAGAACTCAGGCCATTTCCATGATTCTCTGGTCACTGTTTTGTAATAGAAAATCCTGCGAACACGTTCAGATTTTAAAGCAAACTCAATCAGGTAGTCACAATGCTCAGTCCAGATGAGAGACAGAACTCAACTGACACTACATGTAATTTTCACCCCCTTGCCTTTGCTTACAGTGAGGCTGTGAGGTTGGGGAAAGGCGGGCTGGGTTCTTCTGTGATCCTCTATTTTGCTTGCCAGGTTTCTGACTTGGGCATGGTCAGGGGCTCGTGGGAAGGATGCCAAAAAGCTGTGAGAAGGCTTCTGCTTGACGGATGCCCCAGCAACGGCTCCAGGGTCCCTGACCTTGGCGTGTGCGTACAGCTGAGTCCCTACCGGCATTTTCATGGGTTCACGAGGGGGAAAGAGGCATTGAAAAGTTTGCTTATGCTTCCCAAAATGAAGATGGCATATTTTTCTCTGGATAATTCCAGGAAAAATACTCAAAATTAGAATACTTTTTATCCGATGAAAAATGGATGCCACATCAATAGGCAGCAAGAAATGTGTCATTCTGCTTGTAGTCTTGTAATGGGGACAAATCAAAGCAGAGTTCATTTTCTACCTCCTGTAATGCATCTCCAGCCCAGCTTTTCTACATGTGACCTATCAATGTCCTTGTTCCTTCCTCTAATGATGGAGTTTGGATGGGTTGTCCCCTCCAAAATTCATGTGGAAATTTGATCTCCAATGTGGCAGTGCTGGAAACTGATTGAGTGATGGGGGCGGATCCCTCATGAATGGATTAATGCTCTCCCTGGGAGAGGAAGGGTCGTGAGTGAGTTCTCGCTCTATTAGTTGCCATGAGAGCTGATTGTTTGAAGGGCCCTGGCACCTCCTCTCTCTCTCTTGCTTCCTCTCACCATGTGATCTGCTTGTACCCACCGGCTGCCTGCCACTTTCCACCATGAGTAGAAGCAGCCCGAGGCCTGTGCCAGATGCAGCCGTCCCAAAATCGTAAGCCAAATAAACCTCTCTTCTTTATAAATTACCCAGTTTCAGGTATTCTGTTATAGCTACATAAAGCGGACTAACCCATCTACTAATCCTGGACATCCAGAGGTATGGAGTTCTGTTCCATGGAGAGAATGTGCTCCCAGCCCCATCTCAAGGGCGCTGAGTAACGGAGATAAACCTCATTCCTACTGAAGGAGAGAGAGGTGCCCTTGGCACTGGACCTTGGAAAACTTGGAGCATATTTATTTATAGAAATAATGAATCTCCCAATTTGGGAAACTGGAGTATATCACAACTGCACAGGATTTGGAGGAATTTGTATGATTAATGAGTGAAAGTACCCTTCATATAGCCGAATTGCAATACCTATGAATCCCTTCCCTATATGTCTTTAAGAGTTTCCTGTGAATGAGCGGGGGAAAGAAAGGATGGAAACATATTTATAAGAGCCAGGCACTGGTTAGGATAAACAGTGCTACCAACACTCAAAATCAGTGGCTTTGTAGATTAATCAGGATTTGATGAATTAATCTGAAACTTCATCATTATTTGCAGCTTTGTTGTTGTGACGAAAATGTGTTACAGATTTGAATGACTGCTTCAGCATGAAATCTTGGACTGAAAACTGGCAATTGTGAAAATATACATACATAGGGAGAGAGCGCTAGAGAGAGGTGTCATAATCAAACACATACTGGGAACAGTCTTCATTAGCCATTCTACGAATTTTAACTTGTTTTGTTACAGATGTTCAATTTTGGCTTGTTTGTTACCAAACTGTCCAAGCTTTTCTGCCCAAAGGCCCAAGGAAATAAATTACATTAATTAGAAGTAGATTGCATACTCTCAGCTATTGTAGGGTCTCTAGAGGAACAAATGCCAAGTGCATCCCAGAGGACCCATTTCTCCAAAGCTGCCTGAAGTAGGGTGTGGCACATGGCTTCAGGGCTTCATCCGGGCTGGGAGTGGAAAGACTGTGGCTTTCCTGCTGAGAAGAGGCGCCTGATGTTCTCACTCCTGGTAGATCTCCAGCCTGCAGTAGGTAGGCCCTTCACAAGGCTATCTCACAGCACCTAGTGACACAGACGCGCCCGGCCGCTGTCTGCCAGGGGGGTGGGACATCTTAGTGCATGCAGGAGGGGAACCTGCCAGAGAGAGCTTCCATGGAAGCAGGAGTCTGAAGACAAGGCAGGCCTCAGTTTCCCCACAGGTGCCAGACTGTGCACTCTGGGAATACAGAGGACCAAAGGATGAAGACCTCGGATTTGTTGAGTAATTTTCTGATCCACTGAGCTTCTTTCTCACCCTCCGTGAATCTTGCCACTCTTCTGTGCACATCGATCTGTTCTCCCCGGCAGTCTTCAGTGTGCCACGCAGACCCCCCACGCCAAACTGCAGCCCCCTTGCTTTACTTTCCCT
Organism: Cynocephalus volans; assembly: GCF_027409185.1. Taxonomy (NCBI): domain Eukaryota; kingdom Metazoa; phylum Chordata; class Mammalia; order Dermoptera; family Cynocephalidae; genus Cynocephalus; species Cynocephalus volans. Next base: position 152,115,682 of record NC_084468.1, read on the forward strand.
CGTCCAAACTCTTCTGAACTTTCGATCTAGCTCAAAATCTACATTTTCACTCCATGATTTTCTTGAGATTCACCTGGGAAGCCTGTTCCAAGTATGCATTCCCCTTAGAAGCTTGTCACCGGTGAAATCTCTGCTTAATAGAAATTGGATTTAATGATTCAAAAATGAAGTTCTTTCCTTTCACACCTGAATTTGCAAATGGAGTCACCAGGCACTCACCTGGTCCTTTCACCTACATTGAAAACCCTTGTGGAACTGAAACTGTTTTCATAATTTTCTAATATTCCTTCTGTGTAGCTAGAATGGTATCTGCACAGAACTGAAGGGATGTTGAAAGATCTGAGGTACATGAAGGTACTTCAAAAAGTGTGTGGAAAAATAGAATTAAAAGACAATGCAAATCTTTCCACATACTTTTCAAAGTACCGTCACATAAGCTAGAAAGTGGAGCACTAGTACATTCTGTTTTTCACGTTTTCCAGTGGGGTGGTGGGGAACACAATGTCTCCCCTACCAACAGATTTGGGCACTAAATCCTTGATAGAGGCGGAGCCTCAGGAACATATCTGGGTGGGTTGTGAATATCCTCTCCACATTGCTCAAGTCATTCAGATTTCAACTTTTTAGCACTTTTGGCAGTCAACTTGTTTGGTAACAATTTTAACCATTTTGCTAAAATCTCAGTAGTTGCTCTCACAAGCAAGTCATTACAACTTTCCATTTCTGCCTTCTGTTGCTAACCACACTCACATGGTCACAAACAGCCCTCCAGAAAACAGACCATGGGTTATTTCTTGATTACCCTAATGCTTGCAAACAGAGAAGTCTTAGCCTGTTCCAGCTTCCTGGGCCTTTCACCCACCCACCCTGACCTCCACAGGGGAGAAGACCAAAGAAAGCGCCACACCCTCACTCTGCAGCTGTCCCCTGCTTCCTTCCCCAGCGCAGCTGCCCCGTCACAGCCCGGCTGTCCACTCCAGGGTGCCTGCTGTCCTGCTTCAAAACAGTAACTCCCCTCCCTGCCTCAGACACTCCTGCTGTTCCCGCGCTGGCTTGACCTACAAAAGGAAGAAAACACTCTCCATCCTGGACTTCTGCCAGCTTCCAAAAGTAATTAAACTTCCCTCCCTTTCAAAGAGACTCATTGTGCAAGGCTTCTAAGTCCAGATGTGCAACTCCAGGGGGGCTGCTCCAGCTCCGCCTGGCCTTTCCTCGAGACCTGCTGCTGACACAACAGGCAACCTTGTGGGCCAGCTGAGGAGCAAGTGTGCTGTCATCTCTTTCCTGTTGTCTCGGCTGCTTCGGCTGCTGTGGACTGGGAGTGTGTGTGGAGGTGGTCAGAGGGACTGCTCAGGACAGCGTGAGTCACGTTCCTGGCACCTCCAGAAGGAAGGCTCAGTGCATTTCCACGCTCGGCCTCCTTGTTATGTTCTACAAATGTGTTTTGAAATCAGAAGGCAAACTTCAGCTTCCTGTCCTCCAATTTTCTCATCCAGGGGTCTCAAAACTGTTGACAAACACTACCGAGTAGCAAGCATCATTATGTGTGTTGTGGGAGGAGTTCTTTCTTACAAAGCAGGCGATCTGGAAACGGTACAGTGCAGTGGAAAGAACAAGGTCTTTGTCATCAGTCTGGCCCAGCACATCTGTCACTTGTTCACAGTGTGGCCATGTGGAAGAAACTGGCAGCTCTAACCTCAACTTCTCCGTGTTTAAAACAGGGATGCCAATTTCTACCTTACAGGTTTCTTTTCTTTTTAGTTAAAAATAATCCATGCAGAATTCCTTGTGCTGTGCTTGCTACAACACAGTCATCAATACATTACTAGTGTTATTATCATTAAAAGCATGTTTTCTGTGCTCTGTGAAACTTTGCACATGCCAGATCACTGGGAAATAGAAAGATACGGATGCTTGGAAAATAGACTTTGATTTTTTAAAAAAAATAAAACTGAGACTGTGAAAGAAAATGACTTTTGACTTCTCCTGCTGGCCCTTGGAAGTACCACTTATTTGTGCTGGACACCTTATAGCTGGGTAGATTGAAAGCCCTTAGGCCTTGTAGTCAAAGAATAAGGTATCATTCAAACTCACCAAAAAGAAAATATATGGAAAATTGAATAAATTTCCAGCATTTGGAGCCCCAAATGCTCAGTACCATGATTATGAAAAATGTTTTACCTTTGCTCTCCATCCCCAAGGACATGTACAATTTCACTTGAAAGATTCAGTCCATACAGTTTTACTGAGCAGTCACGATGAGCTCTGTCCTAGGCCCTGGGGATTCAGCAGTGAACAAAGCAGACGATCTCATCCGTTCATGGAACTTATATTCTAGTAAGGGATCAACTTGGAGAGTTAAAATTAATACAGTTCCTGGACTTGGATCCCAGAAATGTTGATTCAATTGTAGGTTGGGGCCAAGGCTTTATTGTTTTTTAGAGTTCTTCAGGTGAATGTCATCTGCAGCAAGATTGCATGGGAATCACTAATGAAGGCCCTTACGGGCCAGTTAAGAATGCTGGATTTATCCCAGTGAGAGGGCAGGACACGGGAGGGTTTGGAGTAGAGGAGCCCACGACACCATCAGCACTCCGACTGATGTGCAGGGGGTGGGAGACGGCGTAAGGAGTGTAGCAGGAGAGAGACTAGTTGAACAAAGTGGACACCTTAAAGAAAACTGCAACATACCATCATAGAAGATGATGGACTGTTAAATTGTATACCCAGTGGACCGATAATGTGATGAAAATCTGAAAAAGGAAAAAATTCAGGGTGGGATAAAGCAGTTGGGGAAGGTTGAGCCTGAGGAAGGGGTGGGATTTCTCTAATCCATAGGAAGGCTTTCTCTGATCCCCACGTGGCACTCTCTGTCCTTGCTACGGATACTTGGCCTGACTTGTCCCTAAGCTTGACAGAACTGGTCCAGTCGAGAGTGACAGTGAGAAATAAGTGAGCGAGACAGGGGCCGAATTATGGAGGGACTTGGAGGGGACTTCTGAGCAGGAAAGACATGACAGCAATGTGTACAGCTCTCTGTATGGCCACGTAGGATGGGTCCTGGGAAGGGCAGACTGAGAGCAGGCAGCCAGGAAGGAGACTGTAGAAGACGTCTCAGTGCAGAGATGAGGGCCCAGACACAGGGTAGACATGTGAATGGAGAGGAAGGAACAGGTGCGCAGGAAACACACCAGAACTCCATACCTGAATGAACACGGGATGAGGGAGAAGCCAAAAGGAGTCCGAGACATCCGCAAGCTTTGGCTTCCAGAAAGATGAGAAGGGGGTGAAGACGCGTTGGTAGTCTGGCTTTGCGTGGGTCTTAGTGGGTTCTTCAGGCTTGTGCAGACTGGGGGACTGCCGCCGACTTTGCTCCCACCTGCCAGGGCTTGCCCTTGAGTCTTTCCTGGAAAAACCCAGTTATTCTGGCAGGTCCAGAGGCTGCTCTCCTGGGCAGTCATAAAGAGCACTCTGATGCTCTTCTCACTGTCCCCTTCTTATCAGGGTCTGTGTCAGTCTGCCAGAGCTGCCATAACAAAGCACCGCAGACAGTGGCTTAAACAACAGTCATTTATTTCCTCACAGTCTGGGGTCTGGAGTCTGAGACAAGGTGTCAGGAGGGTTGGTTTCTTCTGGGCCTCTCTCCTGGACTTACTGATGGCATCTTCTCCCTGTGTCCTCATGGGGCCATCCCTCACTCTGTGTCCTAGTCTCTTCTTATGAGGACATTAGTCCTGTCAGATTAGGGCCCACCTAGAGGAGCTCATTTTTTCTTAATTACCCCTTGAAGACCCTATCTCCAAATATAGACACATTCTGAGGTACTAGTTGTTCAGACTTCAATGTATGAACATTGAGGAGACACGATTCAGCCCATGACAAGGTCCCAGCAAGAAGAGTTTTGGAAGATGACACTCTACCAAGACCAGCTCTCACAGATGGCACTGAAAGGTGAGCCAGCGGTGTCTTCTCCCACTGTTCCTGTAGCCACCATCCCTCAGGATGCAAAAGTACCCGGCATACTCTGTGATCCGTCTTTGCCAGAAACACCCTGTGCTCTGTGCTCTGTGCCCTTCACACACATGAGGCCGCTGAGCACTGGACCCACTCTCTCCTCATGAAGACACTGTCCTCACCTTCGGTCTCAGTTCCTCTTTTCACAAGGCTCATGGCTGGTGGCAGATGGGTGCCCTGCCCACCCACCCAAGGGTATATGCAGAACCTCTCCTCCCTTCCCAAGAGGAAGCCTGGCCACTGGTGTACAAGTGAAATGCCCTGTTCCTCTCCCTCGAGGATGAGTTCACTGACCGAAGGCCCCACACCCCTCTGACTCACTTGACCAGCCCAGATGGGAGTGAATCCCCAACAGTGGGTGGGGCTTAATCTCAGGCTGCAATTCATGCTCCACACTTTGCCATGAAATGTGTCTTTTCACAGATTTTAAAAAGTGTGTGACAGGCATTACGTACTTCGTGTGTGTTGTGGTATCCTTTCGTGATGCCTTCGCGGTTTGTGCTTCATGGCCTTCCGTCATAGACTAGGATGGAACTTCATGGAAGTTTTTAAAGAACAGTGAGATAAAGAAAGTGAGCAACCATGTCACTGCTTACTCTGTGGGGAGAGGGACAGTGTCTGTTTCATTCTCCTAAGAGTGCTCTGTGGCTGACATAGTAAAAGTTCAATAAAAGTTTATGGGTTGTGAAAGGCATGCATGGTTATTGTAAGTAGGCACTTGTAGAAGACAGAGATCTTATAATCATCATTTGTGGCTTACACCAGGTTTTCTGGGTATTTTTTTAGGCCAGGACATACAAGAGATCTTAGCTCTTATAGTTGAGCCTAATATAGGTCTCTGTCTGAAAACTTACAGAGCCATAGCCATGAACATAGACAAGACACAGACATAGCCATAGACATGGACATAGCCATAGACACAGCCATAGCCACAGCCATAGACATAGACATAAACATAGCCATGGGAATAACCATAGACACAGACATAGATATAGACATAGTCATAGCCACAGCCATAGACATAGACATAGCCATAGATATACACAGACATAGATACAGCCATAAGCATAGCCATGAGCATAACCATAGACACAGACATAGATATAGACATAGGCATAGCCATAGCCATAGACATAGCAATAGTCATAGCCATGGGCATAGTCATAGCCACAGCCATAGATATAGACATAGACATAGATATAGCCATAAGCATAGCCATAGCCATAAACATAGCCATGGGCATAACCATAGACATAGACATAGATATAGCCATAAGCATAGCCATGGGCATAACCATAGACATAGACATAGATATAGACATAGGCATAGCTATAGCCATAGATACAGCCATAGATACGGATGACACGGACATGCATATATTCATACCAGTAGTCCCTTGTCTCCCATGGATCTCATTCAAGCAAAAGAAATGTGGAAATGGAGCACACTACTCACTAAGGGCACTCATGTCACTTTTCTGGCATCTCTCCACTGCCACTGCACAGTAGGTGTGCAGCATGGCATCATAGTGTCCTGGATGCTGCTGGGAAGTAGTGGCTCTTGCACTTCACAATGGCCCACTACAACTTGCCCTGGATTCTGTAAGCCACATTTGGTATTGTTGACACCTCACTGGTTCATGTTGTGTGAAGAATGAAGAAATTTATGTAATCTTGCTGAAGAAAGATTTGGTTATCCCCCACGTTTGGGTTTCAGGCCATTTTCTGTTTGGGTTCCAGGCCATTTTCTCATAGGTGTATTGCTGTCATATCTGGATGTAAGTCACTGATGCACAAATCCATCCCTTTGCACACATTTAGCTCACACTTTCCCCGATTCTGTCGCACTCTCCAAATTGGCCAGTCTTGGACTATGACCTGGGATGGTCAGCTTTTTGGAACTCATAGCTGGATTGAACATTACAACTTTTAAAGGAGCTCTTCATGATGACTTTATTGATAGTGTTAATAAGACAAATTCTTGTGATTCTTTTCCTTAGTATTTTATGCCTTACATTTTTGTCACCAGTTTAAATAATTATTTACAACAATTTAGTGGTGCATTATGCTGAGAGAAACTTCTCACCCTGGATTCCCTTCCTTCCCAGGGAATCAGGTTTCAGTTGTATCACCTCTCTGTCCGCTGTCACCTTCCATGCAGAGTGACTGGATTGCTGACTTTACAGCAGCAACCAGAGAAGGAAAATGTCTCTCATTACAGTGAGACAGCCATGAAGGCCTGTGATCATGTGATGCACGATTCCAGATATTAAACCCTCTGCTTCGGTCAGAACACACCCCTCAACCCAGGTTCAGGAGCTTGGGATACCTTGTTGTGAGTCTGGCTTCGCTTTCTGATCATAAGGAGCAGAAGAAAGAGGGGCCAGTAAATGACTGATGAAGGGGAAAAGCGAGATAAGGTGGAAGAGAACAGCATGGGTCACGAAGACAACCAAGGAAGAACAGCAGCAGGGGACACGCGGATCCTTGAGAAGGTTGTGTGTGAGACTCTTGAGGTATTCGTAAGGTTCTGGAAGACCCCGAGGCCGAAGCAGCCCAACTCCCAGCAGTCGGACAACTGAGGTGAGAGGAGACCACGCATATGAGGGCAAAACTTCCCGGAAGCAACAGCAGCAACAGCAGCACACAGGGAGCGTGAGCACTGCTCTCCCGATCCCGTTCACTCCGGGAATAAGTGGCTACGGAGGCGTCCTCAGCCTTGGTACTTCTGACGTTTTGGGGCAGACAGATCTTGGTTGTGGGAGACAGTCCTGGGCATCATAGTACAGTGAGGAACATCTATGGTCTCCTCCCTTTAGAAGCCAGTAACCTCCTTCCCAGTTGTGACAACTGAAAGTGCCTATGGACTTTGCCAGGTGTTAATCACCCCCTTCTCCAGGTGACAGACACTGGCCTACAGGACAGGGCGGGCAGCAGGAGATAGATATGGGAAAGGAATTAGTATAATTCTCCTCCATCTCACCACTGCGTAGGGACGCCTGGCAGCCGGGGAAAGAAGTTATCTCACTAGGAGTTCATTTTAACCTGGCTGTGACAGCTCTCTTCCCATCTCCTCGCCCCGCCCCCTCCCAACCACACACATTCTTTCCTCTTCCCCAGTCTGTTCCAGGAGCCCTGTGAGTCGTCCAGATCAAGTGCATTCGCCTGTGACAATCGCCCTTTGATTCCATGTGCAGGGGGAGGGGTTGGCCTGGCCTGCCGTGAAAGGCTCCTTTCGGTGCTCTGTGATCTCTCTAGGTGTGCAGATTGCAAAACCCAGGTACAGACAAAGAGCTCACACAATGGGCACACTCATTAGCGAGCCCTTTGAAGTGTGCACACAAGGCCACACAGACGCCTCCTCTTTTTCCTGTCTCCCTCTTTTTTCCCATCCTTCATTCCAGATGCCAGGGGTGGGAACTGGCAATGCAGTGGCAGCCGAGGCAGAAGTTGGGAAAGAAACGAGTCTTCAGATGGGATGTAGAGAAGGCCCAGGCTTCCTCTTCTCACTGGGCAAAGTGCCCAGGGGCAGCCTGCACTGTCACCTGGGTTCTGGGCTTCTGAGAACGGACCTCACGTTGCTGTGGGGACAGTTAGGGCTCCCTGAGAGAGAGCAGAGACACAGGCCAGATGGAATGATCAGCCTTTGACATAAGCTATGGCCTGAAGTGTGTTGGAGGAAAACAGCTCTCTCTCCTCCAACCTTCTTTATAACACTTGGGTGAGAAAAGCCTGCTTAAAGTCCGCAGCCCCTACCTTTCTCTTTGCACTCAGCAAGGCCCCGCTGCAGGCCAGGCCCTGCTCACACCTCGGGGATGTCAGCTTCATGCTGTTGCTTTGAGAAAGAGAACAGTCTAAACTTACATTTTCATATTGAATAAATGCAAAGAGGCTGCTTCTTTAACCTTACCTTATTTAACACAGGAAGGCGAGTAGTTACTTGAAAAGAGATGGGACCAGCATGAGAACAAGTAAACCTCAGGAATTCTGTCATCATCTGGAGAAGATCAGTGAAGAGCAGTATTTCTAAAGTAACACTACAACAGCTTTGAAAGTCAAAGGTAAGGTATGAGGCGTCGCAGAGCTGCATGACACAAATCGTCACATCTAGGCAGATCCCTCTTCACGAAGCTCTGCCGGAGGCCCCATGTGCAGGTCTTTATTCCTTGCACTTTGCACAGTGGGTTTTTTGCCAGAGAGAAACCAGGCTCTTCAGCAACACTGTTTCTACTGTGTATGTTGCGCTTGAGAGGAGGGGCTGGCAGGGAGGCTGTGGGGTAGGTGACTCATTTGGGGTGCAGAAAGGCACTGCCATGTCTGAAAGCAGATGTCTCCAGCCCAGGGTGTCCTCAGCTGGCATCTTGGAGGTAGTGAGTGCTGCACAGGTGCTGAGCCCACCTGAAGCCTTGGTAGCTCCAGGAGATGCACCCCACCCAGGTAAGCACAGAGCTTTGGCATGCTGGTCCACGACCCTCCTGGAGCTGCTGGGGACCCCGTGTTAGTTCTGCATGCTCTCTTTATACCTCACAATGCCCCATCCTTTAGACAATGTGGTCTCTCTTTATTACAAATGATTAGAGGTTTACTGCTGAGAAATTTTGGGAAATATAGAGAAGCAAAACAAAACAAAAGAAAATCGCCTGTAACCCCACAGTGTTATACAGAGAATATTATTGTCAACATTTTGTCTATATTCATCCAGTTTTGTTCTTTGCAAGATGTCAACTTTTTAAAGAAAAACTATTTACTACTTTCCATAAGTAATTTCCCCTAATTATTGTACTTTTCGGAGGTGTTGCACCTGTGATACGTGAGTGTGGTCTTGGAGCAATGGTTCTCCAACTTCAACATGCACATACTCACCTGGGGAGTTTTTAAAAATACCGATGCCTGGGTCTGATCCCAGAGAGTCCCCCTCCCTTTATTTGAAATTTCATTTTGGATGTGGCCTGGAAATCTGGATATTTAAAATCTCCCCAGATAATTACATTGTGCAACCTAGGTGGAAAATCTGCTCCTGGGTCTTGCTACTAATGCCATTTTATGGGTAAGCACCAGCTTGAGGACGGCCTCAACCTTCCTCTGTCTTCCTCCAAGTCCCACTCTGGCTCCCTGCAGCCGTGAAAGCCTGCCTCCCCCAGCTCTGCCCACAGTGTGCCACTTCCACCACGTGAGAACCACACACAACCACAAACCGTGGCCACCTGAGGGCTTTCTGCAATTTACTGGTAGATAGATAGGCTCAAGGGTGGAGCTACCAACATAAAGAATTAAAATGTAGGCTGCCCCCGGCATCTGCTCCTGTCATCTCCAAGAGGCCAGTAAAGCGTACGAAACTGGAGGGAGGGGTGTCTCTTCAGCACCGAGGCGTCTGAGGGCCATAGAATTGAGTCTCTGCAGGTTTGCCAGCTCTGAAGTGGATAAGAAGAGGTGTGTATCACTTACTGAACTACTCCAAATGTGAGGTCTATGGTGAAGCTCACCTGCCATTTGTAATCAGCAAATGCTAATCCTGAAAGTAGGAGTATTAAAAACCTCCTGGCAGCGTGTGTCTGTGTGTGTGTTAAAATAAGGTGAAGATTTCTTTAACAGGCCTGTTTATCTGAGGCATGTGGACACCTTCAAGGAGCCCACAGATTATCACTTTGGCATATGTGCAGCTTAGAAATATGCTTTGCAATATTTTTATACCCCTCTGTGTATCCTAAAAGCCCTTTATGTACAGGTCTGAACAACACCACTAGAATGGGTTTGAAGACAGATCCTATTTACCTATCGCAGTGTACACTAGGTTCCTCCTGACTCACCTGCCATGGGTGTCAGTCTTTGGCACACCAGGCCCAGCACCTCCTCAGCCCTCACCTAGCCAGGGACCCTGACTCCACCTGACTGGCTGCCTCCAGAGTGGCCTCCTTGACCCTGACTCTGCCAGCCACCTCCTTAGCCCTGCTCTGCCTTCCTTCTTGGTCTCCTCCAATACATATTTTATTAATCAAAATAATGAAAAAATGGAAGCAATTGGAAGGGCAGAAATTTTAACTTGAACACTATTGCTATGCTTCTGGAATATTTTCTATCTACTTTGTGTTTATCAAAAGTATACAGAAAAAAAGTTGTGTTCAGATCTGGAGGGTAAGAGGGTTCAGGTGGGTGGCGATGGGGGTTGAAGTGCTCCTCGGGGGACTGTCTATGAGCTGCCCCCACCGCTTCTCTAGATACACTTACTGCTTGTCAAAGTTTCTCAGCTACTGCGGAAACTAAAATCAATAGTTTGTATTCTTTGGATTCTATGACAATCACTATAAGATGTTTCATAGATTTAATACTAACTTTTCCAGGGAAAAAATTCTATACCTTAAATATATGTACAGATGCTCCTTGACTTATGATGGGGTTATGTCCTGTTAAACCCACCATAAAGTCAAAAAAAATGTTAAGTGGAACCATCATGCATCAGGGACCATCTGTGTTAGGCAGGAGAGACCAGGCTATGCCACAGTAACAAGTAAACCCACAGGTCCTACCTCACACAGCCACCGGCCACTTCTTTCCCACACCACGGCTGGATGCAGGTTCACGGGCTGTGCTGTCTACTGCACGTGGCCTCCCACAGCGGGGGTGGAGGAAATGAAAGAGGCCGCAAGCCCTTAACCATCTCAGCCAGCGTTCCAGAAAAACCACAAAGATGGCTGGAAGTGGAGGGAAGCACGATGACACCGAGTGCACAGCACTGAGCTCTGCAGGCTGTATTGTTCCCCAATCATGAATGTGCTAGAATGAGGGCCTCTGGTTGAGGAAACGTGCTTCAGTAACTTACTCAAAGAGAAGTTGTAAACATTAGCTTCAATGAGAAATTTGGCAGAATTTTGTTGTATTTTTAAACTTAAAAATCTTTTATTTTGCATGCATTTTACATTGCTTTATTTTCTTCTACCACGTGCTGCTAAGTTGCTAAAGTCATGCTCAGCACATTTGTAAAGCTGGACTTTTTCTCATCGATCTAGTGTATTTGTAGGAATTATGCTGGTGAAATCTCTTTCCTCTTATAAGCAAGACTTTCCTCTTTGGAGACAGTGGGAGCCATGCAAAGGCTGGATGGGCTCTAACACCACAGGTGCTCTTTGTCAAGCTCGGTGTATCGAAAGACTCCCTTTTGAAAGCTTGCCTCTTAATGTGGACACAGAATGGATCTAATTCTCATGTTAGTTGACTTAAGAAGCAAATGTAGGGATTCATTGGGAGTTGCCACGAGGTTGCTCCTGCAGAAATGGACAGGTGATCAAGCCCAGGTGCGGTTTGCGACGAGGACGAGGGGCGTTCCAAGTCCCTGCTCCTCTCTCTGAGATGTGCGACCCCTCCTGCACCTGTCTCTGGAGGCCCGAGGCACCGCTGGGGCACAGAACTCCATGAAGAGCAGATAACACAGTTGCGTAAGTCAGTGAATCAATGTCAATTGTAGCTTAGGGCATGGCAGGGCTGTAGGAACAGGATAAAATTATATAGGGTGTGAACCAGTCACAGAACAATAGAAAGAGAGGCCATGTGTTTTTATATATTGGTGATTAATAAGAAAAATGCAGGCTTTGTTTATCCTGGGGACAGGCCAGCTTGTGGGTGCCCTGTGGGTGTGTAAGGCCTTTGTAGAGAGAGCCAGCATGGAGGGCAAGTGTGTAGGAAGGACCCTCTTCCCCTGACCGAGTAAGGCAGCAAGCCTGTGAGAGGGCCATGCACGGAGCGTCTCTGATTTACCTTGTCCTTTCAGGGAGGCCGCGGTGTGGAAACAGAACGACTTGCCTATATGAGGGTTGGAGTCATGGCCTCCAACACCCACAAGCAAAAATTGTCACATTCAGAGTCAAAGGCAGAGGCAACATTTGGAGCAAACTCCTGCGCTGGCAACACCAGTGACCCTGGGGAGGCCCCATGAGATAAACAGAAGGCAGTCCTCATAGCCGAAGTCTGCACTTTCCTTCACAGAGCACTTGCACACCCACTATCTGGAGAATTCCTTGCCATTAGCGGATGGAGGCCAGGTACTCTCACTCCTACTAGATAAGGAACTACAAAACAATTGAGGGAGTGGCCCACGATCTGCAGCTGGGGGAGGCCAGCACTGGCAGCCTTTGTATCCTTCTGGGTCTCCATGCTCAGGTTTTTTGCTCTAAAGCAGACAGCACAAAATCGGATGCCTCTAGGATCCAGGCAGGGAAGGCAGATAAAGGGGCCCTGGGGATGGGGGAGCAGGTGGCAGCTCCCGGGTGCCTTTATCCACTCAGCTCCCACAGACTTGGGTCCTGAACAACATAGGCCCAGTGCTGCTGCATCCTCTAGCCTCCAGGAAAAGCTGGAAACCCAAAGCTTTGAAAGCTTTCTATTTGCAAGTGTTTGTGTTGGCAATTAATTTGATTCGTTCTTTAAGTCACACACCCATAAGCTGAATTTGGTTTAGAGGTTCAACCCCTGCCTTGCAGTAGGTGGCTTTGGAATGTCTCTGGGCAGAGAATCAGACTAAGGATAAAAGGAAGGTAAAAAAGGGGATGGGGACCCCAAAGGAAATTAAAAAGCATGGACATCTCCTTTGGAAAAGTGAGATCTGGACTAAGGTTGAAACAAAGGAGAGGATCTAAATGGGAGTAATTCTCCCTGGTGTGTCCCTGCAGGAGAGGAGCCCAGGAGAAGACATGTGTGGCACGGCCGTGAGCAGAGCCTGCTCCCCCGCTCCGCTGAAGGGAACAGGCTGCGGGAGGTGAAGGAAGGTAAACTGAGAAGAGATCGCTGGGTGTAACTGTGTGAACAGCCTGAAGAATTTTATACGTTCAAGATGCCAGTAAAAAACAAAAACAAAGAGAAGATGGAGAGGCAGTGTTATAACCATAAAAATCCCAAGCATCCATTAAACACTTGCTGCATGCCCAGCACTGTTCTAAACCCTAGGTACACATTAAACCATTTAACCCTCACATTTCCGTGAGGGACTTTCCATGATTACGCCCACATTAGAGATGAGGAAACAGTCACCAGCTGGTTAAGCAACTCGCCCAAGGTGACGCACCTCGGCTGTGGCACCCGCCAGAGCCCAACTCTCAATGCCTTTAGCTTCTGCACGTCTACACCCGGTGTGAGAGAAGAGGATGTTCCCAGGAGTGGGAGTGAACACACCACACAGACTCACACTGGTTTACCCATGGCCTGGAGGGATTTCTGTCTAGTACCATCTTCTAATCTGATCTGGGTACACAAAGTCTTGACCAGAAACACAGTGATATGAATTTTATCAACATCTAATCACCCACCAATTCACCAGTGAGTATTTTCAGAGGACTTGCTAAGTTATCGACAAGTCTAAATCATGGCTCTTACCCTCAAGGAAATTGGACAGATAAGATTACACTAAAGAAACAAGAATGATTAATAGAATCACCGCTTTCAGGCCCAGCCAGGGTGGATGAAGAAGGAGCACAGGGGCCAGGGGACACCAGCCCGGACTTTGTACAGGGAGAGTTCAGGTAGCAACTAACTGTTTGGGCTTCTCAAAAAATAGCAAAATCCTGGCAGTGAGTTTCAGGTGAGCGTCCTTCCTACTGCTCTCATCAGAGGCGCGCTGGGCCGGGGGACAGTGTGTGACGTCTCCTCCTCTGACCACCTCCTTCATCTGCAGAAAGCCCCTGGTTCTCAGAGGTTTCTGACCTGCCGAGCGGCTGAGGATGCAGCGGGCTCAGTGAAGCAAGGCCAGCCCCCTCTGCTTTCTTCACCAATATCATGAGACTCAATTCAGATGAAGAGAATAAACTAGAGGACAAGCGGGATTTTTGAACACAATATAATATTCCAAAAAGTCGCACCTTCAAGTTTCATAATCGCAAACTAAGAGGAACACATGCGTGTCGCTCATCTGATGCTCATAGCCAGGCGGCCCCTTCCAAAAGCAGCAGGCCTGGGCCCGCGGTCACAGGCGCATGCTGCGCATCTGTTCTGTGGTTGCTGAATAATAATTTACAGGATTTGTCTATTTCAACTTACACGACTGCTCTCAGAAATCTCACTGCAGGCTAGCCCTGTTATCTTCAAGTGCATTGCTGGGGACGCAGTGCAGTGAGAGATTTAGGCTGTAGGTTAAACATTTCTGCTGCAGGGAGAGGAAGACAGAGGCACTCAGAGCAATGGCCCAGTAAGTGCTGGAGACTGTGTGACCAGGGACAAACCAAAGCCCCTCTCAATGCCTCTGCTTCCCTGATGCAAGTTCAGTGAGAGTAACGGTACATAGGTCACCTCCCGTTGGAATGATTAGTTATAAGGTGGGGTGAGTCCACTGATGTTTGGAAGTGCCATGAAAATAAAGGTATTAGAAAGACATCAGCGGGAACTCAGAGATCACCCCTCACATTTGTCATTTACATAAGCCATTCTCCGTTTTGTTGACTGGAATATTGTAAGATGCTGGTTTTTATCAACAAGAGGCCTGGAGCAGGAGCCACAGATTCCAGAGCTCCTCCGTCGAGCCCTACTCTGCCTCCAAGTGAGGGCACACACATCAGCCACTGGCCACCGCCACGGCGGCCCCACGGAGCTAAGCCTCCGAGACCCTCCCACAGGAGGTGCAAGGCCGAGGGAGCAGTAAGGAACCTTCCTCATCAGAGCCACTATGCCAAACAGTGCTTGGCAGTCAGCCTTTTTGTTTATAACAACAAGAACAGACACACATGAGTTTCTGGAAAATGTAGTGCTTATTAAGCAGTCAACTTTGGAGAGGAATCTACATATCCATTGTGTATGAGTGAGTCTGATGAGCATGTGTGGGCTGTATGTGTGTGGTGCGTGTGTTGGTGTGTTTGTGTCTCTGTGTGTGGTGTATATGTGTGTGGTGTATGTGCGTGGTGTGTACATGTGTGTGTTATGTGTGTGTTGTGTGTTGTGTGTATGTGTGGCTATGTGTGTGGTGTGTGCATGTGTGTGGTGCGTGTGTGCTGTGTGTATGTGTGCGTTGTGTGTGTATGTGTGTGCGGTGTACGTGGTGTATGTATGTGTGTGTGATGTGGGTATGTGTGTGTATGTTTGTGGGGTGTGTGTGGGTGTGGGGTGACTCATAAGTTATCAGCGTGTCAAGGAGTAGATATCCTTTTTTGATCAGGTTCAATAAATGGGGAAAGCTAAAAGGGTAGCGGAGAGAAAAATAATAGAAGGTGAAACCGATACAAGCAGACAAAGGTTGACTTGTTGATGAAAACTGTCTCCAAAGATAACATTCTTGAAAAAATAAACAACTTGAGCTGATAGTGAAATCATCAGAACACCAGAGTAGCCATTTTTGGATAGGATACAATTTCCTGAATTCTTTTTCTTTTTTAAAAAAATGCTAGTGGTGACCAGTATATGCACAATTCTGGAAAGGGCTTTGCCAGGTTCCAAGAAGGCTCAGCCAGCCACCCAGCCATCCAGCCACCTAACCATCCAGCCATCCAGCCACCCAGCCACCCAGCCATCCAGCCACCCAGCCACCCAGCCATCCAGCCATCCAGCCACCCAGCCATCCAACTATCTGCTCTATGTTCAAGGTTATCCCTATGGGAGGCTCTTTTCCTTTTCCATTAATAAAGGTCTACTCAGTTCCCCATCTAAGTGGTAAGCCGAGGTCGTTGGTGTTCTGTTGTCCTAGATGTGAGAAATAGAAACACACCTGAATCACCGAGATGGAAGGAGGCTTGTTCTGAGGCAGACCGACATCAGAAACTGAAACATGCACTTCTCTCTCATGCTCTCTGAGGGTCCTCCTAGGTCTCGCTCTCCGTCTCTCTCTGTCTCTGTCTCTCTCCATGTGCTTAGCAAATGCCTCCTTGTCAGATAAGACACTATCTTCTGCCTGGCCGGGCACAGAATATCCTCAAAGATGAATGAAGGTGCTTTCGCTGTATTTCCCAACATCCAGCAGATCCGCTAAGAATTATTTTTAAAAGATTTATTTAGCATTCTGTAGGGAATTTTTAAAATGCTTTATTTATCCTGCTATGGTTGTGAAGATGGACTTTCTCTTTATTTGGCTAAAGTTCTTAGAGAGTGAAAGTGACCCACCCCAAAAGGATCAAACTCCCTAAAAGACAAAAATACCCTGAAGCTCTGCAGATAACTGACCCACAAGTCTGTCCCCACAGTAAGCTTAATCCTGCCTTCGGGTTATTGTCAGTTACCCTGTCTACAATAATTAAGCTGGAGACAAATGTCACAAGCTGCATTGTCCCCATGCTGGGAGGGCAATGGCATGTGGCTTTTCCACATTGCCCATGTTTCAAAAGTTAAGTCACCATGTTCCATTGGCTCACCCCTGGATTGGAGCTCTCAACCCCACAGAGAGTCCCGCAGCATTCAGCGAGCAGGGACCTCGGCCACTTCCCCTCCATCCTGTGACCACTCCACAGAGCAGAGCTGAGCTTCCAAACGCCCGTGTCAACCTGGAGAGGCTTTGAAATCCCCTGAAATTTTGAGCTCACTCATCTCAGATTTCTCTAAGTGCTGCTTCCTATGCAGGAGGCCCAAGGTGGGCTTGCTCCTCCTCTCTGCTCACAGTTCCCTCGTGTGGGGTAGCTGTACCTCCCAGCGCTCTGCTTATAAATCCTGTGTGTGATAAGGCGGGGCTGGCAGGTGTTCGCAGGACCTGTCTTCCTGATGTTTGTGGCCGTCCGCTCTGGTTCCTGGAGTGCACAGCTTACCTGTGAACTGCTGTGGCTCCCTGTCATTCTGTCACATCTCCTGCAAAGCCCACACGACCAGATAGAACCAGCCGCTGCCCTCCCCCCACTCCATGTCTGTCCCTTAGATGCTGAGTCTCTGGCTGTGCTTGGACTGCCGGTTCGGCTCTGGGGGTCATGCATTCTGGGGACGCCCTCAGTCCCGGGCAAACCAGGATGGCTGCCACCATAATGTCAAATCACTCCAAACAGTACCATGTCAGGGAGGGTGGTGGGCAGAAGTCCCTGGCCCAGGCCCAGAGAACTAGGACTGGAGCCAAGAAAACATCAGGAACCAAAGAAGGCGATTGCTGTTCCTTCTCTCTCTCATGGACCAAGTGATCTCAAGCTCTGCTGAGGAAGAAGTCTGATTCAGGAGGACTTTTCAGACGCTAATTCAGTGCCTTCCAAGGGCTTAGGAATTCCATCTTACCTTGGCTTTTCCATTTCCTCCTCTAAGAAGGCAAAGGAACCCCACAACAAACAACATTTGCTTAACTGCACACATTCAGAGCCACTGATGGCCAGCCCTGCGCATGCCAATAGGAAAGGGCCAGACCCAGTGGGTCCCCAAGGAGCCTACAGCCTAGGGTGTTGCTAAGACATAGGGGGGTAAGAAAACAGCACGCCAGGCCTGTGGGGGGGGGGCTGTTGATGTGATAGACAGAAGGTATCTCAGGGGTTCAGAAGAGGCCACGCTCTCCTTCCCAGGCATGAAAAAGTGCTGTTTGAGCTGAGCCGTGATAGGTAAGGATTTTGATGAGGTCACATAGAGGGAGAGGTGACACTTTAAGTGAAAGAAACAGCTTGTGCGAGCAGCAGGATGTGCACGCTCAATCAGAGTTCAGCCTGGTATACAGTAGGCGCTCAGTAACTGTCATGTTATTGAGCGGGAAGTAGACATCTGCCGATTAGCAGATGCCATGGCATTCATTAGAGCTTTCCATGTCAGTCACTCCATCAGGAAAAGGAGAAGGCGTAAAGCAGTGTGAATGGGCTTGATTCGGGAAGCTTTCCCACAGGGGCATGGGGACTCACCCCCCAGTCACTGTGCAAACCTGATGCTTTCGGGTGCCTCTCATCTGTGAGGTGCCATTCTCTTGGCAGAGAATGTTGGGGAGTCACCATAGGCCACAGGGATTGCAACACAGCCATTTGTTCCAAACACAAAGTACCCTATAGATACAGCCTCGCCAATTAGTAGGATGGCTGGAAGAAGCAATTACCGTGTACTTGGCCCTCGTTAAATTAAATCCACAACTGCCAAATGGCACGACATCATCCCTGTGAAAACGAAGCTCATCGCAGCCAGACCGGCGTGGCTTGGGAGAAGAGCAGGGCTTGAAAGTGAGGAGGGGACAGACTTTACTTGCCAGGTCCATCACTTGCAATGATTCTGAGAGCCGACACATGCCTCCACACCATTGCAAAGGCAGACGCGCCACCACTGGTAGCTGGGGAATTCCCAGCCCAACAGATCTCGGCTGGAGAGATCATAGGGCTGGAGAGCATCACACCGGGAAAACTAGAAAATACCAGAACTAGAAGAGAACATCAAGGTCATATAGGGTAGTGGTCCCCACCTGCATGTTCTGGATCTTGGGGACACCTGAGCAAGTCTCTAAATTATTAAGAGACCTCCAGACCCCTGTGTATCAGGAGGGAACTCTGTTGGGAACCACCAGTGTGGTCCAATCTCACCTTTGAGCTGAAGAGACTGAGGTCAGAGAAGAAATCTGCATCCTTAAAGCTGGTGTGGGGGAATTTGGACTAGAATCCATGTCTTCTGATTCCAGCTCTTTCTCTCCTCTTCACCCCCATACCCTCACCACACACACACTGGGACTGAAAACTGAAAATCAAGCCCAGGATCCATAATCACAGGGAACTCAGAACTGAAGTTGAGACCGGTGTGTCACCCTTCGTGAGGCAGTGGCTTTGAGGAGGTGGGATTTCGTTCCACCTGGAGATGGCTGGCTTTGCCACCCTGTGGAAGGTGCTTCGGGGACACGTGATGGGGCCTCAGCCTGTGCTACAGCTTGAAGACTGCGTCCCTGTGATGTCACCAGACAATACTCCCGAGGGAGCACTCTAATATATGTCCTGAGGAAGGGGAGGGGAGAGTCACTGCAGAGGCGGTCCAGGAAAGCAGACTTCATGTTGAATAGAGGAACTGAATTAATGTGAAGAGTAAGAGAGAAACAGAGAACTCCAGCTGCCCACCCAGCAGAGCTAACAGGAAAGTGCCAGGGCCTGGAGTCTCCCTGCACAGCTGCCCTGGGAGGTGAGACCTAGAAAAGGCACCCAGGTACCCTGTAGGCTCACCGTCTGTTCCAACAGCTATTTTTATGCAGCCAAAACATCGATTTGGTCCTGAGTGGGAAAACAGGTTACCAAAAGCTGGTGTACAGCTTTAGAGGACACGTGGGCAGGAGTTAGGGGGTCCAGAGCACTTTCTCCTGGTCACCTGAAATGCTACAGCATCTTGAATGTCCCCACCCACCCCCTGTGCTTAGTGCTCAGCCAGCTCTGAGGTGTTCACCTCGGGTGGTGCCTGAGAATTACCCGAGGAGCCTTTGAAAGGAGCACTCTCTGGACCTCCCCCCGGGGATTCTGGTTCCACGTGGGTAGGAACTGGTGTTCAGCGTCCTTTAAACTAATTTTAATGTGCAGACAGGCGTGTGGACCCCTGAGTGGGGTACAGGCCGGGCCACACCCCGCAGTCCCTTGGTAGCTCCTTCGCAGTGAAGCCTGTGCGGGTCCTTCTAACAATAACGGGGACAACAGTGATAGTAAAGCACTACCACTACAGGGACTGCTGCCGTTTCTTGAGGGCTTACACGTGCCAGCAAACGAGCTACTGATGCTACCAGCACGGAGCGCCTCTCTGCCCTGCGGCCACAGGTCCAGGCTCATGCTCGCTGTGCTGGGGTGACCCAGCCAGGTGACAGGCTGCTAGCAACCCCTGCACCCCAGCGCAGAGCCCCCCACAGCTATTTCAAACTTTCCCCTCAAAGGGAATTTAGGAGAGACAAGCAAATGAAAGAAATACCAGCCAACCAGGTGTTCTTGAGCTGAGACGACAGCCTTCCGATAGCAACAGCAGGAAAGGCCAAGTGGGAATAAGATCTATATGAAATGCAGCTGTCTTTTCCAACCAGATATCTAATTATGGTGACTCCTGCAAGATGCTCGTGTATCTTCCTGAACAAGTTCTGCCACCCTACTGAATGCCCTTGTCCCTGGCTCTTGTGCACCCGTCTGTGGCCCCTGTGAGAGCAGGCTGGCGTTTAGTGTCCCCTCTGCCACAGGCGACAGCACGGCCTCCCCGGCCCTTGCTCACACGCAGCCTGCCTCCCGTGCTCAGCCCTCCGTGCCTCTCCTGGCCTCCCTGACACAGCCGTTCCTCTTGGTGAGGTCTCTGCCAGTCCTAGAAGCCCCGCGGAAGCCATCCGCTGCGACCCGTGCCCGCCCTGGTGGGCCTGTTCTATTGCCTGTCCTCCCCCTGCACCCTCCCACTCCCTTGCTCGGCTGCGTCCAGGGCGAGCTCTCCCTAGGCCTCCCCTGCCTCCTCTGCTGCTTCTTCATCTCTACATCCACTTCCAGGTTCCTCTGGGTCCTTCCAGCATTTATCTGAGGCCTCTACCCCACCCCCAACTTATAAACGCCTTCCTCACCACCGCAGCCTTTGCTCAACTAGATGCATGCTCGCTCAGGTGAGCTCGCTCAGGTGTGCTCGCTCGGGTGTGCTCACGCAGGTGTGCTCACGCAAGTGTGCTCACGCAGGTGTGCTCACGCAGGTGTGCTCACGCAGGTGAGCTCGCTCAGGCTCAGGTGTGCTCGCGCAGGTGTGCTCGCTCGGGTGTGCTCACGCAGGTGTGCTCGCTCGGGTGTGCTCGCTCAGGTGTGCTCACGCAGGTGTGCTCACGCAGGTGTGCTCACGCAAGTGTGCTCACGCAGGTGTGCTCACGCAGGTGAGCTCGCTCAGGCTCAGGTGTGCTCGCGCAGGTGAGCTCACTCAGGTGAGCTCATCCTCAAGTACTTTCCCACCTGATGACCTTCCGCCTTAGCTGTGGGCCTTGAACTTCGTGTTCATGAGAACCACCCACGAGCTTGTCTAGAATGCAGATTGCCTGCCAGCACCTTGTTGTGTCTGACTCCACACATCCCAGCTGGGACCTAGGATCTTTTTGTGAGTCTTTCAGAGGAGTGTGACGTCGCTCATTTAAGGACACACTTGCAGAAACATTCCCTAGACCCACTGTCCCCACAGTCTACCACCTTCTCTAACAGGAAACCCTCCCTGGCAGCCTGTGCTTTCCCGCCCCGCAATCCCGGATCGGGCGTCCTGGCCCCTCTGTGGCGTGGACACGGTCTGCGGGACTGTGCAGCCACCTGCTCACCAAGCACAGCTCCTCCTCCTTGCTGTCCTCCAGGCTTTGTGTGGCAGCCTACCCACCTACACTTCTTGGAACTTGCAATTTTCCCTTATCGAGTGTGAAAATATTCATAACATAAAATTCACCCTTGTGACATTTTTAAGTGTACAACCCAGTGGCATGAAGCACGTTCACAATGTCCAGTGCCCTTGTCTTTAATAACAACTGACTGTTCAGATGATCTTTCTACTTCTCTAGTTCTTCTCTGCAACAATTCTTTGTTACAGTCTCTTCCTCCTCCTGGCCTTTAATTTCCTGTCCTCACCTCCCCCTCGCCCGCTCCCTCCCCAACTTTCTACACTGGCTGCCTCGGTTCTTTCCCCTGTGCTGGCCACTGTAAATGGCGAACACCCAGCCTTTGCCTCGAGACTCGCCTCTCTCCACCCAGCACATCTGCACGCTGAGAGTCTTCAGTCGGTTCCACACAGGCAACTGTCTCAGAGCCACATTGCCAACCACCTTCTCGCAGAGCCCGTCCCCTCCACACTCCAGCCCTATGTCTAGTAATAAATTGTAACTCTTTACAGTATCTTAGACCATTTCCCTATAGAATTAACTGAAAAACCCTGTTGATTGTACTTAACATTTCTTCAGGTATGTTATTAGGGATTTCCTGCAGGTTGAGTATTTGGGATACTACAGTATATAAGGCTCAGTGTCCCCCCACAGGAGCTCGCAAGCTAGTGGGGGACGTGTTGACCAAACAGTGTCACCAGAACCACTGGTAGCATGACCCCAACTCACACTAATAGTGCCAGACACCGGGAGAACACAGAGGCAGGACAGCCAAACAACTCAAGGTCCTGGTGGCTCAGTAGGACCAGAGGAGTTCATGGAGAATTCAGTGGTCTTGGGTTTGCTTCTCCTGTCTGTTTCCTCCTCCTAAAACTGGGTTAGTAATAAATATGCATGAATTTTAACAGTAGTAGGAAGCTATTTAAAAAGAAAATATCATACCAAGAAAATCACATGACTTCTGAGATTTTTTTCCTTCTAATATGGGAACAGGGGGAAGTAGGTGGGATATGGGTGAAAGCAGGGTGGTCACAATTTGGTCATTGTGGGGACGGGGTGAAGGGCACCTGGGGTTCATTGTACTATTCTTTCTATTTTGTTCAAGCTTGAGATTTTCATTATAAAATGTTTTTAAACTATTATATACATAATTGCACATATGCATATATGTGTGTATGTGGATACACATTTGTACACTCACTGTTTATATGTATTTAAAGAAATCAAATTTGGTGAGGTCAGGGGACAAGAGAGAAAGGAGGAAGTGACTGAATATATTCCAAGCAAAGAAAATATACAAATGTGCAATATTCAAACAGAAAGCACGAGTATCTTCTTAATTCCTTCTTCTGACAACCAACTTAGGTTAAGCCTTTATTTATTATCTCTCTCCTGGACTGTTCTATTTATCTATCTAACTGGTTTTTCTACCTCCAGTTCCTTCATTCATTTGTTCTCACTCATTTGATAAATATTTATTAAGAGCCTCCTGTGTGCTACTCACTGACTGTTCTTGGCCCTGGAATATATCCATTTACAGAAAAAAAGAAAAGGCAAATTCTCTGTCTTCAGGATACGTACATTCCGTAGGAAGGGGTGAGTTGACAAACATTCTCATGATGCCAGGCTCCCGTGTGGTGTTACGATTTGATGGTGTCGGTGCTGGGAGTTATGTGCTAGCATGAGTGACTCTACGTCCCCTCTAGGCCTGCAGATGCCTTGGGATGGACTAGTCTTTCCCTCTGCAGACAGGTCAAGGGCAGAGCAATGGATTGAGTGTTTCTGTCCCTCCAGAATTCATGTGTTGAAATCCTCATCTCCAATGTAATGGTGTTGGAAGGTGGGGTTTCAGGGAGGTGATTATGTCATGAAGGCGAAGCCCTCATGAATGGTATTAGTGCCCTTATAAAAGGGATCCTAGAGAGCTGCCTCAACCCCTTTCTGCCATGTGAAGATACAGCGAGAAGGGCAGCCCTCTGCAGCCTGGAAGTGGGCCCTCACCAGAACCCGACCATGCTGGCACCTGATCTCACAATTCCAGCCTCCAGAACTGTGAGAAACGCTTTTACATTTTTTCTAAGTCACCTTGAATGGGCCGAGACAGGCAGCCCCCAGGGTTCTGAGACTGGAGAGGAGATGGCCTGGGATAGCCGGTCCCTCCCGGCCAGAGCGCTGAGCCACACTTCAGGCATGGTTCCCAGAATCGAAATCCTCCCAGGGCACAGCCTCCGGGAAGCACAGAAGGAGCCAGCGTGAGCTGAGAGCATGCACCGAGGCAGCCGTGGCGCAGCAGGGCGTTCTTGGCTCTGCGGCTGTTCCACAGCCATGTCTGTAGATGGTCCCCTGTGTGCGGACGAGAAGAGAGCCCACAGCCACACTTCCATGGCTCAGGCTAGGGCCACCAACCATCTCAGCCTGCCTGAGACTGAGAGGTTTCCCAGGACATGGGACTTTTAGTGCTAGAATTGGGCTGGTCCCAGGCAAACCAGGACAGATGGTCACCCTAGTGTAGGGTTGTGCATTTAGGTACGAAGCATTTCTTTCTAGTGGAGCGCTCTAGTCAGGAACGTGATGTCACAGTGTTTAAACTTCCATGACACTCAAAGGTCGCTGATGCTCCCCTCCCCCACACTGCTGCTGGGAACCCATGACAGAAGGAGCAGGCCAGGTGCGAGCTGGAGTCTGTGCTTCCCCTCCGGCATGATGTCACCAACAACACACACCATAAGGTCTTAGGAGCCCGTCTCTGTGGTGAATGTAACTTAGGAATCCACTACGTTGCCTGGGCTCTGACATGACTAAAGTCCCACGTTAAATTGATATCTCATTGATTTCAATAACCAGGTTTTTAGGCTAAGTAAAGCACGGGCATAGGAACCTTTGGGGTACCCAGACCTCTTCGGAAAACAGCCCTGCTAGTATCAGGTGTGGTCCCTACAGGCCGGGGAGTCACGATAGCTGGTCAAGTAGCAGATGCTGCTCAAGATGGACTAATTAACTCTTCATCCCAGGAATGCAAAGTTTGGCCAAGGAATTTCTAGTTAGCGGTGACCAGCAAACTTATTTAATCCTGTCAAAAGGTCAGCTAATAAATATTTATGAAGGGCCATCTGTGTGTCTGACCCTTACTGAGGTGTGGAGGGTCTAGGAATTAGGTGCTTTTCTGGAACCAAGCATATCAATAAGTAAGCAGCAAAGGCTGCTTTGCAAAAAAGTGCTGGAAAATGTACAAGTCAAATCAGAGGTAAGAGAACTGGGGAGGAGGCAGGGAGGAAAGGAGGATCTGACCACGTCCAGGTCTCATTCCTGCTCCTACACCAGCCCTTGGTCCAGGAGATTCCCGATTCTGCGTGTAGTTTTCATCACACTTCCTTTTACCATGTTCTGGTGGGTTTTACCCCTAAGAATCAAACAAACTCCAGCCAAGGAAAGCACTGGATTTACTTTGGCAATACCCAATAGATGAGAAACTTGAATGTGGGTTAATTTGTTTGAATCCACGCTTCTGTTCCCGAAGCATGTTCAGAGTGTTTCTTCTTTACTAGTTTTCCCAAGATTGCTATCGAATTGGTGAGTAGTTTCCTGCTGTGCCCCTGTTTATACAGAAGAAAGGAAAAGAGGTCTGGGCAGAGCACAGGAAAGTCAGGATTCGTGTTTTCACTGCCTATGAATCTCTTAAAATCTTGAGTATTTGGTATGGCAAAAATGATATGAACGTAATGTGTACTACCAAATACATTATCTACCCAAACTAACAACATCTGCTCAGATACCTATTGAGAGTTGAACTTTGAAATCATTTAGTAATTATGTATCTTTCCCATTCATCTCTAATTCAGGAGGTTTTAGTCTATTTGCAAATTTGTGTATGATTTAAACATATTCTTGTGAGCTTGGGTGATTCTCCATGGACATGCGCTGCTCTTGTGTAATTGGGAGACTTGGAGATTTGGTTCATAGACAGCGTGCTCCATCTGCCAGTTCATGAGATAAAATCTAGGCTTAGAGACAGATGCGAGGGGGTTTCAACAAATAGTTTAGTCATACAGGTGAAACAGAAAGACTCAGGGCTTCTGCTGGACACGGGATCCCAGCCTGGAGACCCCACCTGTGCTCTGAGAACTTCTGGGATGGAGCAGACGTGGATTCTGGGCTGAGGGAAGGAAAGAGGGGCAGAGGCTGAGTGGAGGGCGCTCCTGCCGCTGCTCTCAGAAGGACGTGGCCTCCTCTGACCTGGCCCCTGGGAGCCTCTGGGAAGCAGAGGCCCAAACCCGGCTACTGAGCAAAGCCCTATCAGGGAGTTTAGAGCACATTGGACTCTTGTTTTTTTTGACCAGGGGTTGGCGAACTATGGGCCACAGATCAAATTTAGCCCATAGCACCAGGTCTTTTTGTAAATAAAGTTTTATTGGGAAACAGCCACACCTTTGTGTATGTTCTGTTTGTAGCTGGTTCAGGAGAGCTGAGTCCTTGTGACAGATGTGACACAGCCCACAAAGCCTAAAGTGTTTATTCCTAGGTCTCTGCAGAAAAAGCTTGCGAGCCCATATTCTAGGCCTACACTGAATAATAAGCATCAAAAAGATTCTAGCAAGGGTTCTAGTACTTTCTTCTTTGTGATTAAACCTACTTTGGACTCTAAGTTCAGGGGAGTGGTAAATTAGGGAATTCTACTTGGGGTTTAAGTGAAACTGTTATCAGAAGCCATAACCTTGGCCAACATTGATGGCTTCTTAGATAAGCTGAGAACTTGTTCTTGGGGTCCTCTAGGGAGCTTGTGGTTTTCTGGGGTGGGTGTGGCTGCTGCACTGCGCCATGGTGGCTGCTGCGGGACATCAGGCAAGAGCTGCCAGCTGGAGCCCCGCCTGCAGCACAGCACTCATCCATCCTCACAGGCCTTGCTTCTCTGAAACATTGAGCTCACTTTTTCCATCTGTCTTGTGTTAAATTGTGTGTGGAACACAGCACAAAAACTTTACAAAGGCTGCATCCTGGAGAAGTGTACGATCTTCCTCATAGTCCTAATAACACTGCAACCAGAAAACAATTACACTTTCCCTTCAGAAGGGCATTAGGTTACAAGCACATCTGAGACAGGAGTGAAGAATGCAGCTCTTAGAAAACAATGGAGAGAAAACATTCTGCTCTCAGCACACAGGGTGCAATTGGGAGGATGTTTCTTCAAGTTGCTGGGACAAATTTTACCCAGAAACTGAAAAAAATTGTTCCTGCAAGATATCAGTGCAATAGAGAGAACCACTTAAGCACGCTCTGGGCTGAGAAGGGGTTGACGGCTGACATCAGAGGGTGTTTGACAGACTTGCACAAGATCTAACGTGTTCCACCTTTGTATAATTGAGGAGACTTCTTCAAGTTGGACTCGTGCTGGAATTTGCTATCCCCCCTCAGCTATAGCCACAAGTCCCTCTGCAGTGTGGTGCTCACAGCGAGATAATGTAGAAAAGCCACAGTTCCATGAAACTAGAAGCACGTTTCTGGGGCACGCCAGGTAGTTGTCTTTTGGACAACATTTTGAGTTGGCCCTCTGGGTTTGGGCAGTACATGGCTAATGCTGCTATGGCTGCATAGGTGAGAAAGACTTGTTCTTACAGTCTGAACAGGCAACTGGACACAGGGAAACTTGGCACGGCCATCGTGCTGAATGCCCTAGTGGGAGAGGCAGGCACACTGGTGAGGAGTGGAATGGAGCATAAAGCATGACTTCTGTGCACAGCACGGAGCGCAGGAAGTCCAGGGACAGGCAAGGAGCCTTTGCATCTGCAAGTCTTTCCCAGTCCATGAGAAAAGAGCCTGGAGAAGATAAAGCCCCACCTGTGCCTTGTTATCCACGATGACCTAATTCCGATTAAACAAGGCGTGTGCTTCTCTTTTTGGTGACATGGATGTAGAAAGCCTTCGCGGCCTCTGGTCCATCTGCGGTGCTGGCGTCACGGGTCCCTGTGCACAAGGCTCTGTCCCACCTTGGTGCTCGCTTTTCCCTCTGACATTAATTGGTCTTTGTCGCTTTAAGCCTGATGACCCAGGGTGTGGGTATTCCCTGGACCCTGCTTCTCCTCCTCCTTTCTTGTTACCTTGAAAGCACCTCCCAGAAGGAAAGCCGGGGCAGCAGGTCGAGGGGAGCGCTCCGGCCGGTGAGTCCGATGGGGAGTAGCCCCCGGGAGAGGCTGTTCATTACTCAGAACAGTGTGACTCAGTTCCGTAACACCGAACATAGGAAGGCCAGAAAATGTATGCTGATAATTTGGGGGGAAATGTATACAAAGATTTGAAACAAAAAATGGATGTTTTGTCCAATCTCAAGGAAAACAACAAGAAAAAGGAGTTAGACTCAGTAAACTCATTTCCCAAATCAGTCACTTTATTCTAGTTTTTCTGTGAAAAGTATTCATTATGATTTATATTAATTTATGCCTATGATGTAAGCTAATATCTTTCTCAGGTCTATTTCTAACAGTTACAGACTTTTGAAAATGTGTACAACACTTGTAGTGAATGGTTCCCCCACAAAATGTCCTTAATACGTTCATCCCTGAAGCCTCTGTTGTCCAGATAGCTCACGCTGGTCTGCTCGGTGCCGGCGGGGATTCGTTCTGTTGCTGTCTTATAAACACACCAAAGGCTCTGGGAGCAGGGAGGCCAGCTACTTACTGTCAGGAAGGCGGCCCCGGCCCATGCACCACTGGAGAGGCCCGGAATGAAACTGCCCAACCCATTCGTGGGAAAAGGTCCAGCAAGTTATCACAGTTCTACTCCCTGTGTCATGTCCATGATACGTAGATTATACATACACACCACAAGTGTTTATCCAACAGGAATGCAAACCCAGTCGAGGGTGTCTTATCTTATATCAAGTCAAGCTGGCCTAATGAATTAGAAAATAGAAACTATTTCTCCTGTATCCTGATTTAGAATATGCTGATTAAATATAATCAAGAAAAAAGGTAAGCACTGCGTGTCACGTAATCTCCAAACAGGAGAAAAAACATGGAAGATATATGCAAAGGAACCCAATCAAATGAATAAAGAAAGGTCAAAAAAGAGACTGAGGTTTTTATGAATATAATTTTCTAAAGTAAAATTTTAAAAAATGAACGCAGCACTTCCATCCTATGGATTTCCCAACTACAAAGGCAGGACTGAGTTACTGAAGAGGCTCTTCTGCGAGCCAATGGGACTGCCTGGGATGTGCCATTCATTGAAGCTCACTTCTCATTAGCGCTTTTTCACATGATGTTGACAATCTGGAATCACTTCTAAGCCCACTGCTTGATGTGAGAAGACAGCAGACCACTCAGGACAGGAGGCATTTCCTAAGCCCATTGGGCAACACTGCCACACTGGCTGTCCTTTTCCAGGGCGCTGCCTTACTCCGCCTGTGGGAGGTTTACCCTGGGGCGAGGTCGATGGGAGTCAGGCAGCTTGCAGGGTGCTTGCTGACCACCAGCCCTTGCCTGGCCACCCCCGAGGCACTCACCTGTCATCCAAGAAGCACCTTAAAGAAAACATGAACTCTGGTAGGGACAGTTCTAAGCTCTCATGTTAAGTAAGCTATAGTTTTGGTGCCTCTTCAAAGTAAGCCTGTTTGAAACCTCCATCTTATTCTGGGGTACTTGTCAGTGGGGGGCTTAGGTAATGAACTTGGGTCCCTGTTATGTGCCCGCTGAGGCGGTGTGGATGGAGGGCAGCAGTGGGCACCCAACCCGGACGCCCGCACTGATCAGTTTCACGCTCAGGACCGGGTACCACAATGCACCGCAGCCAGGGCACAGCCGAACACAGCTCTTGAGCTGTGAGAACCTCGAGTTTCTCACAAACCTTTCAGGTTGTGAAACTTTACAAGGTATTGAGATACAAGAGACTAGGGGAGAGGGAATCAGGCAAAAAGGGGAAGGGAGCTCATATTTACCTGCATTATCGTGAAGAGATTATTCTGTCCTCTGGTGCACTGGGACGTGGTGATTGCTCAAGTGTTTAACTCTTTGTTCATTGCAAATACCAGTATGAACCAGTTTTGAGAGGGTGTTTGCATTCTAACTGCTCTGCCATTTGAACAGTCTGACCAAGAGATCCCAACTCCTCAGCTGCTAAAAAGAACCTTGAGTTCATGAAATCATTAGGGTAATTAAATGAAGCTTAAAAGCACTTAGCACTTCAAAGCACACTAAATGCCTTAACTAATAAATCACCACTTTACCCCCCACGGTATGTAAATAGCTGTTATCCTTATTTTACAGTTGGGATGACTGAGACACAGAAGGTGGGCACCGCTGTGGCCCAGCCGAAGTCAGCACCTACTTCTCATCAGATTTTCTCTCCTTCTAGAAAGAATTCCGTTAAGAAGTTTCATATTTGGATTTGGAGAGATTTCAAATATTTTTTCTAAATATAACTGTCTCTGACATTGATACTTTAAAACCAAGGGTGTTCAAACTGATTAAAATCACAACAAATTGGAATGCTGGAAATTTCATGTCACCAGCAGAGGAAGGCGGTTAGTCTGATGGAATAATCAGTTTCATCTGGATTCGCTTGTGCCATCTGCTGCAAACCGTTTTCCAAATCGTGTAGTGTGCATGTGGGATTTCACAGAATAGGGACATTGAGTGTTATAACAAAAGCAACATGTTATCTTCCTTTTGTCCCTATCATACAAAACAAACCCATGGCTATAACACCATAGGGTGAGACTCAGAAAGTTGAAGCTGCCTTTGAGCAATACATCCCCAAATTAGTAACTGCATCATCAATCTGTAATAATGATGAAGGCTGTAATACACCTGTAAACTTTTAAAAGTATTGTCACTTATTCAGTGCTGATACCTGGATGTCTCTAAAGCCTTTGAGATATATAACTTCTTTTTTTTGTGTGTGTGTGACTGGTAAGGGGATCGTAACCCTTGGCTTGGTATCGCCCGCACCGCACTCAGCCAGTGAGTGCACCGGCCATCCCTATATAGGATCCGAACCCACGGCAGCACCGCTGCGCTCCCAGTGCTGCACTCTCCTGAGTACGCCACGGGGCCGGCCTGAGATATGTAAATTCTGATAAAGGTAATGATTTTTCCGGTTAAGACAATATCAGAGCAGGCAGTGAGACTGGAGGTTGCCGGCTTCAATCCACTAAGGTGATAGGTGAGAAATCTGAAGTCAGAGAAACGAAGCAACCAGAACAAGGACCAGGTCTCTTCATTCTCGAGCTGCTGCCTACATAGACAGAGAGAACCTGCTCGCTGTGTGCACCTGCCTGTGATTTTACAGATGACAGCCAGAAGCAGAACCAGGCACAGAGCCCGGGGTGCTGGCTGGTCCTCAGTTGGCGTTCTTCCACTACACCGTGCTGGCCTTGCAAGTCCTGTTCCTTTAGTTTATTTAGTGAAGTTTTTGTTTCATTTAATTTTATATTTTGCTGTAGTGCATGCCCCAAACTCTACCATAAGTAAATGACCGCAAAGTGGGTAATATTTTCTCATGGGAACAATGATAAAATCAGGGGGTTATTTCTCATCAAGAACGTAGCATCAGACAGATCGTGTTCATGAACAACAGCGTAAGGACAGGGATTAAACAACCACAAACCTCAGTGACCTCATCTGTGGCACAGGTATCGTAGTGGGACCTGTCTCGTGACGTGCAGGAGCTGGGTAACGGAGGTAACGCAGGGAAGCACGCGCCTCAGCCCAGCTTTTAGTAAGTGTTCGTGAATCATCAGCCTGACTGGTGCACTTGCGTTATGTGCAGCCACGCTTCATGTTTTGTGGGTTCATTATCCTCACTGTATTTAAGGGTAGGTGCTGTTTTTATGCCCATTTCAAAAATGGGAAAACAGATGCCCAGAGATGGACAATAACATGTCCAAGGCTACATAACCAGTAAGCAAATGACCGAGCTGGCCTTTAAACCCAGGCCATGTGACCTCAAAATCCATACTCTTAACTCCTATTCTACATATGCTAAATAATGTTAATATTATGAATTATTGCCCATATCATATACAGTAGAATATATGTACTGCTAACATTATTTCACAACAGGCCTCACTTTACTATAAAGCAAGTGAAACCCATAAAAATATAAGCTGATTGAGCATGAAGTCAGCCTCAAACTAATACTCAGAGACATATGTACAATAATTTAGGGGGCTTTATACAAAGTATGACCCATAGTATCATAAAATACAGGCCAAGAAAGTTTGAGCCTGTTTTTTTTTCTGAATCAATTTCTTACTCAACAGAAATTGCCTAAACGTGGTGTGTGGGGCTGGTGTTCCACACCTGCCACTACTGTGAAGGACAGTTGAGCTGGTGTTTTGCTGCTGAAAGCATGTTTGTTTTCAACGGTGAAAGATTTAAAGTGTACAGAAAAGGAGAGAGAATAAAATAGTGTACTTACCCATACCCACCACTCACCCATACACGCCACTCAGCTTTGTCAAACCTCAACATTTGATAAATTTCAACATTGTTTCATTAAAACACTTGGGAAAACAGGAACAGAGGGGAAATTCCTCAAGCTAGAGCATGTAGCTACAAAAAGTCAACAATTAATAGCATATTTCATCCATGCGTCCTCTAGAGTGTAAAACAAGACAGCATGCCCAGCTTGCTTCCTGAGGGTCCACTGCCCTGACCAGGAGGGCCTGGCTGAGACCAGAAAAAGAAATGAGGAAAGATCCTGAAGGACACTACAAAAGTGGAATCATCCCCTATGTGATGGTGGTGGGTTTTGTTGTTGTTTATTTCTAATTTAATTGGATATTAGCTGGAGAACATGGTTTGTGGGGTAACGATTCTTTGCTTTTGTTTACATTTGCATTGTGTAGATTTGCAATGGGGCTAGTTCATGGTTAATTTTAGGTACTGTCCCACGGGTACTTAAGTAGAATGTGCATATTCTCACAAGGGGGAGGCAGAATTTCCTGTATACACTTAATAGGATCAAACTTGTTAGTTGCACGGCTAGAACAGTGTAGAAACTGTTTCACTGTGCTCCAGACATTTCATTCCTAATTGTTAAGTGTGCTCTGTGCCAGACCATACACAGCTCAGAAGGCCCAAATTGTCACTGATTGTCCCTGCCTCAAGCACAAGGCATCACCAAGAAAGAATTATTCCAAACTCAACTAAACCACATAATCGTAGAATTAATTTGACCCTCTGGGTGCTTAAACTTCCTCTAAAAAGATCCTACCGAACAGCATGAATCCCTCCAGGGCTGGAGTGCACAGACTTCACAGATATACCCTCCAGAGCTGGGGCGCTTGGCCTCAGGTGATGTGTCCTCTAGGGATGGAAGCTCCCAGGAGCTTTCACTCTGCCATCTTCCAAACCATCTCAAGTGGCTGGCTGCAGAAGGCGCCATGGCAAAAACTTGGCTTTAGTTTTCCCAGCTTTAATTACCAATTCCTTCAACAAATATTAATGCAGCACTGCTGCTCTAGCTCCTTGGGGTACACAGTGAGCACAGCTTCGAAGTGCCTGCCCTTAGTTTGTTATAGTCTAGGGATAACTGAGAGTTGGTAGATTTTTCCATTTTCTACTTGTAAGCCTGTCAACTTTTGCTTTAAATACACTGAGTTGATGTTACTAGGGCTATATAATTTCAAAATTATGTATTTTCTTATTATTTAGTGACTTTTTTTGTTCCTAAAAAGGCATTTATATTCTAATGTTGAATTTGCTGTTATTTGCATAGCCCATCTCCGTGTGATGCAGGGACATTGTTAGGAATTTCCAGGGGAGACTTTTGTCCACTCCATATCCAGAACAAGACAGAAATGTTTAGGTGTTCCTGTTCCACGCTGGTGGACAAATTCCCTGTCCCTTTGAGATGGCAGTCCTTTGGCTCTGGCTAGTGGCTGGAGTCTCAGATCTCTGTGCCTACCTCACTCACTCAGGGCCAAACCCCAGCCCTGCTTAACCTTCCAGCTCCTTCTCCTGTTCTGACTCCCAGTAGCATCCCATACTTTTTGCAAACTCAGCTGCACATTTAAAAGGATGCTTGCTAACATTTTCCTAGTGCTTAGAGATATTTGCAGTTGAAGGGGTTTCAGATTATTCATCCCTAGCATTCCCAGAGAGCTCTCCCGAGAAGCATTTCTGAACACCAGGAGTGACATCACTTCCCTCACCTTCAGCCTCTCTTCTCGCCAGAGTTTATTTGGAGATTGACTGGGATCAACTCCCCATGCAGCCATCAGAGCACTTCACACATCATTGGAAAGTCACAGAAACAAGGAGCTCCAAGCTCCTGCACCATGACTGCTGTGGCAGGCAGAGTTCAGCAGCTTGGGGAAGATGAGACCTGAGGTATCTGGGTTTATTAGACAACTCTGAACCTTGAAAATGCAAAATGTGCAGATTGCCTGTGTAGATTTAATTCTTCCCTACAGTAGCTTCAAGTTTTACAGGAAGAGGCAGAACATAAATCCAAATACTACAGTTACTTAAATCCCATGCTGCACTACTTAAAATGAACCTAAGGTTTATGGTCTCTTTATAAAATAGAACCAAATCCCAATGCCTCCTCCCAGGTCATTTCTTCTCTCCTTCCAAAAGTAAATATTTTGGCATTATAAAAAGTGATTTTAAAATGGATGTTTACTCCCCAAATCTCAGATCAACTTGATGGCATGATCAGCTTTTCGAACTTCTTCCAACAAATCACCTCCTCGTCTGGCCCTGCCCCTGCATCTCTCTCCCATGAGTGTGCACACACACGTGCACACAGGCCCACACACGTGTCTGCCTAACCGTATGACTTATTGTCTCCAAACTGAGCAGCTGTTTCCTTTACATGTGCTCTTTTCTCTGCTATTATCTCCTTCCATCGTCCATTCATTTAAATATATATTTATTAAATGTCATTGTTCTAGGTGCATTGAGGGATAGAAAAGAGAATAAAATCAGCAAAAATCCCTGTCCCCAAGGATCTTCCATTCCAGTGGCTGGTCATCATTATTGCCATCAATATTGAGCAGGAGCTATTGAGCACCTGCTTTATGCTAGGCTTTGTTCTAGCTACTTTGCCTGCCCATTATCTCTAATTCTCATAACTTCCCCGCAAGTTGAATTGTCAGCCCATTTAACAGATGAAGAAGTTGAGTCTCCCAGATGATAAGGAACCTACAGAAGTGATTCTATAGCCAACCGATTCCAAGGTCTTTGCTCTTTTCCTGTCGTGGTGATAATCTTCCACCTGAACCAAACTAAGCAGCCTGCTCCTCTCTGAAGCCTCCACTGACCCTCCTCCACCCGGGTCATATCCCGTTCACCAGCTCCACTGGTGCCTCGCATGGTCCCAGATCACACTAACAAAGAAGACACCGAATTACTAAATGAATAGTCCGTATACAGTGCTTGCTCCGCTTTACATTTCTGGCCATCCCCAGTCTTCTAGCATCTGCAGGGAAGCCGCCATTGGAGGTGGTGGAGACTGGCTCCAGGTCATATAAACAGAGATCAGAAACCTCTTTCCCTGATGTGTTCTCCCTGTGCCATCATATATGCCGGTAAGTACATGTAATGCCAAGCCATGCAGCCAGGTGGAATATCCCAACCAAAGAAGAGGAGACAATGTACACACGTAAAATGATGTCCAATGAAAGATGGTTCCACGGAATATGAAAAAAAATCATATTATTAGCATTGTTCAAGCAAGCTCCAGGCCTTTTAGCTAACAAAGCCTCATCAGGTAACATCGCTTTGTCTCAAGCATTATCGTTTTATTCTGAATGTAAAATTCATCTATCTCTTCTGCAAAATCATAGCTCATCTAGTTCTTAAGATAAAGATGAATTCTGCTTAATAAATTCTAAAATGTTTTTTAACTCTAATACCAGATGTTCTGAGTTCTGATCTTCTTAGAATGTACCTCTCCGCCTCCTCCAATCCACTGTGTGTCCTCTCCAAATGAATCACATGGTAAGAAATACTTAGGGCAGGCGTGTATTACATACTGTCCTCTGCTAACCCTGATTCCTGGGCCTGGCACTATTATTACCACTCCCATTTGCAGGTGAGGAAATAAACCACGGGAAGCATAGGTTGCCCGAGGTCACACATCCTCTGAGTGACAGACCCTGGACTTGAATCCAGGAAAGCTCATTCTGGAGCTCACACTTTATTATTATTATTTTTAATTTCTTTTTCTTTAACACATTCACCTGGTTCAAAAATCAAAACAATATAAAAAGGCACACTGTGAACAGTCATTTTCCTACTCTGGTCCTACCTGTTTTCTGTCTACTCCCCACCCCAACTCCAATACACAGGTGACAACTCTTGTCAGTTTCTAGCATGTCTTTTCTGAGTTTGTTCATGCAAATACAAGCACAATCAAATATGTGTTCTTATGTTCCTCCCTTTCTTCCACAAAATGTAGTCTACTCTGCACACTTTGCTTTTCCCTGTAGAAAAAGTTGATAGAAAAATAGAATTAAAAGATAATAAGACTCTTTCCAAGAACTTCTGAAGTACCCTCATATCTTAGAGCTCTTTCCATATCAGTTCATGGAAAGTCCTCGCATTCCTTTATCTATGAATTTCCTATCTATGGATGTGCCTTAATTTAACCAGTTCCATGTTAATGGAAACAGGTTGTTTCAATTTTTTGCCGTTCGCACAATGTTGCCATGAATAATCTTCATGCTCATCTTTTCCTATGTGTAAGTTTATCTGGGGAGTAAATTTTCAGAGGTGAGACTTCCAGGTCGAAAGATAGGTGCTTTTATTATTTTCCTAATAATGCCGAATTCCCCTCTATAATAATTGACCAATTTGCACATCATCCTGCAATTTGAGTAAATGTCTATTTTCTTACAGCCTCACCAACAGAATGTGCTCTCAAACTTTGAATTTTTGCCCATTTTACAGGTGTGAAAAAAAAGTATCATCATTTCTATTATTGGCAGTGAGGTTGAGCACCTTTTCATATGGTTAGGTTTTTTTTTTCCTATTGTTTTCTTTTCTATTGAGCTGTCTTAATCATCATATCCTTCATCCATTTCTCAATTAGCTTGTCTTGTTCGTCATGAAATCTGGGATATTCTTTTAACCATTTTGCTTTAGTAACTCCCAAGAAAAAGTAAAGACTAACAAACTTGATTGCCATAAACATAACATTTTATCAAATTTAGGTAAAAGTTAAAAGACTTTCCTGATTACTTCTGACATTAAACTCTTTTCTTTTCATTAAATAAAATAATTTATATTAGTCTAAAAACTCTAGTCTATTAGTTATTCATTACTATAATACCATGTTTCATCTAAAACACTTAGAGATATAATGTAAAAATGTAAATAACTGAGATTTATATTCAAACCTCAATAATTTCACTAACAAAAGATGGCTCATCTCTTCTGAGAACCTTTCATCTGTACTTAACTGATCAGTGATCTTTTCAATAATGAGAAAATAAAGGAAAACTAAAAGCTTTTCCTTGTGTCCTATCTCCTGAAGTGTACGAATTATAAACTTTTGTCTAGATTTCTCAAACACTGTCATTTTTTTAAAGCACTCACACAACTTATTAACGATCAGCAGATCATCTCCTTAGAAACACAGGCTCAGCAGCTGCCCATAGTAACCACGCTGACCTACACTAGACCTGCATCCCCAGATCTGAGGCCACTGGTTGTCTTGGATTTAAGTGCTCAGAGCTGTAGGAAACACTTTTTAATTTCTATCCTTTGATGTATCTTTAATGCCAGAGTATGTTTCTAGTCTCTCCCCCTTTCTCTGGACTGGGGGAAAGGAAGCGGGTAAGTCCAAGCTAAACCAAGGGTCTCTGTGAAGTCAGATACACAGATGACTGTGTAGGGCCATCTGCCAGATCCAGTGTCTGCTGCCTCCATGGCTGTGTGGTTATAAAGAGCTGGCAGAGCCAGGAGACTTCTCCAGAAAAGACTCACTTAGAATCCAAGCATGACGCCATACAGGCTGAATCTAATGCTTGCAGGGGACAGGGCACATGCAAAGGCATAAGGCTTTGAGGAGAACTCTGAAGCCCACAGAAGCCACCCATGGATCAAAATCAAGTGCCTGCAGGTGCTCAAGGCCTCAGGTAGATCTAGTCAGAGCTGATCTGAGTAGAAGTCGCTCTTTTGAGCATGACTTGCTAGCGTGAGTGGTATGACACTTCCCTATGTGTGTCTGGAATTCACTGTCCTTTGAGCTTATTGGCTAATATGACCCAGTCGTGGGATTTAAAATAAATCAACCACACTCCTATAATTATAATATGTTTAAAAAAATAGATTTAAGCCTTTCTGCATTCTGTTCTCTGAGAGTCAAGCAATTGTGTGCACTCACTTTCCAGCCAGGGTGGACACCACGTGTGTGCACAGTCCTGCAGGGCGAGGTCACTGCGCACGAGCCACAAACTCAAGTCCTGTGTCATTCCATAAAAATGTGCAGCCAGGTTCATTCTATGTCAGGTGGGGAAATTGTGGTGATAAAGAATGAACATCAGCTATGCACTTCTAGAATTCTGTAAATGATACAGATAGACACTCATGTTGCCCACTAATGATGAACGCCGCCATGACCGATACAACAGCAACAAAACCAGAATCAGTATTTCCTCCTTTTCACATTGCATTTTTATAGCTGAGCTGATCCTTTAAACCTGAAATGCAAACCCCAGCTTCAAGATAAAATTTCATTTCATTTCAGACTGACTCCCACGTCAAGCTGTGGCCTGGAGGCCCTGCCAGAGGAAGGCTTGTTCCCTAGCAAACTGGAGGCAGTAGACTTGGGGGTGGCCCTTCCCGACATTTATCCGAGTGGCCTTAAAACTGAAGCTCATCATCAAGAGGAAACCATGTGCTTTTGATCTTAGCAGAGACGGGATACAAAACACGAGCTCTAAGGCTCGGCCTGACCTTGCCCTGTCCACCCACCTGGCCTCTTTCCCCACTCCTGCTCAGCACCCCTCAGTGCCCAGCCACACGGGGCCTCCTACAATTCTGCAACCACCCTCGCTGTCCCTGCTCAGGGCCGTCTTGGCACCTTCTCAGGACACTGCTGTGTGTGGAAGCCCCTCTTCCCTCTCTCCATTCTCACGGCCTTGGCTCTGCTTGGCTGACACCCCCAGGGTCTCAGAGTACTTGTCGCTCTCTCCAAGAATACTAGCATGACCCCCAGATTTCTCCTTGTGACACTTAAACAATGACTCGGTGTCCGATATCCCTGCTACAACATGAGCTCCATGAGGACATAGACACACTTTGTCTTATCCCTGCCATGTCCCCCGCGGCCAGCACAGAGGACAGGATGAGTGTTAGGGGAATAACTTGTGACACAGGCCGTACCTTGTTCTCTGCACCACCACTGCCCCGCACTGTCCATGCAAGCAGGCGTTTGCTGAGTGAGTGAGTGAATGAATGAATGAGTGAATGAGTTGTTGAAAAACTATCCACATAAACACAATTTAGCATTAAAATACTGAAAGTAAACCTTAAAGTCTTTTTATTACTTAAGTTACATTCAGAGTGTATTTCCCCCACACCGTTTCTTAGAAATTCTGTTGTGAAAAGCAATTCCATAGTAACTGAGAATTCCCCAGCCTGCAAAAAACTAACTGGGAATCTTTTAGAGGGTAGGCGTCGCTTCTCCAGGACTGGACTGCTTTCGCTGAGTGACCTGTAGTTTCCATGATCTTCTTATGTGGCCCTGTCTTTTGGCCCATTTCTGAACATCTGGGTTGATTTTTCTGTTTTCTTTTATT
The DNA here is from genome assembly GCF_027409185.1 of Cynocephalus volans. Taxonomy (NCBI): domain Eukaryota; kingdom Metazoa; phylum Chordata; class Mammalia; order Dermoptera; family Cynocephalidae; genus Cynocephalus; species Cynocephalus volans. Next base: position 152,154,614 of record NC_084468.1, read on the forward strand.
TTATTAAATCTGTTTGGCCCACAGGTTAAGAGAAACAAGAGGTTTCACATCGTATGCTGAAGCTGTGCTGTCCTGGATTACAATTCAAAAGATTCGAAAAACCCCCTTTCTCTTTCCTGCCCTATAGCCCTGGGACCTGTAAGCAAAACCTCCAGTGTCAAAGTCTAGGTTTAAGGAGAGGGACATGACACACACACTACCCTGTGCACACTCAACATGCACCAGCACTCAGAAAGAACCCCCCACACCCAACATACATTCACACCCAGTTCTCACAAACCCTACAGATGCTTCACGTGTGCAACACACGGACACCCACAAGCCACCCCCCGCAAGCTTAGCCACACCCAACAGACACACATACTCAACACCCACAAGCAACCCCACCACGCCCAGTGCATACACAACCCACACCAGCCAGATGGGGCATCACCTTCCTCCACCCTGAGGTGAGGGTCTCTCTTCAGGCCTGGCTCCTGCCTTCTTTCCCTGCCTCCATTCTGTCATCTAATTTAGCCCCTCTTTGAGGCTATCTGCCCTTATGCTAAAAGTCATTTTAGTTTTGATTAGTGAAGACTCCAAAGTAATGCCAGTTCTTAGAAAAAAAATCAGATGAAAGCACATTTGGGGTTTGACCCCTGGGGTGGTTTTATGCCACTTTGTCCCCGGTCTTGGGACTGTAGTTGGATCCACAGCAGACAGGCTGTGGGCTAGTTAGCAATTCTCAAATAACTGCCTTTGTTCTAAGTTTATCTCCTTTCCTCATTTTTGTCTCACCAAATGGTAGAATTGCCCTTCTCACCTTCTACCTGTTAAGTCCTCCTATTAGGGAAGAAAACCAATGTATTAAATCACTGACAGATCAGTGCTATTTGACAACGCCTCCTCAGAGTGCTGCCTTCTAACAGAGACGTGGCACTCTTAGGAGAAGGCTGGACTGCATCACAGGAAGGGCTGGCTCAGCAGTGTGGCGTCCGAGTGGGGCAATGCACAGCCTGGCCATCACTGGCCATTCCTCCTCACAGCCCTGCCATAGGGGTGTGAGATGATGAGGATGTGAATCAGAGACATGCCCCGTGCCCCCAGCTGCCAAGGACACACTGGCGTGTGGCCCAGCCTGCCTGCTGGTGTCTCCAGGCTGGATATGCGGGGGGGGGGGGAGGCAGCCATGTGGACCCTGCAGCTCCCTGTGGACTCTGCTCCCTGGACTCTCCTAGCCGCAGTGTGGCTCTGTGTTTAAGGACAGAGCTCCTGAGGCCAGCCCAGGCAGAATGAACTCATGGCTGGTGCGTTAGGCATCCTGCACTGGAGGGGTCTCAAGATTGTTCTTGAGGTAGACAAGGTTACAGTGGCACCTCTGAGTTCACAGCTGCAAGCCATCTGCACGCTTCTCGTGGAAGCATCTTGGGAGCTTCCCCAGATGCAAAACGGGGTGAAAACACTGGGAAGCCTCATTACCACAGCACTTTTCACAATCTCCATGGGACAGCCATTCCAAGGTCGGCTGTATAGGTCCAAAGGCCAGCAGCCCTCATTCTAAAGTCTCTCAATAAATCTTCCGTTCCATTGACCAGTTTTCTAGAAACTGGTGCACAGGTCGCCGTGAGCGGACATGAGAGCAAGAGCTAAGGTGGGCCTGTGAACGCCCAGCCCTCAGGTGCTCTACAAACGCCGCCTCTGACCCGCTTGTCTGGGGCTGTGCTACAGGACCTGCAGGGCCCGGGTGAGGAGCGAAGCCCGGTCGCACCGTCCGAACCTGCCCAGGGCGCCTGCAGGGCCACCAATGCAGCAAGCCCAGGGAAGGAACTCTCCTCGATTATTTTCCCACTTTCGAACGTCCACTTCTCGTAGCTTACTCCCCTCCATCGCCGTGGCAGCGTCTTTGGCGGAGCGCCCTCGGGTGCCAGGCCTCCGCTGACACCTCCCAGGCCTGGCTTCTGTGACCCCGGCTCCCCTCGGCCTCCTCGCCCCTCGCTCCGGTTCCCCGCCCGCGGCCACACCGGCCGCCTATACAAGTAGCCTCCTGTACAAGTAGCCTGTCTCGGCAGGGTCCCCGCGGCCAGCGGTCCCCGCACCCTGCTCACTTGCATCCCTGCCCGCCCTGCTCCAGACGCCGGGCCCTGCTCAGACGTCCATGCCTCGCCCACGGAGGCCGCGCCCACAGAGACCACGCCTCCGCCGAGGCCGCGCCCACAGAGACCACGCCCCCGCCGAGGGCACGCCCACAGAGGCCACGCCTCTGCCGAGGCCACGCCCACAGAGACCACGCCTCCGCCGAGGCCGCGCCCACAGAGACCACGCCCCCGCCGAGGGCACGCCCACAGAGACCACGCCTCTGCCGAGGCCACGCCCACAGAGACCACGCCTCCGCCGAGGCCGCGCCCACAGAGACCACGCCCCCGCCGAGGGCACGCCCACAGAGACCACGCCTCCGCCGAGGCCACGCCCACAGAGACCACGCCCCCGCCGAGGCCACGCCCACGGGGCACTCTCCCCGCAGGAGGCCGCCACCCTCCGGGGCCTCCCGCACGCTGCGCTCGTGTGTGGTGGCTGCAAGGCCCGCTGCGCTGGCTGCTGGTGGCGGCTGCTCCCAGTGCTCCGCGAGCACGGTCATCTCAGAGTTGGAACGACGTGGGCATGGTCGCAGGGGTGCTGGGTGGCCCTGGGCATCACTGCCACGAGGCCTCCGCCGGGGCATCGGCAGAAGGAGGCGAGAATGAGGGGGGTGGCTGGTCCCTGTGGCGTGGACGGCACACCAAACCCGCTCCTCCTCCGCGTTCCCTCGTGTTCATAAGAGCGTCTCATGTGCACAGTCGTGTCTCACTCGCCGAGCAGAGCCGCGCGTGCTTCTCGTGCCATCGCCACCGCACGCCTGCGACGGAGGCAGATGGAATTCTTTTCAAGCGAGGGGAAGTTGCGTGATGGTTATGGCCCCGAAGCTTCTGCTGAGCCAGGATCCCAAGAGAACCGAAAGCCGATCCCTGTTTTCCAAACCCGCCACCCTCCTGCCTTCCACCCTGGGCGCAGGAGAGCCCGGCCTGCCTGCGGGCATTCAGCGGCTGGGCCTGTATCTGAGAAGATGTGGGGGTCCACCCTGCCTTCTGCTGAAACACAGGTCAGCTCCCACAAAAGCAGAGAGAACTGGAGGAGAGAGCAAGGGGAGGCAGGGAGCAGCGATGGAGGTAAGGAAGAAGCAGACCTGTGAACAAACCCAGCGTGGTCCAGGGCTCATCCCATCTCCCCCACACACGTGAACCCTCACTGGGCCCCACTTGAGCTCTGAGGTCCTGGGGCTGAGCCCCTCCCTGGCTGTCCACAGCTCGGTGCCTGGACGAGCCCCTTCAGCCCCTAGTGTTCCTTGTGTGGCAGTTCTGAGAATGTCAGGGAGAAAATGCGTGCTCTGGGTCACAACAACCCTAGTTCCAGCCCCGTACGGCCCGGGAGGCTGCTCTAGGAAACTCAGTGTCCTCTTTCACGGTGGCTTTCAACCAAGGGTGGTCGTGCTCCCCAGGGGACACTGGGTAATATCTGGTTGTCACAGTGGGGGTGCTGTGAGCAGCCGATGGGGGGAGGCCAGGGACGCTGCCGAACATGCTATGCTGCGCAGACAGGCCCCTATGACACAGAGAGACCTGCCCCCATCCCATGGATAGCCTTGAGGGAGGGAGACCCTGCTCTCTACACCATGATAATTTCTCCCTTGCGGGATTGCTGGAAGGATTAACTGAGATCACACCGCCCCAGGCAGGCACAGGAGCACGTCAGCCTCCTTCCTTTTCGGTAAAACCGGGGAGGTGAGGTCCTCACGTTAGCTCCAGAGGAGATGCGCACAGTGGCCAGGGCAGGCCTGGACTCACCTGTGGCCATTGTGGGCCCTGGCCCTGCACCAGCGGACTGAGTGAGCTCGTCTCTGCTATGTTCCTCTCTGCCTCGGTTTCCTCATCAGCAAAATCAATGGATGGACTCTGAAGATCTCTTACTGTCTCCGCTCAAGACCCTAAGTCTGATCTCATTCCTCTGCTGCAAAGCCCTGTCTGGGACTGCAGGCACAGCGCCGCCCTCTCCCTCTAGACCCCCCTGTTGTGACTGAGTAGTTGGAAGCATTCATTGTAAACATGACCCATTAGCAGAACGACTTATCCTGGGATCTTTGGAGGGGAGGCAGAGTTAGGATTACTTTTTTAAACAAACAGAAAAAAGCACTCATGGAATAAGGGCTTTGCATGAGCTCATGAAACACCCCTTACTAGTAGTCGTCAGCCTGACCCTGCTGGCCTGAGGGACGCAGGCCTGGCAGCTCCGACAGGCTCAGGGAGACTCGGAGCCCTGTGTCCCCAGGGGATGCTGCGGCCAGACTGTGGTCTGCTTTAGTGTCTGCAGTTCCCTTAGATCCATGTCTATCAGTACAAAGTGCGATGAGCTTTTTGCCCTTAAAAGAGATGACACCATGATGATCAACAGAGTAAGCCCAGGTCTTGAGAAATTCCCAAATATCACTATCTAAATACAGCCATAAATCTGCTTAAAGGAATTCTGAAAATACTGCAGGCTGCTAGGTTATGGCCTGGCCTGTATCTGATAAGAACCTTCATGAGACGTGCATTTGGGGGAAGCGACTTGCTGAGAAGTAAAGCAGAACGAGGATCCAGAGGCCGGTTCAGCACGTGGATGTTGTGGAACTTGGCAGTTCACTGAATGTAGTTTCCACGTTCTATTTCCTACCAAAAAGAGCTCTAGTAAGACAATATTGAGAGTGTTTTTATATTTTATATAAGGCCTGTGGTTCAGAAAAACTTTCATATTTGATCGTCACACCACCATGAGTTGTGTGTTATATTTACTCTATAGTGAGGGGATGAGCCTCAGAAAGACTGAGGGGCCCCTCTGCCATCAGCACCCAAGCTCAATTCTGGCCTCAGGGACTTTGCACACAGCCATCCTGCTAGCTTAAATCACTTCCTCAGAGGCGCTTTCTCCAAGTATTGAGTCTAGGTTGGTATGATGGTTAATTTTATGTGTCAATTTGGGTGTGCCACAGTACCCAGTTTTTGGTCCACACCAGTCTAGATGTTGCTGTGAAGGCATTTATTTGATGTACTTACATTTAAATTGGTAGACTGAATAAAGCGGATTACCCTCCGTAAAGGTAAGTAGGCCTCATTCAGTAAGTTGAAGGCCTTAAGAGAAAAGACTGAGGTTCCCTGAGGAGGAAGGAATGCTGCCTCCAGATGGCCTTTGGACTTGAGCTGCAACATCAGTCCTTCCAGGTCTCCAACCCCACCTGCAGACATGCCAAGTCCCACAATAGCCTGAGCCAATTTCTCCTGGGATCAGCTCTCCAGGGTTGCAGGTCAATCTCTTTTCTTGGAGAAACTTTTAAGAGGAAGGTTAGTGAAACAGTGCAGATTCCTTTCTCCCTCTGCTAGTCTAGGCAATCTACCTGGCGGACGGCCCAGACCTTCATAACTGCAAATCCTGAGTACGTGTCACCACGACTTTTTCAAGCAATGGCTGAGGCTGCACCTGACTTTTCAGCATCAAAACTGAACAGGAGAGTACCAGGAAATGCCTCAGAGGACCCCTTGTGTGCCAAATGTTTTTCCTCACATGCTGCATGGCAGCAGCCCTGCCCCTCTTCTTCATGAAGGTGGACTGTCCCTGCCAGGATGTAACTCCTCCCTTGCCTAGTAGTCTCTTGGTACCAGGAGCCAAAGTGGCCAGGGGACAATGGTAGCTTAGAGGTTAGGGGCATGATTACTGTGCTCCCTGGCGCAAGCTCTCTTCCTCTGGAACCCAGACCTCTGGACCCACAGAGCCTAAGTTGGGGGCAGGAGGCATGGGCACACAGGTGGCTGCTGGAGGGATGGTAGGGAGGGTGACTCCTATTTTCACTCCTTACCTCAGACCTATCTATTCCACCTTCGAGGGACACAGGACCATATGATGGTCATTAATTAGGGTGATTACCCCATCCTGGAGGATAAGGTTTAGCCCTTGTAGGGTATCATCTCCAAACTGGTCCCTCAGCAGTGCCTTCAAAAGGCTCTTCCATTACTCTATTAGGTTGGGAGCTTCTGGGTGGTCAGCAGGTGAGAGGATCCCTGGATCCCATCGTGACGTACCCACAGCCACGCATTGTTTGCTGTAAACTGTGTCCTTTGGTTTGAGGCCCTCATAGGGCCATCCACATGCCTCTTTCTAAGACTTCCTTGCTCCCAATCTTCCAATCCTTCTCCCTCCAGGCCCCTGACTCACCAGCTAGAATATTCACTGTCCGTGGGTCTGTGGATACTCTTACCCCAGGGCCACTTCTACACAAAGTGGATCACTGCAAATGCCACTGGAATCTGGCCCACGGGGAGGCCTTCCTCTCTCTGCTGTCTTCCAGGGCCACTCCCAAGAGGGGCTGTTTTGCATCAGGAGTTCGTTTTTGGCTTGCAGCCCTAGACAGAGCCAAACTACCATGAGTCAAGGCCATCCATATTCTCCTCCCCCAGTTGCTTGTTAAACTTCCCATGCAGACAAAGGTTTGAACTGAGAAACAGGTGCTCACACAACAGGGGTCATGACATGGGGTGGGTCACTTGGTCACGTAGCTTATTTGTGCCATCTGGTCTTTCTTGTGCCTGACTCTGATGGATAGCTGCTGGGCCTGCTCCACCTTGTCGTGTGTTGGTCCTAGCTAATGGTGGGGAGTCTTGGCCACATAATCACTTGACATCCCACGGTCAGAGACTCAGGTTTTACCAGCACCCTCTGGCATTCCAGGAGCTCCTTCTGAAATAATGTAGAGTTCTCCACTGCAGATGGCATTGTCCTGCTCTAGAACCTCAGGGGTCCATGTTCTTTGTCTAAGCTCCCATTAGCCATTGGAGTAGCCTGTGGACACTTTCTCCCAGAGTCCATGGCAAGGTCATACCATTCCTTCCCTTTAAAGTCTCCTTTCTCCCTTAGCAGGCTAGAACTCCCCTAGCTGGGTTATGTTCTAACCTGACCCTAATTACTGGTCTAGTCACCAGGAAGGAAGGTGGAGATAGCTCCTGAGGGGGACATATATCATCTTGCAAGGCACAGGCCTCTGTATTGTCTTCAAGCAAATGAGAGAGGGCTAGCCTGTAACCAGGAAGAATCAGTCACTTCTGAAGACCTAGAGAGTGAAGGAGAATCTGGGATTTCACGATTCTTGTGTGCATTGGCCCACATGTGTCCATTCTAATTCAGAGACTTGCTTTTTTCCTGCATATGAGTCACAACTTATGTTTCTTTTCATGTCTTATAATTTTTTGGTGAATGTTGGTCATTTCACATGCCATATTATGGAAATTCTGGATTATGATTTTACCCTGAGGGAATTGTTGTTGGTATTGTCATCTGTTTTTTTGTTCAGTAACTTGTTGGGACTCATCTGTGAAGTCTCTTTTTGTAGCCACTGATGTCTCTGCTGAATTTTTCTTTTGATTTTGATTTTTCTTAAAGCCTGGCTTCCCAGGAGTTGCCTGTGTGTCAGCAGAGCTTAGCAATCAGAAGAACATTGATTAGAGTTTGTGATGATTCACCACAAGCCAATACAGCTCCATTCTCGGCTGATGGTCAGTGTTTTGGATGAGGAGCACTTTCCAAGTCCAGGTCACTGTCAAGTCAGCTCCAGGGTTTTCTTTCTGCAGAGTCCTCTTGTTTCCTTAGGTGTGTGCACCCAGCCTCCATCAGTCAGGGATGTGTGGGTGGTTTGAGGATACTGTGTCTCTCCTGCACACAGGCACAGCCTCTGGTCAACCCAGGACATGGGGAGAGCTTAAAGCCCATGATTGCTGTTTTACCTCTTAGATTCCATGTTAGATACCCAGTTAGTCCACCAACCTGCTTGCTGTGGTTTGGAGGTTATTGTCCCTCCAAAGCTCATGTTGAAATCTGATCCCCAATGTGGCAGTGTTGGGAGGTATTTGGGTCATGGGGTCAGATCCTTGCTGAATAGATTGATGCCTTTGCTGCAGGGTGGGGTGAGTGAGTTCTTGCTCTGTTAGGTCCCTCAAGAGCTGATTGTTCCTCTGTTTCTCTCTCATGTTTGCTCTCTTGCCAAGTGATCTTTTTACACACACCAGCTCCCCTTCCACTTTCCATTATGAGTTGAAATATCCTGAGGCCCTGGCCAGATACAGCTGCTCAGTTGTGGACTTCCCTGCCTCCAGAATCATGAGCCAAATAAACCTTCTTTCTTCATAAATGACCCAACTCAGGTGTTCTGTTTCAGCAACATGAAATGGACTGGCACCGCTGCTTGCCCAAATGTGACCGCAACCTGGGCTGGTGGAGCAGCAACTTCCCTTCTGCCTTGCACCACAGTCACTGACCACATCAGCCCACCCAGTGAGCAACCTCCTTGGCAGAACTGGGAGGGGGACTATGCCATTTTCCAGAGTGCCACAACGATTACTTTGACAGTTTTGTTCAGCATAATGGTTGCTTGTGGAGAAGAGGATTTGTTGACCTCCTCATTCTGTCATGCTGAAAGTGAGTCTTCCCAAGTATCACCCTCTCAGACATAGTAAAGTCCACTCTGGGGTAGAAAGGTCAAGCAGAGATGAATTCTGGATTACTATGGATGGTTTAAAGACCGTGGGATTGAGCTCTCCCTGGCCCACAAGCAGGTTTGACAGAGGAAGAAAAGGTCTGTGTAATCTGGATGTTATGAAGGACATTGGATCCTGCAGCTCCATGTTCCCACCTCTGGCATGGCACATGCTGCCCCAGGATGGATGCGGCTGGCAGTGGTGCCCAGGAATGGCTCTTAGCTCAGCTGTGAATTGCCCATCCTTCTGTCCTGAGACCAGGTATCAGACCTCAATCTAGGAGAATGAACAGGACGTCCACTTCAGCAGCACCTTGACACTACCTTTATTCCCATTCCCCACTTTCAAGCATTAGTAGTTGCCCACGACCCTGGGACCCTGCATCAGAAGTGAGGGCTGTTCTTGTAAAGGGCCCTTGTTTTCAGCTAAGACCCATCAGAAGAGTGGAGTCTTCTCACTAGAGACCACATCTGACCAGAAGCAGAAATCACAGTCAAAACATCGTACCGGCCATGCAAAATCATCACTGATGTCCATTATTTACTATGATAGAGTCAGTATCTCCCCTGAGCACAGCGTGAGATAGCTTCCAGTTTTTCTAAGGGGAAAAATGGTAATAGTAATCTGCACAAAAATTTCAAAGACAGTCTGGGATCCCAGCTTCCAAGGTGAGCTAATCATAAACAGAAGCTTTTAAACTTCTGTAGAATACAGAGAATGTATTGATAATTTTCAGTGTAATTCAATTAATTAAAGTCTTTCTGACTTTTTAACTTAAAATTGTTATTTAATTTAAAATATTACTTATTTTGCTTTGAATATTTTTAAAAACACTCAAGAGTTTTACACTTTTCTCTAGCACAACTCTGTAACTTATAATTATTTGCCAATTCTTTTTTGCTCAAGCCATTAACAGACATCATGAAGGATCATAAAACAAAGTTTGTTCTAAAAATTTATTTTAAATAGCCTTCATTTATAAACAATGTCTGTGAAGTTCTTAATTAATACAAACAAGAATCTATCTGATAATGGATAAAACCTTTCACTACGTCTTTAGATGATCTTTTTATTGCATCAAAATAGCATTTTACAATTTATTTGGAAAATTAAGAAACTTTGCTTTTGATGTTGGTTGCCACTTCCAAGAATTATAACTTGTTAACATAATTCATTTAAAATTGCTCTCATGCAGGTAAGTCAATGATCTCTTAAAATGCTGCATTATTAAGTGAATATCAAGTTTCTCCACAGCTGTGCAGAAGGGTGTATGTTCTTTGATACTGACAAATGGATGGATGGATACGTAATACCTGCCTCCTACATGCCATCATTCAAAGAGCTGTTTCCTCTAGAGTTTTCACCAAGCTAAGAAAAAAAGAAAAAGACATTGTCCATTAAGGTAAAGTTCAGTTGCATCAGAACTGTGCAGTAGCAGAATGCTTGGACAGTCCCAACAAGGACCGTGTAAAATATACTGATGGTCCTGTGGGGTGGCTGAGGAAAGCGAGGGGTGGCAGCAGTGACAGACACCAGAGAAGCAGGCTAGGGTTGGAGCAGAGCCAGGGTTTGGAGCGGGGGGGGGGAGGGTCTCTCCTTGCAGTGCTCAGCTCCCTCCCCTGCTGAGGCTCAGTAACAGTGAAGTCAACACCCAGTTTCACACACAGTGAAGAAATTCCTTAAACTCAGGATTATTGTGTCAAATCAAGATGACTGTGCCTCTTGTTGTTTAAAAACATGCTAATGGATGGAACTTAACAGCTCTTGCTATGAACAGTGCTGGCCAGCTAACCTGCAGCTTCTCAGATGTGCCACTACTCGCTGCTGGGAGCATTTGTCAAATAGTTTACTTAGGCTTTAGTGTATGGTGAAAGGTATGGGTCTAGTTTCATTCTCCTGCATATTGATATCCAGTTCTCCCAGCACCATTTGCTAAAGAGGCAGTCTCATCCCCAGTGTATAGGTTTGGTGCCTTTGTCAAAGATCAGATGGCTGTAGGTGTGTGGGTTGATTTCTGGATTCTCTATTCTATTCATTGATCAGTGTGTCTGTTTTTATGCCAGTACCATACTGTTTTGGTTATTATAGCTTTGTAGTATAGTTTAAAGTCAGGTAGTGTTATGCCTCCAGCTTTATTTTTTTTTTTGCTCAGTGTTGCTTTGGTTATGCGTGGTCTTTTGTTATTTCATATAATATCTGGATAGTTGTTTCCATTTCTGAGAAAAATGTCATTGGAATTTTGATGGGGATTGCATTGAATTTGTATATCACTTTGGGTAGTATGGGCATTTTCACAACGTTGATTCTTCCAATCCAAGAGCATGGGATATCTTTCCATCTTCTTGTATCCTCTCTAATCCCTTTCAGCAGTGGTTTGTAGTTCTCATTATAGAGATTTTTCACATCTTTGGTTAACTCAATTCCTAAGTATTTTATTTTTTTGGTGGCTATTGTAAATGGGCAGGCTTTCTTGATTTCTCTTTCTGCATGTTCACTATTGGAGAATAGAAATGCTACTGATTTTTGTGTGTTGATTTTGTATTCTGCTACTGTGCTGAAATCATTTATCACCTCCAAGAGTTTTTTTGTAGAGGCTTTAGGCTGTTCGATATATAGGATCACATCATCTACAAACAGGGACAGTTTGACTTCATCTTTTCCAATCTGGATGCCCTTTATTTCCTTCTCTTCTCTGATTGCTCTGGCTAGTACTTCCAACACTATGTTGAATAGGAGTGGTGAGAGTGGGCATCCTTGTCTAGTTCCTGTTCTTAAAGGAAAAGCTTTCAGCTTTTCCCCATTCAGGATGATATTGGCAGTGGGTTTATCATATATGGCTTTGATTATGTTGAGATACTTTCCATCTATACCTAACTTATAGAGGGTCTTTGTCATGAATGAGTGTTGAATTTTATCAAATGCTTTTTCAGCATCTATAGAGATGACCATAGGTCATTGTGTTTGATTTTATTAATATAGTGTATCACATTGATTGATTTGCGTATGTTGAACCAACCTTGCATCCCTGGGATGAATCCCACTTGATCGTCCTGAATAACTTTACATATGTGTTGCTGTATTCTGTTTGCTAGTATTTTAGTGAGGATTTTTGCATCTATATTCATCAAAAATATTGGCCTGTAGTTTTCTTTTTTGGTTATATCTTTACCTGGTTTTGGTATCAGGATGATGTTTGCTCTATAGAGTGAGTTTGGGAGATTTGCGTCTGATTCAATCTTTTGTATAGTTTGAAAAGAATTGGTGTCAATTCCTCTTTGAATGTTTGGTAAAATTCTGCTGTAAATCCATCTGGTCCTGGGCTTTTCTTTGTTGGGAGCCTTCTGATAAGAGCTTCAATCTTCTTTATTGTTATTGGTGTGTTCAGATTTTCTACCTCTTCTTGGCTCAGTTTTGGGTGCTTGTGTGTGTAGAGAAATGTATCCATTTCCTCCAGATTTTCAAATTTGTTGGCGTACAGTTGTTTATCGTAGTCTCAAATGATTCCTTGTATTTCAGATGAATCAGTTGTAATATCATCTTTTTCGTTTCTAATTTTTGTTATTTGAATCTTCTCTCTTCTTTCTTTTGTTAGCCATGATAATGGTGTGTCAACTTTATTTATCTTTTCAAACAAACAATGAATCAAATGTTGGTTGTTTGAAAAGATAAATAAAGTTGACACACCATTATCATGGCTAACAAAAGAAAGAAGAGAGAAGATTCAAATAACAAAAATTAGAAACGAAAAAGATGATATTACAACTGATTCATCTGAAATACAAGGAATCATTTGAGACTACTATAAACAACTGTAAGCCAACAAATTTGAATTTGATTCATTGATCTTTTGTATTGTTTTTTGGGTTTCAATTTCATTAAGTTCAGCACTGATCTTAATGATTTCTTTCCGTCTGCTAACTTTAGGTTTGTACCATACACTAAAGTCAACTCAAAATGGATTAAAGAATTAAATATACACCCTGAAACAGTAAAACTTCTCAAAGAAAACATAGGAGAGATACTTCAGGAAATAGGACTGGACATAGACTTCATGAATACAACCCCAAAAGCATGGGCAACCAAAGGAAAAATAAACAAATGGGATTATATTAAACTAAAGAGCTTCTGCACAGCAAAAGAAACAATTAACAGAGTTAAAAGACAACCAACAGAGTGGGAGAAAATATTTGCAAAATATTCATCTGACAAAGGATTAATATCCAGAATATACAACTAACTCAAACAACTTTACAAGAAAAAAACAAGCAACCCAATTAAAAAATGGGCAAAAGATCTAAGTAGGCATTTCTCTAAGGAAGATATACAAATGGCCAACAGACATATGAAAAAATGCTCAACATCACTCAGCATCCGGGAAATGCAAATCAAAACCACACTGAGATACCATCTCACCCCAGTTAGGATGGCTAAAATCCAAAAGACTCTGAACGATAAATGCTGGAGAGGTTACGGAGAAAAAGGAACTCTCATACATTGTTGGTGGGACTGCAAAATGGTGCAGCCTCTATGAAAAATGGTATGGAGGTTCCTCAAACAATTGCAGATAGATTTACCATATGACCCAGCTATCCCACTGCTGGGAATATACCCAGAAGAATGGAATCATCAAGTCGAAGGTATACCTGTTCCCCAATGTTCATTGCAGCGCTCTTCACAATAGCCAAGAGTTGTAACCAGCCCAAATGTCCATCATCGGATGAGTGGATACAGAAAAAGTGGTATATTTACACAATGGAATACTACTCAGCTATGAAAAGAGAATGAAATACTGCCCTTTGTAACAACATGGATGGGCCTTAAGAGAATTGCATTAAGTGAAACAAGTCAGGCACAGAAAGAGAAATATCACATGTTCTCACTTATGGGTGGGAGCTAAAAATAAATAAATAAATTCACACACACACACACACACACACACACAAAACAAAAAACAAAAAAGAAAAACGGGGGGAGAAGAAGACATAACAATTACAATTCCTTGAATTTGACACGACAAGCAAACAGAAAGGACATTGTTGGGTGGGAGGAGGGAGGGAGGTTTCGGTAATGGGCCACAATAATCAACCACATTGTATAATTGACAAAATAAAATTTTTTTTAAAAAGTTTACTCAGAGAGCTTTGAGCCTTTCAGAGACTGGGAGCTCCCCCACTTAAAGAGCAACCATGGAGATCACACAGTAGAAGGCATTTCAAACAAACAAACAAACAAACAAATCCTCTGGCTCACTCCACATTGCCCACCTTTCATTTTCCTCCTCTGTCTCTCCTGCTCTCTCTGTGATGCCCTAGAGGCCTCAGTGCTGACACAGCTCAGGCGACACTCTTAGAGGCAGCCATGCTGTTGTTTTGGGAAATGATTTAGTGATTGAATATGCTTAGCCATCCTACAAGTCAAAACTGCTTTGATCCTGGCCTTCCCATGGAGAAGGGTCTCCTATGTTGGTCTGGCCGTCCCTTCGAGCTCTGTCCTGGGTGCACACGACTCAGGACATGCTCTGGAAGTCCAGCCTGCAGCCCAGGCCTCACTCTCCAGTAAGCAGAGAGCAAGGAAAACACCAGAGAATACTTCTGTTTCCACTTGTACTTCTCCATGGGTGGCCAGGGTTGAAAAGAACATTCCAGCAGAGGAAATGGAAAATTCTAAAATAAAAATGAGGTGGAATAAGAATGAGGGGCTTGTGGAGAGCACGCCACTCTCCTGAACAGAGCAGAAGCAGGCTCACAGGGTAGTATCTTCCAGTCTCCCTCTTCCAGAGCTGGTTTTCAAGAGGGAAGGGAAGTTCAGCTTTTGGATATTCTTCTTGCAGGAATCCAAGTCCCCTCATGTTGTGGGTCACGTGGTGACTGCCATAAAGATGGCACTTCTGCACAGAGTTTCCCTAAAGTCTGACAGTTCTCTACTTCTGTGAGTCCCTCTGTTCCTCCACATCCCAAAAACTCGTACACACTGTGATGGAGCCAGGAGCCATTAAGTATCTTTGAAGAGAGAGGAAGAGGACCAGTGGGGCCACCAGATCTTCCTTCCATGTCTTCATCCTGGCAATCTAGGACATCCACCCTGCTGCTATCTCTAGACTCCAAAGCACTGAAACATGAGCACCGTGTCCCAGGCTGAAATAGCAAACACCCATCTAAGTTTTAAGTTTCCAACAATTTCCACAAAATATGGGATTTTTATAAAATTTTATTTTATATGACATCGTGGAATGCCTTTTTGAAAACTCTGGGGGCTGGGGAAAGGAAATATCACCCTGGGGGGAGCAGAATTCAGTTCACTCTCTCACCACTCTCTCTTCTCTCCTTCCTTGAACCCCATTGAGAAATCTACAAACCTGAAACCTGACGATCTATCATTGACCCCATAAATCTGTCTTCTAAGATAGTAAGATGACACGTTCTTTGCCAGATCAGATGCTATAGGCATAAAAACTGCTGAGGCAGCAACCAGGTGCTGTGAATAAGGATGTAACCAAAGGTCATGTTCTTTCCCAAGCTGTGGCAATAACACCCACTTTTCATGGATTGTTATTGAGAGCAGGCTCATAAATGCCTCTTAGAATCACTGCATCGATCCTCACAACACTCTAGGGGAGCACAGCTTTAGTCCCACCTACGGATGAGGAAGCCAAAGCACAGACAGCCGTGTGGTCTCCCCAGGCAACACGTGTGGAGAGGACTGAAACCCACACCTGTCTGACCCTACGCGTTAAGCTTTGAACCAGAGGCTCTGCTGCTTCTGCTTTATGCACGGACGCTAGCTGAAACCTGCACCATACCAGGCATGCAAGGAGGTGCAACAAGTCCACTTTGGTTGACTACAAGAAGTAAACAGGATTAACTAGGGTGCTACTAATGAGAAGTTCAACAAAGGTCCGGCCATCAAGGAGAGTTTTGTGGACGAGGTGGAACTCAGAGTTCCATGAAGAATTGCATGGAATTGGCAAAACTGTGGAAGTGACAATGAGCAGGGAACACAGGTCTAATAGTGACAGGACACACACAGATGATCAGCAGAGATGTCATCAGATGGACTATAGGGCCCTGGAAAACAGGAAAGAGTCTCGGTTGACAGCAGTAACAATGGCAGCCACTTTCATTCCATTCATTCATTCATTCAAAAAGTGTTTACTGAGGCCATCCTACGTGCCACCGCAGTTGTGGATGGTGGGCACCTAGCAGAGAGCAAGTCAGGCTGAGTTCCGTTCCTCGCAGACATCACGTTCACGTAAGGGAACATCAAATAAGTTTAATAAATCAAGCAGAGTTCACCTTTCATTGATATTCTATTTCCAGAGATGTCTGTCTTCCCCTCTACTAGATCTCCAAATGGCAATGGCCCCTGGAAGTCAGTTTCAAATGCTTATTTCAACTCTGCCCTCAGCACATCAAATCCTGCTTCTCTCTTGCAAGCTAAGGAATCATAATACTGCTGTTCCTCGATATCTGCCAAGGATATCAAAATCTGCAGATGCTCAAGTCCCTGATATTAACTGGTGTAGTATCTGCATATAAATTATGCACATTCTTCTGTATACTTTAAATCATCCCTAGATTACTCATAATACTTAATACAATGTAAAGGCTATGTAAACAGCTGTTATATTGTATTGTTTTCTATTTGCATTAGTTTGTACTATTGTGTTATGTTTTTCCTGAATATTTTCTATGCACAGTTGGTTGAGTCTGCATATGCGAAACCCGTGGACAGAGAGGCTGTCTGTATGCTCGTGCCGGAGGTCACCTTGGACGTCTCACTCAGCACTCTTTGCAGGTGAAGGAAAGGAAGGCCCACAGAGGCAACCACGATGGCCTAATGCTACACAGAGAACGGGTGGCAGCATTGGACTCACTTCCAGGCCTCACACTGTCTAGCCCTGTGCCTTCCTCCCATGCCCTTTGCGATCTCTGTCCCCCACCTTTCTCTTCTGGAAAGTGTGTGGTGTGAAGGCTGACTTCCATGAAACTCTATTCCCAGCTCCCTGGGACCCAGCAGAGTCCCTGTCTTCCAGCCAGGAGATGGAGAAAAGCAGTTACCATAAAAGAAGAATTTTGCAGCCTTCCTGAGGCCCTGGAAACCAGAAAATGGCCCGAGACAATCACGACAGTTGTTGGGCAGAGCCAGAAAAAAATAGAGACAGGAGTTTCTATTTAGATACATCAAGAAGTCTTTCCTATGAGGGTGGGGGAGTCGTCTAGTGATTGTCACCTCTCCCTTTATCTGTTTGACCAACAGGGATTTTTACAGAGAAGTTCACACAGAGAAGCCACAAACAACCAGTGTTGAGAAGGCCCCACACAACCCCTGTGTACATGCTCTGGAAATGCACCCAGAAGTCGGGAGAAGGTCCGAGCAAGCGGGGTGGCAGGAGGAGGTGAGTCCTGGTCTCAGAGCTTCAGCAGAATCACCAGACACCACGTAAAGCCAAGGAGGCCTCTGGACTTCACGTTCCCAGTGCAGAGGAAGTGCACGGTCTCCAGCGGGTAGTTGAAAGGGGGTTCTGGACCCAGGACCACATGAAGACCCACCAGAAACAGGTAGTCCACGGAGGAGACTGTGTAACCCACGTTCACCAGCGGAGAGGGACAGGGCCCTGGTGCCGGCCACGGGGGATCGTACCGACCCCGACTGCTCGGAGGCTGCAGTGTAGACATCGGCTCCCAGGAGGTGTCGTCCAGAGCACCACATTGGTCCCTGAGGCGTTCACCTGCGGTGACAGCAGCTGCCCTAACCGGGACAGTGCGCGTGCGCAGACGCCACCGCGCACAGAGGACACGCGGCCCGCGCCGGGCTGTCAGCCGCGTCCCCGCAGCCGCCGGTGCGCGGCGCTCAGAGCCGCCGACGGGAAGCCGCGGTCGCGGGTTGCGCTCTCCGTGGCGCCTCCCGGTGGCCCTGCCTGCAGCTGCCGCTCCCAGGCCGCCCGCCCGGGGACAGGGGCGCACGACCGGCCGCTCTCCACTCCCTGCTCCCGTCCCTCTGCGGCTGATGACAGCGGGTTCCAGCGACACGACGGATTCCCACGGGCGCTCCAGGTCGGTGCAAGGGGTCCGTGCTGACGAGGCGCGAGCACAGCCGTGTGGGCTTCCGTGTTTAAACTGGTGGAATCGACAGGCAGGAGGAGAAAGAAATCACACCAAACACATCGTCACTAAACTTCTGAAAACTAGTGAAACAAACAAACACCAGGAATGCCAGAGAAAAATAGTACCTGACCAGTGCAGAAGAACCAGTTCAAGTGACAGCAGATTCTTTTCATCAGACACCATGGAGGCCAGAAGGGGTACAATAGTTTACAAGTGTTGAAAGAGAAAAACTGTCATTCAAAGTCCTACATCTAGTGAAAATCTCCTTTAGGAATATAAGGGAAACTAAAACAGTCTCACGTGACGAGAAAGTAAGAGAATTTTGCACTAGCAGACCTACCCTAAGGAACATCTAAAGGAATTTCTCTGAACAGAAAGAAAGTGATAAGAAAAAGGCACTTTGGAACATCAGGAAAGAAAGAACACGACAAGCAAAGTTATATGTAAACGCAGTAGGCCTCCTTCTCTTGTGTTTTCTAAATTACGTGTGACAGTTTAAGCAAAAGCTGTCGAATGTTTCTAAATGCATGTATAGAAATATTTAAGACAACTTATATTTAAAGCTGGAGAGAATAAAGAAACGTAAAAGGAGGAAAGGTTTCTATATTTAGCTGGTAAAATAACAATACTAGTAGATTGTGATGTTACGTATGCATAATTTAATACTTAAAGCAATTCTACAAAGAGATACACACAAACACACCATGTAAACAAAAATGAAATCTTAAAAAATGTTCAAGTAGCTCACAAGAAGGTAAAATTGACAACAAAAGCATGATCCATGAAAAGAAAATTGATAAACTGGATGTCACCAAAATTAAAAACTTTAGCTCTGCAAAAGACCCTGTGTTAAGAGGATTAAAAAGACATGCTACAGACTAGGCAAAAAATATTTGCAAACCCATGTATCTAACAAAGGACTAGTATCTAAAATATGTAACCTTCAAAATGCAATGGTAAAAAAGGAAACAATATTAATTTGAATATGGATAAAAGATATGAAAAGACAGTTCACCAATTAAGACATACGGATGGAAAATTGACACATGGAAAGATGTTCATAATCGTGAGCTATTAATGTAAATTAAAACTACAGTGATCCTGGAGGCAGGGGAAACACACACTCACAATGAGATATTACTACACACATAAGTTGATAGAAGAAAAACAATCACCTATATAAAAATATCTTTTGTTATAGACCCGAAGTAAGTTAGTGAAGGGGTAGACTGGAATGTTAGACACAATTGGGTTCATTTCCTAGACAATTTCCTCCTGTGTAGTGCGTGGCAGTTCCAGTACCCAAGTGTCAGATATCTTATTTTGCCTCATCAAAAGTCACTCTCCTGATGGCCTAAGGTATCTGACATCTGCCAACCTAATTCACATCTATGGATACAACATTAATGTGTCTTTTCAAAACACCCAGTAATCTATTGAGAAAAATGCTTTCGTTTTCTAGGTAAGAGATGACAAGATTATAATCAACAGGCTGGATGTAAGACTACCTTTGTTAGATTAGCCAAGTGAATTTTTTTTTTGATGCCCTGAAAGCGATGGAAAAATAATGGGAAATGTCATTTTCCTGCCCTTACATTATCTTGTCTTCCACAGCTTGGAAGCAGAATAATTTAAAGAAGTTTGGCAATCTCTCTATAATCTCTTTAGATCTAAACTTAAGATACGTTTGCTTTATACACATATATCTTGTCTTATATATCTATAATTTTTAACCTTGTCTTAATATAATTACTGGTATGAAAATCTTTTTTTACCTTTTGTTACCAAAATGAACAAAACTTGTATTAGAATTGCTAGAATCATTTGAAGAAGTCCAAGTAAACAGTTTTTTCCCTTTTCCCCATTTAAGAGAGAATTTGAAAAACGACTCCTTTATTCACCTCTGCTAAGGGCTTTATATTCAAGACTTTATATCCTTTTAAGTTATAATATTTTGAGAAAAATCTTTATTTGCTTTGCACAACATTAAAAATTATACATGACATATTATCATATCACATATGAAATGATATATAAATGTTGTTTGCCAAAAATAATTTTACCACCATTAGAAAAACAAACAACAAAACACCCTAAAGACGTTTTTTAAGCTGTACATTTTCTCCTGAAGAAGAAATTGCTTGTTTTACTCAGAAAAAAAAACCATTTAAGTATATTTGGAAGAGTTCTCTGAAGGAGAAGAAATCCGGGATTCTCATGATCTGTTTTACTTTCCTTTTTTTTTTTTTTCTCTTCTTCTTTTCCAACATTTCTACCATTTTCCTTTCCTGGTTGTCACCAGGTTATTACCTTCTGCGGGCTTGTTCCTGCCACCGGTTGAACCGCATTTCTTTGTGTTGGGCTTTGACTGTATTTCTTCTTCCTGCACTGTGTCACCAGATTCCTTGTTGATGATTTTGGACTGTTCCTCTTTACTTACTAAAAAACAAAAGACCGTGCATTTAAAGACTGTTTTTCCCCTTTAAACGAAATAAACACAGTCTGCAAATGAAGTGAAGTGATCTCGATCTCCTCCACTTCAGCGATTCACAAGGTCGGGGCTCACGCGCCACCTGCTGCAAGCGGCCTGCCTGGATCACGGCCTCTCGGCAGCAAGGTACGGAAAGCAGGACACGGAAAGGAGGGACGATCAGTGGCCTCATGACAAATCTGGACGTTAGTTCTCACGCCTCAGCACATCTGGGTTTTTCTTGGTCTCAGAGTTGTCTTCTTCCTTCATTGTTACTAATTCTTACTAATGTGTAGTTGCCGAGTTTACATTCCACAGGAGTGTTTTTGCTGTAAGATGACCTAATTCTACATGCCAGGGAGCATTTAACATTTACTTTAAGAAAAGAACTAGAATCATTGTTTAGCACGTTACAAGTGAAACCGTCGGTTGAAGTAAATGAAAACATGGAAACGTAACCTGAAGATAGTTTCTTTGCCACTTCAGCCTTTCCTATAATCGTGCTATATTCAGTTTAGCCTTAGACTTTTGGGGAAACAAAGAAATAGAAAAATAAATCTATACTTGTTTTGACTTCCAGTTTTTGCTCTGTCACGTAAAAAGCTTGTATCTCTTGTATTTTTTGCTTTATATGGGAGTTAGAAAGAAAATCTAAAATATTCTATTTTCTTTTCCCATATTTCTGAAGTTTGAGTATCCCAAATCTTTTGTAAAAGGAAGTCAGTCCATTTCCCTGCGTTGAATAACTGTAGTAACTTATAGATAGACCTTTCTTAATGATGTTTTACAGGAAAATCTTATATTCAGTATACTTTTCTTTGACTTCTGATGGCTGATGTTTTCTTAAAGCGTTCACTACATCTATATTTAAAGAGGTGAAAAGGAGGATTGCTCTCATTGTGAACTGGAAACTGGAGACCCAAAGGTACCCAGATTTTCTTAGCATCATCAAGAACTATCTTGCCTTCTGCCACTTGAGAAGAGGTGATAAAATAAATCATTCTAGAATTGTTATCTGTAGGTCTAGAATTGTTGTTTGCTAACTAGGGAAAGAAGAAAATTGATATTTGAATACTCTGCATTGTAATCAGAGAGAGACCTTAATATGCACCTCCTCATCTTTCAAGTACACTCCAGCTATGCTTACATGGCAGACTTCAAATTCAACACTGTAAACCACACCATGCTATCTTTGGAGATTCTTTAATTTTGCAGATACTATTGAATTCAAAGTTGCTAGTGGAAACTGCAGATCAAGAAGCTTTTTTTGACTGATAAAATTTTTTCTGGAAATCCAAGTCTGGTAGTGTATTCTGATCTTTGCATGGTCTTGTTTTCTTCAAATTGGGATCACTTTTACCCTGATTTGAGCATTGTATTTTGCACACAGGTACTGATATTCAACTCTGTACCCCACAGCTATGTACAATCAACTATGTTTCAATAAAAAGAGAGAGAGAGAGAAAGGAAAAAAAACAAGAAAAACTAAATGAGGATCCCTTTTGAAGGTGATCTATGTAAATGATCCCATGGAGAGTTGCTGAGGCTTTCACTCAAACATATCCTAATAGGGGCTGTCCAGTTAACTCAGTTGGCTAGAGTGTGGTATTATAACACCAAGGTCAAGGGTTCAGAGATCCCTGTACTAGCCAGCCAACAGAAAAATTAAAAGAGCCTGGACTATATCTTATTAGTCAATGGTGAATATTCCCTGAATTACTTAAAACCTTGCCACTAACATGTGCTAAAAATACCTGGACCTCAGGATAATGATTCTGTCAAGTTTTAACAAACCTGCCAAAACTCTGAGCATAAGCCCGAACTACGACTCTGGGTTGTGTGGTAATATTCTCAAAGATCTCTCTTGCTCCTTCATAACTCCCATCTCTTTACTGGTTCCGCAACTCAGAAATTCAAGGCTGTGGTTTATTTTTCAGAGTTGGGAAAACTGTCATTGTTGAAGGTCTTTGGGGCTTCTCTCTGTGCTTGAAAATTGGTTATTAGTAACACTAAGTTCTTTAAAATCAATTAATATTTACAAGGTTTAAGTATTAAGCTTTGTAGAAATATGTATGTTGTCTCTTTTCTAATGGTTTATATTTCTTATTTTTCTTTGTAAAAAATATACAAAAAAAGTTATCATGGATCACATGTTTTTGTTTCCTGCATGACTCATAACTTACTGTGGAATACTGAACATTTTAGATGATATATTGTAGGAACTATAGTTTCTGACTTTCCCCCTCTATTGGTGGTATCAATTGATTGTTGTTGTTTGTTTGTTTTGTAACTTGCCTGTGCTAAACCGTTGATGTCTGTATCCCCCACAAAGTGCAGCTGGGACACCTCTGCTTGCTATTTTTCCCTTGTTTTTGTAAGTTTGTCTTCCTAGTGGTTGCCCCTGTGTCTGCATAGCTTAGAGATCAGCCAAGGATTAGTCTGAAGCTATGCTGAAACACCTTAAGCCAGTGAGGCTTCCAGTCTCTCCTGATGGATCTGTGTGTGAACTGGGGGACATATTCACCTTCAGGCTGCCCTGGCTTTTTCTTCCTATTGGGACCTCTCATTTCTCACTTGCATATGCTCGCAGGCTCCATTAGTCAGGGATATATGGTTCCTCTCTGGTCTCTGCAGCAGTGCACACAATCCCTAGTCAACTCAAAATATGTGGGATTAAGCCACCTCTGCTGCTGGAACTCCCTGTTAAATTCCTGGCTAGTCTGTTCGTCTGCTGCTCACCCTAATCACGTTTGCTTATTCAGGCTTAACTTGAGCCCCTCTGGCAGAGGTGACAAAGCTGCTAGTCTTCACAGCCTCCCCTGCCCTGATGGAATTACTGGGCTGAAGAAGCTTGGGGATGGAGATGGGAGCAGCCGTGGCAAGGACGGCATAGACTCCTCTGTTCCCACGTGAAGCTCAGTAGTTCTGATGAAGTGTGGGCCTTTGGTTAAATGGCAGAGTGCTAAAATGATTGCTGCTGATGGTTTTGTCCAGCTTTATAGTTGTTGTTGGAGGGAGGATTTGTCAGCCTTCTTCTCATTCCACCATGCTGAGAGTTGGAGGTCTCTGTACATTTTAAAGCACTAGAAATTTGGGTGTGTTACATGTGTGATCCTGTATTTTATTTGGCTATTTTTATAATTGGGGCCTTGATTGGTTAGTCTCTTTTTAGGGGGGGTGGTTAATTTCCATTGTGTAGAAACACAGATGATTTGTCACCCAAGTAAAATAATACTTTAGTGAAAAGATATTTGTAGGGACAAGTAGAAAATGTCATCTCTAAACTTTGCCTTGAAACACAAATTGAAAAATGAAAAGGGTCAGAGAGCATCAGAACTCTTTTCCTCTGTAGCTGTGGCAGCATGTTGCCTGTAATAACTAAAGAATCCATTGTCAAATTAATCATGTACCTTAAATGCAGGGTGCTCATTTTTTAAAAATAAATTTAGAAATTTATTGGCATATACAAGGCTACCTCAGAAAGTTCTTGGAAAAATAAAGAATTGAAAGATAATATGAATCTTTCCGTAAATTTTTTGAAGACTCTTTATATATGGTATTTACCTTTGCTATTTAGAATTACTCAAGGAATATTAAAGGAATCTGAATTTATTAGTAATGTGTTTAATATTGCTTGTCAAATTGATACGTTTACCTTTTTAAAATGAGAACATTCTTTAAAATGTGAGGCACCATTTTCTTAAAGTTCTAATTTTTTTTGCAATGAACATTTTTCAAATAGAATTTCAGTATTTATCATGTATCATGAATATTGTAATATATGTAAATTATTGCATTAAATGCAAAATAGTTTGGAATTGCAGTTTTTTCCAACTAAAAATAAGTTGTCTTCTATATAAATCAGAATTCTCTGTATCTCTAACATTTTAAATTAAATTTTCATGTACCATAAATTGCCATTCCAATTAGACTTTGTTAAAGAAAATACTGCCCAGTATGTAAATTAGGATTTAGCAAATTAAGTCCAAATTTCTAATGTTGCAGATACCACTATACACAGAGTCAAAACAAAATAGTATGAATAGAACTTTTCAGCCTGTGGGCATCCCTTTGTAAAAACACAGACCTCTCTCTTCTTCCACAATGTTGAAGAAACAAAAGTTTGTTGAGTATGAGAAATTGAGAGGACCTGGTAACTTTTGAAGTGAAGCAACTTTTTCATAATTTCAAAATGAGCAACTCCTCTTGGTAATTATGATTTTCAGGTTCATCAATTGTCCAGTCCATTTTTTGTTTGCTTTTAATGCAGAGCCTGTAGGTTCCTAGAAGCGGAGAAGGCACTAATGGCAGGCCTAGAAGCGGAGAAGGCACTAATGGCAGGCCTAGAAGTGGAGAAGGCACTAATGGCAGGCCTGTCTCATGGACTATGCCTCTGTGGGCCTAATTCTTTTTAAGTTCGATCCTGAGCCAACTCACGTTTGGCCAATGATTCTCAAACACTCCTTTCCATCTTTCTCTCTTAGTGTCTTTTTCCAGAGTACTTACATATGCCCTATGCCCCACATGATTAATGAGGTGCTGCCATTACCAAGCAGTTGTTCAGAGTTTCATACTTCAGCAGGTGGGAAAGGTAGAGAAGAGAGAATCCAGAGGAAGGTGCATGAGACAGAGGAAGTCAGTTCTTTCCCTTTGTATATTATGTAGATGTAATGTTTGCTTGCCACCTCAATTATTTGGTCTTTGAACTAACGTTTTAACAGTCTCCAGTACAATAAGCCTTCATTATTCTTAAGAATATTGGAAAGTATTAAATTTGAGAATGGTTTTATAACAATTTTTTTGCCCTCAAAATTCATATACAGAGAACAAAACAAAACCTGATTGTTTTAATGTTCCTAGGCCATTGGATAGCTTGATCCTGCACAGCAGCCTGGAATTGTACTTGATTAAATTTGTGCTTTAGCAAAAGGGCAAGTTATATTTCAAGACAGTAGGAAAGGAAGTACTAGGATTTCTTGGAGGGGAGGGGGAGATTTTCTAATCTGAGAAACCTTAATATAATGAAAGATACCTGTCTCTCATTAGGAACATGGATCTAGAACTCTTCATATTTCTTTGGACTCTTTTGCAGTTAGTGGCAGAAAACGATAAAGTCAAAACCAAAGCCACATCTTGATACTGAACATGTGATTTTATTCCTTTACTCAAGTATCCTATTGCTCAGTGCCTTAGATCTGAAGCTATCTTTAAAAGAATACTAAAGCTCCCGATTTGTTTTGCCTCTAGGTGATATTTAGGATGTATCATTATCTTGAAAATCAACATAAAGTATAGTCGTCTGCCTTATCCCGTGATTTTCAACTTATCCAGTGACTTTCAACCAGGGGCGATTTTGCCCTCCTCAGGACAGTTGACAGTGTCTGTGGAGACATTTTTGGTTGTTACAACTGGGGGGTGCCACTGGTATCTACTGGGTAGAGGTTAGGGGTGCTACCAAACGTCCTGCAGTGCACAGCCCCTCGCAACAGAGATCCAGCTTAAAATGCTGTCAGTGCCAAGGTCGAGAAACCCTGGCCTTATCAAATTATTTCCACTTAAAATATCACCATGTTTTTAAGAATCATGATTCTATCTTTGGCTTTCTCATCAATCTCTCAAATTTTTTTGCCATTTCATATCTCCAGTGGCTTTTACTAGATACTTGTGGATACAGATCACGCTGTATCATCTTTATTTTCCACAGAGTGTGGCACAAAAAGCATAATCACTTAATACTCTGTAATAAGTGGAAATAATATTACCAGCAGAACATTATATAAGCGAATAAACCATAACTTTTTAAAACAGTCTGCAAGTAAATGTAACAGTCTGAAATAATATCAGATCAACCTACACCCATTGAATTCTCACAACATCCTTAGAAGATCGGTATCATTATACTGATTTTATGGTATAACAGTATTTTGAACAATTTATGTGGTCAAAATATTGCTATGTTTACCTTAGCCAAATTACTTAGCCTCACTGTACCTTATTTTCTTGTTCTATAAAAAAGTATGTTGCACTAGATTATCCCCTCTAACATTCTAAATATTTTTAGTCAAATGTGAAGTTTCCTCAAATAGTTTGAACGTTAATTTTTTAATCATTAATTATAAATGAGAGAGTAAAAAATTACCAGTGGATAACCATTGCTCCTCATGTTTCTTCAAAATAAGTAATATAAAAAGTGGTAAGATGCACGAATTTAGGGCAAAAGGTTGGTGTATGTGATTCCCTCCCCTCCTTTTTAAAAGATGGATGCATGTTTGTATCATTATTTAAGTTTGAATAAAAATTTAGTTCTTTGTAAAACTTGTTTGGTTTTGTCAGGTCAAGATAAAAGGCCATTCACCATTTTTTTCCATTCAAATCAAGTTTATTATGAAGGTCTTTGTTTTAGGAGTAGGAAATATTGTATGTGGATTTCAGTGTCCTCCTGTGATCGGGACCATAGAAAAATACTTTTGTATTAAATTAGAATCTGGAAAGCTAAGCATTGCTTTCACATGCTAATAAATGGAATTTGAATTTGTATTTATTTTTAATCAGTTGCCTAGTACTAAAATAAATTTGGATACCAGCAGCTCGTAATAGTTAATAGCCTGTATAAATGGGCCCCAAGATACCTGTTCCTTTATTGTTAATGAAGCCTTATTCTGTGTGCACGTAGAGTAGGGCTCCTGTTGATTCTCTGTCCCAGGACATCTCCATGTCTCCTGTGTGCATATTTAAATAACATTAAGAAATGTTGTTTCCTCTTGTTTTCTGTCACCTCTAGAATTCTGCCAGACTCATTTATTCTCTTTAATAGGTTATTTGTTCCAAAACAGATTAGGGTGATATTTTTTTCCTGTTTTGTGTGTTTTGAATTTTTTTTTTTTTTTTAGGATTAAACCTCAATCATGTCATGTTATCAGAATTTGATGTAAAATTATGAGTTAATAGCACCAGACACACAAATGTCCAACTAAAGTTTCTCAAGGAAAGAAGAAATGACTTGTGGAAATTTTAGTAGCCTGTGGCAGTATAAGAAAACAAACATTAGAGCACAGTGTTGATAACACCAAGATCAAGGGTTTAGATCCCCTTACCAACCAGTCACCAGAAAATGAAAAAGAAAAAGAAAACAGACAAAATGTAGAAACCGATTTTAAGACTCTAGTATTGTCATGGTTTGTCCTCTGTGACTACTTACTTGTACCCTTTTCACATTTTCCATCACTGACAATTTGGAGAGTTTGTAATTATTTCTGTTTATTATTTCATATCAAGCAAGTAAGTCATTGGTCTTGTAAATAATTTGAATCCCTTATTTATTTGTTCACAATGAATTTTGATTTTAAATAAATTTATCAGTTTTGTTGTTCAAATCTTTTGACAAAATATTATAGTAATGATGTTAATGATATAGTATCAGTAAACGTATTGACTTAATTTACTTTGCTATATTTTTTTATTGTTTTTAAAAGGGATTTACAGACTTTTTAAAAATTTAATGAACATTTATAATGGAGTTATACCTGGTACTGATCTAAACATTTTAAAAATTGGCAATTTAATCCTCATAAAAACCTAAGAAAAAGAAACTTCTATAAGAGAAAAATAAAATATGCCTCCCTAGAACCACAATGATTTTTAAACTTTTATCACATGCTATCATTCATATGTAGAATCTTTAAAAAAAAAATTGGTTCTCATAGAAGTACAGAGTAGAATAATGGTTACCAGAGGTGTGGGGTAGGGGGGACTACTGTGTACAAAACTATGCTACCTACCCTCAATGAATCATTGTTATTGTGCAGTATGTGCATGTACTGAATCAACATACTGTACCCCACAAATATGTACAAATAAATGTTGATTTAAAAAAAACCAAATGATTTATTCTACAGTTAAGACTATAAATGTCCAAGATTAACAAGATTAAAAGCTAGGATTAAATTTACAGTGATTTTAGGCCTCTGATAAAAACCCTTAATTGCTTGCCCATATTAGATTGTGACAGGTTACAACTGCATTACTCTTTTGAGAGTAATTTACAGAAAAACCATTTCCAAACTAAATCATGTTTATTCCTTGTTACCTTTCATACTTCTTTAATGAAAACAGAGTATTAGAGATGGCCCCAAGTTATTTGATACTCCTCCCAATAAGACGTATGTTCTATGTCCTCTTTCCTTGACTGTGGGTGGGCCTGTGAGTGCTTCAATTGATAGAATGCAGCAGAAGTGATGCTATGTGACTTCTGAAGTGAGGTCATCAAATGCCACGCCACTTCTCCTTGGTCACCTGGAAAACCTGCTCTTTGAATGCTCCCCTTCCAAACACAGTTGTCATGCTGGGAGAAGTCCAAGCCACATGGAGAGACCACGTGTAGGATCTCTAGTCAACTGGCCAGGTGGACACAGCCTTCAAGTCCCCACAGCCCAGAAACTAGGCATGTGAGTGAAGGAGCCTCCAGATGATTCCAGGCCCCAGATCTCTACCCCCAGCCTTCGGAATCTTCCCGACTCATGCCCTAGACACTGTGGAGCAGAGACAAGCCATCAGCATTAACAACCTGCCAGAATTCTGCCAACATGTTTAGTGAGCTTAATGAAATGGTTGTTGTGTCAAGCCATTAGATTTGGGATAGTTTGTTATGCAGCAACAGATAAATGGAAGCTAAATTAGCTAGTTACCTAAGTCTATTTTCATAATAGTAACAGTATAGTATTTTAATGACCTCTTGCTCCAGATATTCTAATACTTCACATTTATGATTTCATTTAACTCTCCCACAAAACCTATATAAAAGGAATTACAAATATTCCTATTTTATAGATGAGGAAACTAAGTCTTTGAGAGTTTAAATGATCTGCCCAAAGGCATAGAAGTAATAAATAAGAGAACTGGTATTTAGCTGACTTTATTTGGGGGATCTTAGTTATTAGTATTACACTGCTCATTTGAAAGAAAAAAATATATATATATGCAAAAATGTATATATATATATATATATATACGTATATATATATATATATATATATATATATATATATATATACGTATACATATATATATATATATACATTTATATATATATATATATATATATATATATGCAGGTTATTTCATTAAAATTCCTACCAAAATTGTAGGAGTAAAGCTCAGGAGTCCCACAGCTGCCTGTGGTGGAATGTGCAGGGAATATTCCAAGCCAGGTGGAAGCTGTGTGGCCTTCCCCAGCCTTGGAATCCAGGCAGTGCCCCTCCCCAATATTCCACTGGCTATAGGGGAATCAAGATGGCCAGCCCAGACTCAGGGGGAGGAGATCAGGCCCCACCTACTGATGCGGAAGTGGCAAAATCATATCTCAGAAAAGCTTGTGGGCTGAAAGACACTGTGTGGCTGTCTTTAAAGACTTACTGCCCCATGCCCATATTTTGGATGAGAAACCTGCTCATAGTTCTGTGGCTAGTAAATGGGGGGCGCTTCACCTGGTGCCACCCTACCCTGGCCTCAGCCTCCAGGCTGCTGTTGTGATAAACAGGAGACATTGGGGACCATGAGCAGAGACACTGGGATGTTTAGTCAACTGGCTTTATCTGTGAGAAAGGGAACAACTGACACATTGGTAAGGACTTTGCAGGATGAGGAGAGCCCTGGGACCCAGGAGAATTCGGATGCACAGACCAGGTTCTGATGCTCAAGGTGAGAGCAAAATGCATCTCCCTCAATCCCCACCAGCTCTTGCCATGGCCTTGTGAGTCAGCTCCTACCAGACAACAATGTACTTGCCATCGTTATACTTGCCAAGCCTGATACACCCCAGAATTAGAAAGAAGGAGACCACAGGGCTGCTGGTCATTTGTAGGAATTAGACTCTAGTGCTCTGATGCAAGACTGAGCTAGCAAACAGTTCCCCTCCCTTCAGTCTCCCAGGTGTGTGCCCCTGTGCAGCTACCACCCAACACAGCCTAGCAGCACTGAGAGGAGGGATTCTCTTCTCGGCTCCTTCTCCCCACAGCTGGTGATCATGAAACCAGAGCCAGCTGGTAGTCACTTCTGTCTTCCCCGGGAGCCCCATGCCTCTACAGGCTGCGTGGAGTTGCTGTGATCCAAAATGTCACAGGGGGAGACCCAGCCCAGCCAGACCTGCTCAGGTCTAACATGGGAGCCAAGGGGAAACTAAATGATAAACTCTCCTATGCCTGGAATTCTCTTTTCTTTGATTTTTAGTCTCGTTGGTTAAAATATTAAGAAGGAATCAGATCTGGGTTCAATTCAGAATTCGGTTTCAATTAACAAGTTATTAATCAAAATGGAAAAAAAAGTTTTAAATAAAATAAAAGTTTGATTAAAAAATGTAATAGTGTATCACTAAACTTTTTCACTCTCAGGAGTAGTTCAAATCTGAATAATCTGCAATTATTAGAATTTAAGAGAGAGACAAAGAGGTCAGGCAGCAAAAGTCAAGGGTGTAAATTTTAGGAGCTCCTTCAGCACCACCAGATCAGTCCCTCACTGTGAGTCTACATATAAAAGTTACCAAACACCACAAAAACCTATGTGTGGCTTAAAGGATCCGAAGAGAATGAGATTCCTACAATCATATTATTTAAGAAGTAAGAAGGACCTCAGAGATCAGCCAAGTCACCTCCTCCATTAACAGGGACACTGCCCAGTGACTTGCCTGAGGCTGCCCTTCTTTTCTGACTCCCATTTAGTGCTCTTCCCTAAAGAGCTGCTCTTTAGACAGGCTGATGGTTTCAGTGAAATCTGTAGTCCCCAAAATTCCAGAATAGATTAATTACCCTCTATGGCTAATCCTTTTCCACTTCAAGGAGTGACTAATCCCCTGTTTTTGGTTATATATAGGGCATAATGTTAGAAGGGCTGTGTAAGGCTTATAGAAGAAACATGCAAGTAGATACCAATTGTAGAACAAAGCACACACTGGTTCCTAAAGTGAAATAATTCACAAGTTACTGTGGATCATCAGAAGAGTCCACAAAGCCTCGAGGCTTCCTGCTGCCCTAATGGTATAGTAATAATAAGGGAAATGAGAATTAGAAAAGCAACCATGTTAATGTTTACTATGTCCCAAGCCTGAATATCATCCATACAGCATGCCCCTTAATCCTCATAAAAGCATCATGAGGAAGATGCACTTCTGCCCATTTTAAACATGTGAAAAATGAAAACCAGAGAAGTAATCATCATGTCCATGAACAATGACCATGACTGCTAATTGAACATAATATCCACCCTCCCCTTTTTAAACTTAACATTAAAAGACTACACTTCCCAATCTCCTTTTCAGCTAGGTGTGACCATGCTATTAAAGTTCAAGCTAATGACACATAATGCTATGTGGAATTTCCCGGAAAACTGCCAATTCACCTGGAAATGCATTCCTTCTGTCCTCCCTGCTTTGCTTCCCTCCTCCGTGCAACATGGAATGTACACGAGACAGCTGCAGCCCCAGCAGCCATCTGGTAATGTGAGGGGATCCTAAGAATTAAAGGCAGAATCAAAATGTCAGAGGAGGAGGAGGCAGGAGCTTTGGTCTCTCAAGATCATGGAGACAACATAGGGCCATAGAATGCCTACTGCTAAACTTCCTTTTTGAGAGAGAAATAAATTTCTATACTGTTTAAACCCCTAATATGCTGAGTTCTCTGATAAATGCTGTTAGACAGAGTTAATCCTTATTAACATATTACCTTTACAGAAAAATGTTGCCAAACAAAATGTAGAAATCTAAAAAAAAATGTATAACTAATAGTCTACCTCACTGTAATTTCTATTTCATCCTGCAAAAAAACCCATATTTCATTTCCAGAATAAATGTATAAGTTTAAAGATAGACATGAAGACTCTAATCTACTACATCATTTGATTTGGATCCTGTTGCCGACAGGAAGGTGAGATGGGGAAGGAAGCTTAGCAAAAAAAGAAAACCTTAAGGAAGAAACAAAATTCCTACAGCTGGTTGTCTATAAGCTTTATGCTGTGCACGCAGAAAACAACCAACCAAGAAATTCTACCTATTATTTACACAGTGACAGATAAAGGAAAATGAGGTGTAGCTTGATAAACAAGCTCTCTCCTAAAGTAGATTTAGACACTATTCATCCCCTGCTTTTCACTCCAGAAGGCTGCTTAGCTGGAACTGTAAAATAAATTCCGGCACTCAGAACATTACAAGAGGGAATAATTTTAAAAACTGGCTCTGGCTTTATTTTTCTTCACTTTGAAATTGATCTGATGTATTTTTAAAGGAAATATTGGTTGGTGTCTCAAAGAATAAAGAGTATTTCAGATAAATATAAGATGGCTAATTTTAAATACACTTAAGATTTTGCCTAAATGCTCTAGTTGTTAACCATTTCATCTCATTTGTCATCAACTCACAAACATGTCAGATTAACTTTCACTGCAGATAAAATTATACCAAAAACAGTGTCAAAATGTCAAAATGTCTGGTGCAGAGACAGAGCGAGTTCACTCCTCGCCCGTCTGTGTCGTGTGATCAGCGCTCCCCGCGCTCTTTGTTCTCACCCGTCGCTCGTGGTGACCCTGTGGCTTTCATAGCACACGGCTCCGCGGTCAGGACTGTCACGCGGCGGACTGTGCCTGCCAGCCTGGGGCCGAGGAACCGCCAGGACCGTCGGCCGACGACAGCCCACGCGGGTCTCCCCACGGCTGTGCTCAGCGCCTCGTCAGCGCGGACCCCTTGCACCGACCTGGAGCGCCCGTGGGAATCCGTCGTGTCGCTGGAACCCGCTGTCATCGGCCGCAGAGGGGCGGGAGCAGGGAGTGGAGAGCGGCCGGTCGTGCGCTCCTGTCCCTGGGCGGGACGGGCGGCCTGGGGGCGGCAGCTGCAGGCAGGGCCACCAGGAGGCGCCACGGAGAGCGCACCCCGCGGCCGCGGCTTCCCGTCGGCGGCTCTGAGCGCCGCGCACCGGCGGCTGCGGGGACGCGGCTGACAGCCCGGCGCGGGCCGCGTGTCCTCTGTGCGCGGTGGCGTCTGCGCACGCGCACTGTCCCGGTTAGGGCAGCTGCTGTCACCACAGGTGAACGCCTCAGGGACCCATGTGGTGCTCTGGACGACACCTCCTTGGAGCCGATGTCTACACTGCAGCCTCCGAGCAGTCGGGGTCGGCACGATCCCCCGTGGCCGTCACCAGGGCCCTGTCCCCTGTCTGGGTTTCTGTCTTCTCCGTAGTGGGAGACGCCCCCCCATAGACTGCTAAGAAAACGGTCTTGGGCTGCTAAACGTCCAGAGGCCCGTCCTCGCCTTGTCGGACTCACGTTTGACGAGGAAAAGCGGAGACTGGAACCGACTCTGCACGAGACGCTGAAGGCCGGACTCCCCTGTCGTCTCCGTCTTGAGGCTCCTCCGCAGGGTCCGGCCCCTGGACCCCCACACCCAGAGTGACACGGTGTCCCCTGTGCTTCCCCAGTGCGGGGCGGCGTGTGGACCCCTCGTCACTCTCCACGTGGGGACCTCTGGGGACCTCCGCGACCTGTCCCTTCCTCCTTCCTCCCACGGTTCTCTCCTCCTGCCCATCTCCGCGGCTCTTCCTGGAGCGCGTGTTGTTCAGACACTGGCTCTGCGGACACGCACTTCCGTTTCTCTCTCTTTTCCTTTTACTGCTTTCACTTTTTTATGCTTTTTTTCAATTGTATCTTTCTCGTTATCCTTTTGTCTTTTTGATCTAATCAGGCTTCCTGTGTGTTATTCTCTCATCTTTCTAGTGAGTTGTTTTCTAAGTTAAATTTCAACACTTATGGGCCGCCCCGTGGCGCACTCGGGAGAGAGCGGCGCTGGGAGCGCAGCGGCGCTGCCGCGGGTTCGGATCCCACATAGGGATGGCCGGTGCGCTCACTGGCTGAGCGCGGTGCGGGCGACACCACGCCTAGGGTTGCAACCCCCTTACCTGTCACACACACACACACAAAACAAACAAACAAAAATTTCAACAGTTACATTTTTAATTTCTAAATGACCTCATGGTTATTTGATTCATCTTCTCCCTCTTCTACTTTAACAATGTCTGTTCTTCGTCAGTAAGTCCAACAGTTTCTCTCCTATAACTCTGAGGAAGTCAATGGTATTTTCTGTTTCCCTTGCATGATCTCTATTTCTTCCAATTTGCTTTTTCCTTTTTTGTTTGTTTGCTTTGGCCTGTTTCATATTAGAGGATTTGCTGAAACTGGAGGATTTGCTGAAACATCTGGGGCCCTTGGCATCTGCTCATGGTTAACAGGGCAGCACGGGAAAGTCTTGCTCGTGTGCTGTGGCTTCGTGGCCTGTGGGTGACTCCATGAGGTTCTTTGACTGGGTTCTTGACTGAGGTGCCCAAATCAGCAGAGTGTGTACTGAAGAACTGGACTCCAAGGCCAGATGACATGCATTTGGATTTTTTTTTTAATTTTACAAGTTTCCATGACAATTCCTAAAGGATATTAATGCTGAGCACACCAAAGACTGTTAACACTAGGTATTCATGCCATCGCCAGTCACATAAAGGACACCTACAAATTTAGGGTACAGAACTTCCAACAAATAGTCATTTAATACCCGTTATTTGAAACAAAGTGTTTCGTGCACATACGAATTAGAGAGCATCTGGCTTCTTTAAGGGGTAAACAGTGAGGTGGAGCTGAAGATGGAGAGAAGCCCAGAGAGGGGACTAGGAACGTGACAAGTTTGACTTCGCATCTCATAGGCACTTTTCACTTCATTTCTCTCCATTCAGAGCACATGCTGAGTGTAATCACAAGATCGGGGCCTCAGCTTGGTTGAGTTGAAGTCAATGCAAGTCCTAGTTCAAAGAGGCCCTGAGTCTTCTGCTTGGGAGCCAATCCACACCACAACAGACAGATCTGATGGGTTTTAATTGTTAGCAGGGTTGAAGTTGTCCAGGAGAACATGGGAAAATGAAAATTCTGAGAAGAAAGGAGGGAAGCAGCTAAAACTACCATGGAGCAGGGCCGGCCCGTGCGCACTTGGAGAGTGCGGTGCTGACAGCACCAGGGCCACGGGTTCGGATCCCTACGGAGGGATGGCTGATTGGCTCACTTGGGAGAGCGTGGTGCTGACAACACCACATCAAGGGATAGGATCCCCTTACCGGCCATCTTTGAAAAGAAAAAAAAAAGTAATTTTTTTCAACTGAATAACTTGTCTCTATTGCTTTTTATTATAGAATAAGAGATGGTTCTGTGTTCAAGTTTTTTGGCACTTGGAAATAATAAAACCAAATTTAGAAATGGAATGTAGTTCTAAAACCTCATCAAATTACAGTGATAGCTATAGTAATCAAATCCATAAAAGATTCTTAAATAATTGTGACACTCAAAATTCAGAGCTACATGCAAAGTCACAAATATATTTAAAGTTAAAACGCATAGCAATATTAAAAACTTAACAGCACAGTCACCTCCCTTGCCTTGCTGTATGTATCAATCCTTTCAAAGAAACAGCCTCTCCTAAAGCAATTGTCATTTCACTAAATTGATCACCTGCCTCAAACTCCTTGACATTTGAAACTATTCTTCCAGAGTCATCATTTTTATTTCCCTCCCATGACTTGGAATTACCAGCCTCAATACATTTGCATTGTTCCCTGTACTATTCCACAATGGGGGACAAAAAGCCTACCCTTGCCTTATCTGTGAGCATCTTTTTTCCTTGCAATCAGCTTATTCTCCATAGCAGCAGAGTATCTCTCTGTTGCATATTATTCCAATATGATCATGTATAGGCTGGCTGGTAGCTCAGCTGGTTAGAGCACAGCCTCGTATCACCAAGGTCAAGGGTGTGGATCCCTATATTGGCCAGCCACACACACACACAAAGATTCCAATATGATCATATATTTATTTACCTAATAGGAGCAGATGACACTGTTTTTGTTTTGTTTTGCTTTTTAACTACATAAACTTGAAAAATAGCTGTTTATTTCAGACCTCTAGAATTTTCTAGGGCTTACTAAGGTTTATCAATTTCTCTCTTGTAAACACACACATACACAGAGTACCTAGAACCCAAGTTGGAAGTTACAGCAGAAAGAAGATACTACATAGGCACAAAAAGAACAGCAAGAAAACGCCAATTCTGATGTTTTACAGGAATGATTTTTCCCGTTGCAAAACATGTGTTTTTTCCATTTCTTTGCCTCTTGTAACTTAACACGTCACCCCTCCCACAAATATCATCTACTTTCCACTAAACTTACTTGCTTTAATGCTCTTCATTTTTAAAAGTCAAGCTCATTTGCCACTTTCTGCAAAATAGCTTCTCTCAATTCTCAAAAAGTAATCTATTGTCCATTTTCTACTCAGCATCATTCCAGAGCCTCCCCCAATATTGTTGACATTCTCCTTAATACCACATTTTTAAACAATAGTCCTAAGCATAAAAGAAAAGCACCTCTATGGTCATATTGTTTGGATCATGTTTTTGGTCATTGGTATCAGAATTTTTCACAGATTTTTGATCATTCAGTTGCATGCCAGGACAAATGAACCACAATTTTCTACTAATGTTTAAGAAATTTGTAATCATCTTCTAACTAAGATGTCATGAGACCCCCCTTTCCTCCCTACACATGTGTACACATCTGCTTCCCCTATTCCTAGGGGGATTCTGCAGGAGTTGAGGTGAGAAGGCTCCCTTGACTAGTGTGGGTGCCCAAGGTCAGCATGCTGGGGTGTCACTTTCCTGGGATTGCCTGTGACACTGCTATCAAGGCCATGCACAGAAGCAAGAGGAATGTGTTGGCCAGAGAAGGAAGAACCAGTGGGCTACCTTAGGGGTTCAGAGGTGTCCCCTGAGACTGAGAGTGAAGAAACCCACAGTAAGTAGGACAATCAAGGAGGCTAAAATGAACGGCAGAAGTCAAGGCAGGATGGTGACTCTGAGAAACCTTTGTGCCCAGGCAGTTCCCGGCTGAAGGAAGTGGTGGGCAGACAGAATTAAAGGGCTGGCAGGTTATCAAGCAGCATGTTCATGGTGACCTTCCATCTGGGTATTCTTGATGAATCCTGTTTCACATGTTTCCAGATAATTCATTCATCAGTACTTGGCACCTATTACTTGCCAGGTGCTGGGCTGTGGGTCTGGGATATGGGCAGACCGAGGTGTAGACTCTGCTCCTGGGTTGCTGACTGTCAGGTGAGGGGGACTAAGGATCATGACATAATGCAGAGTGATAACATGTGTAGGCAGAGCACCAGGTAATAAAATCATAGCCTCTTCTCAAGTGCAGCATTTCAGGGAGTATTTATGGAGTCCCCGTGTTAGGCCCTTCCTGGATTCTGCACACAATATAGTGATAGAGTTGCTGTCTCCCAGGACCAGTAGGCTGTGGGCTGGGATAGTGTTGACAGCAATGGATCTAAATCACAGCAATGGATGTGTGTCTGGTGTAAAGAAAATGGGGTGTGAAGCCAAAGTATGGGGGTGGAATCCTGATTATGTCAAAAATGGATATTTTATACAATTTGAAAGGAATTGCTGAACATATCTGCATACTTTCATCTAATGGAGATATAAAGTTATTCCAAAAATGGAACCTTCCTCAATTCTAGTTATGTTTGCATTTAACATGAGCACTTGTCCCTGCCATTCAATGATTTTGAAAATAGGATTTGAATTTGTGAATAATATTTCTTACTTACTTACATCTTACACATCAGTTACATGTTGCTGTCATCTTAATGGACCAAACGCCTCTGGTTCTTCTCTGCACATGGTGTTCATTTCCTACCATCTTCAGGGAGCTTCCTAATCTAGAATATTCTGATGGCCTCCTGGATCACTTTACCCTTTCCTCTCTTAGAATGGCAGCCACCCAATAGCACGTCTTCTCATTTTCCTTATGCTGGGATCATCTCCCAAGCCAGGGTGCAGCTGAATCAGCTCTTTCTCCACCTCTCGGGACCATGCTTGGCATATGGTAGATACACACAGAGAGGGCAGAGGAGACAGAACACAAGACTCTAGAGACAGGCGTGTTACAATGACATTTAGAAAGTGACACCTTCTCACTTTTGATACTGTATTGGTTAGAAGTGAGTCACTAAGTCCAGTCCACACTGCAGGGCAGGGGATGACGTGAGGATGTGTGCAGCAGGTGGTGGGGACCACTGGGAACCCCTGAGGAGTCACCAACCACACAGACAGAGATGTGGCACTTGAGTCCTAACCTAAATACACACGAAGCCATTGTGAGGTTTTATAGAGGAAAGCAGTATGTGAATGCAGGAAATTCCAACTGTCGCATGGTGCAGACAGGGAAAATAGACCAAGAGCAAAAGTGACATTTTCAAGATTATATGACAGGAACCAGACCTGTCGTTATTCGTATTCCATGCTACCTTCCACACCGTCATGGATTTTATCTCTAGTCTTGTTTATTAGCTGCATGTGACACCGGTCATAGGTTTCAGAGATGTTTTCTCACACATGCCTGATGCCATCCCTAGGAGGAAGATGCTAGAATGATCCCCAGTGTGCAAAAGGGGAGACTGGGGAGGTCATGAGAGTGACAATGGCTTGTCCAGGGTCACATAAGTGATAAGAAGCAGGAGCTGGGGATGAACCTACGTGTATCTCCTCTGA
The DNA here is from genome assembly GCF_027409185.1 of Cynocephalus volans. Classification (NCBI taxonomy): domain Eukaryota; kingdom Metazoa; phylum Chordata; class Mammalia; order Dermoptera; family Cynocephalidae; genus Cynocephalus; species Cynocephalus volans. The sequence goes on from NC_084468.1 coordinate 152,193,377, forward strand.
GCTGTGATGCTGGCTGCACCCAGGCCTTGCACAGGGGTGTGGTCAGGCAGTGTTGGTGGAAGTGTGGGCAATAGAGAGAGTGCATGGGGATGGAGGGTCAGCAGTCATGTACCCAGAGGGGCACTGGCAGTCTTGTACACAGAGGAGGGGCCCAGGAAATGAGGTATCAGGAACTGACTTCACTTCCTTGACAACAGACCCCAACAGAACTCGGAACTCGGGAACCTGGCACCCACATTCTATACACAGCCCCTTCCCCAGCTCACTTGGCCACAGGCAGAGTGAGATGTTGTGCTGTTTCCCAAGGTCTCGGGGCCGTAGCCCCAGGAAGCCCTGTGCTGAGAGGCTTGGCCAATGCTTCCAGCGCTGGTTCAGCCCTCGCCCTCGACCCCTGTGGCCGTCTGGGAGGAGGTCCCCAAAGGTAATGTCAGGTGGCCCAGAGGAGTCTGGGCAAGGTCAGGCCAGCACTATGAGCCTCCCTTGGTGACCACACCCCCTCCTCCTGAGTGTGTGGGGAATGGGGAATGGGGACATGGGACACCCTCCCTGGGCAGGGGCAGAGGGTGGGGGATTTATAAACCTGCTGGTCCTGGTGTCTTCACACCTCAGGTCATGGCTGGAGGGTGAAAGGGGACTGCCGGGGTGGCAACCACCACCCTGTACATTAACCCTGGGCCCTCAGGCTGTCTTCTCATGTCCTCCCTGGGGTTAAGACTGGCCTCCAGCCCCTTCCCTCCTTGGGGTTCACGGTGCTGTCACTGTGTATCTCTCCCCTGTCCTGTCCTAGAGTGAAGACACATCTTCATTGAGCTCGGATGCCACCCACAGGGTGTGGCCTGTCCCGGCACGCTCCCTGAAGCATCGGGTGGAGCACCTGGTGCCTGCTGTCTTGGGTGGTGACCAATCTTATGTCCACCTGTTTCTGTCAACGTACAGGAACTTTGCCAGTCCCCGGCATGTGCTGCACCTGCTTTTCCTCAGGTGAGCACTCTGGTCGTCGATTGCATAGTGTCACTAGGCCGCCTCCCAGCTGTGAGTCTTGGGACTGTCACCACACCCCTCTGAGCCTCAGTTTCCACTTGTGTTCAGTGGGTGGTAACAGGAACAAGCTCCAGTGGGTCCCCCATGGAAAGTGCTGCTCCTGAGTCCAGCCCTATGGAAGGTCTGCTGGAGGGGCCACGGGTCGTCCTCATTCAGGATTCCTGCCCCCCCACGAGGAAGTCTCTGTCACCCCCTCACTGACCTCGTTGACTTGGGCTTCACTGTTTTCACATTTTTACAGGAAATTTGAGATTCTATCTGCAGGCCGCTGGGTGTGTTCAAAGCAGGGAGACCAGGGGCGGGCAGAGCGGCTTCAGGTGCACCCAGCTCTCTTGGGAGAAGTTGGTTGGGGTTCATTCCTTCAACAAACATATGTGAAGCCACACTATGTGCAGTCACTTTCTGGGCACTGACCATAATCCAATGAACCGAGGAGACTGCGTTCCCTGCCCTCCTGGGCTTCCATTCTAGTCAGAGGTGAGACAGTCACAGTAGACATGAGAAGCAGGTAGTGCCACCATATGGTAGATGTGACACCCTCCTGCCCTCCTCTAGGTATGGAAACTTGATTTCTGATTGTTACGGGGATGGCGAATCCCTGGAGCAGCTAAAATGGTAAGTGGGGTTTGTGTGCAGAAGGAGGGGCTCCCATCTGCACACAACTGCGTGTGGTCTGCGGGGGCCTGTGGGTCGGGGGCTGGCAGAACTCTGGCTCTCACACATCTTATGATTCCTGCTACAGGGCTGAGGGCTCAAGGCTTTCCCTGCAGGGAAAGGAGTCAAGACGGCTGGGGATGGGGTCCCAGGCACCGTAGGGTGTGTGAGAGGCTGGAGAGCAGAGTGAGCCCAGAGAGAATCCATCCCCACCCCCTCCCACCCAGCCCTGCCCACACCCTCAGAGCCTGTGCTGAGCCAGAGCAGGAGGTGTGCAGAGCATCCCGCTCACACTCGGGGCTGGAGCCTCCATGGGCAGGCTCATCTGGTGCTGGGGACGCAGAGTGTGGTCAGGGCCAAGAGATCGGTGTCAGTGGGAAAAGGAGATGCAGATTTTCATGCAGACACTTGGGCAGTACATTCACGTGTGAGCTCAAGTTTGGGCTTTTCCAAGAGCCCTGGGTAGGCCAGGGGAGCAGAGCCTCCCTCTGTTTCCTCATTTATCAGATATTCCTGGACACCTCCTGTGTGCCAGAGAGTAATGCCCAGAGCAGACAGCACCCTCCTGGTGTGGACAGGTCATTCCAGCAGGGGCGGAGCAGTGACACAGACATAGGAGGGTGTCAGGTTTCCCTGAAGAAGGGAAATGTGGTCACATCAGTGGTTGAAGGCTCCTCCCATGGAGGCTTTTGCCAGCCCCTCCTTGGCTGCCAGGCCCATCTGTGCCAGAACTGCCATACTTGGGGTGGACATTGGATGGGCTGGTCTATGGACAGGCAGGGGCAGAGGGTCCAAGACTGCAGCTCACTCAGGGGAGCCCTGGGAGGGCAGCATAGAGGGATAGGCCAGGCCTCTGATGCTGTTGCCCACCTGTCTCCCCCAGTGCCATGTCCTCTGTCTTAAAAATCTGGATGGAATTCTATTCCACTCATTTCCATGAGCCTCCTGAATTCCATTCCTTGAAGTTTCTGTGGGCCTATGTAAATGCCAGTATGCCAGGATCAGAGGTGGAGCACATGGCTGATCATCTTCTGGCGCAGCTGGAGAAGCTGGAGCACCTGGAGCCTAGTGAGGCGGAGACTGAGGGTGAGGAGGAAGAGGGTGGGTGCCTGTGTGTGTTTGCGGAGGGGGCTGGGCTGGGCCACACAGAGCAGAGTTTCCAGAAGCAGGCTGGGGACACGGGCACTGAGTACTCAAAACAATCATGCAGTGTTCTGCAGTGTAGGGAGACTTCCTGAGGCTGGGTCTCTGGACTTGTGCTTCTAGAAAGACAGTGTCATTGGACGAGACATAGAAACTCACATTTATATTTTCAATTGTTGTCTCTCCAGTTCCAGCTTCCGCTCAGGCTGAACAACTCTCCCAACAGCTGCTGCCATGTTCGACTCGAGTTCCAGCCCCAGCTCCACCTCCACTGCCAGAGGCAGAGCGAGAGCAAGATCCAGAGCCCAAGCCCGAGCAAGAGGTAAAGTGGGACCAAGATCCAGAGCAAGAGGTAGAGCAGATGCAAGATCCAGAGCAGGAGCAACAGAAAGATCAAGAGAAAGATCAGGAGAAAGATCAAGATCCAGAGGTAGAGCTAGAGCAAGCTGACATAACCGCTCCTGAAACATCAAAAGAATTAGAGGAAACACCAGCACCCAGGGGAGCCCTGGCTCCAGAGCTCCCACAAACACCCTCACCAGTCCCCACTCCAGATCTGTTCTTGCCCTTCCTTGATGTTCTGTTTCTCCTCGTTTTTGTCTGTGTCCTGCATCTCCTCAAATTTTTTCATCTTTTATTTTCAATAATATCCCTTGTATAAAATAAAGTGTTTTAATATTTTCAAAATTACCATTCAGTGGCATTAAGTACATTTTTAATATGGTGCAACCCTTACCACCATCTCGTGATCGAACAGCTTCATCGACTCTGTAGCCATTAAGCTGTCACTCCCCATCCCGCCTCTCCCAGTCCCTGACAACCACTCCATTTTCTGTGTGTGTGAATTTACCTATCGTTGATTGTTCCTATCAGTACAGTTATATGTTATGTGGCCTTTTGTATCTGGCCGCATAATATGAGAAAGATCTGAATAACTTTCATTTTATGTTTTTAGTAAGAGGAAAATTACAGAAAAATCAAAGACTCTATGTAGAAACACAAAGCCCTGATAGTTATTATTGCCATAATCTTGAAATAGGAACTACTTTTGAATGACCAGAGAGCCAGAAGCCACAGAGGAAAATGCTGACTTTTCCTGGTCAAAACAAAAACCAGAATAATGTCAAAAGCTGAAAAGACAAACCCCAGACTGGAAAATTCTTCATGGGCAGAGAAAGGGTAGTATGCATCCTAGTGGTACAAAGAGTTCTCATTTATCCATAGGGACAAAGCACATATTCCTGCAGTCCCAAAGGGAAGCAATTCATATGGCCAGTAAATGTCAGACATCCGCGGCCTCCCTTATGATTATGCACAGAAATTTATTCACTATTCAGATGGCATTTGCCCCATCAGATGGGCAGGTCTGTATGTCTGGTGATGACCAGCTCTTGTGAGAATGAGGGAAGAAGAGGTCCCAGCGGATGCCCCGGGAAATGTGTTCATAGATACCCCTGTCGCAGAAGCCACTCAGCAGCTCCTACCAAAGTGCCCACGTGTGTCCACGTGCCAGGCAGCAGTGATGCTAGGAAGTTACGCCACACCACAGCTGCCCAGGTTTTCAAGATTGAAAGGGGCTGGCCACATCACTAATATCCCTGCAGAACGACTGGGTGTTAAAATATGGTCCACGCAGACCAGGGAACTTTGAGCAGCTGCTGAGCTTCCCGTGTGCAGAGACGTTACATAAATTGTCACATAAACAGGTCATGAAGGCCAGTCTGTATCCAGGAACTCAGGTGGAAAAACAATGTTTATGTGTTGTCACTGTGCTACACACCTATATGTAAGTGAATCTGTGTGAGAGAGTGAGACAGACACAGAGGCAGAGGTAATCGAATGGGAGCGACAGCCCGGAAGACATGACCAGGCCATGAACGTGGACCAGCTCTGCTGGGTGGGACTTTCAAAACCTTTTATTCTCATTGAAGTGATATTTAAATGTTGTATAATTTGCAGATTATTTTATATTTACAAAAACATTAACATGTTAAATACTATCCACTGAACACTCACCTACTAAGTACATTACCTAGTTTCCCATTTTATAGGCATGTATTATGAAGCCAAAGTTATAATGCTTATAAGTAAATCGGTAGTTCAGTCTGAATGGAGAATACCATTTAAAATCCAGTCCTTCCACCCAGGAGACCAGTGTGTGTGTCATGCGATCTTCCTCTTCTTTGTTCTTGCGCTGAGTGCAGGTGTGTGCATGTGTTTGTGTGCAGGTGTGCATGTGTGTGCACATGCACACTTTTCTGGGGAGACGGTGCTGTAGGCCTGCAGAAGACCTGCTGCCCCAGTGTCAGGTGAAATCAGGCATGCCGAGGGGATATGCATGTGCCATCAGCAGCGTCACCACCCCAGTTTCCTGAATCCAAGGCCAGGACCCTTTGCAACACTTGGCAGGCCATCTTCTTCTGTCAAAACATCACTTCCTTTGTGCAGTCCTTTACAGCTCCCAGCCTGCTCTGCACCATGTGATCACACTCAGCACAGCCTGGGAAGAGGTGGCCATCACTGGTTGTCCCCAACTTTATAAACAATGAGCCTTAAGGTCACACTGGGGAAGATACTTACCACAGTGACAGAACAGCAGAGTGATGCAGCATGGTTCCAGCTCAGCTGCGGCTGCCTACAGGTGTGACTACACCACTTCGCCACCTGCATGGAAGTAGAACATGCCCAGCACAGTGAGTGGCTGCCACCTCTGCCACCCTGGATGCATCTCTGCATGTGTCCACCTTCTACCAGGAACTGGGCAGCACACAGGAGGAAAAGGACACAGCCCCAGGGCAGCACAGACTGTGTGCAGTGAACCCAATCTCCTCCAGGGCTCAGTGCACAGAAGAGGCTGCAGGAAGTAGCATGCTGTGTCAGGCCGCTCAGTGGGGAGAGTCCCCGGGAACAGTGAGGTCACCGTACAGCATGGCTGACAGAACAACTGGTTGGGGAGATGTCACCCTAAACCCTATCCCTAACCCTAACCCGAACCCTAACCCTAGCCTTAGCCCTAGCCCTAGCCCTAACTCTAACCCTAACCCTAAGCCTGACCCTAACCATAACAGTAACCCTAACCCTATCCCTAATCCGACCCAAAACCTAACCCTAACCCTAAACCTACCTCTAACCATACCCCGAACGATAGCCTTAACTCTAACAATAACCCTATCCTTAACACTAACCATCTTTGTAACCCTAACCCTAACCCTAACGCTAGCACTATCCGTAGCTGTAAACCTAACGCTAGACCTAGGCCTAGCCCTAGCCCTAACCCTAGCACTAACCCTAATCCTAAGCCTAACACTAACCTTAACAGTAACCCTAAACATAACCCTAAACCAACCCAAAGCCTAACCCTAAACCTAACCCTAAACCTACCCCAAACCCTAGCCTTAACCTTAACAGTAACCCTAAACCTAACACTAACCATCTCTCTAACCCTAACCCATACCCTAACCCTACCCTAAACCTAGCCCAAAACCTATCTCTAGCCCTAGGCCGAAACCTAACACTAACCCTAGCACTAACCATAATCCTAAACAAAACCCTTACCCAAAACCTAAGTCAAGCCCTAAACCTAACCCTAACCCAAACCATAACACAAACCCTAACCCTAACCCCAGCCCTAGCGCGAAACCTATCCCAAATGCTTACCCTAGCCCTAACACTAAATCTAGCCCTAACCCTAGCCCTAACCCTAACCCGAGCCCTAGCCATAACCCTAACACTAACAATAACGCTAACCCTAAACCTAACTCTTAACCTTGCCCTAAACCTAAACCTAGCCCTAGGCTCAAACCTAGCCCTACCTCCAGCACTAACCCTAACCCTAAACCTAACCCTAAACCTAACCCTAAAACTAACCCTAAATATAACCCTAAACCTAAACCTAACCCTAGCCCTAACCCTAAACATAAACATAACCCTAGCCCTAAATCTAACCCTAAACCTAACCCTAAAACTAACCCTAACCCTAACCGTAACCCTAACCCTAACCCTAGACCTAACCCTAGCCCTAACACTACCACTAACCCTAATCGTAAACCTAACCCTAACACTAAACCTAACCCTAAGCCTAGCCCCAACCATAACCCTAACCCTAACCCTAACTCTAACCCTAACCCTAACCCTAACGCTAGCCTTAAACCTAAGCCTCGCCCTAGGCCTAAACCTAGACCTAACCCTAGCATTAACCCTAACCCAAACCGGAAACCTAAATCTAACACTTACCCTAACCCTAACCCGAACCCTAACCCTAACCCTACGCCTAACCCTAGCCCTAACCCTACCACTAACCCTAATCGTAAACCTAACCCTAACCCTAAACCTAACCCTAAGCCTAGCTCCAACCCTAACCCTAACCCTTACCCTAACCCTAACCCTAGCCGTAACCCTAACCCTAACAATAATCTTAACCCTAACCCTAACACATCCCAAAACGTAACCCAGGTGTACGTTTTCGTGGCATTAAGTCCACCCACAGTGATATGCAACCAGCCCCACCAGCCATCACCCGAACCTCTTCACCTTCCCAAATTGAAACTTTGTGTTCATTAAACAACATCTCCCAAATCCTCCCTCCCCCAGCCCCTGGCAGCCCCGTTCTACTTTCTATCTCTATGAACTGGACTACTCTACTACCTGATATAAATGTGGATGGCTTCGTACATTTAGCATAATGCCCTCAAGGGTCATCCACGTTGTTGCGTGTGTCAGAATTTCCATCTGTTTCAAGGCTAAATAACATTCCATTGCACCCACTGCCTGTTTTTGTAAATAAAGTTCTTTATTTTCAGGTCACTTACATGTTGTCAGTATCTAGACAGAGATTAGCAGTTGTGACATAACTTTACAGATGGCCAAGCCAAAACTATTTACTCTCTGGCTTTTTATAGCAAACAATTGCAGATCCATGTTACACAGAATACGGTAGAATAAGAAACTGTTGCTGCTGAAAAAGAGGCCAAATGTTTTCAAGGCCTCACAGTCAAGACCGCCCCGCATCCCCAGTGTGCTGTTCCACCAAGTTCGCTCAGACAAGCGTGCATTCAATGCACCTGACCTGGCTCTGCCGCTTTACCCTGGGACCCAGTGACAGCCAAGTTGAGGGCTGCCTGTGTATAATGGCTTTAGGAATTCACATTAGGGTTAGACCTAATCCTAGGCCTAACCCTACCCCTAACCCTAGCACTAACCCTAATCCTAAACCAAACCCTAACCCTAACATTAATCCTAACCCTATCCTTAAGCCTGACCCTACAACAAATCCTAGCCAAAACCCTAACAATAAACCTATTCCTAACACTAACCATCTCCTTAAACCTAACTCTACCCTAACTCTAGTCCTACACCTAACCCTAGCACTAACCCTAATCCTAAGCCTAACACTAACCCTAAACCTAAGCCTAGCCCTAACTCTAACCCTAACCCAAACCATAACACAAACCATAACCCTAACCCCAGCCCTAGCACGAAGCCTAAACCAAACCCTAACCCTAGCCCTAACACTAACTCTTGCCCTAACCCTAGCACTAACCCTAACCCTAGCCCTAACCATAACTCTAACCCTAACAATAACGCTTAGCCTAAACCTAACCCTTAACCTTGCCCTAAACCTAAACCTAGCCCTAGGCTCAACCCTAGCCCTACCTCCAGCACTAACCCTAATCTTAAACGTAACCCTAAACCTAACCCTAAAACTAAGCCTAACCAAAACCCTAAACCTAACCCTAACCCTAGCCCTAACCCTAAACCTAAACATAATCCTAGCCCTAAATCTAACCCTAACCCTAACCCTAACTCTAACCCTAACACTAGCCTTAAACCTAAGCCTCGCCCTAGGCCTAAACCTAGCCCTAATCCCAGCATTAACCCTAACCCAAACCCTAAACCTAAATAAACTTGCCCTAACCCTAACCCTAACCCTAGGCCTAACCCTAGGCCTAACCCTAGCCCTAACCCTACCACTAACCCTAATCGTAAACCTAACCCTAACCCTAAACCTAACCCTAAGCCTAGCCTCAACCATAACCCTAACCCTAACCCTAACCCTAGCCGTAACCCTAACCCTAACAATAATCTTAACCCTAACCCTAACACAACCCAAAACGTAACCCAGGTGTACATTTTAGTGGCATTAAGTCCACCCACAGTGCTGTGCAACCAGCCCCACCAGCCATCTCCCGAACCTCTTCACCTTCCCAAATTGAAACTTTGTGATCATTAAACAACATCTCCCAAATCCTCCCTCCCCCAGCCCCTGGCAGCCCCATTCTACTTTCTATCTCCATGAACTGGACTACTCTACTACCTGATATAAATGTGGCTGGCTTCGTACATTTAGCATAATGCCCTCAAGGGTCATCCACGTTGTCGCGTGTGTCAGAATTTCCTTCTATTTCAAGGCTAAATAACATTCCATTGCACCCACTGCCTGTTTTTGTAAATAAAGTTCTTTATTTTCAGGTCACTTACATGTTCTCAGTAACTAGATAGAGATTAGCAGTTGTGACAGAACTTTATAGAAGGCAAAGCCAAAACTATTTACTCTCTGGCTTTTTATAGCAAACAATTGCAGATCCATGTTACACAGAATACGGTAGAATAAGAAACTGTTGCTGCTGAAAAAGAGGCCGAATGTTTTCAAGGCCTCACAGTCAAGACCGCCCCGCATGCCCAGTGTGCTGTTCCACCAAGTTCGCTCAGACAAGCGTGCATTCAATGCACCTGACCTGGCTCTGCCACTTTACCCTGGGACCCAGTGACAGCCAAGTTGAGGGCTGCCTGTGTATAATGGCTTTAGGAATTCACATTAGGGTTAGACCTAATCCTAGGCCTAACCCTACCCCTAACCCTAGCACTAACCCTAATCCTAAACCAAACCCTAACCCTAACATTAATCCTAACCCTATCCTTAAGCCTGACCCTACACCAAATCCTAGCCAAAACCCTAACAATAACCCTATTCCTAACACTAACCATCTCCTTAACCCTAACCCTACCCTAACTCTAGTCCTACACCTAACCCTAACCCTAACCCTAAGCCTAGCCGCAGCCCTAGTGCTAACCCTAACCCTAACCCTAAACTAACCCTAACCCTAGCCCTAACCCCAAGACATAGCCCTAGCACTAGCCATAACCCTAACCCTAACACTTACCCTAAGCTTAACCCTCACCATAACAGTAATCCTAACCCTAACCCTAACCCTAACCCTAACCCTAAACCTAACCCTAAAACTAAGACTAATCATAACCCTAAACCTAACCCTAACCCTAGCCCTAACCCTAAACCTAAACGTAATCCTAGCCCTAAATCTAACCCTAACCCTAACCCTAAATCTAACCCTAATCCTAAACCAAACCCTAACCCCAACATTAATCGTAACCCTATCCTTAAGCCTGACCCTACACCAAATCCTAGCCAAAACCCTAACAATAACCCTATTCCTAACACTAACCATCTCCTTAACCCTAACCCTACCCTAACTCTAGTCCTACACCTAACCCTAACCCTAACCCTAAGCCTAGCCGCAGCCCTAGTGCTAACCCTAACCCTAACCCTAAACTAACCCTAACCCTAACCCTAACCCCAAGACATAGCCCTAGCACTAGCCATAACCCTAAACCTAACACTTACCCTAAGCCTAACCCGAACCATAACAGTAATCCTAACCCTAACCCTAGCCCAACCCTAACCCTAACCCTAACCCTAACCCTAAACCTAACCCTAAAACTAAGACTAATCATAACCCTAAACCTAACCCTAACCCTAGCCCTAACCCTAAACCTAAACATAATCCTAGCCCTAAATCTAACCCTAACCCTAACCCTAACTCTAACCCTAACGCTAGCCTTAAACCTAAGCCTCGCCCTAGGCCTAAACCTAGCCCTAATCCTAGCATTAACCCTAACCCTAACCCTAAACCTAAATAAACTTACCCTAACCCTAACCCTAACCCTAGGCCTAACCCTAGCCCTAACCCTACCACTAACCCTAATCGTAAACCTAACCCTAACCCTAAACCTAACCCTAAGCCTAGCCTCAACCATAACCCTAACCCTAACCCTAACCCTAGCCGTAACCCGAACCCTAACAATAATCTTAACCCTAACCCTAACACAACCCAAAACGTAACCCAGGTGTACGGTTTAGTGGCATTAAGTCCACCCACAGTGCTGTGCAACCAGCCCCACCATCCATCACCCGAACCTCTTCACCGTCCCAAATTGAAACTTTGTGTTCATTAAACAACATCTCCCAAATCCTCCCTCGCCCAGCCCCTGGCAGCCCCGTTCTACTTTCTATCTCTATGAACTGGACTACTCTACTACCTGATATAAATGTGGCTGGCTTCGTACATTTAGCATAATGCCCTCAAGGGTCATCCACGTTGTCGCGTGTGTCAGAATTTCCTTCTGTTTCAAGGCTAAATAACATTCCATTGCACCCACTGCCTGTTTTTGTAAATAAAGTTCTTTATTTTCAGGTCACTTACATGTTCTCAGTATCTAGATAGAGATTAGCAGTTGTGACAGAACTTTATAGAAGGCAAAGCCAAAACTACTCTCTGGCTTTTTATAGCAAACAATTGCAGATCCATGTTACAGAGAATACGGTAGAATAAGAAACTGTTGCTGCTGAAAAAGAGGCAAAAGGTTTTCAAGGCCTCACACTCAAGACCACCCCGCATCCCCAGTGTGCTGTTCCACCAAGTTCGCTCAGACAAGCGTGCATTCAATGCACCTGACCTGGCTCTGCCGCTTTACCCTGGGACCCAGTGACAGCCAAGTTGAGGGCTGCCTGTGTATAATGGCTTTAGGAATTCACATTAGGGTTAGACCTAATCCTAGGCCTAACCCTACCCCTAACCCTAGCACTAACCCTAATCCTAAACCAAACCCTAACCCTAACATTAATCCTAACCCTATCCTTAAGCCTGACCCTACACCAAATCCTAGCCAAAACCCTAACAAGAAACCTATTCCTAACACTAACCATCTCCTTAACCCTAACCCTAACCCTAACCCTACCCTAACTCTAGTCCTACACCTAACCCTAACCCTAACCCTAAGCCTAGCTGCAGCCCTAGTGCTAACCCTAACCCTAACCCTAAACTAACCCTAACCCTAGCCCTAACCCCTAGACATAGCCCTACCACTAGCCATAACCCTAACCCTAACACTTACCCTAAGCCTAACCCTAACCCTAGCCCAACCCAACACCTAACCCTAACCCTAAACCTAATTCTAACCATACCCCGAACGATAGCCTTAACTCAAACAATAACGCTATCCCTAACACTAACCATCTCCGTAAACCTAACCTTAACCCTGCCCCTAACTCTAGCCCTATTCGTAGCCCTAAACCTAAGCCTAGGCCTAGGCCTAGCCCTAGCCCTAACCCTAGCACTAACCCTAATCCTAAGCCTAACACTAACCCTAAACCTAAGCCTAGCCCTAACTCTAACCCTAACCCAAACCATAACACAAACCCTAACCCTAACCCCAGCCCTAGCGCGAAGCCTAACCCAAACCCTAACCCTAGCCCTAACACTAACTCTTGCCCTAACCATAGCACTAACCCTAACCCTAGCCCTAACCATAACTCTAACCCTAACAATAACGCTTACCCTAAACCTAACCCTTAACCTTGCCCTAAACCTAAACCTAGCCCTAGGCTCAAACCTAGCCCTACTTCCAGCACTAACCCTAATCCTAAACGTAACCCTAAACCTAACCCTAAAACTAAGACTAATCATAACCCTAAACCTAACTCTAACCCTAGCCCTAACCCTAAACCTAAACATAATCCTAGCCCTAAATCTAACCCTAAACCTAACCCTAACTCTAACCCTAACGCTAGCCTTAAACCTAAGCCTCGCCCTAGGCCTAAACCTAGCCCTAATCCTAGCATTAACCCTAACCCTAACCCTAAACCTAAATAAACTTACCCTAACCCTAACCCTAACCCTAGGCCTAACCCTAGCCCTAACCCTACCACTAACCCTAATCGTAAACCTAACCCTAACCCTAAACCTAACCCTAAGCCTAGCCTCAACCATAACCCTCACCCTAACCCTAACCCTAGCCGTAACCCGAACCCTAACAATAATCTTAACCCTAACCCTAACACAACCCAAAACGTAACCCAGGTGTACGGTTTAGTGGCATTAAGTCCACCCACAGTGCTGTGCAACCAGCCCCACCAGCCATCACCCGAACCTCTTCACCTTCCCAAATTGAAACTTTGTGTTCATTAAACAACATCTCCCCACTCCTCCCTCCCCCAGCCCCTGGCAGCCCCGTTCTACTTTCTATCTCTATGAACTGGACTACTCTACTACCTGATATAAATGTGGCTGGCTTCGTACATTTAGCATAATGCCCTCAAGGGTCATCCACGTTGTGGCGTGTGTCAGAATTTCCTTCTGTTTCAAGGCTAAATAACATTCCATTGCACCCACTGCCTGTTTTTGTAAATAAAGTTCTTTATTTTCAGGTCACTTACATGTTGTCAGTATCTAGACAGAGATTAGCAGTTGTGACATAACTTTACAGACGGCCAAGCCAAAACTATTTACTCTCTGGCTTTTTATAGCAAACAATTGCAGATCCATGTTACAGAGAATACGGTAGAATAAGAAACTGTTGCTGCTGAAAAAGAGGCAAAAGGTTTTCAAGGCCTCACACTCAAGACCACCCCGCATCCCCAGTGTGCTGTTCCACCAAGTTCGCTCAGACAAGCGTGCATTCAATGCACCTGACCTGGCTCTGCCGCTTTACCCTGGGACCCAGTGACAGCCAAGTTGAGGGCTGCCTGTGTATAATGGCTTTAGGAATTCACATTAGGGTTAGACCTAATCCTAGGCCTAACCCTACCCCTAACCCTAGCACTAACCCTAATCCTAAACCAAACCCTAACCCTAACATTAATCCTAACCCTATCCTTAAGCCTGACCCTACACCTAATCCTAGCCAAAACCCTAACAAGAAACCTATTCCTAACACTAACCATCTCCTTAACCCTAACCCTAACCCTAACCGTACCCTAACTCTAGTCCTACACCTAACCCTAACCCTAACCCTAAGCCTAGCTGCAGCCCTAGTGCTAACCCTAACCCTAACCCTAAACTAACCCTAACCCTAGCCCTAACCCCTAGACATAGCCCTAGCACTAGCCATAACCCTAACCCTAACACTTACCCTAAGCCTAACCCTAACCCTAGCCCAACCCAACACCTAACCCTAACCCTAAACCTAATTCTAACCATACCCCGAACGATAGCCTTAACTCTAACAATAACGCTATCCCTAACACTAACCATCTCCGTAAACCTAACCTTAACCCTGCCCCTAACTCTAGCCCTATTCGTAGCCCTAAACCTAAGCCTAGGCCTAGGCCTAGCCCTAGCCCTAACCCTAGCACTAACCCTAATCCTAAGCCTAACACTAACCCTAAACCTAAGCCTAGCCCTAACTCTAACCCTAACCCAAACCATAACACAAACCCTAACCCTAACCCCAGCCCTAGCGCGAAGCCTAACCCAAACCCTAACCCTAGCCCTAACACTAACTCTTGCCCTAACCATAGCACTAACCCTAACCCTAGCCCTAACCATAACTCTAACCCTAACAATAACGCTTACCCTAAACCTAACCCTTAACCTTGCCCTAAACCTAAACCTAGCCCTAGGCTCAAACCTAGCCCTACTTCCAGCACTAACCCTAATCCTAAACGTAACCCTAAACCTAACCCTAAAACTAAGACTAATCATAACCCTAAACCTAACTCTAACCCTAGCCCTAACCCTAAACCTAAACATAATCCTAGCCCTAAATCTAACCCTAAACCTAACCCTAACTCTAACCCTAACGCTAGCCTTAAACCTAAGCCTCGCCCTAGGCCTAAACCTAGCCCTAATCCTAGCATTAACCCTAACCCTAACCCTAAACCTAAATAAACTTACCCTAACCCTAACCCTAGGCCTAACCCTAGCCCTAACCCTACCACTAACCCTAATCGTAAACCTAACCCTAACCCTAAACCTAACCCTAAGCCTAGCCTCAACCATAACCCTCACCCTAACCCTAACCCTAGCCGTAACCCGAACCCTAACAATAATCTTAACCCTAACCCTAACACAACCCAAAACGTAACCCAGGTGTACGGTTTAGTGGCATTAAGTCCACCCACAGTGCTGTGCAACCAGCCCCACCAGCCATCACCCGAACCTCTTCACCTTCCCAAATTGAAACTTTGTGTTCATTAAACAACATCTCCCCACTCCTCCCTCCCCCAGCCCCTGGTAGCCCCGTTCTACTTTCTATCTCTATGAACTGGACTACTCTACTACCTGATATAAATGTGGCTGGCTTCGTACATTTAGCATAATGCCCTCAAGGGTCATCCACGTTGTGGCGTGTGTCAGAATTTCCTTCTGTTTCAAGGCTAAATAACATTCCATTGCACCCACTGCCTGTTTTTGTAAATAAAGTTCTTTATTTTCAGGTCACTTACATGTTGTCAGTATCTAGACAGAGATTAGCAGTTGTGACATAACTTTACAGACGGCCAAGCCAAAACTATTTACTCTCTGGCTTTTTATAGCAAACAATTGCAGATCCATGTTACAGAGAATACGGTAGAATAAGAAACTGTTGCTGCTGAAAAAGAGGCAAAAGGTTTTCAAGGCCTCACACTCAAGACCACCCCGCATCCCCAGTGTGCTGTTCCACCAAGTTCGCTCAGACAAGCGTGCATTCAATGCACCTAACCTGGCTCTGCCGCTTTACCCTGGGAACCAGTGACAGCCAAGTTGAGGGCTGCCTGTGTATAATGGCTTTAGGAATTCACATTAGGGTTAGACCTAATCCTAGGCCTAACCCTACCCCTAACCCTAGCACTAACCCTAATCCTAAACCAAACCCTAACCCTAACATTAATCCTAACCCTATTCTTAAGCCTGACCCTACACCAAATCCTAGCCAAAACCCTAACAAGAAACCTATTCCTAACACTAACCATCTCCTTAACCCTAACCCTAACCCTAACCCTAACCCTAACTCTAGTCCTACACCTAACCCTAACCCTAACCCTAAGCCTAGCCGCAGCCCTAGTGCTAACCCTAACCCTAACCCTAGTCCTAACCCCTAGCCATAGCCCTAGCACTAGCCATAACCCTAACCCTAACACTTACCCTAAGCCTAACCCTAACCATAACAGTAATCCTAACCCTAACCCTACCCCAACCCAAAACCTACCCCTAAACCTAAACTTAACTCTAACCATACCCCGAACGATAGCCTTAACTCTAACAATAACCCTATCCCTAACACTAACCATCTCTGTAAACCTAACCTTAACCCTGACCCTAACTCTAGCCCTATCCGTAGCGCTAAACTTAAGCCTAGGCCTAGGCCGAGCCCTAGCCCTAACCCTAGCACTAACCCTAATCCTAAGCATAACACTAACCCTAAACCTAAGCCTAGCCCTAACTCTAACCCTAACCCAAACCATAACACAAACCCTAACCCTAATCCCAGCCCTAGCGCGAAGCCTAACCCAAACCCTAACCCTAGCCCTAACACTAACGCTAGCCCTAACCCTAGCCCTAACCCTAACCCTAGCCCTAACCATAACTCTAACCCTAACGATAACGCTTAGCCTAAACCTAACCCTTAACCTTGCCCTAAACCTAAACCTAACCCTAGGCTCAAACCTAGCCCTACCTCCAGCACTAAGCCTAACCAAAACCCTAAACCTAACCCTAACCCTAGCCCTAACCCTAAACCTAAACATAATCCTACCCCTAAATCTAACCCTAACCCTAACCCTAACACTAACCCTAACGCTAGCCTTAAACCTAAGCCTCGCCCTAGGCCTAAACCTAGCCCTAACCCTAGCATTAACCCTAACCCAAACCGGAAACCTAAATCTAACCCTTACCCTAACCCTAACCCTAACCCTAACCCTAACCCTACGCCTAACCCTAGCCCTAACCCTACCACTAACCCTAATCGTAAACCTAACCCTAACCCTAAACCTAACCCAAACCTAGCCCCAACCATAACCCTAACCCTAACCCTAACTCTAACCCTAACCCTAAGCCTAACCCTAGCCGTAACTCTAACCCTAACAATAATCTTAACCCTAACCCTAACACAACCCAAAACGTAACCCAGGTGTACGTTTTCGTGGCATTAAGTCCACCCACAGTGCTATGCTACCAGCCACACCAGCCATCACCCGAACCTCTTCACCTTCCCAAATTGAAACTTTGTGTTCATTAAACAACATCTCCCAAATCCTCCCTCCCCCAGCCCCTGGCAGCCCCGTTCTACTTTCTATCTCTATGAACTGGACTACTCTACTACCTGATATAAATGTGGCTGGCTTCGTACATTTAGCATAATGCCCTCAAGGGTCATCCACGTTGTCGCGTGTGTCAGAATTTCCTTTTGTTTCAAGGCTAAATAACATTCCATTGCACCCACTGCCTGTTTTTGTAAATAAAGTTCTTTATTTTCATGTCACTTACATGTTGTCAGTATCTAGACAGAGATTAGCAGTTGTCCCAGAACTTTATAGACGGCAAAGCCAAAACTATTTACTCTCTGGCTTTTTATAGCAAACAATTGCAGATCCTTGGTACAGAGAATACTGTAGAATAAGAAACTGTTTCTGCTGAAAAAGAGGCAAAATTTTTTTAAGGCCTCACAGTCAAGACCCTCCCATCCCCACTGTGCTGTTCCACCAAGTTCACTCAGACAAGCGTGCATTCAATGTACCTGACCTGACTCTGCCGCTTTACCCTGGGACCCAGTGACAGCCAAGTTGAGGGCTGCCTGTGTATAATGGCTTTAGAAATTCACACTAGGTTTAGACCTAATCTTAGGCCTAACCCTCGCCCTAACCCTAGCAAGAACCCTAATCCTAAACCGAACCCTAACCCTAACATTAAGCCTATCCCTGTCCCTAAGCCTATCCCTACCCCAAATCCTAGGCATAACCTTAACAATAACCCTATTCCTAACACTAACCATCTCTTTATCCCAAACCCTAACCCTAATACTAGCCCTAACCCTAGTACTACACCTAACGCTAACCCTAAGCCTAGCCCTAACCCTTACCCTAACCCTAACCATAACACTAACCCTAAACCTAACCCCAGTCCAAGCCCAAACCCTAGCCCTAACCCTAGCCCTAAACCTAGCCCTAAACCTAAACCTCACCCTAACCCTAACCCTAGCCCTAACCTTAAACCTAGCCCAAACCCTAACCCTAACCCTAACCCTAACCCTAGCCCTGACCCTAATCTCAGGCTACAAATGCATATATGCTCTGACTCAGCAATTGTACTTCAGGGAATTGATTCTGCGGATGTACTCTCATATAAGTGAAATTTCAAACGTATAATGTATCTTTGTAAAAGCAAAGAATTGGGAACTTTTCTCAATGTCCATTAGTGGAAGACTGGATAAATAAATGTAATGGACTATTACACATCTATTAAAAGAATGAAGCAATTCTGTATCTACTAACATAGAATTATTTCCAAATATAATGGTAAGCAAAAAAAAAAGCCAGATGCAGAAGAGTATGTTACCATTCATAAAAGGAGTGTGGTGCAGGAGCAGAGGGTAATATATATTTATTTGTTTGTGGAAGAATGAAATATCTATGGAAAGATACTCATGAAGTTGATAATATTGGTTGACTTCAGGAAGGGTAACCAAGTGTGGGGAAAGAAGAAGACTTTTCACTGAATAAGTTTGTATCTTTTCAGCTTTTAACCAGGTGAATACATCACCTACTACATTTAAAACTTTTTTGTAATTAGGTGACATTCACTGTATTAGTCCCTTTAGTGTTGCGATAACAGAATTACCTGAGACTGGGTAATTTATAAAGAACAGAGGTTTATTTGGCTTACAGTCCTGGGAGGGCTGCAATCACCAACAATAAATAAGGGTTCTAACTTCTCCACATCTGATTTCCGGTCAAGATGTCACAATAGACAGTCCCCAGTGTCACTCTCTCCCACAAATCAACGAATTTACAACTATAAAAATGTAACCAGTCAAGCTGGGGCCGCTGGAGCTCAGGTGAAGAGGAGGAGAGACCTATGGAACTCATGAAGGCGAGAGAAACCACGAATAGAGAAAGAAAAAACTGCTCTCAGCATTTGGGCTGCAGCCACTTTAATGCTGGAGCACATGGAGCAGGAGCCGGCAGAAGCCACAACTGTGCCCTTTAGATGGAGTTACGTGGAGGCGGCAGAGGAGAAGAGGACTTTGGTGGCTTCCAGGACAGCAAGACCACTAACAGGGTTCCTGTGGACCCACACAGGAGCGAGGAGCCAGAACAGCTGACAAAAGGGAGCCACTCAGAGGCCAGTGAGTCATCACAGGGGACCAGCACAGGGCCTGTCCCATGGGAAGTGTTTGGAGCACGGGCGGTGGAGGAGACAGGCCCACCGGCAGAACACTGGGACACAGCATGGACAGCTGATCCTGGATCTCCAGAGGAGACTGGTCGGGTATACAGAATTTCATGGGGTGCAGTTTGATGAAAAAACTCCGGCCCAGATCAGAGTTTCTGCACAACACAGGTGCACCGAGTATGTGGAGAGCCAAAAGTACCTATAAGGTCAACCATTAAAGCCTGAGCTGCACAAAAAGTCTTCCCTAGGGAAACGGCAGCAAAGTAGCAATTTCCCTCAACCACCCAGCTCAAGCACAGGCTCCCACAGGAAGTTCCCCTGTTTTAGAAGCAAGAAAGGACAAAATCTTAGTTCTGGCCCAGGCACACCATGAATGCCTTGGGGCCCACCAGGGGACTTGAGGCATGAAGCCAGGGGCAGGACCCGTGCCCACAAGCCCTCACACTGCCAGCACCTCAGGGCTCCGCCCAGAACCTGAGGATTGGAGTCACGGACTGGACCCCACTCCCACATACCAGCATACCACCAATGCCTAGGGGCCTGCCTGGGGACCTGGGGCTAGCAGCCAGGGACTGGACCCCCTTCCCACAGGCATGCTGTGATAGTGCCTCTGGGCCCCATCTGGGGACACAAGGCATGAAGAAGGGGACCAGAACCCCTCCCACAACCAGGCATCAGAATGCAAGCGCCTCAGGGCCCAGCCAGGGACCTGGAGCATGGTGAAGGGGACTGGATCGACCTCCCACAACCAGGCTCACCATGCCAACACTTTGGGGCCTGCCAAGGGACCCAGGGCATGGAGAAGGGGACCAAACCTCTGTCTCATAACCAGGCACACCATGCCAGTGCCTTGGGGCCTTCCCAGGGACCCAGGACATGGAGAAGGGGACCAGATCCCCTTCCTACAACCAGGCACCCTACACCAATGTTTTGGGTCCCACTCAGGGATCCAGGGGAAGGTAAAGGGGACCAGACCCCCCTCCCACAACCAGGTACACCATACCATCACCTTGGGGCCTGCTCAGGGACCTGGGGCATGGAGATGGGGACAAGACCCCCATCCCACAACCAGGCACCCTGTGCCAGCACCCCAGGGCCCACCCAGGTATCTGGGGTATGGAGAAGGGGACTGGACCGCCCTCCCACAATCAGGCACACTATGCCAGTGCCTTGGGACCCACTCAGTGACCAAGGGCATGGAACTGAGGATCAGACACTCTCCACAACCAGGCACACTGCCAGCACCACAGAGCAGGCCAAAAATATCTCCTCCGTGTGGGTGGCCCACCATAGCTACTACGATAATGACGGCTGCCATGAAGGCAGCTAGATGCCACACCCACCCATGCAGATGGTCCACCAGCCACTGGGGTGAGTTGACACAACGAGAGTCACCAGCAGAGAAAGGAGGAGGATGTCTGTCTCCACAGAGCCCATTTCAGAGTGATGGAAGAGGCATCTGCTCTATGATAGTATTGGGGGACCTGATCATGCCTCTCAGCATTGGACAGATCATTTGGGCAGCAAATCAACAGTAACCATTATTCTTTCAGAGCGTGAGAAGAAATGTAGGGTGATTAGAGGGGGGCGGAGGGAGGGAAAGGGGGATGAAGACGGACTGGACAAGGGGCATAAAGAATAATTACAATTTGTAACAATATATATGCTAGTAATATTGATTTGATCAACATATCTCAATGTTGAAACGCCAAAATATGTATAATCAATTTTACTTCAATAAAAGTTAAAATTAAAAATAATAATAATTTCTCCACATCCTTGCCAACACTCGTTGTCTTACATTTATTATTATCATTATTATTATAGCCATTTTAATGGGTGTGAAGTGATATCTCATTGTGGTCTTCATTTGCATTTCCCCAATGACTAATGATTTTGAGTACCATTTCAAGTTTTTGTTGCCATTTGTTAATCTTCTTTGGAGAAATATCTACTCAATGTTTTTGCCCTTCTAAAAATTGGGTTGTTTGTCTTTTTGTTGTTGAGTTGTGAGTGTTCCTTACATATTCTAGATACTAAATCCTTATTAAACATGATTTGCAAATATTTTCTCCCATTCTGTATTTTGCCTTTTCACTTTCTTAATAATGCTGTTTTTTTTTTTTAACACAAAACATTTAAATTTTGATGGAATCAAATTTATTTATGTTTTTCTTTTGTAACTTATGCTTTTGGTGTCATACCTAAGAATCCATTGCCAAATCCAAGGTCGTGAAGATTTACTCTCCAGGTTTTCTTCTAGGGGGTTTTCAGTTTTACCTCTTCCATTTAGGTTGTTGATCTATTTTGAGTTAATTTTTGCATATGGTGTGAGGTAGGTGTCCAACTTCATTCATTTGCATGTGGATATCCGGTTGTCCCAGCATCATTTGTTAAACCTATTGCATTTTAGAATGAAATTTAAATATGAAAAAGCCCTCTTCCCAGGCTTTCCTCCATTGAGGCTTGTGTCAAAGTTCTGGGGTCTCATATTCTCTAAGGCATTATGGAGATCCCCCTCTAGTTATTAATCATCTGTCTACACCAGCTGTAACTAAAGTGTCATTGTCCCAGCCTGCATGGTTCCTTCTATTCCACAAATGAAGTGTAGGGATCTTGAGTGAGACTTGGATCTTCAGACCTACCATCCAGCTGACCTGCTGCACCATTCGGCTAAAGAACCCCTTTCTCCTCTAGTATTGGATTATAACTCAAAGAACAAAATAAATATCTATTAGTCCCTATTGATAGAAATAATGATTGAATAAATAAAGTGGGGAAGAAGGAATGAGGGCAATAAAAAAATCACTATTTGAATATCTCAGTAATAATTATTGTGCGTAAGTCTCAGGAATGAATGCTAAATTAGTAGGTGGAACTTTAAAGAGAAACTGAATAGTTCTATATCCTCAAAATATCCTCCTCAAAATATGTATGAAATGCTTTTGTGATTTTAACATATATCCATAAGTTCTTTGATACTTCTCCCTCCAGGAGGTTTAATTTATTTCCCCAGCCCTTAAGTGTTTACCAAACTTGGTAACTTGCTTTTTTTTTTTTTATTATTTTATTTATTTTATTTATTTATTTATTTATTTTTAAATTTTATTTTGTCGATATAAATTGTGGCTGATTATTGCTCCCCATCACCAAAACCTCCCTCCCTTCTCCCTCCCCCCCTCCCCCTCAACAATGTCCTTTCTGTTTGCTTGTCGTATCAACTTCAAGTAATTGTGGTTGTTATATCTTCTTCCCCCCCCCCGTTTTTTTTGCGTGCGTGTGTGTGTGTGTGTGTGTGTGTGTGTGTGTGTGTGAATGAGAGAATTATATTAAGTGAAATAAGTCAGGCACAGAAAGAGAAATACCACATGTTCTCACTTATTGGTCGGAGCTAAAAATTAATAGGTAACTAGCTTCTGATGAACAGAGCATAGAAAGGAAAAAAATTAGTAATTTTATAGTAGAGAAACCTGGCAGACGTCACCTTAACAAAGTGACTGAGGTTAACATGACCAGTCATAAGCTGATCAGTAAATGTCGACATCATGTATCCCTGACGCAATGAGAAGGGCACTTTGTTTCTATGGTTTTCTTCCAAAAAAAATCTGTAACTCCTTTCTAATCATGAGAAAACATCAGACAAACACAGACTGAGGGACTTTTCATAAAATATCTGACCATTGCTCTTCAACAGTGTCAAGTTCTTGAAAAACAAGGGAAGGCTAAGAAACGGTCACAGATTGGAGGCGAATAAGGAGTCATGCAACCCCACTGAATCCTGGAACAAAAAAGGGCACGAATGGAAAAACTGGGAAAATTCAAATAAAGTCTGCAGTTTAGTTAACAATGTTATATCAATGTGGATTTCTTAGCGACAGTGGTAACACTAGGGGAAACTGGGTAAAAGGGTATACAAGAATTCTGCTACTTACAGTAGCCAAACCTCTTTGACATGCATCCTGAGTACAAAACAATGTCAACATAAGTTTCCAAGGTAGATTAGATGTTGCCATGAACACCAATATAAATTCCATAATGCTTTAAACATTATAACAGCACACTCTATATAAACACCAGACTCATTTTCTGAGTCAATCTTCTTTACTGTTTGTTATGTCTTTGCCAGATATTGTTTTTCTCCATGCTATTTACAAGCTGAGTTTCCTTGCTTGTGTTTGAGATTCTTAATTTTTTTTTTTTGGTTTCCCTAAGCCTATTTTTATTAAGGAAAAAATGTTAAATCAGGTATATTTGAGCTTCTGTGATAAAATGTCTTATAAATAGCTAGGTTATAAATAAAAAGTTGACATCTGAAATAAGGTAGGAATATATGTTTAATCCATAACTACAGTAATAGCATACATAATTAGGCATTTATTCTATGTAATATACAAGGGCATACTTCTATACATTTTGCCTAATTCGTCTTTCTCATCATACTACCTGACAAAGTTTACTTGAAACCTCTTATGCAAAATCCATTTTCTCACTTTGTTCTCATCAAAGTAAGAATTAATTATTTATGCTGTGCTAAATCCCAGCTATGCCTATTATTTCATCGCAGTAACAACTCTGGGAACTTCGGCTAATATTTGGTCCACGGGGAAATGCTGGATGCTGCAAAATTACAGAGAACTTTATGAAGATTGTCACTTGATAGCCAAGAAGAGACCTACAGACTTGCTCAGAGTAGATGCTCAATAAGTATATTTTTATTTTTATTACTATACCCATATTACATGAGGGTACTTCAAAATGTTCCCAGGAAGATCGGTACAATCTTAATTCTATTGTCCACAAGCTTTTTGAAGGACGCTTGTATAGAGACAGATATTCTCTCTAAATTTTCTTGGTCCTTTATAAATTCTCCTTTAATGCAGTTCCACTATCACAGCCACAAACATATCTTTATCACTTAATCACATGATCAGTTACATTGTAATTGAAAAATCAGGTGACTGGATTTGAGTACAGTAACTCATAGAAAGAAACAAGTTTTGTCTGAGGTCACACTGTTCAAAAAAAGAAAGAAAGCCAGAAAGTGATTCCAAAAGTGCAGACACCAGTCTTCTCTCTCCTCTAGAATACATTTCCAAGAAAAGTTATTTATCTCCCCAAAGAAAAAAAAGAAAAAGAAAAAGATTCACAGCCTGACATCTGGATAAAAATATATCCCTTATGTCAAAATCTCAGCAAAGCCAAAGAATGTGATGTTGGCCTAAAAAGTCCAAAGCAGGATGCTTTTTGTGCTGTTATATTATCTCCTGCTGAATTGAGTACCCTACCAAAGAAATAACTACTTGTTTAGGGATTTCCTTTCAGTTGATCAGTCAGCCCCCAGACTGAAACAGTACACTCTTAAACAACCAATTGGTCATAGAAGAAATCACAAAGGATATTAAAAATATCTTGTGACATTGTGGTTGATTATTGTTGCCCTTACCAAAACCTCCCTCCCTCCTCCCTCTCCGCCCTCCCCCACAATGTATATCGACAAAATAAAATTTATAAATAAATAAATAAATAAACTTAAAAAAAAAAATCTTGTGACAGATGAAAATAAAAACACACCAAAACTTATGAAATACAGTCATCGAACTGAATGAAAATAAAAATACAGCATATCAAAATTTGTATCATATAGTTAAAAGCAGTACTGAGAGGAAAGTTGATAGCATCAAATACACATATTAAAAAGGAGAAAGTCTCAAATCAATCATCCAAATTTCCACTGTAAGAACCTAGAAAGAGAAGAGTGAAATAAATCCAAAGCAGCCAATAATAATAATAATAATAATAATAATAATAGTAATAGCAATAATAAATAAATTTTTCCTAAAAACCTGTGAAAGAAGAGATGAGGAGCAGACAAACTCATAGATGAAACAAGAACAGCAGAATATTGTTGGTACCTCTTGGGTAAAGGGTACAGGGGGGATCATTATATTATTCTACTTGTGTGAAATTTTCCACAATAACAAAACCCTGCATCAATAAAAATTCAAAATAACCTAGAACATCAGGTTACTCATTTCCTAATGTATGGAATAATGTTACTCTGTGACTTTTAAAGTGGTTTACTAGCTCTATTACCCATCCAAATTCTAAAGGAAACCTACTGTGAACAACATAAGACAAAAGAAGGCTAAGCAGCCACAGGTTCCTTAATTAAGCACCAGATATTGAAATTAATTAGTCCTGTTACCAAAGATATCTAAAAGGCCATTAGAATTTTCTAATCTTCAAACTGTGATACCAAAGGCAGTGACTGAAACATATTCATAAGATTCTGGAAGTATAACATCTACAAAGATAGACTTAATACCATTCTTCATGATCTCAAAATAGTTCAATCATTTTATCTCAGCAATTTAAACTTCATGCTCATCGGCTCATAATCTGCATTCTCCTCCCACAAAATATTTAAAGTGTGAAATAAAGGTTGTCCCTACTCATCCCAATGCAAAAGATTAAAAACAATCTTTTGTTAAGTAAATACCTGTTTCATAATTTAATTCTCCAAAAAGTTCACAAAGTTCCTCAAAAAGATACTTAATCATTTTCCAATGGGAAATGAACAGCTAAAACTGTAAGGCAAACTCTATTATACTGCTTTACAGCTATTGCTACTATTTCTCATTAGGTTATGTTTAAAATGTCCTTTTCTCGATAATCTATGCCTTATAAATCGGTATATCAGTTACCTTAGAGTGTGACTGGGACATGAGGAGAGTTTCTAGGATGCTAATAATTTGTTTGTTGATCCGGGAGCCGATACCACGGGCGTGTTCTACTTGTGAAAATTCTTCAAGTTTTACACTTTAACGTGTACTTTTATATATGTATGTAATACTCCACTAAAGTTTTTTAAAATATCATAAAAGTAAGCCAGAGCTGTTAGGGCTGTCCTCGAGTCCCCTCCCCCATATTAAAACTCCTGTTCTACGCACTGAAACAATTCTCTGCAAAAATGTAATTCAAGTTAAAGCGTTACACACTTTCTATTTGCATATTCCCAGATAACTTCTATTTGCAACTGGGAGCTCAGAAAGCATACAGTCCAATAGAAAATTTTGATTTATATTTTCCAGGATTAATCCTTTTAAAAGCAAACTGAATAGAAGACAAGTCAATAGGTACGGCACTGTTTGTACTATGATGTACTACTTTCAACTTTGTTATGTGGATTTAGGAAGGAAAAGAAAGACCATCGCTTCAGACTTTAGTGAGATAAAGAAGATAGGAGAAGGCTAGAAAAAACTTTGTGGAGAGGGGACTATGACCTTGAAGTCCACCTGCCAGTGTTTTAGTCCAAATTTTACTACTAATTAGATATTTTTGGCTAATCGAAAACAGGAGGGAACAGTACCGGCCCAGACGGATGAACGAAATAAAATGCATGAAAGCAGTATGCCGAGATTTAACATGAAATATCCAATGACTGAAAAAAATGTTTGGAAGTAACCAATTCTCACTCACTTGCTGAAGGCAAGTGCCGCCCAGCAAATAAAACTGTTACGCCTGTAATCCCACAACCGTCACTCAATGCTCTCTCTTCGTTCCTCTAATCTTGTAACCTCCCAAAGGTAAATATAAACATTAAAATTCTCTCGCGGTGGGAGCAGGGGAGTGTAGTTTAGAAGGATTTTGATCGTCACCTAAACACGCTTTCACCGTCCACCTTCCTTTGGAGGCAGGGAACGTCGCCCCCCAAACGCCGATCCAGCCTTTCCAGATGAAATGCCAGGGCGTCCACCGCCCACCGCCACGGGGGCGCCACTTTAGCAGGCACTCCTGCCCCGTGCACCCGGGACTATTCCCATGACCCGCCCGCGACTCTGAATTCGGTCACTGAGCCCAAACCTCGACCAAGTGACTGGGGACAACAACGCCCAGTCTGGCTAGGGCAATCCCCACCCTCAGACCACACATCCACAAACACTTCCACGGTCTGTCTGGAGAAGAGACGGCAACACTAGGACACACCCGGCAAGTTGACACAGAAAGGAGGCGGTGTGGGGAAAAGGGAGGGGACACGTCGCTTCCCCCTCCCGCCGCCCTCGACAGGAGACCACTGCCTCGGGGCTGGGGCGCAGAGAGCGCAGGGACGCCGGCGCCGCGGGGACAGCGGGACACCCTGAGCCCGGAGCCTGGCAGCAGCCGCGGCCGGCTCTCTCTCCGCCTGAGCCCGCTGGGCAAAGGCGCCGGGCGGGGCGGGAGAGCGTGCGGGGCGCCGGCCTGTGTCCAGGAAGGCGACGCGGCCAGGGCCCTTCTTACCCGGGCAGGCGAGGCCGCGGCGCCGCTGGCGGAGCAGGCAGAGCAGCAGGAGCGCGGCCCCGCCAGCGAGGAGCTTCGCGCCGTCCGCTACGTGCCGAAGGCCGCCACGGCGCCGCCAGGGCGAGCAAGCCGGCGAAGGGGACGCGGCGACGACTCCCTCAGCGCAGGAAGCCGGAGAAGCCTGGGAGGAGAGGAGCGCGCGGGGCGGGGGCGGCGCCGGCCGCGCGACTGAGCCCACCGCGGACTGTGGCGCGGCGGGAGCGCGCGCGAGCACCTCGGGGCCCGACCGTCCCGGGACGCGCGCTGCGCACGCGCGGACCCCGCAGGTCGCCGGGGTCGCGGCGCCGAGATGCGGGAGGTCTCCCTTCTGCTCTTCCTACCCGAGAGGTCTCGCTGCTGCCGCAGCCTCACCGCTGCCTTTCACCATCCACCGTCCGCCCATGCACGCTGGCTTCACAGCAACTGGAAGGGCGGCCCGGCCTGCACGGAGGACTTCGTGGGCCCTGCCTGTCCCCCCCGCTGTGGGGTCCGTCACCACCCTCTTCAAGGAGCCCAGGAAAAAGGGGGACGGCCCCATCACAGGCGTTTACACCCAAGATTGGGGCACGGCAGTTATGTGGATGAAAACGGAACAGTCAAGAACTTGTAGAGAGGTGGAGGGAGATGTGAGAACAGTGACTGCGGATCAAATGCCTTTCTCCAAACCAGTGTTTTCCAGAACCGTGGGCTATAATCTCTAGAGTATCATGAAATCGGTTTAGTAGATAGGGACCACCACTTTTTTTTTTTTTTTTTTTTTTAATGAAATTGAGAAGAATAGAAAAATCTCAGTGAATCACATAGTAAAGGACTTGTTTTTATTCCAGTTTTTTGGATGTAGGTATCACGGGTGTGGACATAAAATGTATTCTCTATGTAGGTCTGCTCAAACAAAAAGTTTGAGAAACACTGTTCTTTGCAAAAGGACATTCAGAAGTAACAATGGTGCGTTGCATTAATGCTGGCCTTGCTCCCAGAATCAGAAAGGCTTTACAGATGACAGCATTCTTCTCCTGTCTGACCCTATGATGCAGAAAGTGTTAGTCTAGCCTTTAGCCTAGCATATATACGGTCACTTAAGGAACTGCTGTTTTCAGTTGAGGAAACGAGAAAATCAAGTGTGTCAGTCAGAAAATAAGTTCATCAAACCTCGCAAAATACACGCACGTATTAAGGTAGTCTACACTTTAAAGTAACCTACGAAACAGTGGTGCCCTAGGTATTTTCTCGGTATGAATTGGTGGTTGCCTAATACAGCTTAGGAGAATCACAGAGACCAGATACAGGAATGACATATGCGTATGGATGCTCCAGAGTCGATTCTAAGGTGTGCAAACGTGGAGCTTCTGCTAAATTCTGTTTGCCTTGTGGACATGTTCATTGCCTCATATAACATTTAGGTAATTAGGTATGCCGAGTGCAGAGAATACAAGGATGAACAGGTTGGAATCACTATTGTCCAGAGAAGAGAGCATAAAACAAAATTATAAATTGTAAATGTGGTAAGTGCCATATTAAAGTTACGAACAAGGCACTATGAGAGTTTAAATGAGAAAATATTTAGTTTTGTCTATAGCTTTCAGTTAAGGATTGACAAAGATGATTTTGTGGCTGAATTCCAAAGGACCAGAGAAGGAGTAGCTCAGGAAGACAAGAGGGAATGTTACTAAGTCACTAATAAATTTCAGAATGATGTAGGAAAAGTGCTGGAAACCTAGAGAGAAAGGTTTCCATTATTTTGGAGTTTGTAACAATGACAGAAATACAATCAAGGCTAATCAAAAATATAGTCTATTTAGGAAATAGATTTCAAAACAGAGGAAAGATAGGACCCATTGACAAGATACTCTAAAAGGTACCCTTGTTCAAGAAGCATGTGAAGTTCAAAAAAATAAAATTAGTTATATGAGCTCAAATAATTTTAGTTGTTGATAAAGGCAATCTGATAAAGATCACCAGGGACAACCCTGTAACCCAACAAAGTTAGGTTTATTAACTTACTACAGCAAAGAACACTACACAGCAGAAGAACTTTGGGCATGTCTCCAGAAACAGGAAGAAATGAGGGGCCGTTATTAGGGGAAGAAAGGATTGTAGTAAAATCTAAATGAAGCAGGCATTGGTAGGCTCAAAGCAAATCAGATCTGTATGTGATATCAATCCTGGGTTGAGAAGCAGACTCAAGGTTCTATTTCCTGGGAAACATAAATTTAAGATTAACATAGAATATTGTGTTTGAATGCTCCTTATCTGAACCTGTGCACTGTTAAGTTGAGGTCACTTTTCTAATTCAAATAGACTCAGAGAATTCAAATCCCCCAGGCAAGAAAGGGATGATATGTTTTCACTGATATGATCCCAGAACAGTTTCTGACAGACCAGGATTTTAGAGAACAAAGTTATTCCACACTATGTCCTTTGATAATTAACCAAAACAATTTTTCAGATTCACACTTTAAATAATACTAAATAATTATAAAAAAGAGAAAATGTAGTTTTATTGGGAGATCTCCAGGAGCTCTGATTTTTAAAAAGTTTGAGATATTGAGAACAAGGAAGAGTAGGTCATGTGGAGTTAGGGAATCTAGAAAACCTCTTAAAGAAATATTGTATTAGCCAGCCTCCAAGATTGTCCCTAATGATCCTTGCTTCCTGATATTCATGTCCTTGTGTAATTTCCCTCACATCAGAGTTGGTCTGTGTGACCAAGAGTATGGTGAGTGTGATGATATGTGACTTCTGAGGCCAGACTATAAAAAGCATGTGGCTTCTGCCATGGTCACTTTGATTGCTTGCACTTAGGGAAGCCAGCTGCCACAGAGAACCCCCAAGCAGCCCTGGAGAGAAATTGAGGCCTCCCACCAGCAGCCAGCACCAGCTTGCCAGCCATGTGAGTGAGCCTTACAAGTAGGTCGTCTGTCCCCAATCAAGACTTAAGATGGCTGCAATCTCATGAGCAATCCCTAGCCAAACAACTCAAGCAAGATGCTCCTAAATCCCTGATTCACAGAAACTGTGCGAGATAATAAATGTTTATTGTGTTAAGCCACTGAATCTTGGCATAATTTGTTATGCAGCCGATGTGATTTAGACCAGGCCTTGAAAAACAGATGAAAGAAAGGGGATTTAGGAGAAGATATAATAGGAGCAAAGATACAAAGCAGATTAAGGAAGATGACTAAATCTGGTGAGAAATCCGGTTCAGGGAGGGGTATGAAATGAGAGAAAAGATTAAAATGTTTCATTGGAGT
Source organism: Cynocephalus volans (assembly GCF_027409185.1). Lineage (NCBI taxonomy): Eukaryota > Metazoa > Chordata > Mammalia > Dermoptera > Cynocephalidae > Cynocephalus > Cynocephalus volans. The sequence continues at coordinate 152,224,227 of NC_084468.1, forward strand.
CAAATTGTAAAGTTAACCAGGTGGGATTTTATTTTGCATGCAAGAGGGAGTATTACAGGTTTGGGGGAAGGGTAGTGACCTCAGCTTTTATGTAAGGATGATCATGCTATTAGCAGTGTGTAGGATGAATTAAAGGAGGAAGCATCAAGCAGAGAGACCTGTTTGGACACTCTTGAAATAATCTAGGTAAAAGATATTGAGAAACTGAGTCAGGGTAGCACTGACAAAATAGGAATAAAAAGGCTTTGTGTATTCAGATTGGATGGGGAGATTGCTAATTAATGGGAAGAGAACTTTTAAATTGACTCTGGTATTTCCTGGCTGAGTGCCTGAGAGGATGATAATATTTACCTGAGATCAGGAAGCACAGAAGTGGTACATGCTTGTCAGGGAAGATAGTGAGATGCAAATGAATAAATTCCTCAGTGGTTTCTCATCAACAAGATAAACTGCGAGATCCTTAGAATCTCACACAAAGCCAGTCATGACCCAAGTTCTGCCTCCCCTCTAAACTCCTGTTTTGGCACTCCTCCCCTCTAACAGATATGTTCTACCCCTGCCCCTGGAGATAAATGCCCACTGCTATTCACTTCTGTGGTCTTCCTTTGGATATGCTATTCCTTCTACCTGAAATACCAATCTCTTCCTAACCTAACATCCTCACTCCCAACTCAGTTCATCCTTCTTTCCTAACATCCTCACTTCCAATTCAGTTCATTTTTTAAAACAAAGCTTTGATGGTTTGATTCCAAACAGTCTTCACTGACCAGTGCCCCCCTAACCCTCTACCCCTTACCAAGTTAATCACTCCCTCTTTGTATTGTTTCATATATAATTCTATGAATATATGGTAGGGTCCTGAGGAGGCAGATCTTTTTCCCCCCCCAAATAGTAAAAATAAAAATATATTAAAAATTTACCCAAGAGCAGTAAAAAAAATGAGGAATAGAGGTAAAAATAAGAGATACAAATGAAATATACATAGCAAGATGATAGATTTTAAGCAAACCACATCAATAATTATACTAAACATAAAGGACCTAAACACATAAATTAAAAAACAGATTTCCAGATTGGATTAAAAAGCAATTATATGGTATCTACAAGAAACCCACTTTCTTTCTTTCTTTCTTTTTTTGATTTGGTTAAATTTTTCCTTTTCTTTTTTAAAAAAAGACTAATATCATAGAAAGTATGCTCTCTGACCACAATAACAGAAGGAAATTTAGAAAACTCACAAATATGTGGAAATTAAACAACACTCTCCTAAATAAACAATGGGTAAATTAAAATAATAAACAGGGAAATTAGAGAGTACTTTGAAATAAAGATCAAAGTGCAATGTGTCAAAATTTACAGGATGCAGGGCTCCTGCAGTGCTGAGAAGAAAATTTATACTTGTAAACAGCTATATTAAAAATAAAAAATATCTCAAATTGGTAATGTAAACTTCTACTGTAAGAAAATAGAAAAAAAAGAGAAAACTAAACCAAAAGCAAATGTAAGTAGGAAATAAGAAAGTTTACAACAGGAATATATGAAACATGGAATTAATAAACAATACAGAAAATCAACAAAACCAAAAGTTGAATCTCTAAAAAGATCAACAAAATTTGCAAACCGTTATCTAGACTGACCAAGAAAAAAGAGAAAAAAACAAAATTACTAAAATTAGAACTAAAGTAAGGGCATTATTACATCGTCACTATGGCTTTTTGTGGTGGTAAGATTTAGTTTCTCTTTCTCATTTGCATTTTTGTCCCACCGGTGGGTTTTGTTCTTTCTTGTATATTTGTGATAGTGATTATCATTTTTCAGATTCCCAGATGCAGGACTTCCTTAAAGATTCCTCGTAGGGCTGGTCACATGGTGAACTCCCATAGTTTTTGTTTGTCTGGAAAATGCACTACTTTCCCCTTGTTTCTGAAGGATAGCCTTGCTGAGTATAGTATTCTTGACTGGCAGGGTTTTTTTTTTAGTATTTTGAATATACCATCCCATTTTCTTCTGGCCTGTAGAGTTTCTGTTGAAAAGTCTGCTGTTAGTCTGATAGGGGGTCCCTTATAGGTGACTTGATGCTTTTCTCTTGCTTCTTTTAAGATTTTGTCTTTGTTTATGAGCTTTGCCAGTTTCATTATAATGTGTCTTAGAAAGGATCTTTTCAAGTTGAATCTGTTTGGCGACCTTTGAGCCTCCTGGATCTGAAGGTCCATGTCTCTGCCTATACCTGGAAAGTTTTCTGTTACTATTTCACTGAATAGGTTTTCCATGCCTTTTCTTTCATTCTCCTCTTCTGGAACACCCATGATTCAGAAGTTTGTGTACTTAAAGTTGTCTGATAGCTCTCTTAGATTTTGTTCATTTTTTAAAATTCTTTTTTTCCTGTTTTTTCATCTGCTTGGCCTAGCATGCTGCTTAAGCTATATACTGTATTTTTTATTTTGTTGAGTGAATCTTTCAGTTCCATGAGTTCTGCTACATTCTTTTTTTAAAGTATTAATTTCTTTTTCAATTTCCTCCTTCATATCTTGGATTTTTTTTCTTAGTTCATTATGTTGTCTAACTCAGTCATCTGTATCTCAGTGAGTTTCCTTAAGATTGTTGCTTGGAATTCCTTCTTAATCATTTCATGAGTTTCCTGCTTTACTGGGTCTGGTATTTGAGAATTACTGTATTCTTTTGGTGGTGTCATATTTTCTAGGGTTTTCATATTTCTAGTATCTCTATGTTCATGTCTGGTCATCTGGTAGAGCAGTTACTTCTTCTGTTACTCTGGAGTGGGCTTTGAGGAGAGAGATGTCTTCTTTTTCCAGCCTCTGCTGGTGACTCCCCTTGTGTCAGTGCAGTCAAGTGTCCAGCAGACTACCTGCACAGTGGCTGTGGCTGTGGCTGGTGCTGTGGTGTCAAGTCACTTTTTCAACAGCTATGGCTATGACAGTGGCCGTGGTGGCCCACCTACATAGAAGTGGCATTTTTGGCATGTTCTCTTGCCTGCTTTCAGGCAGGGGATATTGCCCTCAACTCTTTGCCTAGGATGCTGTGCATATTCTCTTGCCTGCTTCTGGGCAGAGGGGGCTGCAGCCCATGGCTCCTTGCCTAGGACCCTGGGTGTGCTCTCTAGTTTGCTTCTGAACAGAAGAGCAGGAGGCAGATCTTAAAACTTCTTTTCAAGAGAAACTGCCAATCTGGCAAAGTAAACTCCTTAAGTCAGCAGGAGAAGATCATCTTTGCTCAGAAAATATTCACTCGAGAAGCACCTTCCTTACACTGATGCAAATGGAAGGAGAGTAGGTGCCCATTGCACCAGGGAAAGTATGTAATTTGACATCTTGAGAAGACCATGCTTCTAAATAGGCTTAGTCAGCCCAAACTGGTATTGGGAAAGTTCTTACAGGAGAGCCTCCCGGGAGGAAAGAGATTGAGACCTCAACCCCCTCATTTTTTAAAAATTTATTTTATTTATTGAATCAAATTTGATTATACATATTCTGGGGGTTGAACATTGAGATATGTTGATTAAATCAATATTACTAGCATATATATTGTTACAAACCATAAGTATTCTTTGTGCCCCTTGTCCAACCTCTCCCCTTCCCCCATTCCCTTCCCCTCCCCCCTCTAATTGTCCTAGATTTCTTCTCTCCTTCTGAAAGAATAAAGGTTACTCTGTTAATTTGTTGCCTAGATGATATGTCCAATGCTGAGAGATGTGATCAGGTCCCCCAATAGTATCACAGAGCAGATGCTTCTTCTGTCACTCTGAAATGAGTTTTGTGGAAAGAGAAATCTTCTTTTCTTTGTCTCTGCTGGTGACTCTTCTTGTGTGAATGCACTCCAGTGGCTGGCGGACCATATGTGTGATGGTTGTGGCATCTAGCGACTTTTGCAGCAGCCATGGTTATTGTGGTGGCTCTGGTGGTGCTGTTTTTGGTATGCTCCTTGGCACTGGTGATATGCCTGGTTGTGGGGTGTGTTTGGTCCCCTTCTCCATGCCTCTGGTCCTTGGTCAGGCCCCAAGCCACTGGTGCCATGTGCCTGGCTATGTGAGGGGTGGCTGGTCCCCTTCTCCATGCCTCAGATCACCAGGCAAGACCCAAGGAGCTGGCTTGGTGTGCCTGTTGTGGGAAAGGAGTCTGGTCCCTTTCTCCATGCCCCGGGTCCCTGGGCAGGCCCCTAGCTGCTAGAGCGGTATGGCTGGTTGAGGGAGGGTGGTCTAATCCCCTTCTCCATGCCCTGGATCTCTGGGCAGGCCCCAAACCATGTGCCTGGTTGTGGGAGGAGGTTCCAGTTCCTGGCTCCATGCCTCGGGTCACTGGATGGGACCCAAGGCACTGGCTTGATGTTCCTCATTTTGGGAGGGGGATCTGGTCCCCGTCTCCATACCTCGGATTCCTAGGTGGGCCCCAAGGCACTGGCTTGGTGTGCCTGGTTGTAGGAGAGAGGTCCAGTCCCCTTCTCCATGCCCTGGGTCCCTGAGTGGGCTCTGAGGTGCTGGCATGCTGTGCCTGGTTAGGGAGGGTGGTCCGGTCCCCTTCTCCATGCTCCGGGTCCCTGGGCAGGCCCCAAGGTGCTGGCTTGATGTACCTGGTTGTAGGAGAGAGGTTTGGTCTCCTTATCCATGCCTCGGGTCCCCAGATGGGCCCCAAGTTACTGGTGCAGTGTGCCTTCAACCTCTTCTTTTGATGTTCAACATTATTAGACTTTCTGATAGACTGAGATGGTCCTGTCTTGCTGACTCATGGTTCTAAAGAGGAACTTTTCAGGAAGAACGGGAGGTTTGGGCTGCAACAACAGAGCCTAGTGGCCACAGGAAGAGCTGGTTCCTACACAGTACATGGCTAAGCCTTGAAGGCCATCCCAATTCAGTCACCTGGGAACTACCCATGTTTTTGGAGAGCAACATCCAAGCATAGGGAAAACTTAGGAGTCCATGCTTTCAGCCCTTCTACAATCTGTTCAAATAAAACATCATAACAGGGGAACAAAGAGACTTGGGACTGAGGAAAGCCACCTTGAAATGGCAACACATCTAGCAGCCAAAGGTTTTTGGTAGCCAAAAATCTGGTCAAAAGATGACTAGGAGGCTTCAGTTCCTCCTTTTGTCTAGAAACAAATCTAACATCTTTGGGATGAGTAGCTCCCATAGTTTTTGGTAAATTAAGTGAGAGAGGCAGCCTCACAATTTCCTAATAAGGGCCGAAATTGGACAATTAGTTGGAAAAAATACACGTGATTTTTTACCCCAGACTTAGGAAGTAGGTCATACCAGTTTAAAACACATATACGTCACAATTGTACTTTTTGTTTCTTTAGAGTAGGTATATCCTTGGGCCTTGATGCAGTGTTGCCACATAACAGGTGCTCAGTAAATATTTGTTGACTATACAAACTGACTTTGAAGTTCTAAGAGTACTGTCCAGTGGAAAATCCCAAAAGGTAATCAGAAAATTAAGATCCAGTGCCTGGAAAAAAAAAATCAGTGCTAAACATTTATTCACTTAAAAATATTTATTAACATCTTACTATGTGCCAAGAACTAGGACCAGTTGTAAGAAAAATAGAACAGTCCTCACCCAGAATAGTCTAGAAGGGGAACAGACATTAAATAAACAATATAAAATTCCAATATGATGAATTTCAAATATAGATTTAGAAAAAATACGTATAGATTTAGAGGTCTCCCATATGCAAAATAGATGAATTCTTGGAAATGAGCAAGATTTTTAAAAAGAAGAATGAGCCGGTGAGAAAGGGGATATAATCCTAGGAAACATCCACAGTCGAGGGATGAAAGAAGGAAAAGAAGCCAGAAGGAGAGTGAGAACAATTAAAAAGATAATATGGGACCCTGGAGGCCTGCAGATTCCAGAGTTCCAGAGTCACGATGAAGAGAGTGTGCAGAAGGGTCTGGGAATGTTAATTCAGATTATCAGTAAGTACTGGAAATGTATGTCTCAGTGAAACTGTTTCTGTGCTCCTTTTCCTCTCCTTCATGTCCCTACTGAACCCTGTTCAGACTCCTGTCACAGTGTCTGTAATGTTTATTTATTTAAACAGCAGGAACCTTTGTGAGAGAAGCCAAATCTTATTTTTCTTTAATCCCCTGTAATCTGAAAAAATAAAAAAATAAAAATTGTACCCATACCTCATACTCCAAACAGAATAAAAAGAATAAATTCAAAATTGCTCAAAAAATGAATTAATAAAGAAACCATAAAAATATTACAAGAAAACATAAAAGAATTCTTTATGAAATAATTATTTTGTAATCTTGCATGAGGAAGACCTTTCTAAGTATTAAAAACCAGAAGTCAGAGAAGATAAAAATTGATAAGTTTGACTACTTAAAAATAATTTCATAATGACAAAAAAAACCCCAAAACTGTAAATGGAATAGAAAGTAAACTGTAGTGGAAAATTGCACTTCATTTCATAAATAAGTGGTTCATTTTCCTAAAAGTACCATCAAATCATTAAGGAAAGGCCAAAAGCTGAATAGAAAAATGGGTAAAGAATTTGAAATAGTTTACAGAAGAAAAAGTTAAAATGGCTCTTAAATATAGAAGTTATTGTCAACTTTATTTTCATCACAAATAAGAGATACAAAATGAAATTACACTAAAATACAATCTTCCTCTGCCAGATTGGCAAAGATCCCGAAGTTTGATAACACACTGTAATTTTTGATTAATGTTTCTGAGAGAAAAGTAAATGAGTATAAAGTCTAGAAATCAATTAAGCAATGGCTTAAAAAATAGCTACAAATGCATATATGCTCCGACTCAGCAATTGTACTTCAGGGAATTGATTCTGCAGATGTACTCTCATATAAGTGAAATTTCATAGGTATAATGTATCTTTGTAAAAGCAAAGAATTGGGAAGTTTTCTCAATGTCCATTAGTGGAAGACTGGATAAATAAATGTAATGGACTATTACACATCTATTAAAAGAATGAAGCAATTCTGTATCTACTAACGTGGAATTATTTCCAAATATAATGGTAAGCAAAAAAAAAAAAAAAAAGCCAGGTGCAGAAGGGTGTGTTACCATTCACAAAAGGAGTGTGGTGCAGGAGCAGAGGGTAATATATATTTATTTGTTTGTGGAAGAATGAAATATCCATGGAAAGATACTCATGAAGTTGATAATATTGGTTGACTTCAGGAAGGGTAACCAAGTGTGGGGTAAGAAGAAGACTTTCCACTGAATAAGTTTGTATCTTTTCAGCTTTTAACCAGGTGAATACATCACCTATTACATTTAAAACTTTTTTGTAATTAGGTGACATTCACTGTATTAGTCCCTTTTGTGTTGCTATAACAGAATTACCTGAGACTGGGTAATTTATAAAGAACAGAGGTTTATTTGGATTACAGTCCTGGGAGGGCTGCATCTGACACGGGCCTCAGGCTGCTTCTACTCATGGTGGAAAGTGACAGGCAGCCGGCAGGCACAAGCAGATCACATGGCGAGAGGAAGCAAGAGAGAGAGAGAGAGGAGGTGCCAGGGTCCTATAAACAACCAGCTCTTGCAGGAACTAACAGAACAAAAACTCACTCATTACTCCACCCACCTAGGGAGAGCACTAATCCATTCTTGAGGGATCTGCCCCCATGACTCAATCAGTTTCCAACACTGCCACATTGGGCATCAGATTTCCACATGAGTTCTGGAGAGGACAACACATCCAAACTCTATCATTCACATAACATAAAATTAACTATTTTAAAGTGAACAATTCGATGGCATTTAATACGTTTAGAATGTTGGGCAACTCCCACCTCTTCCTAGATCTAAAGCATTTTCATCACTGTCAACAAAAACCCTGTACCCATTAAGCAGTCACTCTTCTTCCCTATCCCCAATCCCTGGCAACCATCAATCTGCTTTCCGTCTCTATGGATTTACCTATTCTGGATATTTCATATAAATTAGTTTATACAGTATGTGACCTTTTGTGTCTTGCTTCTTTCATTTAGCATAATGTTTGTGTGGTTCATCCATGCTGTAGCATTTATTAATGTTTTATTCCCTTTTATGGATGAGTAATATTTCATCATATAGAAAGACTACATTTGTTATCCATTCATCAGCTGAGGCACACTTGGGTTGTTTCCACCTTTTGGCCATTGTGACTAATACTGCAATGAACATGCGAACATGCATGTGCAAGTATTCATTTGAGTATCTGAGTAAACAAAAGTATATACCTGAGTTTACAACTAGGAGTAGAATTGCTAGGTCACATAGTAATTATATGTTTAACTTTTTATTTAAACATTTTAAATTCTATGTTTAACTTTTTGAGAAACTGGCAATATTTTCCACAGCAGATGGCCCATTCTACATCCTCACCAACAATAAATAAGGGTTCTAATTTCTCCATATCTGACTTCCGGTCAAGATGGCACAATAGACAGTCCCCAGTGTCACTCTCTCCCACAAATCAACGAATTTGCAACTATAAAAATGTAACCAGTCAAGCTGGGGCTGCTGGAGCTCAGGTGAAGAGGAGGAGAGACCTATGGAACTCATGAAGGCGAGAGAAACCACGAATAGAGAAAGAAAAAACTGCTCTCAGCATTTGGGCTGCAGCCACTTTAATGCTGGAGCACATGGAGCAGGAGCCAGCAGAAGCCACAACTGTGCCCTTTAGATGGAGTTACGTGGAGGCGGCAGAGGAGAAGAGGACTTTGGTGGCTTCCAGGACAGCAAGACCACTAACAGGGTTCCTGTGGACCCACACAGGAGCGAGGAGCCAGAACAGCTGAAAAAAAGGAGCCACTCAGAGGCCAGTGAGTCATCACAGGGGACCAGCACAGGGCCTGTCCCATGGGAAGTGTTTGGAGCACGGGCGGTGGAGGAGACAGGCCCACCAGGAGAACACTGGGACACAGCATGGACAGCTGATCCTGGATCTCCAGAGGAGACTGATCAGGTATACAGAATTTCATGGGGTGCAGTTTGATGAAAAAACTCCAGCCCAGATCAGAGTTTCTGCACAACACAGGTGCACCAAGTATATGGAGAGCCAATAAGGTCAACCATTAAACCCTGAGCTGCACAAAAAGTCTTCCCTAGGGAAACAGCAGCAAAGTAACAATTTCTCTCAACCACCCAGCTCAAGCACTGGTTCCCACAGGAAGTTCCCCTGTTTTAGAAGCAAGAAAGCACAAAAACTTAGTTCCGGCCCAGGCACAGCATGAATGCCTTGGGGCCCATCAGGGGACATGAGGCATGGAGCCAGGGGCAGGACCCGTGCCCACAACCCCTCACACTGCCAGCACCTCAGGACTCCTCCCAGAACCTGAGGATTGAAGTCAAGGACTGGATTCCACTCCCACATACCAGCATACCACCAAAGCCTAGGAGCCTGCCTGGGAACCTGGGGCTAGCAGCCAGGGACTGGACCCCCTTCCCACAACTAGGCATGCTGTGACAGGGCCTCAGGGCCATATCTGGGGACCCAAGGCATGAAGAAGGGGACCAGAACCCCTCCCACAACCAGGTATCAGAATGCCAGTGCCTCAGGGCCCGCCCAGGGACCCAGGACATGGAGAAGGGGACCGGACCCCCCTCCCACAACCAGGCACACCATGCCAGCGTCTTCGGACCTGTGCTGGGACATGGGGCATGGAGAAGGGGACCAGACCCACCTCCCACAACCAAGCACCAATGCCGGCACCTTGGGGCCAGCCCAGGGACCCAGGGTATGGAGCTGGGGACCAGACCCCCCTCCCACAACCAGGCACCCTGCACCAGTGCCCCAAGGCCCACAAAGGGACCCAGGGTATGGAGCCAGGGACCAGATCCCCCTCCCACAACCCAGGGGCCCGAGATATGGAGAAGGGGACTGGAGCCCCCTCCCACAACCAGGCACACCATACCATCACCTTGGGGCCTGCCCAGGGACCTGGGACATGGAGATGGGGACAAGACCCCCATCCCACAACCAGGCACACTATGCCAGTGCCTTGGGACCCACTCAGTGACCCAGGGCATGGAACTGGGGATCAGACACTCTCCACAACCAGGCACACTGCCAGCACCACAGAGCAGGCCAAAGATATCTCCTCCGTGTGGGTGGCCCACCATAGCTACTACGATAATGACGGCTGCCATGAAGGCAGCTAGATGCCACACCCACCATGCAGATGGTCCGCCAGCCACTGGGGTGAGTTGACACAAGGAGAGTCACCAGCAGAGAAAGGAGGAGGATGTCTGTCTCCACAGAGCCCATTTCATAGTGATGGAAGAGGCATCTGCTCTATGATAGTATTGGGGGACCTGATCATGCCTCTCAGCATTGGACAGGTCATTTGGGCAGCAAATCAACAGTAACCATTATTCTTTCAGAGCGTGAGAAGAAATGTAGGGTGATTAGAGGGGGGCAGAGGGAGGGAAAGGGGGATGAAGAGGGACTGGACAAGGGGCATAAAGAATAATTACAATTTGTAACAATATATATGCTAGTAATATTGATTTGATCAACATATCTCAATGTTGAAACGCCAAAATATGTATAATCAATTTTGATTCAATAAAAGTTAAAATTAAAAATAATAATAATTTCTCCACATCCTTGCCAACACTCGTTGTCTTCCGTTTATTATTATCATTATTATTATAGCCATTTTAATGGGTGTGAAGTGATATCTCATTGTGGTCTTCATTTGCATTTCCCCAATGACTAATGATTTTAAGTATCTTTTCAAGTTTTTGTTGCCATTTGTAAATCTTCTTTAGAGAAATATCTACTCAATGTTTTTGCCCTTCTAAAAATTGGGTTGTTTGTCTTTTTGTTGTTGAGTTGTGAGTGTTCCTTACATATTCTAGATACTAAATCCTTATTAAACATGATTTGCAAATATTTTCTCCCATTCTGTATTTTGCCTTTTCACTTTCTTAATAATGCTTTTTTTTTTTTAACACAAAACATTTAAATTTTGATGGAATCAAATTTATTTATGTTTTTCTTTTGTAACTTATGCTTTTGGTGTCATACCTAAGAATCCATTGCCAAATCCAAGGTCGTGAAGATTTACTCTCCAGGTTTTCTTCTAGGGGTTTTTCAGTTTAACCTCTTCCATTTAGGTTGTTGATCTATTTTGAGTTGATTTTTGCATATGGTGTGAGGTAGGTGTCCAACTTCATTCATTTGCATGTTTATATCCGGTTGTCCCAGCACCATTTGTTAAACCTATTGCATTTTACAATGAAATTTAAATATGAAAAAGCCCTCTTCCCAGGCTTTCCTCCATTGAGGCTTGTGTCAAAGTTCTGGGGTCTCATATTCTCTAAGGCATTATGGAGATCCCCCTCTAGTTATTAATCATCTGTCTACACCAGCTGTGACTAAAGTGTCATTGTCCCAGCCTGCATGGTTCCTTCTATTCCACAAATGAAGTGTAGGGATCTTGAGTGAGACTTGGATCTTCAGACCTACCATCCAGCTGACCTGCTGCACCATTCGGCTAAAGATCCCCTCTCTCTTCTAGTATTGGATTATAACCCAAAGAACAAAATAAATATCTATTAGTCCCTATTGATAGAAATAATGATTGAATAAATAAAGTGGGGAAGAAGGAATGAGGGCAATAAAAAAATCACTATTTGAATATCTCAGTAGTAATTATTGTGCGTAAGTCTCAGGGATGAATGCTAAATTAGTAGGTGGAACTTTAAAGAGAAACTGAATAGTTGTATAGCCTCAAAATATCCTCCTCAAAATATGTATGAAATGCTTTGGCCATTTAAACATATATCCATAAGTTCTTTGATACTTCTCCCTCCAGGAGGTTTAATTTATTTCCCCAGCCCTTAAGTGTTAACCAAACTTGGTAACTTGCTTCTGATGAATAGAGCATAGAAAGGAAAAAAATTAGTAATTTTATAGTAGAGAAACCTGGCAGACGTCACCTTAACAAGGTGACTGAGGTTAACATGACCAGTCATAAGCTGATCAGTAAATGTCGACATCATGTATCCCTGACGCAATGAGAAGGGCACTTTGTTTCTATGGTTTTCTTCCAAAAAACATCTGTAACTCCTTTCTAATCATGAGAAAACATCAGACAAACACAGACTGAGGGACTTGCCATAAAATATCTGACCATTGCTATTCAACAGTGTCAAGTTCCTGAAAAACAAGGGAAGGCTAAGAAACGGTCACAGATTGGAGGTGACTACGGAGTCATGATGACTAAATGCAATCCCACTGAATCCTGGAACAAAAAAGGGCACGAATGGAAAAACTGGGAAAATTCAAATAAAGTCTGCAGTTTAGTTAACAATGTTATATCAATGTGGATTTCTTAGCGACAGTGGTAACACTAGGGGAAACTGGGTAAAAGGGTATACAAGAATTCTGCGTATTGTCTTTGCAACTTGTCTGTAAATCGAAAATTGTTTCACAGTAAGAAGTTTAGGAAAATATTATGATAAAATGTCCTTAGTGTAAAGTAAAAAAATCTTTGTGTCTAATCAGGAGCATTATCGTTGGATCCGGAAATCAAGTAAGATACTAGCATAAATATATAAATCCTAAAATATTTTTAAATATAAAAATATGTAGACCACTATGCTCTTTTTTCTTGAAATACTGGCCATACGCCATCTCAGACCTATTAGCAAAGCTGGGAACACGGACTGCAGTCATGGGAGACCAGGACCTGTTATTTCGTCACTTAGCTTGCTTTTCATATCTCTAAAAGAACCTCAAGAAATCACGTAGTTCCTGCCTGAGGAACTATTTCACTCTCATCCATGCTGTAGACTCACAGAAAAGCGTTAGCTGTACTACAAAGCCACTTAATGCTAATTCTTTTTTTTTTTAGAGATAGAAAGTGCAACATTACATTTATGTGACTTTAAAATTAAGAAGAGTTTACGTACATTTTTTCCCATAAAACACACACACACATATTTTCTATTCAAATTAGGAATGGTTTATGGAATGAGACGGGAAGGAGGGAGGATTGGGGATGAAGAGGAGTCGACAGTCCCAGGGGAGGGCACTGACCTTCTGGCTGGTCCTCGCAGGGTGTCCTAGGGAATCAGGGAGATGAGGTATTGGTGTGAAGTAGCTGTATGTGAGAAACACCTGCAAGGAACTGTCACCTGTGTCCTAGTGAGTGATCAGTGTTAAAGTTCATTAGTGAGATTTTGTTCAGATCCAAGGAGGGAAAAGGGGAAAATGAGTAATAATTAGAGCTTCCATTTATAGTGGTGTCTGTCGTCTTATTCTCACTACAGCCCTATGAGACAGGCACTATTATTATGCTCCTTTTATAATTAGGGAAAATGAAGCTAAGAGACATTAAGGAACTTGGCCAAGGTCACACAGCTAGTAACTGGGGAAGCTAGCATTGGAACCTTAGAGCTCAAGTTCTTAGCCACAGCACAAAAAAGAGTGTCAAAAGCTGAGCAGACATTGGACTCGAGAAAGCACAGGCAGAAATAATGAGAGAGGTTAGTATTTGCCTCAAGAACCTGAGAGCCAGTTTTAATGGGATTGGTTTCCAGGTTTAAAGGTTGGAGCAAGCAAGGAAATAGTAATGGAGACAGAAACATAAGAGTGTTCTTTCTCTTTTCCACACACACACAGCCACAAACACACGCACACACATAGAGAAATTGTAGACTCGTAGAAGAAATGGAAATGAAGCTACCGTAGGTGACCACTCACACCTACAGATGCAGTGTCTGTCTCCTCTAGATGCCAGTCTGCTGTCTGGCTCTGTCCTAGGACAGTGACCGGGAGTGGCATCTGGAAGTGACTTGCTGTTCTCACACCTGCCGGCTGATGAGGCTGACATGTTTGTCTCCCGACTTCTTCCTGACTCTCGAGATTAGCTGGCATCCCATGTTGTATGCTCTGATATCACCCGTCATTCTCCTCCCCGGAACGTAGTATTATAATAATTAATTAACTATTTGAATGAATTTACCTGAACTCTACCTTCCTCACTTCTACCTAAGCTCCATAAAGACAAGGATTTTTTTCTTTTTCTTTTTTAACATCACATCTTCAGGTTTCAGGAAAATACTTGGCACATAGCAATGCTCAATATCTGTTGATTAACAGGAAGCCACACACACACTGAACTGCTACCTGCCTAGTCACTGCTGTGAGAAGCTAGTGTTCTTGACCTTCTGTACTGTTCCCAGATGGAATTAGTCCCCAGCCCTGAGCACCAGCCTATCAGGTTGGAGTTCTAACCATCCCTTCGCCTCATTTTTACTAGGTCCCTTTTCTGGGGCTAGATGGTACTTTCCTCTGAAGATAGGCTAGAACATGCTCAGAAGGACAGATGTCTCTGAAATTGGACCTGATACTAAAGTCAACCAAACTCAGAAGCTCCTGGTTAGCCCTTCTGCCCCTGTTAGCTTGGTATGTAATTCTTTCTTAGCCTCATCTCTACCTGACAACTATTTTCCTGCTGGGAGCTCCATTGCTTCATAGCAGAGGACACCAGTTATGAGTCACATAGAGGCTAGGAGCCAGAGGACTGTACTGTGCTGGATATTGTCCATGTGAGACAATAGCAGCATTTTATGTTATTGACTGGTTTTTTTTTTTTTCTTCTTCTTCTTCTTTTTTAAAGGTCTGCAGCCTTATGTAAAGAGCACTGCTGGTGGCTAATGTCTTAGGTTTCAGGTAAGAAGATGGATTGATAATATCCAAGGATGCTATGCTAACTGATGGGGTTTTCTGTGTGTACCCTATAGTGGAGAAATAAGTTTTTCTTCTGGATATAAAGGACAAAGGTGGATGCCGATATCTTTATTTGCTCCTTCAGATCCTTTGCTATCTTTTTTACACTCTGCTCTGTGCCCTAAGATCCTGACCTTTTTCAACAGCATTGACTATGTTTCCAATTGGATTTGGCCAATGGGAAGCATTGGCAAGAGACTGGAAAATGGAAAGACTGAAAAAGACTGATGAGCTTATCCCCTTGGTTGCCTCCCTGATTGGTGACAAGTTATATATTCCAATGCCAAGGCCACAGTTCCCGCTGGCAAGTCCTCTCCTGCTGCTACAGCTCTCGGTGGTCTCAGTAAACCCTCCCTCTCCTTTGCCTTTCCAGGTTAGAAATGGTAATGGCCTTCTGCTCTTGCTAGCCCTGTGGACTCCACCATCTCTTATGGTTTCCCTATATCTTATCACATGTCTGTAAGTAGTCCTGCCATTAAACTTTCTTTAATCACCCTTGTACAAGTTCCATCTCTTTCCTGCCAGGCTCCTGACTGATAGAGCACTTAAAAAGGGAGTAGGATGACTCCAGGAAACAGAACACGTAGATAACCTTCTTGCTAGGGGGCACATTGGGACATGGACTATTCACAGTATGGGACGGAATGTAGATGAAAAGCAAGGCGCTGGGAGGTGGCCATGGCATTTAGTAGCTATGGCAACAATGGTAAGTTTAAAGATTGCGTGACTAGGAATGTCCGTGTCTCATAACCCTGGAGAGCATAGGTAGAGAAAGGGACAAATTTAAAGCACTGAATGCCCAGCTCAGGGCACTGGCAGAAAATCAGAAGATGTCTATCGCATTTTTAAAGGAGTCCCTTAGATCCTATAGGCACAGGGCAGATGTGGTTGAGAATTAAATACAGAGCCTAATTTCAAGGGTTGTGGAGTAGCAGTGTCAGCTAAATGCACAACACCATTAGGTCTCTTACGCTAAGTTAAGGCATTGGTAAGAAAGGAGTAGGAACCTAAGACATGTGGTGGAGACATCTGAGCAAAAGTGATGGGGCTGAGAACTTTGAATTCCCACATCCCCTGAGCCTCCCTTGCCTCCCCCCTCCTCTGAGGAAATCAGACTCCCCCTGAATTAGAAGCCTACCAATAGCTAAACTTTCCCGCTTAACTTGTTCATTTGGCTAGTGGCACAAGCCAAACTGGTCTTGGTGAATGAATGTGGATATTTTTAAGCCTAATTAGGTAATGATGTCATTTGTAGTCTGGCACCTTATATGCAGATAGTGACCTAGAAATGCTTTTTTTCAGTTTCTGTTAGCAAAAGTAATCAGAAGCAGTTTACCTTTACATGGCAGGGAGCACAGTACACTATCATTGTCTTATTTCAGGGGTATGTCAACTCTCCTGTCCTCTGTCATAAGAGAATACAAAGGAAAATGATTATTTTAATATCTCACAGATTATCACACTGTTCCATTATATTGGTGACATTATGCTAACTGTACCTGGTAAACAGGAAGTAGCAAGCACCCTGAATGCCTTAGTAAAACACATGTATGCTAAAGGATAGAAGATAAATTCCAGGAAAAGTTCAGCTGAGGCATGTTAAGATATCCACTCTAAAAGTTAGAAACCAGTTGCTGTATCTGGTATCTCCCATTACAAAGAAAAGGCCTCTTTGGATTTTGGAGGCAACCTGTACCATGTTTGAGCATACTTGTCTGACCTTTTAAGCAAACAGCACATAAGGCACCCAGTTTTTGAGTGGCATCCAGAGTAAGAAAAGGCTCTGCATTTTCAGGCTACAGGGCAAGATGCCCTTCTACTTGGGTCTTATGTCTTTATATGCCCAGTGGTATTGGAAAAATCTCTGTTGGACACAGATGTTAGAAGGAGTCTCCTGGTTGATTAAGATAATGTCAACCTGGACATGCCCTTCTTTCTTCAAATTAAACTATTATTATTCAATATATACATTCAAGTGAATTTGATTAACTGTGCGTGGATGTGTGTGTGTGTGTGTGTATACATATATATATATATCTTTGTGTGTGAGTGTGTGTGTGCATACTTTTCCTCAACCTCCTTCTCATGTTCCTCCTTCTCCCTCTTCTTGCCTATCTTTTCCTCCTCCTCCTCTTTCTCTTCCTGAATACATGTATTGTATTAGTCCATTTGTGTTGCTTATAACAAAATACATGGACCAGGGCATTTTATAAAGAAAAATAAAATTTATTGCTTACAGTTTCTGAGGCTGGGAAGTCCAAAGTCCATCTGGTGGTGGGAACAGTGACCCAGGGGTCTCACATTGCAAGATGGTGGAAGCAGAGAGAGAGCAGAGAAAGAGAGAAAGACAGACTCTCCTCTTCCTTTAAAGCCCTCAGAAACACTCCCCTGACCACCATTTTTAATCCATTCACTACTGCACAGTCCCATAATCCAATCACTTCTTCAAAGCTCTGCCTTTCAATTACCATAATAGAATTTCCCACCCTCTTAACAGTCACAGTGGGGGCTAAGTTTCTAATACATAAAACTTGAGGGGCACAATTCAAATTTCAATGAGTTTTGGGGGGACATAATTCAATCCACTACATTCCACTCCTGGCCCCCCAAATCTCATGTCTTTTAGTATGCAAATACATTCATTTTATTCCCAAAGTCTTAACTTGTTTCAGCTCAAAAGTCCAAAGTTCAAATTCCCATCTGTGAAATCAATACAAGTTATCTACTTGCAAGATACAACAGTGGGATGAACATAGGGTATATTTTCCCTTTCCAAAAGGGAGAAATAGGCCAAAAGAAATGAAAAACGGGTCCCAAACAAGTCTGAAACCCAGCAGGGCAGGCATTAAGTCTCAAAGCTGGTGGATCAGGTACCTTGACTCCGTGTTCGACCTCCTCCTCCTCTACACGCTGGTGAAATTTTCTAAATTTTTTCATAATTCAATCCACTGCATGTATATTGAACATCTATGACATGCCAGGGATTGTGCTAAACATCCTATTCCTTGAGTTCTTCAATCAAGGGATTATCACAGCCATCCACAATAAGACTTTTCTAGACAATTTTCTTAAAAATGGCACAAGTCTCTTTTTAAAGAACCAAATTTGCCTTGTTTTCAGATTTTAGAAAAGAGCACAGGTATTTTTTTTTTTTTTTTTTTGTCTTTTTGTGACCGGTAAGGGGATCGCAACCCTTGGCGTGGTCTCTCCCGCACCGCACTCAGCCAGTGAGCTCACCAGCCATTCCTATATAGGATCCGAACCTGCGGCGGGAGCGCCACTGCGCTCCCACGCGCTGCACTCTCCCGAGTGCGCCACGGGGCGGCCCTAGCACAGGTGTTTTTAACACTTTGGATTAAAAATAGTTGTATTCTGAGAGGGTAATCCTCTTCCATTGAATTCTCACCTTTGGGAAGGATATTTAAATGGAACAGGGAGAGATGAAAGGTACAGTCATATGACCTCTGGTGTTCAATGGGATGGCAGATGTCCAAGTCAGATCACCCTTATAACGAGCAACTATTTCAATGTATGATGGATAGAATACTTCAAAAGTAAAGCAAAACATCATACAGGATAGACTAGGGTTATGTTGCAGTAATAAACAACTCCAAATACCTCATTAACCTAAAACAACAATTTCTTGCTCATGGTACATATATTTTTTGTTGATCTGCTGTGGGAACCATTCTGTGTCATCCTTACACAAGGAATCAAGCTGATGGAACTTCATCTGGAACTTTTCACGTCACCTTGGCAGAAGGAAGGAAACATGGAAAATTGTGCACTGGCTTTTAAAAGCTTCCCCCTGGAATGAAAACATGTCATTTCCACTCATACCCCACTAGTTAAAGCCATGGTCGACTTCAAGGGGATGGGGAAGTACCATTCTACCACGTGCTTCAAAGGAGAGACATAGAATAAAAATGCTGGCGAGGATGCAGAGAAAGGGGAACACTCCTACACTGTTGGTGGCACTGTAAATAAGTGCAGCCATTATGGAAAATGGTACGGAGGTTCCCCAAACAACCACAGATAAAACTGCCATATGACCTAGCAATTCCATTGCTGGGTGTATACCCAAAGGAATGGAAATCATCATTTCGAAAGGACACCCATATTCCCATGTTTATTACAGCTCTATTTACAACAGCAAAGAGTTGGAACCAACCTAAATGCCAACCATCGGATTAGTGGATAAGGAAAATGTGGTATATTTATACAATGGAATACCATTCTGCCATAAAAAAAGAAAGAAATTCTGCCATTTGCAGCAACATGGTTAAACTTAGAGAAAATTATGTTAAGTGAAATAAGCCAGGCAAGGAAATAGAAATACTGCACATCCTCACTTATATATGGGAGCTAATAAAAAAATAAGTAAATAAACAAATAAATGAGAAAAGAAAAAAGATACAACAATCGCACACACAATAAAGGAGCAACAGAAATGTTGTTGCCCAGCAATAATCACCATCACAAACTAATTCTACCTACCCATTCAATCCCTATTTACCTCCGGAAATCCCTATATAATCACCTAAATTTTATATTATTATAATGAAAAAATGTATTTGTCAAGATAAAAATTTGTTCAATCATTAAATATTATAATAATGATTCCAAAATACATATGCGGTTGGGCCGAGCCTGTGGCGCACTCAGGAGAGTGCGGCGCTGGGAGCGCGGCGACGCTCCCGCCGTGGGTTCGGATCCTATATAGGACTGGCCGATGCACTCACTGGCTGAGTGCTGGTCATGAAAAAGACAAAAAAAAAAAAAAACCCAAAATACTTATGTGGTTGTATTTATGTGGTGAAGATATTGGTGCTTTGTTTTTCTCTAATATTTGGCTTTTCAGAATTATAAATTTTCTTGAGTGACAAAGTAGCATCTTTTATAATGGAAAAAAGCAATAGACATAATTGTTTAAGTTATATTTGAGATACTGTAATAGCATACAGAAGATGTTTATCATTTATGAAGTGAAAAGATTAATATTTAACATTGCATCTGTGTTGATACATGCATCTATGGTCAGAGGCAAAAGAAATAGGTAAAATGTTACAGTGACTATATATTAATGAATTTTAAAACTCCACATTTTTTTAACTTTCAATGTAAAATGAATAAGTTATGGACAGTAATAAAATGCTATTCCATTTGAGAATACATTAGGAAGTGTGGAGGAAGTGCTATTTTCAGCTTCTGTCTTTATTGCCAGCAAAGCATCTATGCACTACCACCACCAAGACTGATGGAGTTTGGATGTGTCGTCCCCTCCAAAACTCATGTGGAAATTTGATCCCCAATGTGGTAGTGTTGGAAACAGATTGAGTCATGGGGGTGGATCCCTCATGAATGGATTAATGCTCTCCCTGGGAGCAGGCGCCTGAGTGAGTTCTCACTCTATTAGTTCCCATGAGAGCTGGTTGTTTAAAAAGACCCTGGAACCTCCCTTCTCTCTCTCTTGCTTTCCTCTCACCATGTGATCTGCTTGTACCTGCCGGCTGCCTGCCATTTTCTGCCATGAGTAGAAGCAGCCTGAGGCCCATGCCAGATGCAGCTGTCCCAGAATTGTAAGCCAAATAAACCTCTTTTCTTCATAAATTATCCAGTCTCAGGTATTTCTGTTATAGCAACACAAACAGACTAAGACAAAGACACACTGTTCTAGAGTGTAGTAGAAACATACAGCACCAGGAGCAAGGAGACTTAGGTTGTAATTCTGACTCTAAAGCTAACCTGTTACCTGATTTTGTTCAATTTATTTAACCTCTCTTGGCCTTGTTTTCTCAAGATGTGACCTGCCTTGCATCCTGATAAGTATGGTAAGATCTTAGCATAGCCCCAAAGAGGAAACACAGTTCCAGTTCTGGGAGGAAGTAGTTTACATGCCAAAGAAAGTGCAGAACCTGATTAATATGCATATTTCAGGAATCAGGAGAACACATATGTATGGTGATCTTGAAGATCAGGAATGCTGGTGGGAAAAGTGGAAATAAACCCAGATGGGATATAGTTTATTGACATGGGAGCCTGCTCTATGACTTAAGTTCAATGTCCTGGTAAGGACACCTGGATTCTGTCTAACATGCTGCTGAGATGGCTCTTAGGAGCTTCTGCACAATGATAGCCCACTGCAAATGAGGTGGAGATGCTGGAACTGCCTTGGCCTAGTATTGAGGAAGGGGTCCAAAGATTCAAGGATATAAAAATATTAGAATGAGTTTATTATGTGTGATCAGAGAAGCTGGCACATGGCAGTGCTCCTTAGGAGGACCCAGAGGACATCTCTTTCACTAAAGCCATGAGGAATACATTGCTAAGGGGCACAAGTTAATTTGAGAAGCTCTGTGATAAATGCCTTCCATAGGCCGGGTTTGACAGGAGAAGATGCTGCCATGGAACTGAGATTCCTAGTATCAAGGGAATGACAGGACTCTGGAGTGGCAGAGGCCAAATGGTAGGACTTAACTGTTAGAATAAAGGGGACATAATTGCCACAGCGAGTGGCAGGGCTAGAATAGTATGCAGCATGCTTAGACCCTGGGGAATCTGTAGCAATACTTAACAAAATCATTGCATTCTGGGGGGTTCAAACAGAATGTAATTTGCTTGTATAATAAAAAGAAAATATCAAGAGCTGATGAACAGAAACCTTCTCCAGTTTTCACTTCAGGGAAAAAGAGCCCCACACCCAGTTTCCAGATGAGACATTTTACAGCCTACTCGTTTCACAAGAGATGGTCCCCTTGAGGAGGGACGATGCGATGCTAGCATAAGTCTATACGATGAACAGTCTCATGAACCTTTCCCAAAAGGATCTAAGACTATTCATCAGAGAAAATTTGCTCTGGCATAAAGGAAATCCTCAGATTTTTCAAGAACTGTTGAATATAAGAACCAGGCTCTGTGCTGGTACTGAATCAAGAGACCTGAAATACCTTCATTAACGTCCGGTTAGAACGAGTGCACAGAGCAGCCACGTGATAAACGGAGTTCTTGCTCCAGTATGTCTCACAATGGGTGTGGTGGATCTGTTAGGAACATTCTTTGGTTATTCCTGTGGTTTCTGAATACAGAATTGGAATACGTATTGCTAGTGGCTGGGAGAACCCTCACATTGGTTCTCCCCCCTGTGGAGTAAGAACCATCATGGTAAGAAACTTGAAACTGTTCTTCCCCTCAGCCAAGTTAACATGTCAAAGTAACAATACATGCTGGGAGGAAATGCAGAGATGAGCAACACCGTTAAAGACTTGAAAAGTGCAGGAGCATTGACATCCATTATGTTCCCAACCAATCATCTATGTGGCCCCCATAAAAACTATATGGATTATGGTAATGAAGGTGAACTTAACCAAGTGGTACTTTAAATCATGTCCGCCGTGTGGTATCTTATAGACAAAAAGCAAGGTAGACTTTGGCACTTGGTATTCTACTACTGACCTGGGGAGTTTGTTTCTTCCTCAGTCTCCATCACTATGGAGGATCAAAAACAGTTCATTTTACATGGAAAGTACAGCAGTACAAATTCATCATTTTACCCCAGGGCTTCATTAACACTCTTGCTCTCTGTCACAACATTCCAGGCAGAGGACAAGCCTATAGATAAGAAAGCACAAAGCACATCTGGAGAGTGGTGCGTGGTTTGGCTACAGAATACAGAGGGGCAAGAAAGCATGTCCCAGATGAAGCTCAGCGGGGCCAGTGACTGGGTCTGGGGTTGCCCACGGTCATATCCTCAGGCCCCGCACACACCTGGCACATGGCTGACTTAATGAATATTTGTGAAATAAATTGACTAAAGATGAGTCTAGGAATATGGCTGGGGTCAAGATTTAAAGGGCTGAAAATACTAGGCTTGGTTTGAACCTTAGTCCACGTGTGATAGGAAGCCATCTGAGCATCGCAAAGAAATCAGTCATTGAATCTGTGAGAGCAGCCGTGTGTCGGAGGCACTGCAGACCGAAGCTGGAATATATATACTTGTGCGTGATTCGTATGGAGGATGCAGTTGAAACTGTGGAACTAGATTAATCAAAGAGAAACCCGTGTCATCAAATGAGGAAATGCTGACAGTAATACCTGAAATCAAATTCTGGTTCTGTACCTAAAAAGTACTTTCAAAAGAACATGGTCATCTGCAAGAGGTGAAGTTAGGTAAAGTCATTTAACTCACTCTTTTCTCATAAAAATCTGGGAAAAGTTTTGTAGAAAAGTATTTACCAACATATCCTTAATGAATAAGAGAACTTCTAATAATAAGTTGTTCTTTCTATAAAATTATTTAAAAATAAAAGCAACTTTAGAAAAATTTAGAGGATATTCAGGACAAGTAGCTAAGAAATTATTGTGTGGATATCCTTATATGAACAAGAATTAGCTATAAAAAATGGTTATCACAGAACCTTGACAATGTCCACTTGACATCTTTCATCCATGCAGAGTAAAAGTTGCCATTTTTCTCCTACAACTGTTTTATGGATGCCTGATCATGTGTTGGAATACTTTTCTTTTGTTAAGTATCATAATGGGTTTGGTTTTGCAGTAAGCCCAAAAATGAGTTTATAAAAAGGGCTTAAGAAATGGAATAGGAGAGTTTGAAGTTCTGGCCATCCAGAAGAGAAGGAGTCGGGGTAAGGAGGAAAGACGGGAGGAATAAGAATGCAAGAGGAGACAGCAAGGTTGTGAGTAGCCTGGTGCCAGATTGGGTGCAGCATGGGCCTCGAAGAACTTGCAGAAATAGAAACAGTTAACTTCCAGTGTCTTTTTTAAAAAATGCCCCAGTGAGGCCACCACCACTGCTTCTAATCTCCACAAAACCAACAGTAAGTAATAGATGATATGGACTAACTCAAACTACTCAAGCTCTGTTGTTAAAGAGAGGCTCAGAAAAGTGCAGTAACCCATCCAAGATGGCAGAGTGGGAGGTGGCAGTGTCAGAACACACATCCAGGCTGTGTCACCCTGGTGCTTGACAGAAACATTGGGGAGGTCATCAGACTTTCCTTAAATTGTGAAATGGAGGTTCAAGCATATCTGCAGAATAAATTTTGCATAGAAGACAGTTTGCAAATACAGGACTAAAGGTAAATAATATATCTGAGCACATCTACTTAAGAGAAAATGTCAGCAAATCAAGGAGCTAAACTTATTACAGCAGCTCAAAATAATCATTATAGTCTCTCTGAGACACAACTCTGAAAATTGAATAGAATAAAGGAAATGTTGCTCATTAAAATCTTAATTGATCCAGTGAATTTCTGTAGTCATGAAATATTCAATTGACTGCTTAGAAAATCCACAGTTATATTTATGATCCTTGTATTGACCCCAAAGGACTCAGAAAGGATAAAAAATTATTATGAGCATTATAGCATTTTTATTGCCTTTTGGTGGATTTATTGTATATGCTAACCTGTGATAATGTTATTTATGTACTTGTATTTCCCTTCCACTGGATTAAAGTTCATCTTTGCATTCCTTTAAACCATTTTGTAAATAGTAAGCAGTGAATAGCAAAATGCCTTGAGCATCCCTAAAAACTTGCCATGGCCTTTGCTCTTGACTAGTCTGTTTTGCTGAATTGAATTGACAGTATAACTGGTACTAATAATGTATAGAAGAAGAGAATAAAACCTAAGTTATCTTAATATTTTAACACTTGCTTTGAAATGGATAAGAAAGTGTTTATGAAAAACTCTATATTTATAATTTGTTATGAAATTAAAATATAGTTTAGGATGACCTGAATTGACATCACACCTTTCTTCTGCTCACCATGGCCTCAGGCCCCCATTGGAGTAACAGACAGCCATTGCAGTCCCACAAGCCTCCTACCCACTCCTGGCCCAGACAGAGGTGCTTTTGGCGGCTAGTCTTGCTGAGACCGGAGAAGCAGCTCCTGCAGCTCTGGGGAGTTTCTCTGTTTCTTTAAAAACTATATCTACAATGTATTTAGAGAGAAATTGTAAAATAATCTATTCCCTTCAAAAATTTGGAAACTACAGATATGTATTAAACATAAAGAAGAAAATGAATATATCCCCTGTAAACATTTTGGTTAAAATCCTTCCAATCTTTTTTTCCTGGGCATTTTTTTCATAATTAATATTACACACTGAATATTCTATCTGGTATCCTGCTATATATATATCCCCATATCTATATACATTTCCCCACCATTTATGAGAATTCAAGTCAAGTCCTTAGTGACATAGATAAATATCTCCTGAAGTTAGATTAAGGTGACATTTCTCAAGTTGTGGGTAACGACTAACAGCAGATTCATAAGTTAGACACAGGAGCTGGGAAATGTAAAGTTCTTTGGAAGATTAGTGACACGTATTTCCATGGGCAGGAAAATAGAATTCATTCACGTTTGAGGCAGTGACTGATACATACAGAGTACTTTTGTGCCATCAGGTGCATGACACCCCAAAAAGTCAACAGGTGGCAGAGGAGGGTGACAGCAGCTGCCCATCAGGCGATACGTGCTTTGTGCAGCAGCCAGTTGACAGTCTCTGGCCTCCCCTTCCTCTTGACTGCTCCACATCGAAGGGGTCTCTTGACATGTTTGCTCTCCCCCCCCCGGCTTGCTCTCTTTCTCTTTGCTGTGTATTCTGGAGTCACCTCAGGTGTGGTGACATCAAGGTGCTCTGACTTCCAAGTTCTTATTCCAGCTCACGATTGGACTCTGTTTGCTCAAGGGTCCTTCTATTGAATTTCCTGGAATTCCAATTCCAGCAGAGTCTCCTTCGTTCTCCAGCACTCACCTGTAAGTAGGCTCACTCGCTCTCTCCCTGGGCTGAGAGATTTTCCACTGCTCCACTCTGGAACAAGTCCCCTGAGATGTTCCACAGAGAGCAAGAGTTAATCTGCCCGAATCAGGCTCCTGCTGCAGGAACAGCTTAGCTGTCAGGGTTTCATCCCTGTGGCTGCCACTCTGCTTCCTGTTCCTGGCGCTGTCAAAGTCATCCGTAGTGGCCACTGTTGTTGTTTGTTTGTTTTTAACAAAGTTCAGCCTCTGAGTCATGGATCTGGTCTTCACGTGGTCACTGCCCTTTAGGGCTGAATGGGCTCGTCGTTCTGCTCATCGGCCCAGCTGCTGGCATCTAGAGCGAGGCCCAGGGGTTTGGCTCTAGGTTGGCTCAGCATTGCCTCCCTGAGGGGCTCTGAGCAGCAACTGGTGCCTAAGAGCAATGGTTGTCTGCACTAAGTGGGAATCCCCTCCGGGTTGAGAAAGCCTTCTTTCACTCTGCGAGGGCATGTACAGTCTTCCTGGTACACCTGAGACTGCTGGGTTTGGGAAGCAGAATAATTGCCATCATCGTCCTGAGCAGTTACGGCTTCAAGACATCACCATTTGTTGTAGAAGCATCCACGGTGATGCAGGAATTGGCATCTGCTTTAAGTAAAAGGTCAGTTTCAGAAACTGACTTTCAGAATGAGGAAGTTAAGTGGCAGTGCTGCTTAGGATAGAAAATGTTTTTATTATCTACCATTTATTGAGGCCCCATGATAGGCCATGTTCTCAAAAAAATGTTATTTCATTTTAATCATGACAGCAACCATGAGTAAGGTATTGTTTATCCTAATCACAGGTGACAAGAAGCTGAGGCATATTGACTTCCCCAGAGGCACATGACTAGTAAGTGGCAAAACTGAAATGCAGACCTTTGTGTGCCTGACTCCAAACGCTGGCTCTCAGTCACCGTGCCAACAGCCTCCCACAGAGCAAACACTAAGACCCACTCACTGGAGTAAAAGCACGAGTCATGTTATTATAAAGCAGGTTATTTGGAATCTGAACTAATCAGTCAATGATTTATAGAGCCCAACTAGGTGCAAGGCAAGTTGGCAGGTCAGTGAAGGAAGCCAAAGCATCATATGAAATTGTCCTTGCCCTAAGTTAGAGAGATGACATCAAACTGCATGCTGCACAAAAATGCCAGAGTTAAAGGACAACATCATGCAGCAGTGCAAGAGATGCCATCAGGAATACAGAGACTTCACTATGCATTGACCCTGTTCCAAGCATTTTTTTGATGGTAAAATATATATAACATAAAACTTACCATTTTTAAGTGTACAATTCCATGGAATTAAGTACATTCCTAGTGTTGTGCAACCATGACCACTAATCACCTGCTGAACATTTTTTATCATCCCATACTGAAACTCTGTACACATTAAAAACATAACTCCCAATTTTCCCTTTCCTCCAGCCTTAGCTAGCCACTGTCCTACTTTCTGTCTCTATGTGTTTGACTGTTCTAGATACATCGCATAGGTGGAATCACACAACATCAGTTCTTTCGTGTCTGGCTTATTTCACTTGACATAATGTCTTCAGGGTCATCCATGATGTAGCGTGTGTCAGAATCTCATTCCTTCTTAGGAAGGAATTTATCAGTGGATAAATGGATAAATAAAATGTCACATACGAGGGTATCTCAAAAAGTTTGTGGAAAAGTGGAATTGAAAGATAATATGGGGCCGGCCCATGGCTCACTCAGGAGAGTGTGGTGCGGTGCTGATAACACCAAGGCCCTACGTTCGGATCCCATATAAGGATGGCCGGTTAGCTCATTGGGTGAGCGTGGTGCTGACAACACCAAGTCAAGGGTTAAGATCCCCTTACTGGTCATCTTTTGAACAAAAAAAAGATAATATGAATCTTTCCATGAACATTTTGAAGACCCCCTTATGTACATATCTATATATACACATACACAAACAAAATGTTTATATAGATACACACACACACACACACACACACACAATTTTGTGTATCCACTCATCTCATCTATTGATGGACATTTGGGTTGTTCCTAGAACTTTTATAAGAATTAACTTAACCTTTGAGGTTATTATTATCCCTATTTTCAGATGAAGAAAGAGGCTGAGGTAGACTAAAGAACTGGCCCAGTAAGTGACAAATTTGAATCCAGAGGCCTCAGTCAAGAGCCCGAAGTCTTAACCATTATGCTCTGCTGTCCCTGTACTTTTGGGTGAGACTTGTGGGTAACTATGAGTTGTAAGGATGAGGAAATGCCCACAGTTTGCATTGGAATAAGGGCTCCACATGGAGGCTTCGGCTCCAGTTTTGTGCCTTAAGGACCACGGAAGATTTGGATAGGCCATGGGCTACAGGAGCCAACATGTGAGAGAGCGGGGATGGGCCTTGCTTTGAGAGCAAGGGTTATATAAGGTCCTGCAGGACCAGACATTTTCCACAAGGGAGATCATGTGCCAAGCAAAACAGCTGCTTAAAAAGTAAGGCAAACAGCTCACCAAGCACCTGCCCACAGCCTGCTCAGCAGGGAACAGCCCTGTCAGCACTGGGCTACCTTAAAACCGGCCATTGACTGGGTACATGGATTAAAGGGTTTTAAAGGCTGAATATACACTTCCCCCAAAACCTGTTCTACATTTAAGTTTTTAATCAAATGACATTTCAAGTGCCTAGAAGGACTGGCTATTTACAGAAACACGTCATTTCTTTTTAAGTTGAGTGGATTCCAGGCTGTCCCTGTTTCCTCACTGTATATTTCACGATCATCCATCAACACTAATCACAATCCATTTTCGTCACTGTTTTACCTCCCCATGTGATTCTGCCTGCTGAGGTCTGAGTCCGTGAAGGTGACTAGAGTAGTTAAGAGCTTGCCTAGAGTTGCTAGCATTCAAGTGGCCGTGCGCGGAGGCTTTAAGATTGTAAGCTCCTTGAAAGCAAAACCTCGCCCTTTTCTATGTCTCCCTCTGAGTCTAGCACAAAGCAGTTACCCCAGACTTTCAAAATGTGGTCTCCTGCATGGCATGGAACCACAGGAGGGACTGTCTGCAGTGAAGAAGAGATGAGTCCCTGGCTCGGTATAATGACCAGCGAGTTATTTAAACTTTCTAGACGTCAGTATGCTTATTTGAAAAATGGAAATCACAATGCCTGTTATTGAGAATAAAGATGCCTGCTTGCATTCTTTTTCTTTTTCAGCCCATGACTCCTCAGCTTAGACATTTTTACCTGGAAGAACCACCTACCCACCTACTGAGAGACCCACACCCCAATCTAACCCAGCCAGCTTGTCTCACTAAAGTCCAGCTACTGAAGGGAGAATATTCAGGCAATTGCGTTAAAAAAAGCTTAGTGACTGACTAATGCTGTCCCTAGAATATGAACAGCTGAGCAAAGGCAGCCACAATGCTCGGGGACAGAGGCAATGTGGAGCTGTCATTGAATGGGTGCAGGATTTTGATGTGGGAGGATGAAAAAGTTCTGGAGATGGATGGTTGTGATGGTTAAACAACACTGAGAGTGCACTTGGTGCCGCTGAACTGCATGCTTAAAAATGGCTAAAACGGTACATTTTATGTCATGTGTATTTTACTACAGTTGAAAAGTACTGTAGAGGCCTATAATAACTTTCTATGTTTTCTGAGTCCTTTGAGATCATAATAAGAATTGCAAGTATGTTTGGGTCTTCTCCACGTTATCAAGGAGGGCTTATTTAGGGGCTGATCAGAAGTTTATGATATGACTTGGCACAGAAAGATGAAATGAGCCCATTCTCTCCTGCTCTGTCTCCTTCTCTCTCTGTTTCCCACTCTCTCTCCTTCTCTCTCTCTGCCCCTCCACCTCTCTCTGAAGTCTGGTTGGGAAATAGTAACAAAAGGTTGTCAGCACAGCAGAGGTGAAAGTTCACAGTAGCCACGATGTAGCAACTGTCAGGACCACACAGGAGGAGGTGAGAGTGGAGGCCTTGAGCAAATCAGGACAAGTCCCAGGTATTATCATAAAATGAGAACTGTGAGCAAGCAGACACCATAAGTAAAAGACAGAGAAGAGACAGAGAAAGCACACAGATAAGCGAGGAGCAGAAACAGCTAGACCCCGAGAGGAGCAAAGTGGGGAGTCGCTGGAGTAAGGTTGGCGAAGCCCCATAAGTGGGTCCCCGAGGGCCTGCTGCCCCCAAGGTCGTCTCCACACAGCCTGTCACCTCTAATTTCCTGTATCCACATCCATGGATTTCCACACATAATGTCCCTGAAGAAACAAACCCACCGCACCAGGCATTACTTAGACCTTTTTTATGCTACTTATTCCATTTCTGGAGAGTTCTTCAGTCTAAGAGGTATATAAAACACAAGGTAGATAAATGCAATAAAAATGCACAATGATTGTGGATGGGAATCCATTGAAACTTTGCTAAGAATAGGATGAATTCATCTGAAGAAAAAGTAGCTGAGATTACTTCGATAGATAAGAGCAGACCTATAAGTATCGTCACCACTACCAGTCTAATAGCCACTCTGCAGCAGGACTAAAGGTGAGTGCTGGAAAGTAACGGGTCTTTAGCCAGTTCCTCTGAGAGTTAACCTGAATGGTAAGTTGTTTGGGGAATGTATGTTCTGTGAGTATGGAATGAACAATGAGGGTGGAAAGGGAAGGACAGAAAACCAATCCAGGAAAGCATTCCTGCCATGGGTAGTTTACCTCTATGGTGACCAGTTGCTTTTGAAAATCTTTTGAAATTTATAATGAAATATGTCTCAAAACTATCCCCTCAGGGGAAGAAAGAGGGAAGCATTTATCCACAGGTTCTTGTCCTTTTGGGGGCCAAGATTGTTACTTGGAGACTTAACTACTCCTCAGGGAGCAGGTCCCCAGGGCAGCCTCTTGTGCCAGCATCAGAGAAGCCCTGGCAGAGCTGGTTGACACTGAGAGGCCTTGGTCACACCGGCACAGTTGGTACAATGCCAGGAGGACATGAAAGTGTGTATGAGACGTGTCTGAGACAATGGTGTCTGCTCCTCTTATTCCAATCAGGCTCCTAACCGCAATAAGCCCAGAGAGATGGGTTCTCTCAAAGACGGTTAGGGAGAGAGACCCCCACTAAGTGAAGACTCCTAACACCCTCCATTCTTACTACCCAGAGCTTTCCTCTCACCTCATTACAAATACTCTATACAGTTTAAACTTATTTTCTAAAAAATATTACAATAAATGAGAAAGCAAAGATACCGCATGGTATATACACATTTGCATTAAAGACATTTATTGTGTCATGATCACGAAAAGGAAGGAAAGCCACTCTTTCGAAAGGTGGGCGCACCTTTAGGATTACACTTCTTTCAATGTAACTGACAATATCCTTATGTGGAAATAGAGGAGGGAGTATAGGAAAAAAGTTATATAGAACATAGAACAATGACTATGCATGACAGATTTTTAATTAGTTTTTGTTTTGTAAATTACAATGGGGAAATAATTGGCTGACAATTAAGAACTCAGGGCTGGCTTTGTTTCAAGATAGTCGTGACAGTAAAGGACACTAGAGAACTTGGAGACGTCTGTTATAAAAGATACATCACAGAGATGTCAGTCAGAAAACAGTGATGTTGAGAAGCGTCTGATGATTTACGTAGTGAAGCAAGCTCTCGCCCTTGGCACTTGCAGTGCCTGTGCTTTACAGTGCCTGGCACAATGATATCAGCTTGTCACCCCATGGGACAAAGTTCATGCCTTTACCTTCACTAAGCCTCTCTTCACAGTCAGCACATTAAAACAAACACAGGCACACACATAAGAGCTACAAAATACATGAAACAAAAAGAGATAGAATCGACAGGAGAAATAGACAAATCTACAATTACAGGGGAAACATCAACAGCCCTGTCAACAATTGATGGAACAACTAGACAGAAAATCATCACGGATGTGGAAGAACTCGACATCCTCAACCGAAAAGATCTAACAGACATTGGTAGAACATTGCTCTCAACAGCAGCAGAACGCACATTCTTTTCAAGTACCTGTGGGACATATACCAAGATAGGCTATATCCTGGGCCATAAAACAAACCTAAACAAATTTAAAAGGATTGGAAATCACACTAAGTATGTTCTCCAGAAACATAAAGTTAAAAAGAAAGTCTCCAGACATTTGGAAACTTAAAACACACATCTACGTAATTCATGACTCAAAGAGGAAGTCTCAAGAGAAGTAAAACACACAGTGAAAGCAGTTCAAAGAGGGAAATTTAGGGCTGTAAACACTTACATTTAAAAAAAAGGATCTCAAATCAACAACAAAACTACACTTTAAGGAATTAGAAAAATAGAGCAAACTAAGCCCAAAACTAGAGGACCAAAAAAAAAAAAAAAAAAAGATAAAAGCCAAAACAAACGCAATAAAAATTTTTAAAAATAGAGAAAATCAACAAAATTAAGAACCAAGCCAGTTCTTCAAAAAGATAACAAAACTGACGACCTGCGTCGTGTGATCAGCGCTCCCCGCGCTCTTTGTTCTCACCCGTCGCTCGTGGTGACCGTGTGGCTTTCATAGCACACGGCTCCGCGGTCAGGACTGTCACGCCGCGGACTGTGCCTGCCAGCCTGGGGCCGAGGAACCGCCAGGACCGTCGGCCGACGACAGCCCACGCGGGTCCCCCTCACGGCTGTGCTCGGCGCCTCGTCAGCGCGGACCCCTTGCACCGACCTGGAGCGCCCGTGGGAATCCGTCGTGTCGCTGGAACCCGCTGTCATCGGCCGCAGAGGGGCGGGAGCAGGGAGTGGAGAGCGGCCGGTCGTGCGCTCCTGTCCCCGGGACGGGCGGCCTGGGGGCGGCAGCTGCAGGCAGGGCCACCAGGAGGCGCCACGGAGAGCGCACCCCGCGACCGCGGCTTCCCGTCGGCGGCTCTGAGCGCCGCGCACCGGCGGCTGCGGGGACGCGGCTGACAGCCCGGAGCGGACCGAGTGTCCTCTGTGAGCGGTGGCGTCTGCGCACGCGCACTGTCCCGGTTAGGGCAGCTGCTGTCACCACAGGTGAACGCCTCAGGTGTGGTGCTCTGGACGACACCTCCTGGGAGCCGATGTCTACACTGCAGCCTCCGAGCAGTCGGGGTCGGTACGATCCCCCGTGGCCGTCACCAGGGCCCTGTCCCCTGTCCGGGTTTCTGTCTTCTCCGTAGTGGGAGACGCTCCCCCATAGACTGCTAAGAAAACGGTCTTGGGCTGCTAAACGTCCAGAGGCCCGTCCTCGCCTTGTCGGACTCACGTTTGACGAGGAAAAGCGGAGACTGGAACCGACTCTGCACGAGACGCTGAAGGCCGGACTCCCCTGTCGTCTCCCTCTTGAGGCTCCTCCGCAGGGTCCGTCCCCTGGACCCCCACACCCAGAGTTGACACGGTGTCCCCTGTGCTTCCCCAGTGCGGGGCGGCGTGTGGACCCCTCGTCACTCTCCACGTGGGGACCTCTGGGGACCTCCGGGACCTGTCCCTTCCTCCTTCCTCCCACGGTTCTCTCCTCCTGCCCATCTCCGCGGCTCTTCCTGGAGCGCGTGTTGTTCAGACACTGGCTCTGCGGACACGCACTTCCGGTTTCTCTCTCTCTTTCCCTTTTACTCCTTTCACTTTTTTATGCTTTTCTTTCAATTGTATCTTTCTTGTTATCCTTTTGTCTTTTTGATCTAATCAGGCTTCCTGTGTGTTATTCTCTCATCTTTCTAGTGAGTTGTTTTCTAATTTAAATTTCAACACTTAGGGGCCGCCCCGTGGCGCACTCGGGAGAGAGCGGCGCTGGGAGCGCAGCGGCGCTGCCGCGGGTTCGGATCCCACATAGGGATGGCCGGTGCACTCACTGGCTGAGCGCGGTGCGGGCGACACCACGCCTAGGGTTGCAACCCCCTTACCTGTCACACACACACACACAAAACAAACAAACAAAAATTTCAACAGTTATATTTTTCATTTCTAAATGACCTCATGGGTATTTGATTCATCTTCTCCCTCTTCTACTTTAACAATGTCTGTTCTTCTTCAGTAAGTCCAACAGTTTCTCTCCTATAACTCTGAGGAAGTTAATGGTATTTCTGTTTCCCTTGCATGATCTCTATTTCTTCCAATTCGCTTTTTCCTTTTTTGTTTGTTTGCTTTGGCCTGTTTCATATTAGAGGATTTGCTGAAACTAGAGGATTTGCTGAAACATCTGGGGCCCTTGGCATCTGCTCATGGTTAACAGGGCAGCACGGGACAGTCTTGCTCGTGTGCTGTGGCTTCGTGGCCTGTGGGTGACTCTGTGAGGTTCTTTGACTGGGTTCTTGACTGAGGTGCCCAAATCAGCAGAGTGTGTACTGAAGAACTGGACTGCAAGGCCAGATGACATGCATTTGGATTTTTTTTTTAAATTTTACAAGTTTCCATGACAATTCCTAACGTATATTAATGCTGAGCACACCAAAGACTGTTAACACTAGGTATTCATGCCATCGCCAGTCACATAAAGGACACCTACAAATTTAGGGTACAGAACTTCCAACAAATAGTCATTTTATACCCATTATTTGAAACCAAGTGTTTCGTGGACATACGAATTAGAGAGCATCTGGCTTCTTTAAGGGGTAAACAGTGAGGTGGAGCTGAAGATGGAGAGAAGCCCAGAGAGGGGACAAGGAACGTGACAAGTTTGACTTCGCATCTCATAGGCACTTTTCACTTCATTTCTCTCCATTCATAGCACATGCTAAGTGCAATCACAAGATCGGCGCCTCGGCTTGGTTGAGTTGCAGCCAATGCAAGTCCTAGTTCAAAGAGGCCCTGAGTCTTCTGCGTGGGAGCCAATCCACACCACGACAGACAGATCTGATGGGTTTTAGTTGTTAGCAGGGTTGAAGTTGTCCAGGAGAACATGGGAAAATGAAAATTCTGAGAAGAAAGGAGGGAAGCATCCAAAACTACCATGGAGCAGGGCCGCCCCATGCGCACTTGGAGAGTGCGGTGCTGACAGCACCAGGGCCACGGGTTCGGATCCCTACGGAGGGATGGCTGATTGGCTCACTTGGGAGAGCGTGGTGCTGACAACACCACATCAAGGGATAGGATCCCCTTACCGGTCATCTTTGAAAAGAAAAAAAATAATTTTTTTTCAACTGAATAACTTGTCTCTATTGCTTTTTATTATAGAATAAGAGATGGTTCTGTGTTCAAGTTTTTTGGCACTTGGAAATAATAAAACCAAAATTAGAAATGGAATGTAGTTCTAAAACCTCATCAAATTACAGTGATAGCTATAGTAATCAAATCAATAAAACATTCTTAAATAATTGTGACACTCAAAATTCAGAGCTACATGCAAAGTCACAAATATATTTAAAGTTAAAACGCATAGCAATATTAAAAACTTAGCAGCACAGTCACCTCCCTTGCCTTGCTGTATGTATCAATCCTTTCAAAGAAGCAGCCTCTCCTAAAGCAATTGTCATTTCACTAAATTGATCACCTGCCTCAAACTCCTTGACATTTGAAACTATTCTTCCAGAGTCATCATTTTTATTTCCCTCCCATGACTTGGAATTACCAGCCTCAATACATTTGCATTGTTCCCTGTACTATTCCACAATGCGGGACAAAAAGCCTACCCTTGCCTTATCTGTGAGCATCTTTTTTCCTTGCAATCAGCTTATTCTCCATAGCAGCAGAGTATCTCTCTGTTGCATATTATTCCAATATGATCATG
The DNA here is from genome assembly GCF_027409185.1 of Cynocephalus volans. NCBI lineage: Eukaryota > Metazoa > Chordata > Mammalia > Dermoptera > Cynocephalidae > Cynocephalus > Cynocephalus volans. Next base: position 152,259,466 of record NC_084468.1, read on the forward strand.
TATAGGCTGGCTGGTAGCTCAGCTGGTTAGAGCACAGCCTCGTATCACCAAGGTCAAGGGTGTGGATCCCTATATTGGCCAGCCACACACACACACAAAGATTCCAATATGATCATATATTTATTTACCTAATAGGAGCAGATGACACTGTTTTTGTTTTGTTTTGCTTTTTAACTATATAAACTTGAAAAATAGCTGTTTATTTCAGACCTCTAGAATTTTCTAGGGCTTACTAAGGTTTATCAATTTCTCTCTTGTAAACACACACATACACAGAGTACCTAGAACCCAAGTTGGAAGTTACAGCAGAAAGAAGATACTACATAGGCACAAAAAGAACAGCAAGAAAACGCCAATTCTGATGTTTCACGGGAATGATTTTTCCCTTTGCAAAACATGTGTTCTTTCCATTTCTTTGCCTCTTGTAACTTAACGCGTCACCCCTCCCCCAAATATCATCTACTTTCCACTAAACTTACTTGCTTTAATGCTCTTCATTTTTAAAAGTCAAGCTCATTTGCCACTTTCTGCAAAATAGCTTCTCTCAATTCTCAAAAAAGTAATCTATTGTCCATTTTCTACTCAGCATCATTCCAGAGCCTCCCCCAATATTGTTGACATTCTCCTTAATACCACATTTTAAAACAATAGTCCTAAACATAAAAGAAAAGCACCTCTATGGTCATATTGTTTGGATCATGTTTTTGGTCATTGGTATCAGAATTTTACAGATTTTTTTATCATTCAGTTGCATGCCAGGACAAATGAACCACAATTTTCTACTAATGTTTAAGAAATTTGTAATCATCTTCTAACTAAGATGTCATGAGACCCCCTTTCCTCTCTACACATGAGTACACATCTGCATCCCCTATTCCTAGGGGGATTCTGCAGGAGTTGAGGTGAGAAGGCTCCCTTGACTAGTGTGGGTGCCCAAGGTCAGCATGCTGGGGTGTCACTATCCTGGGATTGCCTGTGACACTGCTATCAAGGCCATGCACAGAAGCAAGAGGAATGTGTTGGCCAGAGAAGGAAGAACCAGTGGGCTACCTTAGGGATTCAGAGGTGTCCCCTAAGACTGAGAGTGAAGAAACCCACAGTAAGTAGGACAATCAAGGAGGCTTAAATGAACGGCAGAAGTCAAGGCAGGATGGTGACTCTGAGAAACCTTTGTGCCCAGGCAGTTCCCGGCTGAAGGAAGTGGTGGGCAGACAGAATTAAAGGGCTGGCAGGTTATCAAGCAGGATGTTCATGGTGACATTCCATCTGGGTATTCTTGATGAATCCTGTTTCACATGTTTCCAGATAATTCATTCATCAGTACTTGGCACCTATTACTTGCCAGGTGCTGCGCTGTGGGTCTGGGATATGGGCAGACCGAGGTGTAGACTCTGCTCCTGGGTTGCTGACTGTCAGGTGAGGGGGACTAAGGATCATGACATAATGCAGAGTGATAACATGTGTAGGCAGAGCACCAGGTAATAAAATCATAGCCTCTTCTCAAGTGCAGCATTTCAGGGAGTATTTATGGAGTCCCCGTGTTAGGCCCTTCCTGGATTCTGCACACAATATAGTGATAGAGTTGCTGTCTCCCAGGACCAGTAGGCTGTGGGCTGGGATAGTGTTGACAGCAATGGATCTAAATCACAGCAATGGATGTGTGTCTGGTGTAAAGAAAATGGGGTGTGAAGCCAAAGTATGGGGGTGGAATCCTGATTATGTCAAAAATGGATATTTTATACAATTTGAAAGGAATTGCTGAACATATCTGCATACTTTCATCTAATGGAGATATAAAGTTATTCCAAAAATCGAATCTTCCTCAATTCTAGTTATGTTTGCATTTAACATGAGCACTTATCCCTGCCATTCAATGATTTTGAAAATAGGATTTGAATACGTGAATAATATTTCTTACTTACTTACATCTTACACATCAGTTACATGTTGCTGTCATCTTAATGGACCAAACGCCTCTGGTTCTTCTCTGCACATGGTGTTCATTTCCTACCATCTTCAGGGAGCTTCCTAATCTAGAATATTCTGATGGCCTCCTGGATCACTTTACCCTTTCCTCTCTTAGAATGGCAGCCACCCAATAGCACGTCTTCTCATTTTCCTTATGCTGGGATCATCTCCCAAGCCAGGGTGCAGCTGAATCAGCTCTTTCTCCAGCTCTCGGCACCATGCTTGGCATATGGTAGATACACACAGAGAGGGCAGAGGAGACAGAACACAAGACTCTAGAGACAGGCGTGTTACAATGACATTTAGAAAGTGACACCTTCTCACTTTTGATACTGTATTGGTTAGAAGTGAGTCACTAAGTCCAGTCCACACTGCAGGGCAGGGGATGACGTGAGGATGTGTGCAGCAGGTGGTGGGGACCACTGGGAACCCCTGAGGAGTCACCAACCACACAGACAGAGATGTGGCACTTGAGTCCTAACCTAAATACACACGAAGCCATTGTGAGGTTTTATAGAGGAAAGCAGTATGTGAATGCAGGAAATTCCAACTGTCGCATGGTGCAGACAGGGAAAATAGACCAAGAGCAAAAGTGACATTTTCAAGATTATATGACAGGAACCAGACCTGTCGTTATTCGTATTCCATGCTACCTTCCACACCGTCATGGATTTTATCTCTAGTCTTGTTTATTAGCTGCATGTGACACCGGCCATAGGTTTCAGAGATGTTTTCTCACACATGCCTGATGCCATCCCTAGGAGGAAGATGCTAGAATGATCCCCAGTGTGCAAAAGGGGAGACTGGGGAGGTCATGAGAGTGACAATGGCTTGTCCAGGGTCACATAAGTGATAAGAAGCAGGAGCTGGGGCTGAACTTACGTGTATCTCCTCCAAGCTGTGATGCTGGCTGCACCCAGGCCTTGCACAGGGGTGTGGTCAGGCAGTGTTGGTGGAAGTGTGGTCAATAGAGAGAGTTCATGGGGATGGAGGGTCAGCAGTCATGTACCTAGAGGGGCACTTGCAGTCTTGTACACAGAGGAGGGGCCCAGGAAATGAGGTATCAGGAACTGACTTTACTTCCTTGACAACAGACCCCAACAGAACTCGGAACTCAGTAACCTGGCACCCACATTCTATACACAGCCCCTTCCCCAGCTCACTTGGCCACAGGCAGAGTGAGATGTTGTGCTGTTTCCCAAGGTCCCGGGGCCGTAGCCCCAGGAAGCCCTGTGCTGAGAGGCTTGGCCAATGCTTCCGGCGCTGGTTCAGCCCTCGCCCTCGACCCCTGTGGCCGTCTGGGAGGAGGTCCCCAAAGGTAATGTCAGGTGGCCCAGAGGAGGTTGGGCAAGGCCAGGCCAGCACTATGAGCCTCCCTGGGTGACCACACCCCCTCCTCCTGAGTGTGTGGGGAATGGGGACATGGGACACCCTCCCTGGGCAGGGGCAGAGGGTGGGGGATTTATAAACCTGCTGGTCCTGGTGTCTTCACACCTCAGGTCATGGCTGGAGGGTGAAAGGGGACTGCCGGGGTGGCAACCACCACCCTGTACATTAACCCTGGGCCCTCAGGCTGTCTTCTCATGTCCTCCCTGGGGTTAAGACTGGCCTCCAGCCCCTTCCCTCCTTGGGGTTCATGGTGCTGTCACTGTGTATCTCTCCCCTGTCCTGTCCTAGAGTGAAGACACATCTTCATTGAGCTCGGATGCCACCCACAGGGTGTGGCCTGTCCCGGCACGCTCCCTGAAGCATCGGGTGGAGCACCTGGTGCCTGCTGTCTTGGGTGGTGACCAATCTTATGTCCACCTGTTTCTGTCAACGTACAGGAACTTTGCCAGTCCCCGGCATGTGCTGCACCTGATTTTCCTCAGGTGAGCACTCTGGTCGTCGATTGCACAGTATCACTAGGCCGCCTCCCAGCTATGAGTCTTGGGACTGTCACCACACCCCTCTGAGCCTCAGTTTCCACTTGTGTTCAGTGGGTGGTAACAGGAACAAGCTCCAGTGGGTCCCCCATGGAAAGTGCTGCTCCTGAGTCCAGCCCTGTGGAAGGTCTGCTGGAGGGGCCACGGGTCGTCCTCATTCAGGATTCCTGCACCCCACGAGGAAGTCTCTGTCACCCCCTCACTGACCTCATTGACTTGGGCTTCACTGTTTTCACATTTTTACAGAAAATTTGAGATTCTATCTGCAGGCCGCTGGGTGTGTTCAAAGCAGGGAGACCAGGGGCGGGCAGAGCGGCTTCAGGTGCACCCAGCTCTCTTGGGAGGAGTTGGTTGGGGTTCATTCCTTCAACAAACATATGTGAAGCCACACTATGTGCAGTCACTTTCTGGGCACTGACCATAATCCAATGAACCGAGGAGACTACATGCCCTGCCCTCCTGGGCTTCCATTCTAGTCAGAGGTGAGACAGTCACAGTAGACATGAGAAGCAGGTAGTGCCACCATGTGGTAGATTTGACACACTCCCGACCTCCTCTAGGTATGGAAACATGATTTCTGATTGTTACGGGGATGGCGAATCCCTGGAGCAGCTAAAATGGTAAGTGGGGTTTGGGTGCAGAAGGAGGGGCTCCCATCTCCACACAACTGCGTGTGGTCTGCGGGGGCCTGTGGGTCGGGGGCTGGCAGAACTCTGGCTCTCACACATCTTATGATTCCTGCTACAGGGCTGAGGGCTCAAGGCTTTCCCTGCAGGGAAAGGAGTCAGGACGGCTGGGGATGGGGTCCCAGGCACCGTAGGGTGTGCGAGAGGCTGGAGGGCAGAGTGAGCCCAGAGAGAATCCATCCCCACGCCCTCCCACCCAGCCCTGCCCACACCCTCAGAGCCCATGCTGAGCCAGAGCAGGAGGTGTGCAGAGCATCCCGCTCACACTCGGGGCTGGAGCCTCCATGGGGAGGCTCATCTGGTGCTGGGGACGCAGAGTGTGGTCAGGGCCAAGAGATCGGTGTCAGTGGGAAAAGGAGATGCAGATTTTCATGCAGACACTTGGGCAGTACATTCACGTGTGAGCTCAAGTTTGGGCTTTTCCAAGAGCCCTGGGTAGGCCAGGGGAGCAGAGCCTCCCTCTGTTTCCTCATTTATCAGATATTCCTGGACACCTCCTGTGTGCCAGAGAGTAATGCCCAGAGCAGACAGCACCCTCCTGGGGTGGACAGGTCATTCCAGCAGGGGCGGAGCAGTGACACAGACAAAGGAGGGTGTCAGGTTTCCCTGAAGAAGGGAAATGTGGTCACATCAGTGGTTGAAGGCTCCTCCCATGGAGGCTTTTGCCAGCCCCTCCTTGGCTGCCAGGCCCATCTGTGCCAGAACTGTCATACTTGGGGTGGACATTGGACGGGCTGGTCTATGGACAGGCAGGGGCAGAGGGTACAAGACTGCAGTTCACTCCGGGGAACCCTGGGAGGGCAGCATAGAGGGATAGGCCAGGCCTCTGATGCTGTTGCCCACCTGTCTCTCCCAGTGCCATGTCCTCTGTCTTAAAGATCTGGATGGAATTCTATTCCACTCATTTCCATGAGCCTCCTGAATTCCATTCTTTGAAGTTTCTGTGGGCCTATGTAAATGCCAGTATGCCAGGTTCAGAGGTGGAGCACATGGCTGATCTTCTTCTGGCGCAGCTGGAGAAGCTGGAACACCTGGAGCCTAGTGAGGTGGAGACTGAGGGTGAGGAGGAAGATGGTGGGTGCCTGTGTGTGTTTGCGGAAGGGGCTGGGCTGGGCCACACAGAGCAGAGTTTCCAGAAGCAGGCTGGGGACAGGGGCACTGAGTACTCAGAACAATCATGCAGTGTTCTGCAGTGTAGGGAGACTTCCTGAGGCTGGGTCTCTGGACTTGTGCTTCTAGAAAGACAGTGTCATTGGACGAGACATAGAAACTCACATTGATATTTTCAATTGTTGTCTCTCCAGTTCCAGCTTCCGCTCAGGCTGAACAACTCTCCCAAGAGCTGCTGCCATGTTCAACTCGAGTTCCAGCCCCAGCTCCACCTCCACTGCCAGAGGCAGAGCGAGAGCAAGATCCAGAGCCCAAGCCTGAGCAAGAGGTAGAGTGGGAGCAAGATCCAGAGCAAGAGGTAGAGCAGATGCAAGATCCAGAGCAGGAGCAACAGAAAGATCAAGAGAAAGATCAGGAGAAAGATCAAGATCCAGAGGTAGAGCTAGAGCAAGATGACATAACTGCTCCTGAAACATCAAAAGAATTAGAAGAAACACCAGCACCCAGAGGAGCCCTGGCTCCAGAGCTCCCACAAACACCCTCACCAGTCCCCACTCCAGATCTGTTCTTGCCCTTCCTTGACGTTCTGTTTCTCCTCGTTTTTGTCTGTGTCCTGCATCTCCTCAAATTTTTTCATCTTTTATTTTCAATAATATCCCTTGTATAAAATAAAGTGTTTTAATATTTTCAAAATTACCATTCAGTGGCATTAAGTACATTTTTAATATGGTGCAACCCTTACCACCATCTAGTGATCGAACAGCTTCATCGACTGTGTAGCCATTAAGCTGTCACTCCCCATCCCGCCTCTCCCAGTCCATGACAACCACTCCATTTTCTGTGTGTGTGAATTTACCTATCGTGGATTGTTCCTATCATTACAGTTATATGTTTTGTGGCCTTTTGTATCTGGCCACATAATAGGAGAAAGATCTGATTAATTTTCATTTTATGTTTTTAGTAAGAGGAAAATTACAGAACAATCAAAGACTCTATGTAGAAACACAAAGCCCTGATAGTTATTATAGCCATAATCTTGAAATAGGAACTACTTTTGAATAACCAGAGAGCCAGAAGCCACAGAGGAAAATGCTGACTTTTACTGGTCAAAACAAAAACCAGAATAATGTCAAAAGCTGAAAAGACAAACCCCAGGCTGGAAAATTCTTCATGGGCAGAGAAAGGGTAGTATGCATCCTAGTGGTACAAAGAGTTCTCATTTATCCATAGGGACAAAGCACATATTCCTGCAGTCCCAAAGGGAAGCAATTCATATGGCCAGTAAATGTCAGACATCCGCGGCCTCCCTTATGATTATGCACAGAAATTTACTCCCTATTCAGATGGCATTTGCCCCATCAGATGGGCAGGTCTGTATGTCTGGTGATGACCAGCTCTTGTGAGAATGAGGGAAGAAGAGGTCCCAGCGGATGCCCCGGGAAATGTGTTCATAGATACCCCTGTCGCAGGAGCCACTCAGCAGCTCCTACCAAAGTGCCCACGTGTGTCCACGTGCCAGGCAGCAGTGATGCTAGGAAGTTACGCCACACCACAGCTGCCCAGGTTTTCAAGATTGAAAGGGGCTGGCCACATCACTAGTATCCCTGCAGAATGACTGGGTGTTAAAATATGGTCCACGCAGACCAGGGAACTTTGAGCAGCTGCTGAGCTTCCCGTGTGCAGAGACGTTACATAAATTGTCACATAAACAGGTCATGAAGGCCAGTCTGTATCCAGGAACTCAGGTGGAAAAACAATGTTTATGTGTTGTCACTGTGCTACACACCTATATGTAAGTGAATCTGTGTGAGAGAGTGAGACAGACACAGAGGCAGAGGGAATCGAATGGGAGCGACAGCCCGGAAGACATGACCAGGCCATAAACGTGGACCAGCTCTGCTGGGTGGGACTTTCAAAACCTTTTATTCTCATTGAAGTGATATTTAAATGTTGTATAATTTGCAGATTATTTTATATTTACAAAAACATTAACATGTTAAATACTATCCACTGAACACTCACCTACTAAGTACATTACCTAGTTTCCCATTTTATAGGCATGTATTATGAAGCCAAAGGTAATGCTTATAAGTAAATCGGTAGTTCAGTCTGAATGGAGAATACCATTTAAAATCCAGTCTTTCCACCCAGGAGCCCAGTGTGTGTCCCATGCGGTCTTCCTCTTCTTTGTTCTTGCGCTGAGTGCAGGTGTGTGCATGTGTGTGTGTGCAGGTGTGCGTGTGTGTGCACATGCACACTTTTCTGGGGAGACAGTGCTATAGGCCTGCAGAAGACCTGCTGCCCCAGTGTCAGGTGAACTCAGGCATGCCGAGGGGATATGCATGTGCCATCAGCAGCGTCACCACCCCAGTTTCCTGAATCCAAGGCCAGGACCCTTTGCAACACTTGGCAGGCCATCTTCTTCTGTCAAAACATCACTTCCTTTGTGCAGTCCTTTACAGCTCCCAGCCTGCTCTGCACCATGTGATCACACTCAGCACAGCCTGGGAAGAGGTGGCCATCACTGGTTGTCCCCAACTTTATAAACAATGAGTCTTAAGGTCACACTGGGGAAGATACTTACCACAGTGACAGAACAGCAGAGTGATGCAGCATGATTCCAGCTCAGCTGCTGCTGCCTACAGGTGTGGCTGCACCACTTCGCCACCTGCATGTAAGTAGTACATGCCCAGCACAGTGAGGGGCTGCCGCCTCTGCCACCCTGGATGCATCTCTGCATGTGTCCCACTTCTACCAGGCACTGGGCAGCACACAGGAGGACAGGGACACAGCCCAAGGGCAGCACAGATTGTGTGCAGTGAACCCAATCTCCTCCAGGGCTCAGTGCACAGGAGAGGCTGCAGGAAGTTGCATGCTGTGTCAGGCCACTCAGTGGGGAGAGTCCCCAGGGACAGCGAGGTCACCCTACAGCATGGCTGACAGAACAACTGGTTGGGGAGAGGTCACTGCCTGGCACAGATAGACCCTGGGGATGGGGAGGATTCATCTGCCAGCTGCCCTCAGTGTGGGAAACGAGCTTGAGGGCACCTGCAACTTCTCAGTTTAGGAGCCTCAGGAGGCAGAGACCAAGGTTCCCTCAATGCTGCAAGTGAGAAACTGAGGCTCTGAGATCCCTCCTTGCTGGTAAGGACCAGGACTGGGGTTAAAGCTACATGACTCTGCTCCAAACTCATGAGTCATCTTCAGCTCCTTGTGCCTGTTGCTCTGGGCTGGCTCAGCCGCCCCCTGAAACCCTGAACCTCTTAAACGTTATGTGTGGACTTGGGCATGGTTTTGATGTTTAAAGCATATGGGGAATAACTTTGTAAGGTAAATATCACGGTGTCACTATGCTGTAGTTGAAAGAGAAAAAGAGAGAAGGGAGATTGATATTTTTATATGTGTCTGATTCCTCCTGTGTACTTGATTTTTACGTTGTTTTATGAGTTTAAAAATGCATTTGTATTCTGCACCCTTAAGCAGGATGAGCTGCAGTAACTCAGGTATTTCTACATTAAACAGTCATGAGATGCAACTATGTAGCAAATAGGATTCTTGTAAGGAATTATCAATTTTTGGTTTGATTCTATTTCATCTTAAAACTAGTAGACTTCTACCTATTTCTTTCCTTTTTTCTTTATTTCTCTCATTTTCAGGTGTGAGTTTTGTAAAAAGAAATCTTTTTTCTTAGGACTTCACTATGTTTGATTCAGAGTTTTAAAGTCAGTAATGTAAATTTTTCTGCTGTTGATTACTTGTGATTAGACTAATATTGCTTCAGGCCTTCAGTCTTTCCCCAGAAAAGCCAGAGGGGACAGAATGAGGGTTCAGTAAAAAGACTGGTCTTGCTTTAGGCAGTCCTCAAATACTGGGTGTCCTACTGCTCTGAATCCCTGTAAAAAGTGCTTTTTCTGTAGTGGAGAATATCCACAGATTGGGTTCTAGTTGAACAAGAGAAGGGCACTGCCGCAGGTGCAGGAGTGAGCAAGTGTGCCATCTGATGGGGAAACAGCACGCTTCTCAGGGGGTTCTTAGTACATCACCCCAAACCACCCACTGGTAACTCACACTCAACTTGCCATCCAGTAGTGCCTGGTTTTCAGCACAGTCCTTATCCCAGGACCTGTGCCTGACCACGGAACATAAGGAAGTTGTAATAAAGGTGTTTGTTTTGCATATCAAAATGCAGAATTTATGTTGACCTGCTTTTTTGTCAGATGAAGATGTTCTTTCATCATTAAGGAAAATGCAGCCTTAGCTATACCAAAGAGTCATATAAATTTTATGTTTTTGCCCATTGACTGATCTGAATGATTTAACATGGTATTTTTTTTTTTTTTTTTACTTATGTCAAAGAATATACTTGGCATGTGAATATTACATTTAGGACAGAGTATTTTGATTTTATAGATGAATATTTTTCTCCTCATATCACAGGAAACTGATTATAAAAAAATTACCTATTCGAACATGTAAATCAATTAACCCAACTAAATTCTATTAGTAATTAAAAGGTAATTTTGCATTATTATGAGCATTGGTCAATCTTGTGTAAATACAATATCTGAAATAAACTGGAGCCCATTTCCTGCCTACCATTCAGACTCTAAAGCAATTTCGGGCATGTCAGTAGGGACTGAGCGAGTGTGAGGCTGAATGTGTCAATTCATATGGACGACAAGATGCTGATGGCTTTTCAAAGATACACAGACAATGCTTTGCTTATTCATTGTTTAGTGCTATCATGCTTCATTGAGAGAGGTGACCAAAATGTCATTCTCTGTCAATCTTAGTGCAGCAAATCAGAGCTTTAGATACTCTCAAGTTACAAATTTGGTAATGTTTTAAAAGGTACGTGCCTTTAAATCTCTTTAAAGTAAACACCTCTTCCTTAGCTCTCTTCTTCTAACAGAAAGGAACGGTAACAGACTCTGAGTCTTTGTTGAGAAGGAGAGGCCTGGCCCAGCCTGCCTGGGTCAAAGGAAAACACTGAGAGGCTGCAGAGCACAGCCCTATGGCACACTAGGCTGGCCACATGGTGCCCCAGTGCTGCCACAGCAGTTGCGCCAGATTGCAGGCATTTTCTCAGTATCAGGATCCTTTAAGTATTTAGGAGAAATGTAATGAATTATTTCCACAGGGGAAAATGTGCCCAGTATTGTGATTAAAACAAGTCACACAAAAGACCAACAAGTAAGACAAATGTTTTGAAAATTCAATGTTTCTGTGAATTGCACATGCTGACCTAACAAACTGTAGAATTCATTTTAATCAAATGTCAGTCTGAAATAGGGTCCTCAGAGTAAACACTGACCAGCGACTTCAGCACATTTCCCATTGCCACCACTTCTACTTGGGGTGATGTCTCTGATTGACTCCATGGACAGGATCCAGCCTGTGGTGCAGCACTGGTTTGCAGAGCTGAGTCCCAGCACCCATGGGCATCAAGAGGCTGAAGAGTGGGAGGGCTGAAGCACAGGGTACAAGGTGAGATGCTCTAAAGATCGCCATCCTCACATGTCAATCCAAGAGGAAGAGGAAGGATGAATTTATTTCCTCAAATTTCTTCAAGTGTAAACTTGTGATGAGACATCCTGAAATACTTTAAATAGTCTCCCATGCTCCCAGTGCATCACATGCAGCCGTGGGGACACCATGAGTGCACGTGTTGTGCTGTGACACTCCTGCAGGGAGGCCGGGCAGGAGAGGGCAGCACACAGACTCTGAAAAGGCGCTGCCTCCTCTGACCAGGAATCCCAATGGCCATAAAACATCGCTCCAAGTTTGCGTACCCTCCTCCCTTTGGAAAGAAAAACCTAGATTCCTAGTAAGCGATACACCATCCTGTAGGGTTGGTTTCTTCTTTTGCCTCCAGAATTGCTGCTGCCTGGAAAAATAAGGAAAGCAGAAGCCTATTTAACAATGAACTCCATCTCCCTTCCTTGTAATTAGCTTTTTCCTTGACTCTACTCCAGCAGATTTTATCTTTACTCTGTCATGAGAAGGGTGAGAGAAAGGGGAAGAGAACGCAGAGAAGAGAGGAAAGAAAGCACAGGGCTCCTTGAGTTGGCTCTGCAGGGAATGCTTGTGAGCTGCTTTATCGGTGGACCTAGTCTTTATTTACACATGTCTCAAAGGCAAGCTTAGGAGCACCAGGATCCATTTTGTACACTGACAAGTAACAGTACCTTCAGAACTCTGGCAAATTTGGTTTTGAAACCGAAGAGCTGGAATAGCTCCTCTTAGTGGTATCCAAAGTCTAAGACATGTGCTAAAATATCAGAATTTTGTATACACCTGCTCAGAGATGGTTAAACCTAGTCCATCCTAAACCCCAAACCTATTCAACCTTTTTGGGTTTTTGTTGGCTGCTGGACACATTGAGAATCCAAACCCTTGACTTTGCTGTTATCACACTGCACACTAACCAACTGAGCTATCTAACCAGCCCAATTTTTTTAAGTCTCTTGGCTAATAGGCTGTTTCCTGGTGCTGTTGTTACCTTCAGAGATGAGTCCTGTCCTAGGGATAAACTATAAATATGCAGAGAAGAGAGAAATAATCACTCAAATGGGCATCCTGCAACTGGCAGTGATGACTTCTGAATGGTTCATCATAAGTTAGCCAGGTTGGCAATGTTGGCTTCAGGAGCACTCTTGTCTCTTTGCTGTCTTTGGCTCAACTGCCACACAAGTCGCCACTAGGGTCCTAGGAGAAAGCTCAGAGAAGGGCTTTTAAATCAACATCTGAGAGGCCCAGAGCAAAAACATTCTGAGGTGAAAAGCTGAGGTTGCTCCTGGGAGAGGAGAAGGCAAAAGGGATGGTGGGCTGGGGAGGGATGCACGGGTGAGGGACGCCACGACATCTGCACTGGGAAAGAGTGATCGCAGGAGGCTCAGGAGCTGCTCAGGAGGCTGGTGCACAGGAGCGAGGCCCTGAGAGCTACAACTTCTGCCTCTCTCTGTGCCACGGCACTCTGCTGGGAGCTGCAGTATCCTTGACTCATGGCAAAGAGTTTTTCAAGGACAAAGTCAAGATTCCTTTCTGTCTGGGAGGAAAAGGCTGGTCACAGTGTGTCCCCCATTTTCAGCACCTGAGCCTCTGCTGCACTCCCATTCACTGTCTGGAACTGCCTAGTGCTCGGATGCTGGAAGAGCTGGGATGACTGTGAGAGCATCCCCCAGGCCACCATGGAACCAAATACGAGGCCATGATAGGATCACGGTGGCAGATAAGACAGCAAGAAACAAGGCCTAGAGGCTGTGGGGAAGTTGTGAGATTTATCTCCTAAAGTCTAAGACCAAGAATCTCCACTGGTGCTTTTAGTTTTTTAATGTAGCACTTCCTGACTCTTTTCAGATAGTGAGAGAAATCACAGGTTTCATCTCCCTTTACTTTACTTTCCAGCCCCCCGCCCCCCCAAAATAGCCTGATGGCTGAAGGGGAAATCTCTTTGAAGCTTTGAAGGCACTTACCTGACAGAGAGGGGAAACAGGGTTACAAGATCACTGTGTTCTAGCAGGGACAATGACCCTCATAAGAAGACATACTCCAAGTCGTGCATCACTGAGAAGACACGTCTGAATTATGAAGGCAAGGGAATGAGAAACAAGGGGCATGCCTGACTTAAGGAAAAGTTCTCTTCATGGAGCGTTTTTGGAGGACATGAGGCCAAGAACACAGATATTCCAAACATGACTTTCATATTCGGGATTAGTAGCAGTTCCCAGCTAAATTATCTGCTCCTATAATTTATTTAAAGAGTGAGAGAGGGGAAAAAGAGAACACACTGAGCAGGGGACACTTGACAAGCTCATGTGAAATGAGCTTTGTAGTTGACTTTGTCTGCTACAAACATTGTCCGCATTAAACATATTACTCAACCTGGCTCTACAGCCACGACTCGAAGGCTGGAGGAAGCTAATCTTGTCATCTATGGAAAACCAGCCACCTCTCTCTGCTTTTATGCCATTATATCATGAACCCTGGATAATGCACTGTAATATCTAGTTATAGTAGCAATGTCTGGGAAAAGTTGATAGATGTGTGACATTGTGCTTAAAGGTAATAAAAATCCAGCAGCTCTATAATGGGATTTCCCTGCCAACTGCCATTGCTAGGAGCCTAAATATCATCCAATTTCAAGCCATCATTAATTTTCCCTTATTAAACATTTTAAATATTCATCTAACTTTTTATTTTTTAACTTAGAATGTATATAAATAATCTATTTCCAAATTAAAAATGTGAGAAGTGCAGGTAAGTAAAGACAGAAAAATAATTATCATGTACAATCCAACCACCTCAAAGAACCAAAGGTTCACATTTATATTCTGCCAGGGTTCTGACAGGAAGGCTGGCACATCCAAAGTAACTAATTTGCGGCAAGTTTTGTAGAAAAAATTTTTTTCAAAGTTGTGAGCAGAGTGTAGGGAAACCATGAGGGTTTCCATAGTGCAAGTCTTCAGCTCTATAACAGCAGGGCCCCAAAACACTCCCCACCCTGAATGTGCAAGGGGCTTATTAGTCAGGGTCCTCCAGAGACAGAACCAACAGGAAATGTCTATAAACACATGAGAGGGGCTTATTAGGGGAACTGGTGCATGCAATTGTGAGGCTGAGGAGTCCCATTATAGCCCGTCTGCAAAGTGAGTGCCAGTGGCCTGGCTCAGTCCAAGCACGAGAGCCTCAGAAGCAGGGAAGGCGATGGTGTGATTCTCGGTCAGAGGCCCAAGGACGGTGAGCCAGGGGTGCCTTTGGTTTAAGTCTTGGAACCCAATAGCAGTAAGAAATGAGTACAGCTTCAGTTCTGTGTAGACCGTGCTTCTCAGACTGTGTTGTGCGATCACTGGGGATCTTGTTAAAATGCAGGCCCTGATTTGGTAGGTCTGGGGTGGGAAGGCCCGGGGCACTGCATATTTAACAAGCCTCCAGGCAGGGCCAGTCGTGTTAGGCCACAGACCACGCTCAAGCAAGAAGAATGTAGAATGTGCTGTGAGGACAAATGAGAGAAACTGTCACCATGGGCATGCAGCAGGTGTGTCTTCCGTGTGTGTAGTCTTATAGGTTTTAAGTTTTCTTGTAGGTTATAAGTTTCTATTGTCTTATAAACACAGAAGTTCCATGAGGCTGATGCTGACACCATTTCCTTTCACGGCCACGGAAAAGGATACTGAGGAAGGGAAGCATGTGGCCAAGGCTGCACAGAGCAGGTGTTACGCTTGCTTTGCGACAGAATCAGGCCTTGAGCTCAAGTTTGTTGTTTCCAAGTTCTTTTCAGTAAGACAACATTAAGGTTTAAAATTGAGCTCCAGAAACAGCCAATGAACTCAGAAGCATCAGTGCGACTCTGGAAGGTGATGTTCAAAGTGCCATGAAAGGACCAACAGCAACTCCTATGGAATACATCTGACACGTGAACAGACAGGAAATAAAGATGAACTGTGTGCGATTTTCCATTTTGAAACAAGACCAAAACAGTGACTGTGTTTGACCAAAACGGTGATCATGTTGCAGGTCATCTCAGACACACCTGCAGTGTGAGGCAATTTGCTCTGATCCAGCTTTCTTGATAGTGAATAAGTGTAAATTTGAGGCATTTTGTCATACTCTGCTATTTCTCTTTTGCCTGAAACTTTGTATTGTGTTTAGTCAACTTTTATTGAGCACTTACAGTATGCCAAAGCACCATGCCATACACTAACTATAGAATCAGATGTAAACGAGATGCTGTCCCTGCACTCTGGGATTTTACTGCATGGTAGAAAGAGATAAATACAACAAACAAAAAACTTAATTTTGATGCATACAATTTTAGGAGTTTGAAACCTTGAAGGAAAAAGGGTTGGTTAACTCTAGAAAAAAAGCATATTAGGCACAAGGGGTTTGTTTTATTTTGCCTCAGAGGCAATTTTGCATATGCCAAAGAAACTATTGTTTTTTAAAAAATTTTTAAAGTCAAAAATTCAAAACTGTAATTTTTCCTAAAGTTTTAAAGTGCATAACCTAATATTCCTATTCTATTTTGAGCAATTGTTCACTGTGACTTCTAGAGAACCTGGTATGAATGGTGAGTCTGGCCTCATTTACAATCTTTATGTTTTTAAAACCTTTAACTTGCATTTGCAAATTTAATATATTCCATTTCCTTCCAAAGTATTTTAACCTAATAAACTGAACCTCCTGGAGTACTAGGTAATTCTTACAAATGTAATAAATCGAACTTATAAATACAGTGAAATTTAACTTTACATTAATTTTCCAACTCAGGAAGATTTCAACTTAAAATCACAAGTCTAACTCAAATAATCTATATGCATGTTAGAGTTATAAATCTGAAATTCTAATAGACCAACTTATTTTGCACATTAAAAATAAATAAAAGAAATTCATGTATATATGTAAATAAGAAAAGAAATTCATGCATATATAAGATGTATTCACTACATGCATTTTGCACACAATATTTCCCTAAAAATCATCAACTCTGTAGAGTCACACTTCATGTTAAAGTACTATTGAATTATAGGGGAAATGCTACATCAGGCAGCTAGTGACATAATACCAGTTGTGATCAGACAAATGAGTTGACGAATTCCCCAAAATAGCAAATTAAGTTCGTCAAAATAGTTGTTAGAACATACGGAAAGAGCCCAAATCTGCAATTTATGAATTAAAATTGTGATCCTGCAAAATAAGTTTTAGGACGGCTGGATTTATTTAATACCGAGAATAATTTTCATTGATTCCTACCACAGAAGGATTTGTTGAATATGTTAATGCTGTAAACGAGAAAACAATTTAGGGGGAAACGCACACACGAGTAATTCCATCTGACAAAATAAACCACAGGGACGCCAGATGGACAAAAAACCGGAAAACGCTGTGAAGAAATGGATGGGGGTGAGGGGGGCGTCGTTAAGGCCGCTGAAGAAAATTCCATGTGGCTTTGGCTTATTAAAATATTTTACACTTAAATAAAAGACGATTTGAAGCAGACCTTTGCCGAGGAAGACAGAGAAGCGCGTCCCAAGAGGTCGCAGGCGGCGGGAGGGTCCCGGGCGTGCGCGGCGGGGCCACGCGGCGTCGCTGGGGAAGGAAGGGACGGGCCTTTGCACCGCCGGGAGACCCGCTCCAGTGGCTGCAGGCGCCGCAGTGCGGGCTGAAGACACGGGCGACGCGGACGCATCCGGAACTTCCAGCCTCCGTCGTCCTTCCTACACTGACGGCATCTTCCCGTCCCCTGGCATCTCAGCGACGGTGAGAGCGTCAACCCACGTTCCGTGCGTCTGTCCCGGTTCTCGGTTCTCAGATACGCCCGGACAGCGCCCAATTCTCCTTTCACTCCAGCCCCTCGTGAACTTCCCCTCCTCGGGCTCCATCCTCCTCCCGGGACAGCCCACGGGGCTGGGGACCCACTGCTCCTCCCCTGCGGCACCCGGGCCTGCTGCCAGCTCCAGAAGCCCGGGCGTCACCGCGGAGCCGCCCGCTGTCCCCAGCGCCGGGAGGAGCCAGGCCCGGGCCGGAGGCTGCGCCCGCGGAGGCAGCAGTGCCCGGCGGCTGGCGTGTTCCTGACCCCCAGGAGGTGAGATTTTGATTCTCCTAAACGTTTAGACTTTTCCTGACACTGACAAGACGCTTCCCCAGGAGGAAAGACGGTCCACGTGACCAAGGCAGTCCCATCCATCTAGTGCGCATCGGGGTGCAGCGGGTGCAGGCGGTGGGCACAGGGTATAGGGACTCTGTGCCTCCCACTCAGTACCACTGTGAACCTGAAAGACAGTGACAAATAAGTCTATTTAATCAAAAAGAGCGAGCGCGAATGGCGCACAGGCACGAGGAAGGAAAAGGTGACCTTCTGTGCACACAGGAGATTGTGGTTGAGACGTCACAGTCTCGTCCACAATCCTCAGCCCTGTTTATAGTTTCCATGTCGATGGCTCCTTAACTTCAGGAGCCAGGTCGTGTCCCTGGATTATGTTATGTTTATCACCTAACTCGAGTCTTTTACAGAACGCTACCGTCCATACAAGTTGCTCACTTGATTGGATTTTGCAAGACTTTGGTTTTTAAGATAAGTCCCTGTTTCTCCTTTACATGTAAAGGTCTCTGAACCTTACTAAAACCCTGTATCATTTTATATATTTCATTGGCCCCCACAAAACTAATATTAAAGTGTATTTCTTTGAATCCTGTGTGTTTCACAAGGTTTTAACTCCTGATTATATATTTACAAGATCATTTTAATAACAATGCCCCCTAACTCTAAAAGCTTACAGAAGAGATGTAAACAACTAATTGCACTATATGGCGAAATATTTAATTGTACAGGAAGCTCACATAAGACAATAATATCAAAGGATGATCTGACTCCTGAAGGGATAGGTATGCACGTGTTTTCAGAGCCCTTGACAACTGGGAAAAGTTTACAGAGTTAAATAGGCTAATGCTGTACAACCAATGGAGAAAGAAGTAACAGTAAGGAATGAATTATGCTCAAAGATATACAAAAACATTTAACATAGAGTAGTGCCTGGCTTGTGGCACAGTGCTTAAAGATTATTTCTTGAGTAAATTAGCATGAGTGGGAAAACACACACACGCACACACGAACTGTGTGTTTTCCTCTGCTGTTGCAGCACTATCAGCAACACGTTAGACAGACTTCTCTGACCATGTGTGTGGGGATTTCTCCCCACCAGCAAGCAAGCAATTAATTCTGCAGCAGACACCAACTGGGTATCCTCTGATTTAATTACATTCTGACTCTGTCTACCTGGAGATAGTGTCAGATCCCACAGGTTGAGGGCTCAGTCCCCAAGACTGCACCCTATCTCAGATGCCAGTTGCAAGTCCCGGCCTCTGGAACTTCTAACCAACCAGCTGTAAACCCAGTTTTCCACAATTCCCTCCTTGGGTTCTATTAGTTTGCTTGAATGACTCACAGAACTCAAGGAAACACATACTTACATTTTCTGGGGTTCTTTTATGAAGGATATTACAAAGGATACAGATGAAGAGATGCATAGGATGAGGTATGAGGGAAGGGATACAGAGCTCCATGCCTCCCCAGGGCATGCCATCCTCCAGGAGTCTCCATGCGCTCAGCCATCCAGAAGCTCTTCAAACCCAGGCCTCTTGGGTTTTTATGGAGGCTTCATTACACAGGCAAATTGATTAAGTCATTGGCCATTGTTGAACTTAACCTTGAGCCCTTCTCCCCTCCCTGGAGGTTGGGGATAGGACTGAAAGTCCCACCTTGGTCTTTCTGGTACTAGCCCCCATCCTGAAACTACCTAGGGACTGCCAGCCATCAGTCAACTCAACTCGTTATCATACAAAAAGACAGCACTTTGGAGTTTCTAAGGATTTTAGGAGTTGTATGCCAGGATATGGTCAAAAGACTGAATATATATTTTTACAATATCACAGTATGAATATATTGTTAAACACACATTATCAGAGGTCATTGTTTTGGACTAAGTTCCTGCACTAGGCTCCAGCAGACCAGACTAAAAAAAACCAAAATGGAGTCAGTCCTGTTAAATCCATCTCACTTAGGTTGTGGTCTGACCAGAGAAGTCAGGAGAAAGAGAGAACAGCCAATTTCCAAAACAAGCCAGTTTAAATCTTCAATAGGTATGATAGTGACGTCTCCCTCTGCTTTAATCCTTACACAGAAGAGATAGCCAGAACCAACCTGATGTTAATTAATCAGCTATTTTTCCATATTCTCTGCCCCTGTCTCTACCTTACAAGCAAAGTAACTTTGAAATGACCAATCCACTCTTTGCTCTTTGTTTCTGCTCTCTTCAGCCTTTTTCTGACTATAAAGCCTTTGTTGTTTATGATAAACTTCTGAGCACTTCTCTGACTTTGTGGAATGGTGTTTCTGGAAGATGATCTTCACAATTGACTCCTGATAAACTTCATAAAATTTCTGCCTCCACAGCCTTAATTTCAATCATCAACATGAATAGTGAATAAATACAGCCTTAAGAAAAATACTCATAGAAGAACATTAGTTTGCTGGTCCTAGAGTGTGAAATGCAAGGTGTGGTTATGGAATCGGACCTATAGTAAAAGAAAACACATTGTAACCTACTAAAAATCCCCTGTTCTCCACCTGTTCGTCTGTCATCCCCCTTCTCTCAGAACCCCTGGTGACCTCTGTTTGACTGTCTCTATAGTTTTGAATTTCCAGCATGTCGTAGAGTTGGACCAAGCAACATGTAACTTTTTCATACTGGTTTCTTTCACTTAACAACATGTACTGAAGATCCCTTCATGTCTTTTCATGGCTTTCTTTTCATCACTGAATTATATTTCATTGTATGTCTGGACCACAATCTGCTTATTCTTTCAGTTTTAGGCAATTCTGAATAAAGCTGGTATAAACATACTTTTGCAGGATTTTGTGGGAGAATAAGATTTCAAATCAATTGGGTAAATAAGGTTGCTGGTGGAATGGTGAGACGACGTTTACCTTTGCAGGACGGTGCCAAACTGCCTTCCACAGTGGCTGTGCCACTTTGCATCCCCACCAGCAGTGAATGAGAGAGTCCCTGCTGTTCTGCAGGCCTCGCAGCTCGTGGCCTTGTCAGTGTTTTAGATTTCATCCATTCTAGTGGGTGTGCAGTTGCGTCTCCTTGCTGTCGTAATCTGCAACTCCCTGCTGACAAGTGATGAGATCTTTTCATATCCTAATTCGCCATTCCTGTGTCTTCCTCATGAGGTGTTTCGATTTTTAGGCCCATGTTTTCATTGGGCTGTTTTCTTTTATGTGGCTGGCCAGGATGGGATGGAACCCTGGGCTATTTTCTCATGGTTGAGTTTTAAGAGTTCTTTGTATTTTGGGATGCAAATTCTTCATCATATATGTGTTTTGCAAATATTTTCTCTCTTATTTTGGCTTGTCATTGGATTCTCTTAACACTGTCTTTCACAGAGTAGAAATTTTAAATTTTAATAAAGTCTAAAATCGCTTTTTTTTTCTGTCATGTAATGTGCTTTTGGGGTTATACCCCAAATTTTCTCCTATAATTCCTTACAGAAGTTTTGTGGTACTGTGTTTATTTATTCAATTTTTTAAGTTTAAATTTTTATGGTGTCTGGCTGGTGTGGAGATCCAAACCTGTGACCTTGGGGTTATAAGGCTGTGCTCTAAGCAACTGAGCTAACTGGCCAGCCCTATGGTATGGTGTTTAACTCTTGTCTTGGAGATAATTTTTATGACAGGTGTGAAGGGCTGTGTTTAGATTTTTTGTTGTTGTTTTGGCATGTGGAAGTCCAATTTTTCTAGCACAATTTGTTGAGAGACAATCCTTTCTCCGCTGAATTGCTTTTTTTTCTGTGTCAGATCAGTTGCCTGTATTCGTGTGGTTCTATTTCTGGGCTGTCTTTTCTGTCCCATGATCTGCACGTCTGTTATTTCACTGACACTGCACTGTCCTGTAGCTCTGTAGTGGGTCCTGTGATCTGGCTGTGTCTGTCCCCAACTTTGTTCTTCTTCAATGTCATGTTGACAATTCTGGGTCATTTACCTTTTCATATAAACATTAGAATTAGTTTTTCAATAGCTACAAAACAGCTTGCTGGGATTTTCATTGGGATTGTGTTGAATCTATAGACCAAGTTGGGAAGAATTGACATCTTCACAATAATGAGGTTTCCAGTCCATGAATATGGAGTATCTACTTATTTATACAAATTCCAGTTCAACTATATTAAATAATGAAGGGAATTTATTTACTCCCGTAATTGAAAATGCCCAAGGGAACAGCCTCCAACATAGTTTCACGTGGAGGTTCATGGTTTTATCCTAGGGCCTTTGCTCTCAGCTGGCTTCCTTCCTCGTGCTGAATTGAGCTCTGGGATTCCAGGCTTCTGTCCTTCTACCTCACTGTGCAGAACCTTCATGCAAGCGTTTCCAGCAATAGTCCTGGATCCATTCTGATTCGACTAGCAGAGGTCACATGCCCATTCTTAAAGTAGTGTTTCTGTGGTTAAGTTGTATATTCCATTCCAGGGCAGGGGTAGAGGCAGCTTCCCCAGAAGCATGTAGATTTACAGATGGAAACTTGGTGCTTTTCTAAAATGTTGGGGAGGCAATCATATATGTACACCTCTAGCATGGACCCAAAGAGATAGAAGCCAGGTTGTTGAAGGCCTTAACCCTAAATGGGTGATAGAGAGTAATGGATCAGTCTTATAGGGGAGAGTGAGATGGTGAGGTTTGCATGTCAGAATTTTTTTCTGTGGTTTAGGACACAATGAACCTGTGCATGCCTCGAGGTGGATGAGGAAGCCGTGACAGTGGTCCTGGAGAGTGAAGCTGAGGAATTTGAGCTTGACTGTGGCTGTGGCAGTGTCAGGGAAAATGAGAAGGTGAGGGCAGGTTACAGACAAGTTTAGGAATTACAAAAAACCAGCAAAAAGCAATAGGATGATTTTCTTATTTATCTCATTGGGAATCCCATAAATTGGGGAATAAAACATGCTGCAACACAAGTCTGGAGGCACAGTGGGGCACAGCTGGTGGATTACTTTGGGCATGTTGAATCTGGGATGTCTTTAGAGGAAATATCAAGTAGACAAGTAGATTTGGGGATGTATTAGAGTTAGGCTGAGGGCAAAGATTGTTATCATCATATATGGAGAAATTAAAACCAAAACCAAAATTAGAGTATCCTCGACTTTTTTTTTTCTAAATAGGTGTTGTTTATTAAGGCTTGTATTCTCCTAGAGGAAAGTTATCCAATGTTGTCCATGACTCTATATAGGCAGTAACAGTTCAGAGAAAGTGACACGTTCTAAATACAAGTCTAAATAATACAGCTTAAACTTTGACTCAGAGAGTCTTTTGGAGTAAATAGTTTTCAGGGTATCTGCTCTCTAAGACAGGAAGATCCTCTACAATGGCACATGAAGGTTTGGTGTGCTAGAGCATCAGGCGTCAGCACCATTTTCATGCTTAAACTCAAACTCCAGTTGGTGGCAAGTTCTTCAATGGTCCCTCATTCCACAAAACATGACAGCAAACTCATTTTCTAAAAGTTTTTTCTGTTTGTTTTTTGCATTTTTTTACCCATTCAACAGGAAGAAAAAGATTAGACACACACAGTGAAATTCACAATTGGGGGTGTCAAGCACCACACTGTACTACAAGATCCTACATTTAAAGCTCAGTATTATTGGTACGAAAACTTAAGATGGCATTAGGATTCTCGAGTGAAGTAAAAGGGGGAAATTAAAAATGATGTGCAGACAACTAAGAATGCCTGAACACAGAACCAGACCTAAAACGTCTTCCAAATCCTCTGCATGTTGAACCCCATCACCACTCAGATGGATCAGACAGCGGGGCTGTGAGGGACACAGCAGGCTCTCGGTGCAGGCCACCGATTATGAAAGGACACTCTTCCAAGAAAGCAAAATCATGCTCACCAGATTTGAATTTTAAAATTTATCTGTCTAGTAAAAAACCAAATGGGCAGATTAGCCCTTTAGACAGATAACATAGTTAATAAAAACCAGCTGAACAAGGTGATCACTAACTTTGACTTCAGTGTTTGGAAGAGATTTCACAGGACACTCTAAATGGTTTCTTGTGTTTGCTATAAACCAATAAAGGGAAAAGAAATACCAAGTCTCAAATAGAGATACTAAGTGACCGTGGGTGTAAGAACAAGAGCATAATTTCTGCCAAAATTTTAAAAACAAAACCTTTGGGATGTATAAGGCTTTTTGTTCTATTTGTTTTTGAGGATACTTATATTTCACATTAGATCAGTCTGATTGATAAGCTCAAAAAAAATACCCCTTTATTAGTGAGTTCTACAATATCAAGTAATACCTAGAAAAAGTACAAGTGCACGTGGATCCATTTGGGCAAAAATAAACTACAAAGAAGGTAACGCGGGCGACACGCCGGGCGAGGCAGGGACAGCACCGAGCACACACTTAGCAAACGTTTTTCAAAGTCAGACGTTGAAACGTGAGAAGCCGGTTTCCCCGCTGTCTGTTTCCATCCTGCGTCCCCTGCGCCTCCTGCTCCCGCCCCTCCCGGCGCCGCTCCTGGTGACAAAAGCGTCGCAGATGGAGGCGGTGCTCGTAGGAGGCGACGATTCTCAGCGCTTGCTTTGCTTTCTACGAGGACATCTGGGAGTCGCGGGACTTCGTGACCGCTCCTGGTCGTTATTCTCCTGGCTGCTGGGCGCGACCTTGACAAAAATCCACTTCACGTCGGGCTTCCCCTTCCTCTCGTCCTGAGACCAGACTCCAGCACTGGTGCCTGGCCCGGGGCGACTTCCTCTCGGCCGCCCCACAGAAACGCCATCCCGTCGACGCCGAGCAGCCGGCAGCGGGCCCTGTCACTCGCGGAGCGGAGCGCAAAGCTGTCCCCGCGCCTGTCGCCGCGCTCAGTGCTCCACCCATTGGGGCACTTCCTGGAGTGACGGGTGTCGTCCTCGGCGCGGCTCTCTATGGTGGACACACCCCGCTTTTCAGGTTCCAGTCACAGTCTTTAGGATTAGGGCTGTGTCAGCACCACGCTCAGCCAGTGAGCTAACCGGCCATCCCTATATAGGATCCGAACCCGTGGCCTTGGTGTTATCAGCACCGCACTCTACCGAGTGAGCCACAGGCCGGCCCTAGGATTAGGGCTGTGGGCAGCCTTCAGCTTCTCAAGGATGGGGTGGGAGTCTGCACTCGGGGCAGAGCTGGGCGGGGTGTTTCCAGGACCGTCACTGGCGCTGCTGGTCCCTGCACTCTGCCCACATGCTGCCCTTCTGCTGTGAGGGACGACCCAGCGGCTTGGGGTGGCTGCTGAGGGCTCTGATATTATGGTTGGGCCGATGGGGGAGGCTGGGCTGGGAGAGGCTGAGCTGGGGCTGGGGGACAGTCTGAGGGGACCAGTGTCTGCTGGGGGCCTGGGGCCTTGGCAGCAGCCCCTTGTTATCCCAGATGCTGATGTCCATTTATGCTTTAGGGGTGGAGGGGGCAGTGTGCCTCCCATCACAGGCCCAGTCTTTGCTTTCATCTTAGGCTGGGTTTGGCAGGCTTGCTGGCAATGGCCGTCCATGAGGTCGGTTTTGAAACTGGCATGTTACATTTGTCCCACTGTTGCAGAAAGGACACCAGTCAGCACCACGTTGTTGACAACGGAGCCCACCATTTTGACTGCAGAGGTGGTAGCATCCCTGATCTTCAGGCCAACCATGCCCTGCTCCAGGCTGTTCATCCCAGGGGCCTTGTTTAGTGTGTTGCTGTGAAAATCTGTCTGGCCATCAACCACCGTGCCACCCAGGCGGCCCGGCAGGTAAGGTAGCTACGTCCATGTGCTGGATTCTGAGTCTGCTGCCCTTGAGATCCACTTGTCTCCCATCTTGAGAACACAGGGGCTTTGGGGGGAAAATTAAACCTTTCCTGATAGATGTTGTTCCCCAGGTCTCCGGGCTGCCACAAAACAGCGTCACGCATGAGATGATCGTCCTCATTACTGCGCTGTCTGCAGGTGGTGAGCTATGGAATTGGAGGGTCCCCTGAGGTGGACCAGGCACCTGAGAATGAGGAAATCCGTGGGCGGCGGGCACCAGCCGGACAGGTAGGGATCGCTCATCAAGGGGTAACTGTTACTCTGATTTGACTGTCCAGAAAGGTAGGGCTCAGAGTCATTGTCATTGACTGACTCCTTCTGATGCAAAGAACCATTCTCTACTGGGGGTCCATGCTCCTGGCCAACATGCTTCATGAATAGCACAGCGAAGCTGGGGTGCTTGTGGGCTCGGGTTGTGCCCGCTTGCATGGCCCTGAGCTGGCCCCACCGCCAACTCCCCAGGCCAGGTGTGGCAGCAGCTGCTGGGCATGAGTGGTGGCACTGATGGCACAGCTAGCTGGTTAGCTGGCAATTTAATGAACATTGGGCAAAGACTGCGGGAGTCATGGAGCTAAAGTCAGTGATCAGTGGGGGAGTCCTGCATTGGCTCAGCGGAGGCCAGTGGCTCTGAAGGGTGTGCCTACTGTGGTGGCACTGTCAGCCCGTGGGAGCCGTGGCCTTGGGACAGGCTGAGATGGACTCAGAGCACAGCAGCGGGGCCCTGGTCAGTGTCCTTCCTTGTATTAGAAGAGCTGCGGTGCTCATTCTCACGGCAGCCTGTACGCATTGGCTCTTATTGTAATACTCTTCTTTAACTTGTTTGCTCATGGATTAGTTTGTTAAACCAGAGATCAGCAAAGTTTTTCCATAATGTGCCAGATAATAAATAGTTTAGGTTTTGATAAAGTCTCTGCTGCAACTGCAAATAATTACATGCAATATTATAAGTGCCAAACTGGGAATATTCAAAGTACTGTGAGAGCAGAAAGCAGTGCCTAATGCTATAGCTCCTTGAGAATAGCATAGGTTAGCTGGGTCCTGTCATGACTGTAGGAGTCACATCAGAAATTAAAATCACAAGTTCAATCATTTGGAAGAACTTTCTATCTTACACAGGATAAAATGTCATAAGTTTTTACTCTATTTGGTCACATTGGGGTCATGTTTAGGAAAAGCTTGTTGTGTCTTTGGGTTTGTAGAAGGGTCGACACTTGTGTTTGAGGCCTGGTTCTGCCACCGATGGGGTCGTTGGTGCTTTTGTGTGATACCCATGACTTTGCTCTGCTTCTTGTTCCCATCAGTAAAAGGCGACAGTAATTTGCTCATGAGCATCTTATTGAGATTTGGTGACATAATGCATAATAAAGTACCCTGCACATTGTCTGGCAAATAACTCATGCCCAGGTTTCATATCTTCTCATCCTTAGATGAGATGAGATAGAATCATCATATGTAATGAGGCAAACATAAGAAATAAAAGAGCTAAGTACAGAAGGTACATTACTTGAAAATTCCTAATCTGAGAATCCCGTGTTATAAAGTTATGTGGTGAAACAAAGTCTGGATAACATAATAGAGTACTTCAAAAAATTTATGAAAAGATTTGTATTATCTTTTAATTGTATTTTTCCCTGAACTTTTTGAAGTACTCTTGTATAAATTCTCTCTGAGGAACGTGCACATTCCAAAGCTAATCCGCCTGCTTGGCCCTGGCGCGGTGCCTGGTGCATCAGTGTTTGGCTTCTCAGTTTCCTGCTGGCTCTCGGGTGCTGCAGGCCCGTGGCAGCACGATGCAAGTGAATGCACACGCACGCCACCCGCACAGTGAAGACGCAAATGGTCAGTAAGGCGATGAGAATAATTTTGGAGAATTCTCCATAGTGAAACCGTTGTCAAATGAGGTAAAGTTAGAACCGTCAATGATGAGAGAGGAATGGTGCCAATTATGCAGTGAATGATGCTTCCAGCAATGAAGACGTGAATGTCAGAGGGTTGAGAGAAGTCTGGGAAGTGCTGAAGTCCCTTTTCAGTGTTTTTGCCACGGTCACCCCCTCTTCATAACTGTCCTGTGGAAAAGGTAATGGAAAGGAAAGGAGAGGATCTGATAGAAAGTAAAAGATCAGCATATAGTTTTGTTAGAAAAAATTGCCAAAATGTCACCACTTCTTTTCTTTAAATTTTAATATTATATTTTATTTAACCCAACATACGTACTATATTATCATTTCAACATGTAACAATTTTTAATGAAAGAGTATTAATAAGATATTTGACATTAACTTTTGGTACAAAGTATGTGAAATTCATTGTTTGTTTCACATCGACATCACATCTCACTTTGGACGGGCCATGTTTCAAATGCTTAGTGGCCACCTCTAGCTGGTGGCCACCATATTGGACAGCACAGGACGAAAGCATTTTCAAAGAAACGAAACAGCATGTCTGAGAAACTGCAAGTGAACCTGTGTGCTAAGAGCACAGGGGAGTGTGCGTGCATGTGTGTGTATTTTGGGAAGAGGTTGGCAAATGGGAGAAAAAAAGTACTAGAAAGGTAGATGAAGCAAGAATGTGAAAGATATTTTGACTTCATTACATTGGAACTATTGAAGGTTTTCAGCAGAGGAATGACATTTTCACATCTGTATTTCAAAACTTTAATTCTGGAAGCAGCGTGAAAAATAGATTTTAGGGCTGGAGATTGAAGGCCAATTAAAGGATATAAATGACAATTCATTCAAGAGATGACTGTCACCACTAAGCTCATTCTTTGTTTACACTCTTAGTGGCATAATGGCAATTCTAACCTAAACTTAGATAACTGTTACATTTTTCAAGGTAAAGTCCTAATCAAATGTTATCCTGTTATTTATTGGATGTTTTAGAACCTCTAAGTGGATTCACCTTGTGCCTTTGTTCTGCATAATGAAATTTTGAATAAAGTAATAATAAGCAATAAGCCTAATAAGTATTATTTAACAAGAGGAAATTTTGCAATTATTTTTTTTAAGCTATATTATTTTCTAAGGAAGCTCTAGGAAACAAATTTATAAGAAACTTTGTAGAAAGCCAGTTGCACTTTGATGTGGACACACTTACTGAAAATCTCCAGACATATGGTAAGTGTGCTGATGGGGGTATTAGGTCCATCTGCCCAAATGCCTCTCTGCCTCTTGGGTCCTACCCCTTTGGCCACAAAGTAGCTGGGTGACGTGAACAAGCCACTTTTCCTTTTTCAGTTTCTGATTTCTTATCTGTAACATGAAGGGCTTGAACTAAATATACTCCAAAGTGTGTTCATACTTGAAGTTTTCTGATTCAGGGCTTGACAAGGAAAGAACTTGTTAAAAAGGAAGGCTTCTGATTCAAATAAAAGAATTGTGAGTTAAGAAGCCAGATTATAAAAGAAATTAGTATTGAGTTAACAGTAAATTGAAAGCAGTTGCATTGATTTGAAAATGTGGAGCTTGGATTTAAAAAAGAAATCTATCAGTTAGCAAACATGATTGTACCTCTACAGTCAATGAACCTATGAATTCATTTAGGTGTTTAGCAAACATTTACTGAACACACAAGGAGAGCCAGTTCAGTGCAAGGATCTAGAAAGGGCATGATGTATTCCGGTCCCACCACACAGTGCATAGGGAAGATGACCAGGCTAAGAAACAGTGACACTGGGTCAGAATCAGGCTTTGTCAGAGGCCTGCCTGGAATGCTCTCAGGAACCTAACCAGCTGGAGGGGTCCTGAAGGTGGGGGAGGAAGGGGATCAGGCTGTTTCAGGTCCCTGGCATCTTGGCACTCTGCCTGTGGACAGAAAAGGGGCTTAGATCTGTCTGAGGCACAAAGGTTAGAAGAAGGCAAGGCATTCTATTAAGCACAATTTTCTTTCAGGAAAAAAATGTTTTTGGTAAATTTACTACTTTAGAAATATTAGTAATATATTAAAATAAATATACTGGCTAAAATAATTTTTTTGAATAATTAGAACATTTATTTATTTATGTATGTAAATGAAGTTGTACAGGAAAGCTTGTTACAGCCGAGTCCCCATCATGAGACTTTCTGTGCATTTCACTGGTGTAAATAGTGTCTCAGAGCATGAGATGCACTTGAACCACCTTGTTCTACACATTGCTGCCAAGAACCAACACAACTTTTGAATAGGTTTCCTGGCCTATGTACTTCTATTATAAAGTTAATGGGAAAAAACAGAAATTCAGACCTTTTCCTTCAAGTATGTGGGGACCCAGAATATGAAATTCACACGGAATTTTGAGATCTGTGAAGTGTGATTCTTTCCTTCTTCCTGCTGCCACCCAGCGCTGGAGACTGAAGGAAGCTCCTGTCGTCAGCGCTGGGGTGATGGTTATCTTCCATCCGACCCTGCACAGTCCCTGGGAACAGGCACAGGGTAAAGACAGGGGTGATGGGGGACTGGTCACAGACTAGATGAAACCTCCTTCTGTAACTCTCTAGCTAAAGAATTAACTCTCCTTAGTGCATGCATCCTTTTAACTTTATACCTAGGTTGTACATACATTTCTTCATCCTATAACCACTATCTGGAGACTGGGGTAAAATAACTGTTGAAGTTATATTGATGCAGTTCCTAGAGATGTTTATTCAATCATGCTGTCATTTTTATTCATTATATAACTTTTAAAAATAATGTTTTGCTTATTAGAAAAACAGTATAAGTCTGTTGTAGAAACATCAGAAAATACAAGTAAGCCAGAAAAAAAAAACAACAAAAAACGCACCCATAATCTCCTCATCACAGATAGCTATTGTAAAAGCCTTGGAATTCTTTTCCAGATGGAACATAGGTATATGTATTTTCATAAAAACGATCATTCTGTCCACATCATTTTGTAACCTGTGTTTTAAAAAATTAACTGGATTCCAAAGGTTCTTCATATCCACAAATATTGACTCTGTTACTAAAAAAGAGTCCCTTAACTCAGCCTTCCTCTTCCATTTTCACACCCTAGTATAAATTACTTTAAACTTTTTAATCAATTTCTTCCAGATTGGTTGTTATCCTTAAAGGAGATGCCTATAGTAGTATTTCCTGATGTACTTGTTGTGGGAATTATCAATTGATTTCCTGTTATGACAGGTGCAGAATTAGTTCTGCCCCCATCACTTCTCCACCCGGTTGTTCCCACGGCACTTATATGACCATTTTAGTTGTCGTAAAACATTATGACTAGATACATATTGTTCAGTGCACAGCCAGGCTGTGCCTTATCATGAAATTTCCTGTTTTATGTTTCCCTTTCCCTAGAGTTTGATGTTCTCTTGCTTGTACATGTGACATGTGCTGTCCGTGGCCCCTGCCCGCAGTGTGCCAGGAGACCGTGCTTGGGTCAGGTCCTCTTGTCTGAGGACACCCACCCAGGGCCTCCCTCAAGCTCCGGCGAGGAAGGGTGGCCCTTCGCCCACGGCTTCCCCAGGACTCTCCTCTCTGCTCCCCTGGGCGGGAGGCCAGGATCCCTGGGTTCTATGTCCTCCTCACATTTGTGTTATTACCATGTTTTGTGGGTTTATCGTCGCAGACATCACCGTGAAAAAGACAGGACAGAGACATTTCCTAAGTAATATTAGTCAGTAAAGTTATGTTTATTCCTGAAGAATATATGGAAATATCCCCAATTTCATTTCTGAAAATTTTAATTTCTGTCCTCTCTCTCTTTCGATTGGTCTTCTCAGGTGGTTATTGATTCTTTTAGTCTTTTTTAGGAAAATAAAAAAGTTTTGCCTTGTTTATTTGTTTGTTTTTTATTTCATTAATTTTTGCTCTTTTCGTTATTGGTTCCACCCTTTTACTCCCTTTGGTTTGTTGCCTTTTTCTGTAACTCAAGGTGAGTACTTAGATCATTGACTTCCACCTCGTCTTCTTTTCTCATCTATATAATATTATATGTATGTATAGACTCGTGACTATACGTTTCCCTCTGAGCATTGCCTTAACTGCATCTCCTGGGTTTTGATCTGTTGTATTTTCATTATAATTAAACGTATTTTAATTTATAGTGTAATTTCTCTCTCTCTCTCTCTCTCTCTTTTGGCCCTTGGGTTATTTGCAAGTTGATAGCTTAATATCTAAATAATTGGGATTTTCTATTTATCTGTGTGTAACTGATTTCTAGCTGTATTTTACAGTGGTCAGAGATTATATTCAATCAGTACGATTTCGTTTTGTTTGAAATTTATTGAAACTTGCTTAATGCCCAGGTCAATTTTGGTTCCTGTATGCAATAGTTCTCAAATTGTTGGATATAATCCTGTGTATTCTCACCGTCTGCTTGTTCTACTAGTTCACAGGTGTGTGTTTACATTTCCCATTATGATTATGTATTTGTCTATTTCTCCTTTAAGTTTCATAGATTTAAACTTTATATTTCTTGATGATGTATTTTATTTCATATTGAAACTATGTTTGAGATGTTTATATTTTCATCTCTTCGTATTTAATTTCATTCCTTCTTCCCTCCCCGTCTCCTCTTCCCCTCCCTCCCTTTCTCTTTTTCTTTCTTTCTTTCCTTCTTGCTTGCTTGCTTGCTTTTTCTTTCCAGCTTCTTTGCTAGGGCTTACTTAGGTGTTTTTGTTGCTGTTGTTGTTGTTTAATGAGAATCCTGCTTTGGTTTTGTAGCAGTTCTTAAATCAGTGGCTTGATATCTCACATTTGGGGAAAGTCTTGGCTATTATTTCTTAAAATGTTGTTTCTCTGCAGTTGTCTCTCTGCTCCTTTCTGCAACTCCAGTGAAACACGATTAAAACTTCTCACAGTATCTGAATGCTACTTGTATCATTTTCTGTTTTCTAACCTTTTGTTTTCTCCCCAGTACTTCAGTTTGTAAATTTCTTTCTTACAAGTTTTCTACTCTACTAATCCTCTCTTCAGCTGAGCTTAATCTGCTGTTAAACATACCCATGGAGTTCTTTATTTTATTGTATTTTCCATTGAAAATTTAAATTTTATTTTTTATAGTTTTTAGTTCTCTGCTCAAATTTTCCCCTATTTTCATCTAATATTTGGACACAATAACATTTTTGACATGCATGTTGTTAACTATAATATTTGAGTCTTTTGTGAGTCTATTTCCATAGTTCATTTTTCCTTCTTTTTCTTTTCTTTTCTTTTCTTTTTTTTTTGTGACCAGCTGCACCACGCTCAGCCAGTGAGCACACCGGCCATCCCTATATAGGATCCGAACTTGCAGCGGGAGCGCTGCTGTGCTCCCAGTGCTGCACTCTCCCGAGTGCGCCACGGGGTTGGCCCCATAGTTCATTTTTCTTTTGGTTTCTGGTTATTCTCTCTTACCTCCAGGAGTATTAAGTATTTTTTACATTGAATACCATACATTACATTTGAAAAATTATAGAAATAAATTTGAGTGTCTTGATGATGTTATCTGCCTCCAGATGTTTTTTTCCTTTCTCCTAGGCAGAGAGCTAGGGTGGGGCTACATTCTCTTAATATAATCAGAGACTGAGCGGTTTCATGGGCTTCGGTTGTACAAGGGAAGTTTTTAGTTTCCCAGTACTCCTAAGGAGTAGCCCTATTGGGGTGAGGAGAAATTTCCGCTAAACAGATGGTGTTTATCAAGGCCCACATCCTCGCACGACCCTAAACTCAGAGCCCTGAGGAACCACAGGAGGCTCTGCTTCTCTGTCTGTGGCAGCAGCACTTACAATATGCTTCCCTTTTCTCTTGGATCTCAGACCTTTAAGTCTTTGCTGGCCCTTTGTAGCCTTCATATAGATTTTTTAAGTCGTTTGTATTTTTTAATTGTTCATGGCAGGAAAATTTGTCTGCAACAAGTTGTTCTTCATTACTCTAAGCAGAAATTCTCTCAATAGGTCCTTTCAATCTGAAGACTATTGTCCGTCAATTGTCAGAAATTTTCCTGTCATTATTTCTTTGATATATTTTTTTAACCTCCACTTAAAAACTAATGTCATTTTTATCTTTAGGTTTATCTTTTGATTGCTGTTACTGTTTTTTGTTATTTTGTTTTGTTATTTATTTTGAATTCTCTTTTACATATTGAAGGGGTTCCTTAAATGTTGGTTTATGTTAAGAATGAGGCACTAGAATCTGACTGAAAGTTTTTTTATATGGGTGGAACATACTGAGATTCAGCTTAGACCAGGGCTTCTCAACTGAGGGTGATTCTGTCCCCCAGGGGGCATTTGGCAATGTCTGGAGATATTTCTGGTTGTCACAGCTGTTGAGGTGCTACTGGCATCTAGAGGGTAGAGAGGCCAGAGGTGACACTACACATCCTGGGATGCACAGGACAACCTTCCACAACAAACAATTATGGGCTCCAGGTGTCCACAGTGCCAAGGCTGAGAAGCCGTCACATAGAGCAATAGGATGCAGTCACCTGTTGAAAACAATTTTTAGGGGCAGACACCTTGGGGTTGCAAATCCTTTAGTCAGATTTGGCTTTTCTAATTCCTAACCTTATTCATAAATATGTGTATATATATATATCTGAGGGCACCTCAGAAAGTTCATGGAAAGATTCATATTATCTTCCAATTCTATTTTTCCACAAACATTTTGAAGTGCCCTTGTATCTGTATGTCTGTCTATCTCTCACTCTCTCTCTCTATATAAATATATATATCCACACAGATCCACACATATACATATGCAAGTATGTCTCCCAGTTATATACATGATTTAGCTCCTTAAGGCCTTTTTTAAAAGTAGCTTTGATTCTTCCTCTGAAAGATAATTAAAGCCACACTATACTGAAGTCAAGTCACTCTTTACTATATTTAACATCTGGAATTATACACAGTTAAATTGTCTAACCAAGCTTACTTAGGCACACTTACAGAGCAACAGATTCCAAATGACAGTCAGCAATACAAAAATGTCCCCAGTTTGCCCCATCCTGTAAAATTTAACACTTTCTAATTCTCCATGAAAAAAAAATCAAGCCTCTCACAATGCACAGTGTACACTTTGATCTCCTTTTTTCTACTTTTATGTAGTTTCAAGTGAAGGAATTAAACAAAAGTAATTGGTTGAAGCCTAGCTCTCTTCTTTAGCAATTGCAAATGTGATAATAGTTAGCATTCAGTGAGCATTTATTGTAACATCAGTTTATACATATATTTTATTTAATTTTCCCAACAACCACATGGGTAATTTTGCTTTTCTCACACTGCAGATGAGGAAATGGAAACTTTGACGGACTAAGTAACTTCCCAGTGGAAATTATGGAATAAATAGTAGAATTGCTATAGGGTCAAGGCTGCGTCTTGCTGGCTTTGCAGCAGCATTGTCCTGCCCTGTGGCAGTCACAGCAGAGACGATGCCACCCCTATGCCTCCAGGTGGGCATATGCCAGCCCACGTTTCTCATGGGTCTTGCTTTTTGGTGGCTCCCAGGGCTTTCTTTGCATGTAGGAATGGCCAGGCTTAGCCTCATTCTCATACTGTTTAAGAAAACAACAGAATCCCCAGAGGAGTTTTCAACCCATCCCTGCATACCCCATAAATACCACTCCTTACAGTAGCATTTCACATAAAAATGTCTCCCGACCTGATACACCAGTGCTTCTGAGTAGGTGCCAGGCAGAGTTCCAGGGCCCATAGAAAGCTATGGAGTGAGTACACATGATGAATTGTCCAAAGACATCACTTTTGCCTCAACATTTTGGGGAAAGTGAAGCATAATTTTATGTTAAAACAAATGAGAGATAGGTAGGCTAATGCAATATAAGTTTTGCACATGAAGAAGCGTGATTTCACATTTTGTCCTGTAAAGGCTCGTGCAGGATCTCTGTCCTCTCCTTGCCCACCCCACCACCCTCTCTGTCCTCCTCTTCCACTAGAGCCTGATGGTGGAAGCACTGGAGAAGGGCCACACGACACAGCACCGGTCAGCCCTGCTTGCTGCAGTTACCCCTCAAGGGTGGTTTGAGAGATCCTCGAGAAGGAAATAGGTGAAGAAAATGGATGAAAAATAAACAAAGTTACTGGTGTCAGCTTTGCCCCAGAATCAGCTAAGCCAGGCCAGCTGCCCACCCCTGCCTCCTGTGTCTCCACAGCAGATAAGCTGGGGCTCTGAGCTTTCCATCTTGGTGGGGTAGGGGAGAGGGAATCCTGCAAATCCACCTGCCTCACAGCACATCGTTTTGACTGTGCAGTGTTATGTGAGCCAATATCTGAGGTCTAGAGCAAGAGAAAGGCAACGTATTTTATCTGTGCCTCTATTGGAAATCAATTTTATATATTAATAACCACGATACTAGAGAACATTAAAAAAAATTTTTTTTTTCTGTTTCTTTCTTTCTTTCTTTCTTTTATATATTTATTTATTTAAATTTTATTTTGTCAATATACAATGTGGTTAATTATTGTGGCCCATCACCGAAACCTCCCTGCCTCCTCCCTCTCCCCCCTCCCACCAACAATATCCTTTCTGTTTGCTTGTCATGTCAACTTCAAGGAATTGTAGTTGTTTTGTCTGTTCCCCCCGGGTTTCTCTGTGTGTGTGTGTGTGTGTGTGTGTGTGTGTGTGTGTGTGTGTGTGTGTGTGAATTTATTTATTTATTTTTAGCTCCCACCAATCAGTGAGAACATGTGGTATTTCTCTTTCTGTACCTGACTTGTTTCACTTCATATAATTCTCTCAAGGTCCATCCATGTTGTTGCAAATGGCAGTATTTCATTTTTTTTTTTTTTTTGTCCTTTTTGTGACCGGCACTCAGCCAGTGAGTGCACCGGCCATTCCTATATAGGATCCGAACCCACGGCGGGAGCATCACTGTGCTCCCAGCGCCGCACTCTCCCAAGTGTGCCACAGGGTCGGCCCTTTCATTTTTTTTTATAGCTGAGTAGTATTCCATTGTGTAGATATACCACATTTTCTGTATCCACTCATCCAATGATAGACATTTGGGCTGGTTACAACTCTTGGCTATTGTAAAGAGTGCTGCGATGAACATTGGGGAACAGGTATACCTTCGACTTGATGATTTCCATTCCTCTGGGTATATTCCCAGAAGTGGGATAGCTGAGTCATATGGTAGATCTATCTGCAATTGTTTGAGGAACCTCCATACCATTTTCCATAGAGGCTGCACCATTTTGCAGTCCCACCAACAATGTATGAGAGTTCCTTTTTCTCTGCAACCTTGCCAGCATTTATCGTTCATAGTCTTTTGGATTTTAGCCATCCTAACTGGGGTGAGATGGTATCTCAGTGTGGTTTTGATTTGCATTTCCCAGATGCTGAGTGATGTTGAGCATTTTTTCATATGTCTGCTGGCCATTTGTATATCTTCCTTAGAGAAATGCCTACTTAGTTCTTTTGCCCATTTTTTAATTTGGTTGCTTTTTTTTTTTCTTGTAGAATTGTTTGAGTTCCTTTTATATTCTGGATATTAATTCTTTGTCAGATGTATATTTTGCAAATATTTTCTCCCACTCTGTTGGTTGTCTTTTAACTCTGTTAATTGTTTCTTTTGCTGTGCAGAAGCTCTTTAGTTTGATATAATCCCATTTGTTTATTTTTCCTTTGGTTGCCCATGCTTTTGGGGTAGTATTCATGAAGTCTGTGTCTAGTCCTACTTCCTGAAGTGTTTCTCCTATGTTTTCTTTAAGAAGTTTTATTGTTTCAGGGAGTATATTTAATTCTTTAATCCATTTTGAGTTGACTTTAGTGTATGGTGAAAGGTATGGGTCTAGTTTCATTTTCGTGCATATTGATATCCAGTTCTCCCAGCACCATTTGCTAAAGAGGCAGTCTCTTCCCCAGTGTATAGGCTTGGTGCCTTTGTCAAAGATCAGATGGCTGTAGGTGTGTGGGCTGATTTCTGGATTCTCTATTCTATTCCATTGATCAGTGTGTCTGTTTTTATGCCAGTACCATACTGTTTTGGTTATTATAGCTTTGTAGTATAGTTTAAAGTCAGGTAGTGTTATGCCTCTAGCTTTATTTTTTTTGCTCAGCGTTGCTAGAGAACATTTATTTAGTGTTCACTGCAGCAGACACAGAGAGTGCCAAATGTGTTACTTGCTCTATTTCATTATGGAGCAGAGTATTATTCCCATTTCATAAGGAGGACAAGGGTTAGACAGCCACAGTTGCCCACTAGGGAGTGGTGAGCAGACCTCAAATCCATCTGACCCTTAGACCTCAAGGCCCAGAGACCCTATGTCTCCATGTCCTGGCCAAATGGGCTCCACACCAAGAGGAACTCTTTATACCAATACCACATGACCTCTTCAGTGAGGGGGGGCTAGACCAGACACTAGCTGCCCCCTGGAGACTGCCACATCAGTGTCAAGGAAAATGTCTTGCTGGTGTCCATCCCAGCTGCTCCGAGGCTCAGAACCTTTCCAAGGGACCCTGAGATGCTCTGTGGTGGATGTTTCTGCACCTGAAGTGGGAAATACTGTCCCAGTTGTGGTGACTCAGGGCACACGGAGGCAGAAGACCCCAACCCTGGGGGTCCATCTACTTTCTCTCTGATTGTGTCATCTGAACAGCCAAAGGTCCTTCCTGCCTTAAATCATACAAACTGTTGACTGTGAAGCTGGATGAGAAGTGAAAACTGCAGTCTTCACTGTCGATGCAATTGGAGAGCTGCCCCTGCAGCTGTTCTCTTCTCACTGTTCTGTCCGATGAACTGGTTTTATACTTCTGTAAATCCACTTTGACTGTCTTCACTTAACTGGATGCTTTGGGGTCTACCAAATTGTGAATTAAGGTGGTGTTTCTGTGAGAATATGTGTGTAAGTTCCAATGGCAATAGTTAATGGATCTCCTGCTTAACAGTTCAGTAACAGCTTCATAGACTTTTTGTTGTTGTTGTTATCTCTCCCTGAGAAACTGCAACAGAATTTTTATTCTTTCTAAAATACAGATGATAAGGCTGGGGCCTAGAGACTGGCTTCAAGGCCCTGTAATAGTTAGTGGAACCAGGAACCCAGTTCTTTGGACTGCAGATCATGTAGTCTTTCTACCGTGTGTCTGTCAGGGCTGTATGGAATTCCAGGAATTTGAGGTTTTTTCACATACCTTAAGCAGCAGTTTCACATGGTTTCACCCAGTATAAATGCAGCCTGGTGTAGCTGTAAGAAGGTGGGCTCCAAAGCTAGATGGCACATGTTTGAGTCAGGTTTTGATTATCACTTGTTACTTTTTGTGCCTTAATTCCTGCACCAATGAAACATGCCAAAATGAACATGCCAATTGCACTTTCTATAGAGGTAAGGATTAAGTGAGACAACACATAAAATACCCAGAATTTGCCTGGGACATGACTGACACTCAGACAATGCCACCTCATTATTGTAGATATTTAGCAAAAGCTTAATCATCTGAAATCCAGCCTTTCCATGTCCTTACACCTGTGTCCTGTCCTGAGATCTGGAAATTCCTGGAACATGACAAGAGCAGTAACAACAACAACAACAAATAACTTTTTCTTTGAGGAGCAGTGAGCAATGAAGGTCGAGAAGAGTCAAGTGGCTGAAGGATCACGACACTTCTCTATGTCGTCTGGGAAAGACAACATGTTTTATTTGTTTTTTCCTGGAGTTGGTGGATGGAAAAGATATTTTTCTTACCAAGGATGTAGCTAGGTAGCTAGGAATCCAGAAAGATCTGGGAGCTCAGAGAAGACTAGTCCAGGAGGGGAGTGAGTAGGAGTGGTGGAGGCAGTTCTCAGGGGAGACTAATGCTGCCATGCCACCTCAGGGACAAACATGTGGGAACTTGGAGAGATGACAGTGAGCAACTTGTGGTCTGTGTAGTGTGCACTCACCCCTGGACCCTCAGTGAAGCAGGCTAATGGAGCCCTGATCATGGAGTGCTGCCCATGGAGACTGACCACAGAGTCCTGACCACAGAGCCTTGCCATGGAGCCCTCACCATGGAGCCCTGACTACAAAGCATTGACTATGGCCTTGCCCACAAAGTTGCCTGATTACCATGTTCCCAGGAAAGACCACCAGCAATAGAGAATGCACTCATATATTTAAGCAAAATAATATGTAACTAAAATATCAGTCACTCAATACTTGCTCTAAAATATATAATTTACTTCAGTGAAATTAAAAGGTGTTGCAAAGATTGTGTCATATATACTTGTGAGCCCTTTCTTGGAAAAGTCTAATCGTGCTTCTGTTTC
The DNA here is from genome assembly GCF_027409185.1 of Cynocephalus volans. Lineage (NCBI taxonomy): Eukaryota > Metazoa > Chordata > Mammalia > Dermoptera > Cynocephalidae > Cynocephalus > Cynocephalus volans. Next base: position 152,298,697 of record NC_084468.1, read on the forward strand.
TTTCAGACTTGGTGTTTCCCAGAAGTGGATAGTAATATTCATTCTGATGGATTTGGAGTTGGTGGGGGTTAGTTGCAACCTAGCTCCTTCATGTCTGTAGTTCTAGGGTGGGTGAAGACCCCTCTGCTGTAAATATCACATGGACTAGATGAGCAGCTCTCTTATAGGACAGGACCTAGCAGGACCACTTCCTTTTGCACCACCAAGGTGGGGAGCTCACTTGCCAACCTTATGGTGATGGGGTGACACTGGGGCTGTGATGGCATCTCCCACCGGTCAGGCCTCCTCCAGAGCAACCCCCTGATTCTGTAATCATTCATGTCATGTCCCCTCTCTAGGCTGTGTTCTGGGTACTCTTCCCATACTGCCTTACTTCAGATTGTTTAGCTTTTCCAGCTCATTCCTCAAGCACAGGCAAAGATACTGAGACATCCTTAGTGTTTTGCCCTGAAAAATGTTTGATGCTGAACTTCCAGAGCCAGATATTGCCAACTTTTATTTACTGCCATGTTTCTGTTTCAAGTGCACAAATCCAGGACAGGGGCTACACAAGGATTTGGTCTCCTCAATGTCAGTGATCCTTGAGATCCTTGATAATTGTCTTTGCAAAATTAATGTTGTAAAATGACTTTCACAAAATGCCTGCTGCTTCAGCGAAGGCATTTAAAATTTTTTTTTTTTTCTTTTTAGAATCACTTGACTCCAGGTTGGAACATTATCTTTATGTCGTTGCTGCTGAACTCTCATGCAAAGGTCTTCCCTACGACTTGTAGACTCTTCCTCTGCTCTCCTGCTCCTGTCTCCCGCTCTCTCTTGTTCCTTGGGCTGCAGCATCACCCTCTGTGCTTTAACTGTTTCCTTTTCATTTATATGTAAGTATCATTTTTATAGAAATTACATCCAGAACGGGAGAGTTTACACTCAGCAAATAAGTAGCAAATTTTGCATGTGATCAAAACTTGACTCTTTTGAGCAATTTTTAATGAAGGAATTTACACTCATTTTCAAATTCATTTGCACAATCTCTACTATATAAGCAGTAAGTGCTGCGGTGAAACAGGAGTTGACACATCCTGATTTGTTTACCTTCCTCAGGAGGGATGCTGGACAAGATGTTTAACCACACAGTGGCTGGACGCTTCCATTTCTTGGGCCGTGTCTTGGTCAACCTCTCTTCCTGCGTGGTGTTGAACCATTTCCACACTGTGGAGTCTGTTGACGCCCTGGAGACTAAAGCCCATGAACTCATGCAGCAGAATAAGTTTCTGGGCAATAAGTAGTCAATGAAAAAAATATGTTCACAAAGGCATCAGCTCAAATAAGTTGTCATTTTGCATATTTCTCCCTAAAGGTGGCTCAGAAAGATATGCTTTCCAGATAAAATATAAAATAAGCAGAAATGTTTGCATTGAGTTAATGAAAAGGTATGCCCCATACCTTAGTGACTAATGGCATTTTCACCATTTGGAGACAAATGCTATTCACCACATGTTTTTACTGTTTTATGACATTGTTTTATGGTAAAATCTCACATGCTAAATTACATTTTTCCTTATTAAAGTTATACTGGAATTTCCTTTATCACCTTTGTTTTTATCATAGTGTCTTGATGTCTTGTTGAGGAGAGGAGAAAAAACAATGGCCAGTTCAACGCCGTTATTCATTGTTCGTCTATATGATGTGTTCTATTCTTTCTGAATAAACATTTGGTTATTTTTTTATTGAGCTTTTTGTATTGGTTTGCTGGGGAAGCTGTAAGAAAGTGTCACAAACTGAATTGCTTAAACAATAGAAATCTGTTATCTCCCAGTTCTGGAAGCTGGAAGGTCAGGGTGTCTCTCAGCTCCCGCTGCAGCCTGTGACGGAAGGATCCTCTCTAGGCCTTTCTTGTTGGTTTGTAGATGGCCGTCTTCTCCCCGTGTCTCTTCAGATCACCTTATTAGCTTATTATCTTCCTCCTAAATATGTCTCTGTGTCCAAATTTTCCCTTTTTATAGGGGCACCCTCATAGTGCATTAGGGCCCCTAATGGCCTCATTTTAACTTGATTTTAATTTTAACTTGATTACCTCTTTTAAAATGCTGTCTAAGATATGGTCACATTCCGAGGTACTGGACATTAGGACTTCAACATATAAATTTTGGTGAGAGACACAATTCATCCCATAATAGCCTTTTTGCATGAAATTTAAAGAATTCATGTGACAGAAAATAGAATATGAAGGTACTTCAAAAATGCAATTAAAAGATAATAAAAATCTTCTCACAAACTTTTTTGAAGTAGCTTCATATTTATGAGTGATAAGTAACCCAAACACATGGATTCTATACACTGAGTTACAGCTGCTACTCGAGAGCAGGAATGCCTGATTATTTGAGCAGCCTCATGTAATTTGTCAAGTCCTGCAAAAAATGAAAAACAAGTGATTTCTTTGTATGGATGACACCACAGTATGGTTTTATTAAAAATGAGAAGCACCGGACTGGAATTCAGGAGGTCTTGGTTCAAGCTTACCACCCACTGCCTGTGTGACTGAAAATAGCTCTTGCCTCCCTAGGGCTTGGTCCTGCTCCTGCAGGAGTGGAGGGCTGTGCCCAGCCTCACAGTCCTGCCCGCTGTCCAATCTGACCCAGTGTGGACATGGTGTGGGCCCCTGCCTAAGTTGTGACGATGCTTTATTCTTCCTTTTCTGCCATTAGCTGTTATATTCAACAATTCCTTAGCCAGCAAGAACTTCAGATCAGAGTCTCTCAAATTGCCACCCCGTGTCACATACATGATTCGGACCAGTGTCTTATACAGCATGAGGACATGAAACCCTTCTTGGAAGTTTCATCCTGAGAGTCTACTGGCTGATGGGTTCAAATATAACTACATCTTCATCCTACTGCAAGACGTGATTGAAAGAGCCATCATTTTGGCGCAGACTGGGTAGGAAGCCCAGGAACCCACAGTACAGAGGCAGGCTGTCCCCTACCTGTGCCACACCAGTGGCCTGTGAGTAACCTGGGGTCAGAGCCAAGCTTTTCTCCAGTGTCCACCTACAGCAAGAATGGTGGTGCATTTGGAAAACTGAATAGAGATTAAAAAACAACATCTTTGAGATTTTCTATAGTCATCCCCAAAAGCATTTTTTTAAAAAAATTTATTCCTCTTTTTGATTTCTTAAGGTTCTTTTTTTTATGCTTGAACTATTCAGGTAGAAATATGAGGGTACTACAAAAAATTCATGAAAGGATTTGTATTATCTTTTAATTCTATTTTTCCAAGAACTTTTTGAAGTACCCTCATATAATGGTTGAGATAATGTGGTCAAGTGGAGTTTTAAATTTGACATCAGCCACCTCTAGCTTTATTTTATTTATTTATTTATTTATTTTTGGCAGCTGGCTGGTATGTGGATATGAATCTACAGCTTTAAATAGCCTTCAGAGTCACTGTGATGGACAGTATTCACAAGGGCATGTCTGACAAAAGACCCGACCTATGTAAACTTGGGGAAACAGAGGAAGATTATTTCCTCATCAGTGCAAATCCCTAAATAATGGCCTCAGACTATGCAGGTGGTGAGGGGTTCCACAGAGGCCCTGGTTGGTGGTTTAGGTATGCATGAAGGAATCAGAGAACATTTAGGAGTTAAACTGTGTGACTTGGCTGGCCATGCCTACAGGAGGAGCAAGAGAAGCTCATTTAAGGGCTGGAACAGTTAGACTTAGAGGAGAAGTTGAGGTGGCATCAGAGCCAGCATGGGGAGGACAGGACAGGTGGGGTGTTTACGATGTGGAGTGCATCCTGTCGTGACTTGGGCCCGTGCATGCACAGGTGATCTTGCACACCTGCATGTGGTCAGGCCATGCAAGGCCTTCAGAGCTCACGAAGGGTGTGCCCGGTGTTGCTGCGGGTGTGGGCTCAGCCTGGACTCCTCCTTTCTGCCTGATGGATGCTGTTCTCCTAAATGACCTGCTCCACACCTGGCCCCCGGTAACACAGGCTGTGGGTTTCTGCAGTCCCTGCGTGCTGGCTGTGACGGGGCTGCCTTCTCGCACTCTCTGGAAAGCACACTCGGAAGTAAGTGGCTGAACATGAGGTTATTTAAGGGCCAGGCTTGCATGTTTTGTTAGTCATGAGAACAGGGATAGACATGCCTCCTTCAGTGAGTCTCTGCGTGTAACAACTCATGGTATGTCCCACTCCTTGACTGGACAGAGCAGCGGATGCCACACAGAAGTTGGACTGGCTCTCCAGGTGGTTGGAGCCATGTTGTGACAGGTGACCTGATGTCATATCCCCTCCTTCCTGTCCGGTGTATATGTGCCTTGTGCCTGGTAGCTCCTCAGTACATTTTTGGTGAAGACGGCAGTGTTACAGGAAGAACCTTCTCAGGTGATGGGATAAAAGGCTGAAGGCCCCTGATTGTGCTTCTCTTGGGGTATTGTGTATTAGTGTGGTGGAGAGAACAAAGGGTCAGGAAGAAAGAGACCAAGGTGTCATTTTCACCCAGTGACAGCCTCATTATGCAGGTGGTTGGTAACCCTCTTAGCCTCCTTCTTTGTAAAATAAAAGCTTTTCTTTCTTTACAAAGTGATGATTGTTTTTGGCTTTGAACATTTTTGACCATTGATTTCTGCTCCTAAAGCATTATTCTGGGAGTTGATTGCATAGAGATCAGAAACCAAGAAAACTGCTGTTTTGAGCCAAGTGTCATGCAGGAATGCTTCAGGAATGTCCAACTCAAATACCTGAGAGCTCTTAGTATTAGTGACCTGTGTGACATACTTGGATAAGGCAATGTTTTCTGGTGCTATTTTTTTAAAAGGTGAACCTCAAAAAAACAGAAATCCCATTCTAAGAGTTTCCTTCAATCTCCAAAGTAGACTCTGATCACTACCCATGGAAGCGAGCGTCCTGCTTACACGGGCGGGAAGATGCAAATTTCCTCTACTCCTGTCACAGGAGGAGGCTGTGGTTTACTTTGTTCACCCTGACACAGGGTATTTCTTAGGAAGGTGTGTTGGGAAGAATGACATATATCCTGAAAATATGCTGACGGAAGGCCCAAGATGGACTGAATTATAAATTTTCCACTTCTACCGATTATGGTGCTTGGTTAACAAATATTGTGAGAGGGTTGGATGGAGACTTTGAGTGAGATAGGTGAAGATTTGCCTTTTCACCTTTTGAAGATAAATTCTTGTATATGAGAAACATTCATGCCTAGTCATACCTATGAATTTGGAGTTAGCAGAGCACCTAAGTGTGATTCTCATGTCATGAATTTATTTCTCTAAGTCTACTCACTGGGATACCTCACATAACTCCCCAGAAGTTTTATTTTACTTTTTTGAAAGAGGTAAAGAATTATTTTTCTTCTTTGAAAAATTAAACTCTTTGTGACCTAGTTGTTGCATAATTTTCCTTTATTTCCAGTTTCAAAAAATATACAGTTTTTAAGGGCTTTGTGTAGGTAGCTAAAGTGACTGAGACAGTCTGAGATCTTTCAAGAACTCAACCACCTGAAAATAATTCTAAAGCATGGTTTGGACCATAGACCACACTTGTTGAAAATTTTTTCATGTTCCCTACTGCTTACTGAATGAGTGAAATATTCATTAGTTTATTAATGTATTCAGTAGCATTTATGTACTGTTTGTCAGCCTCCAGGATTGGAGGGAATTAGAGAATAAAATAGGTAAAAAGTCTCCACTCTTATGGCACTTATAGTCCTGGGAAGAATGGAGTCTACAAATACAACAAAGAAGAAGATTGCATTGAGTGTGAAAATGTGGTAAGTGCCATGGACTTAGGGAGGAGTGGGATGAGACATGTCAGTAGCCCCAGGAGGGGGAGCTGGAATTGTTAATGTGGTTGAGATAGACCTTGCCAGGAAGGTAACATTTGAGCAGACTTGAAAGGGGACAGAAGTACAAGGGATCATGTGCTCCAGGCCATCATGTGTTCAGCCAGTGCAAAGGCCCAGTGGTAGGAGTGGCCTGGTATGTGTGAAGAGTCATCACTGCAGAGAGCATAGGCAAGAGGGCAGGAGATGAGACCAAAGAGCCAACTCAGATTATGTGGTTGCAGGTGCTCCAAGTGAAGCTTGTAGAAGATGTTTGTGGGGAAAATAGGATAATTTAGTCAGACTCCCTGGGCACAGGTCTGGTTGGGGGTCGAGCAGCACATTTCTTGTAAACAAGCTGTGTTGGGGGGGAGTCAGTGCACATGTGCACCAATGTATCTTTTCAGTTGCTGCTATTGTGTGTTCTTGAGTTTGTGAAGCAGAAGCTGGCAGGCAGAGCTTGCATCTAAAAATAGAGGATGTTTACTCTGCTGGCAGCTGCTCAGTTTTTCTTTGGACTTTGCTGGTAGCAGTTGAGTTTCTGAGTTTCTCTTTGTACTGCCTAGCTCCTAGACATGTGTGTGCTGAATAAAGACTATTCCTTCTTCAACCAAGGCTGCGAGGACCTTTTTGCTAGTTACCTAGCTCATAGACCTGCATGTGAAGGGTTTGTGAATGGGCTCGAGGGGTCTGTGAGCTCCAGACCCAGCCTTAGCTCTACAATGCTGCTGGAGGGTTTTGAGCAGGAGCAATGCTGTCTGACTTATATGGTAAAAGGCTTACTCAGGCTTTTGCATGGAGAAGAGCCAGTGGATGGTGAGTGTGGGAGCAGAGAAATCATTTAGGAAGCTGATTTAATAACCTAGGTGAGAGATGATGGTGGCTTTTTCTAGGGTGGTGGCAGGAAGGTGGTGAAATGTGATGGGATTTGGATTGCATTCTGAAGGCAGAGCCACCAGGTTTGCCAAAAGATTTGCTGAGGGCATCAAGAAAGACTCCCTTATTTTGGTTCAAGTAACTGGATTGCTGGAATGATCTTTAATTATTATAGAAAAAATTGGGTGGAGAAGGTCTGGAGGATAAGAATAGAAATTCAGTTTCATACATGTCTGATTGGCCTTTGGAAACCCAGAAAAAGTGTCAAGTAGGCAGATTTCTTTAGGAGGCTGAAGGGACCACGCTAGATGTATTAATTCAGGAATCTTCACCATTTTGATGTTATTTAGAATCCTAAGATTGGAGATACCAGGGAGGGAGTGTAGACAGAGAAACAGAGAGACAAGACCATGTCGGGGCCCCCACCACAGAGAGGCCAGGGAGAAGAGGAGCCTGCGAAGGAGCATCCTCGGAGCAGGAAGACAGCCTGGGTGTGGAGTCAGTGAGGCCACGCTGAGCACGTGACTGCAGGAGTGGACAGCGTCCAAGTGCACAGAATGTGGCTTGGGGCAAAATAAGACGAAGACGGGCACTGACCGCTGGGCTTAGCAATGTGTACACATGTCACCAGGGATTGTACAGAGAGCAGCTTCCAGATGTGGTGAGAATGACAACCAGTTTAGTGGACCTGAGAGAGACTGGGACAAGCAGAAACAGAGACTGGGATCAGACAGCTCTCAGGAAGAGAGACATGGGCAGTGGCTAAAGGGCGCCTTGGGCAGAAGATGTTTTCTCTTTTAATACAGGATGCTAATGGGAAGAGTCCAGTAAGATGGGGACACTGTTAGTGTGTAAGAGAGAGAGCAGAAGCTGCATCCTTCAGGGGCTGAAGGGGAAGAGACCTGTAAAGTGGAGGGACCCATTATAAGTAGTGATGTCAGAGGTGAGGTCCCAGGGGCCCAATAGCCAGCCTCAACCCACCCGGTCCTCTTACCAGACTCTTGACTCTGCCACAGGAAAGAATTCAAGGGCAGAGTCACAGTACAAAGTGAGAATAGGTTTAATATAATGTATAAGAGACACAGATTTCAGAGAGACCACAGCCTAGCTCCAGAGACCAAGCAGGGCTCACACCAAGTTTAACACAAAAGCAAGAAAAACATATTTAAAGCTCAGTACAAAGTGCAGGCTGGCTCAAGAGAGTGAGCAGCTGCTTGCTGAAAGTAAGTTTGATACAAAGTAAAGCACAGACACCTCAGCCAGCCAATGCAGCAAAGTGAGCAACCACCCCACCTTTTACTGGGTTTGGGCTTTTATAGTTTCACAATCTAATTTCAATTAAGGGGGTGGTTTCCAGTTATGTAACATTAATCTTGCACATGCTCAGTCGGTCTCTTCTTGGACCATGCATCAGACCCTATGACATGCACCAGACTTATTCAAGAATATTCTGTGCTCTCTAGCACCTCTAGTAGAAGGCCATTCAACTACCAGGGTTATATAACCCTTCTGTACTCAGCATGCCCAGCCACTGGGTTTGCATAAGCCAGCCCCTTGTGGTCTCATTTTCCCTGTTAGTGCTGAAAGTAGGTCTAACTAGCAACAGTAACTTTCCTCTAGGGGAAGACCTATGTGGGGGGCCTAAGACTTCAGGGAGTGGGTTGAAACCCAGAGCTATGTCCTGAAACCTGAGCCCAGGGAAACTGAGCACGTCCTTTTTCGTAACCACAAGTTAAGTCAGCAGGTAGAAAACATGGCCTGCATTAGTGGAGGGGACCTTCTGTCTAAATCTGCTGCTATATCAGACCAACTTTTGTACTTTAATTTCTATATTGAGCCTGTTCTTTCATCTGAAGTTTGCTTTTTGTCACTGGCTTTCTCAACTTACCGAAGACCTCTGGCTTTCTTTACCAACAACCCAATAAAAATACTTCTTTCCACTAGTAAATTGCTGTATAATTTTCCAGCATTTAATTTCGCTTTTACAACAAACTTTGAGAAATGCCTACAAATCGTTTTCAAGGAAACAGTTTCAGAGAAGTTGGAGGATTTCACAAAGTTTGAATCTAGAAAGAGTTGGACTGAGGTTTGGAGCCCAATTCTTATTTCAAACTCTGTACTGTAGGCAGCAGTCTACTAGGAACCTCCAATGTGCTTCCATCGTCCAGTATGATAAAAGTGTGCCAAGGTATTAAGGGACTTGGGGCTGGAATGTTTGTGGAGACCCAGTAAGGCTCCCTCAGTGGTTCAGATCTTATCTTGTGGGGGACTAGTGAAGAAACATGATTAAAGCTGTGTTTGATGGTCGCCCTGGCAGCTCCCAGAAAGCAGTTACGTGGGGAGACTGGAGGCAGGTGGACAACCAAGCAGGTTATTTCAGTAGTTCAGAGAGAATTAGGGAGGCACATCCAGCTCAGAAATGGAAGGACTAGACAGAGTAAAAATCAAATGCCACTAACACTGATGAAATGTAGAAGCTAAGAAAAAGAGGTGTGAAAGCAGAAGGACATTTCAATCCTGGATAACTCAGGAGAAGGTAACACCAAGAGCAGGAAAGGTGAGGGGCAGCGATGCTGACTGTGGCTCTGGCCACCCGCGTTAGGGCCTGGGAGGAGCCAGGATGAGGGCGGTCAGCAGAACACGGAGACAGTGAGCTGGGCAGAGAAGTGCTTGAGGCGCAGGTTAGGGAGGAGTCTGAACAGGGATGGTAGCTGGCAAGTCAGGGATGCGACACAGGAGAAAAGAATCCTCGTCCCTCTGAGTTATGGCTTTCTGCAATGGTGAGGTGTAGCACAGTGCCTTGGCTTTGTTTCAGATTACTAACAAATAAGAGCATTAAAGACAATCATCACTGTCCTTATGTTAACATGTGGGCCACACTTATCAGTCATATGGATCCTCATTAAACAAATGACATTTCAGAGAAGGGTAAGATCCATGCCACACAGCTCCATGCCTAGTTCTTTTTAATTAGGAAAGGTTTGGCCTCTAACAATGGGAAAGAGCAAACAGCTCTCCTGGGCTTTCCAAGTGTCTAAATGATCATCTTTACCTTTCCGTATTGCTGACCATAAACCTCACAGAATGACTTCTCCAAACAAGCAGAAAATATTCAGCTCCTTAATCCTAAATCAAAGCCAAACTCGTTTTAAAATGAAAGAGAAAAACTCTTAGAGGCAACTGTGGCCGCCCCTCCCTTCTCAAGATCAAACAAGATGGTGCGCCTTTCAGTGTGCTTTGACTTCACCGTGATGTTAGTCATGTCTAATTAAAGCTATTCTGTGCCATCTAGTTTCTAAGGACGGCCACTGTGCCACGCCCTCATAATGGCGGTCAATGTGCATAAATCTATCACCAGGTTTTCTCAATTAGCAGTAGCAATTACAACTCCAAAGGCAACAGCCGTATCACAGCAAGGTTAACCAAACACCATAAAGTCTTTAGGAACGAACAGAACCACAATCCTAGTGACATTATGCACAGACATGCAGTGCGATCAGGATGTTTCTCTTTGAGAACATTCCCAATTTTGGGTGAGAATTAGGCATTTAGGACACTGAATGTGTGTGCCTGGGGCTGTGATGAGATGAGAAAACCAGGCTGCAGCAGGCCCCAGCCCTGTGCTTCAGGGTTGCAGGGTCAAAGCCAGCCCAAGGGCGGTGACCTGACGTCTTTGGAATGTTCTAAGTGTTGTCCTGATGACTGGCTCTCAGCACTGCTCTCACTGAGCTCTCCTTAGGGCAAGCCCTATTGGGGGACAGACAAAAACATGAAATACACCTGTAGATCATGAGCAAGGACTCTAATCAATGTTTTTGCTAATGAGTTTATGTAAGGAAAGGAAATGAGATTGTGTCAAGCTATCCAACCCCTGCCCTTCACTTGTGGGTGTTTCTTAATCAAATCAAACTCCAGCCCACACCCTACAGGGCAAAGAAAAGTTGTCGTTGTTGGGCCGCTCCTTGTTCTGTTCTTTCCTGAACGGACAGAGAATTTCCTGCTCTGGAATTATAAATCTCTTTACTCCATGAGAATGTTTAAAATTACTTAAAATTTAATATCAATGAAGCAACCTTGAACTTGAGCTCCCTCCCTCCCTCTATCCCTGCTTGTCTACACAGACGGATGGAGTGCCATTGGGTTACATACATGTGTGCCTGTGTATGTGTACACATACACATATATACACACACAATACACACGATGTACACTTGCGTATACATAAGCTGTATTAGCTCAGGCTACTGCAACAAAATACCACAAGTTGGGAAGCTTAAACAACAGACATTTATTTCTCACATTTTTGGAGACTGTAAGTCCAAGATCGAGATGCCAGCAGGGTCAAATTCTGGCGAGAACCGTCTTCCTGGCTTGCAGATGGCGGCCCTCTTGCTGCATTCTCACATGGCAGAGAGAGAACAAGCTCTCCGGTCTCTTCTTGTAAGGGCATTAATCCTATCATGAGGACGCCACCCCGTGACCTCATCTATACCTAATTATCTCCCAAAGACCACATCTTCAAATTCCATCACCTTGTGGGTTAGGTCTTCAACAGTAGTTGAATTTTGGGGGGACACAGTTCAGTCCACAGCAATGACCGAGCAGTATATGAATTTTGAACAGTATACGAATTTTGGGGGACACAATTCAGTCCACAGCAATGACCGAGCAAATTCACCCGGACACTGCAGTCTGACACAGCACGGCTACTGAAGCTTATTCAGTTTTCTGTTATATTTGTCCTTGAGACATATTTTTAGGCAATGAGAACAAGTAACTATGTGCTCAAACAGGCTTAGAACAGACTGCTCTTGAGAACAAAATAATGACACCTTTCCCCCAAAAGTAAATTTAAATCTTTCTTTCATTTTCTTTTCTGAATTTCTTGAAAACTCAGATGATTTCATCAATACATTTTTCTGTCCCCAGTGAAACAGGGACCACACCACACATTTCTCTCCCCGTCCATCCCCCACACCCCACAGGACTGATGCTAGAGAAACATTATGACCATTGGCTGGGTGAAAAATGTAATATTTCTCTGTACACTACATGCCTTACCTTTCAAGAGTAACAAACCTAACATAAAATTTACCATCTTAACAGTTTTCAGGTGTACGTTTCCGTGGCATTAAGTCCACCCACAGTGCTGTGCAACCAGCCCCACCAGCCATCTCCCGAACCTCTTCACCTTCCCAAATTGAAACTCTGTGTTCATTAAACAACATCTCCCCACTCCTCCCTCCCCCAGCCCCTGGCAGCCCCGTTCTACTTTCTATCTCTATGAACTGGACTACTCTACTACCTGATATAAATGTGGCTGGCTTACTACCTTTAGCATAATGTCCTCAAGGGTCATCCATGTTGTCGCGTGTGTCAGAATTTCCTTCTGTTTCAAGGCTAAATAACATTCCATTGCACCCACTGCCTGTTTTTGTAAATAAAGTTCTTTATTTTCAGGTCATTTACATGTTGTCAGTATCTAGACAGAGATTAGCAGTTGTGACAGAACTTTATAGACAGCAAAGCCAAAACTATTTACTCTCTGCCTTTTTACAGCAAACAATTGCAGATCCATGTTACAGAGAATACGGTAGAATAAGAAACTGTTTCTGCTGAAAAAGAGGCAAAATGTTTTCAAGGCCTCACAGTCAAGACTCCCCCATCTCCAGTGTGCTGTTCCATCAAGTTCGCTCAGACAAGCGTGCATTCAATGCACCTGACCTGGCTCTGCCGCTTTACCCTGGGACGCAGTGACAGCCAAGTTGAGGGCTGCCTGTGTGTAATGGCTTTAGAAATTCTTTGCATTCTCACTCTGAACTCAATTTGTCCTGTCAACATTTTTTAGCCACATATGAGGGTCCGTGTGGCCTGCTATACAATCTTGCAAGAAGCCTAGACAATGCTATTAGCAGAGGGAGTCCAAGTGGGCAGCGCTGCCCTTGCCCCTACATTGGGCACAGCCATCTGCCCTCCACGTGCGCAGCGACTGTGCACAGTCAGCAGTTCCCAGCACTGTGTCCATAACCAAGGGCAGCGGAGGAAGATCACCTGTCCTGCCCTGTGCATAGTCCTGCCTGCAGTGACGAGGGTGACCCTTGCTGTGAGCAAGCGGGCTCTGCAGATGCTGAGGCATACAGGGGCACAAGGCCCTGCTCACTCGTGCCCCGTGCTCGCGCCTGGTTGGTCAGGCTGAGAAGTGCTCTCTGCAGCCACAGCCACGGAGCCCCTTACGTATTAGTCGCAGATCGTTCCTGAGAAACACTCCTAAGCCAGGACAGGCTCCTCTTGTGTGGCTGTAAGACTCCTAAAAACCAAATTCCAATGTAGACTGCCTTAAGGGAAGTTTGCTAGGAAAGTGTATTTTAAGATACAATTCACAGACCAGGAGCTCCGGCCACATTTTCTGCCACAGGACAATTCCAAAATTAGGACTTGAACTGGAATTTGAAGGCTGGTGAACATCATTGCAGAGACACTCTCAGGAAATAAGAGCCTTTGTTTGAGGAGAAAAGGCTTTTATGCTGGGCCTGGTTGTTAGAACAAGCTAGAGTTCTTGCGAATACCTTTGCTTTTACCAGTGATCATTTTTGTGAATAGCTATTTTCTTGATGAAAAATAATCAATGAAAAGATGTAATTTTTTAGATTTTATAATAAAATAAAATGTTTCATTAATTATAATAAAAAATAATTTATAAAATGGTGTCGATTTCATGTCCTGAACAAGCTGGCAACTCATGCACATGACTCTCAACCTGTCTCTACTCCACTCAGTCATCTGACCTTTCATTTGCATTCTACACTTTTTAAAAAAATGTTTGTTCTCATTGCAGGTTTGCCAGGTATGAAATCTGTACTCAGCAAAAGCAAAAGCACCAGGCTCCGTGATTCCCTCAGCCAGTGGGCTCCAAGCTTCAGTGGGCTGAGGATGAACCACACTCAGTCACCAAGGGCACACTTGCCAGGCCACCACAGGTGGGTATTCCAGAGTCTACATGGAAAGATGGTGATTCTGCTGCCAAAACTACTAACGTGCAGTGGCCAACCAAAAGGGACAGTTAATTCCAATCACAAGAACCCAGCTTCTCCTCTTGTCCAGCTTTAGAAGCAGAGAACTTTCCATTTTCAGCAGGCCAGCTTCTAGAACTGGACCCACCCACATGAGTGCTGTATGCATTTTAAGCTGTTTCCTGGGAGCACTGAGGGGTTGTGTAAAATATCCACGCTCCCCAAGTCCGAAGGGCCATACTCATTTGCATAATTGGAAAGAGAAACTAGTATCTGTGACTACAGCAAGCTCTTCAGAAGCTCCTGGCTTTTATCAAGTTAATGAGCTTGACTAGGGGTTGGTAAACTATAGTACTCAGACCAGGTTTGTCTTGCTGCCTGTTTTGTAAATAAAGTTTTATAGAAACACAGCCAAGCTCATTTGTTCACATGTCTATGCTGCTTTCCCTCTGCAACAGCAGACTTGAGCTGCAACAGAAACCTATGACCCACAAAGCCAAAAACATTTACTATCTGGTCCTTTACAGAAAAATCTTGTTGCGCCCTGAGCTATGTTAATGCCAAAGAGCAACTCATGTTCATTAACTCGGGTTCATAGGCAGGAGGTCAGGGATAGCGTGCAGAGACCTACCTGGCTCATACAGAACAGTCACTCCTACCGGAGCAAGCTTGGGAAAGGAAAGCACTTGATGAAGTGAACATAAAGGAAACATACCGTGTACCACACTTTCTAATTCCCTTTCTGTTTTACTCTCACAAATGCTATTATCAGTATCTTTTCCATCAAGGTATGACATCAATTAAAATGACTCTCAGGTTACTAGAAGGACCCAGGGACTTTTCCAGTTTGATAACACCTTTCGTCCCTTCTCTTTGGGCCCCTGCCTTTGCTGAAGCCTGTTGCTCACCTGTTTCGCCCTCACCACTCCCTGCTCCCGCCTTCATTGCTTCCCCCACCCCACCGGTTTGTGCCAGCACTGATGGAACAGACTCTGGCAGCCACAAAAGGGAAAGAACCGTCACGAAACTGGGGCCTGAATTTACAGGTATTTTGCTCACAGAGCAACTGGCTCTGAGTTAGGAGACCTAGATGCAGGTTCCACCTGTGTCACTAACCAGCAGTGTGACCCAGGGCTGATCCCATGAGAAAGAGTGGGCTATGGGTAATGGTTTTCATAGCAATTGAAGAGCATGAGATAACCCGAGACCTACTGCATTAGCATCATTCATGAGTAAATTCCTGAATTATAGTTCTATTTCTATGAGTATTTATGAGCAAAGGTATATCTGCATTTCACAATTAAATATTTTTAGCCATTTAGTGAACTCCTATTCGGTACCCACTGTGTGAGTTAGAGTGGGTCGCCCTATGCTGTGATAAATAAATCTCAACATTTCCACAGCTCCCAACACTGAGTGGGTGTGGGAGGGGTGCAAAGCTCAGTGTTCCTCATGGGACCCCTCCTACCTGGTGACATCACCACCACCACCTGTGCAAGGAGAAGGGGGGTGACGAAAGAATTGCACCTAGGACATTTTACAGGCATACATCATGTCCCACTCCTCTGGTCTCATGTCACATGGCCCCAAACAAAGTGCAGGAGGGCTGGGCAATGGAGTCTGACTGTGAGCCCTGAAGAGGAGGGAAAAGCCGGGTAGGGTCTGCCACACTCTCTGTGTGCCCAACATATACCAGATATCAAAGAGGTTAATGAACAAATTGGGGTTCCTGTGAAGATTGATCTAAAATCAGGAGTCTTGATCTGAGAACGGGAATCAGGTTCTATCTCTTGTCATAATTTGTTTCTTACCTCAAGCAAACTTTCTGTAGATAATTTTGAAGTTCATTATTTGGGAGGTACCCAAGTTGCCATGAAGTGGTAGCTTTCCTTTTGTTTTTCTTTAGATCTTAATTGTGTTTTGTTTTAAACCATTTGTACCAGTTATTAAGCTCTCGTCTCTGAGTTTCAAACCCTCTCTTGTGTACCCTGCTTTGTGATACTGGGGCTGGGACTATATTACCATTTGCCTGTTGGCTCCTTGTTAGAACCAAGGAAGGTAGGCAAAGGGACTTTCTCCTTTCTGTAGCCAGTTGTTCCTTTCAGTGTCACTCCCAAAATTCTGATGCTGGCTGCATCCTTCAGCTTGTCTTCCATATCCCCAGACATTTCAGTTGAAACTGATTTCATTTTTCCTGACTGGCCCCTGACCGACACAGCATTTTACAACTAAAAGTACACATTAAATGATGAGTCTTGCATTTTATTAGTTTTTTCAAGGGCATTCTAGTATCATCTAGTTTGCTAACCCCCTACAAAATGCTGCTCAGTTCTGAAAACTTTTTTTCTAAGCAAAACATATTATGCTTTCATTTTAGCATATAAAATTGATTTATTAGAATAAAATATCAACAATTGGCTATTCTGAATTATTTGAACTGTTTACACCCATGAAATGAAGGTCAATTACTTGTTGAAGTAAATATCTTCTGCAAAGTTTAGAAAGGTCAAATATAAATTCGCTATCCCCCACTTTTGGTTTGAAGACTAAAATAAGTTTTAATTCAAGTCATTTTTTATTAATGACCTTTACAAACAAATGAGATTTTAATGAAAGCACACAATTTTTATTCTGAAGTTTGAACAGTTAATGATGAATGACTTTCATATGTTATTTTATACAATGCAAATGGTATTAACATCTGATGCGGAGCCCCTCCTCTGCATGTCCATATGTGTGTGCAGTCTGTCCAGCTGGCTCGCTCTCCTTTGCTCAGTTCCTGTTTGCAGATGCTGTGCCTTCTGTCTGCACACCCTTCCTTTCCTGGGATAGGTGCCCTCTGTTGTCCCATGGTTATGCTGTGCACACACCTATTACAGTACTTACCTGGCTGCACTGGAATAATCTGTTAATGCATATCTGTCCTATCATCTAAGGTACAATATCCATGAATATCGTTAGGTCAGGGTGATGCTCAGTCATCCTTGTAAATAGTGTGACTGGTACATTGCCAGGCCCTCAGATGTTCAGTGAAGGTTTGTTGAATAGAGCACTGGATGACGGGTTTTTAGCCAGGTCCATCACTCGCATGAGAAGAGTAAGGCCCCTAGCTTAGTGCTGATGAACCCAAGAGTGACGGTGTGTGCATCTGCAACACCGATCAGAAGGGATCTAAGTCACCAGGGTAGTGTGTGCACCTGGAGCCCTTCACACGCTGAGCCCCACAGGTCGTATGAGCCAAGCAACAGGCTGTGGCCAAGATCGAGAGCAGTGCCCATTGCTTGAACCACAAGCACTCCACGGCCTTTGCGTGCCCTCGTGTTGGGACTTGACCATGGGTGAATGCCGATGGGCAGAGTCCGTTCAGCAGGCACGTGCTGGAGTAAGTCTTCTCTCTCCAGAGGTTTGCTTAATCTGCCTCCAGCAACAGTAGGACTCTCCCATCTATGGCTCCCTGAGAGCACAATGGGAGTCAGCCCAATACTGATGGACAGAAACTGGGGAAAAGGATGCTTTTCTCTTTTGGCTGAAATGGCCTATTACAGAAAACCCAGACCTGCCTGTGCTCCGTCTCAGCATCTGAGACATTTTCCCTTGTGCAGTATCCCTCGAGCAACGGCTTTTACTGCCTCACATTTCATATGAGTAATAGAAGCTGTTTTTGCAGACAGCTGCTTTGAGGGTTACACATACTGTTTTAAAGTTGCTTAGGATTTAGACTGGTATGACTGATATTTATACTGTTAGAATTTAATTGAAAATACTTAGTTTATTAGCTCTAGTTAATCCAAGTTATTTTTTCCTAGTTAAGAACATGCCAAAAGCTGTAATTTGATCATTTTTATATGAACCAAAATAGATTTTGGCTTCAGGATGGGAGGAGGGACAAAGATTTTATTCCTTTTCAAAACTGGCCCGACAGTTTAACTAGCTAAGTTAACAGACATGAGAAGAAAGAAATTCCATGGGGAAAAAACAAGCTATGAAAATCCTGAGATGTTTTCATTGAGATCTGCCTGGGGCATCTGTCTGAAATGATCTGCTGCTCCCTGCATCCGGGGGCTCTCAGGCACATCTCCATGTCCTTGTACCTCTGCCCAGCTTGATGGAGGTGCCTAAGCCTGCTGGTGACTGGGAGTGGCAGAGTCCATTCTCCCTCTGTCCCCAGGGTCCTGAGAACCCTGATGGGTTCTGGTGAGATCCCTTTGCCCCCAGCATACTCCAGACAGGTGGGAGATCGATGTCATCCAGCCCATGTCTCTTTCCTTGTGTCCCATCTGCCTCTTAACTGCGGGAGGAGATGGGGCTGCCTCTGTGACCAGTAAGGCTCCATTTGACCAGTACTTACTGTCCACTCACTAGGCCAGGCTCTGAGGAGGGGTAGGAAGCAGCCAGTGGTGAGAAAAAAGGCACAATCCCTGCCCTCAAAAAATCTACTATTTGGTTGGACATAGAATACATGCAACATTAAAATTTAAGTAACGCCAGGAGCTAGACAGCAATCCAAGACAATCATGCAAAGATGTCACTAGGTATGGTATGATTAGCTGCCAGATAAGTGGCATAGATGTGCACGAGACCACTGGAAATGAGGGAGAAGCTATCGGCTTTCTATAGGGAAGCTACTACAATGCATAGAAAAATGTGATTTTCTCATGTGCCTCCATGCCAAACTCTCTCATTCCTTGGTGCTAACTTGAGAGCGTTTCAGGAAAGTGCCCTGAGTTAGGTGACATCAGCCTATCCTCACCATCGCCACAGTGGCCGTCACACATTCAGGCGAGGTGTGCCCTCCACCAGCCTGTGCACAGTGCATGCACATTCAGTGGCACCCAGCGAGGTCCACGCTGTCCCCTGCCACCACACTCGGGTGCTGGCCTGGACAGACTTGAACATCGTCACCTGGTTCAAATTCTAGCTCATTCTCCAACCCACTGCTTGCAGTTCCTGCATTTTTGCAGTGATAAAATACAAAGATCATAACATTTTCTCCTTCCTTACTTATAGGGATATGGCAGATACTAATTATTCATAAAACAAAATCTGCAAAGGGCTTGGACACAGCATCATTGTCCTTGTGGATCCTGGGCCTTTATGATTCTGTTCACATGAGATACAGCGAGTGCTTTAATCAAAATACCACTTACTCTAATGAAAATCACTCAGAAGCATTTAATCCACCCAACCCCAAAAGTGCTACACTTCCATGTGCACGCCTGTGCGAGCTGAGGTGGAGGTGGGGTGGGGTGGTCCTCACAGCCGTGCCCCTCACTGTGTGTTCCGAGGGCTGGAGTTGGCTCTTCACCTCTCTAGTTTGTTGTGGGAAGTTTGGGTGATAGAGTTAAGTGCTGCCCGCTGTCTGCGACCAGGGTCGCCTTGCGCTTTCCGCAGTGTGCTGAGCACCAGAGCCTGGCTCACTGGGTTTACGGAGCCTGGCAGGTAGCTCCGTGCCTGTGGCTGGCACATGTTCTGGAGGGACATAAAAATGTTGATAGTTTTTATTTTCCTATTCATGTAGGCACTTTAGGGGTAAGAAGTCTAGCAGCAAGTGGTTCTGGAAGGCCACATTTTTGAATTTTCTGTAAAGAAGTTTAGAGGTGTTTATGTTGAATTGTCTGAAGTAAGTACTTGGAGGGCTTGCATTGTTGAAATCTGCTATTGTTTTACTCTAATGTGAGACCTGGCAAAGGATGTGCTGATGTGACCTGGCTCCAGTCTACCTTATTTCCTCTCTAAACAGTTGATTTTCAGCAACCCTTCCTCTGCATCCCCTACATTCCTCTACATCCCGAGTTCCAGCTGTCCTAGAGGGGGCTCGTGGCTCAGGAACAGACTCCCTTCTGCCTCCAGGCTGGCTCCAGATTCACCCTCCCCCTGTCCTGCTCCACTGTGTGTGGGAACTGTCTCCCCAGGGCTGCCTGGTCTTCAGACGGGACACCGATGGGCCACGGGAGAAGCTAAGGTATTTCTACACACCCTGCCCCCAGCCCCAGCTGTGGGGTCTTCTGCTGTGTCTCCTTCATGGTTTCAGCTCCTGTCCCTTCATGGCCCCATGTCACACTAGACAGTTTCCTCTTCCACCTTCATCCTCTTCTTCCTCCCTCCCCTCCCCACTCCTCCCTTTTCTCTTTAGTGGGTCAGAGCACCTGGCCAGGGAGAGAGGCTGGCACTTTGGGCAAGCTTTTAGCCAGCTTAGGTGAGAGACTGGTTATACAGGTGAAATCAAACTACGAACATGGCCATTGAGGGGGATGACAATGTGTGTTTCACACTGTTGGGGAAGGAGATTAGATGTATGGAAAGAGGAATGGTTAAAAGTAAACACTATACTGGTGGAATGGATTGTGGGTGTTGTGAACTGACGGTCTTTACTAGATAGACAGAGATAAAGTGTATGTGTACACGTGTACATACGCACATGCAATGTATGCACACACCCATGCACTGCCTAGCTCTGTTTGTGCTGGAAGCGCCTGGAAACAGTGGCACCCTGGAAATGGTGGACATGCCTAGATCCCATACTTAGGTTCTGAATGCCACACCCCACCTAGAGGAACCAGGGCCCGTGGGAGAATGGATGACTCCAGTGTTGGCCAGAGAAAGTACAAGATGGGGCTGGAGCATTTATTTTGTGCCAGAAAGTATGGAAATGCTCAAAAAATGATGTGGGCATGTTAAGCCAACCCAGGAGCCAGCTCAAAGGCACTCCCACTGGCCAAATGGGCCATTTAGGCATGAAGATAAACAATGATGGTTGCACTCTGTAACCCTTTGAGCAAAATAGGAATTCAGGAGTTTACACTGTCGTAAATGAGTAAACGCGAAATAAGGGACAGGCCCACCTTGTTGAAGTTTCAAAGTTTCTCCCCACAAAATACCCATTAATCACTTATCAGTTAATGAATATTACATACTATATTATATTAAATGCCTTTACAACAGGAAATCCAAACAAACTTCATCTAAACCAAGTGATAAAATTACCACCACTAATAATAGGACAAATTAGCACTGCGTGCCCCCAGATGGGGCTCACTGAGAACACTTTTTAAGGTTTTTTTTTTTGCCAAAAACGCACAAGTGGCAAGGAAACATTGGACAAGTCCAAACTGAGGAACATTTTTATCAAGTAAAGATCCTGAACTTTTCAAAAATGTCAAGACCGTAAAAGACAAAGAAAGGCTGAGAAACAGTTTCACATGAAAGGGGACTAGAGTCCTGAAAATGCAGGCAATGTGCGATCGTGAATTGACTCTGGACTGACAAAGGACACTGTTGGTACATCAGGGAACTTTGAATGGGGACCGGAGACTCAATGTGAATTGGTTGATTTTGATGGCTGTACTTTGGTTATGTAGACAAATGTTCTTGTTTGTAGGAAATGCACAATGAAATACTGGAGCATCACATCTGCAACTTATTACTGGATGGCTCAGGGATACACACATGTACACGACGCACAAACACACACACAGCATTAAGGCAGTGTGATGAAATGCAATTAGGGAGTCTGGATGAAGAGTGTGTGGAAGGAAGCTCTTTGTACTTCTTTTGCAACTTAAAAATTTGTTAGAAAAGTTTCTGAATGTTTACACTCAGTTTCGGCTCAATCCTGTCAGTGTGTGAGGCTTGTGGCTTGTTGAGAGGCATTCTGAGCACTGCTGATCCGGCAATATAATCAAGGGCACCGAGCCGGCATGTTTCTGATGCGTTGGCTTGCATCTAGCAGAGCTTGCTGCGTGCTAGCGCTACCTGTGTCCTGATGGAGCAGTGCTCAGTACTGAAGGGAAAGAACAGCTTTTCTCCATAATTTCAGTACTGCAGCTGGAGAAATCCCCACAAAATACTCAGGACAAGACAAATGAAAGTTAAAAGCATCTCCGCACAGGAGCCTTTTTATCTAGCTCCTAAAGCGTACAAATACAGATGCGAGGTGTTTTCTGTAGGCAGGCAGAGTCCAGCCTCGGATGTAGAAGTCGGACTGACAGAGCGTGCCCTGGGTGGTGCCACCTGAGCGGAGCGTCAGGTACCTCCTCACCAAAGGCAAAGGCAGTTGGGCAGGGAAGTTTCCTATTGTTTAAGTTGTCTGGACGCCCCTTTTGTTTCATTACTTGAATTCAATTTAAACTATTTTATGGAGTTAAATGTGTGATCCTTCTTATTACATTCTTTGGAAGGCAGCTTTACTTTACGCAGGGACACCTGTCCATATGAAAGTCCGCAGATGCTTTTTATGGGTCTTCAAGCAACCACGGGCACACAGCTGGCCAAAGAGCCTGGTGGAAGGGGACGGCTGTTTGGCTGACAGACTTGGAACCAGCGCAGGACATGTGCAGCGATTGTAAACAGGATGAATTTTCCTTAACCTTTACAAGTCAAATATTTATTTTTGGAATATTAACAAAATCAAAAGAGTTGCAATGTTCTTTTAATTTTAAGTCAAAGCACACTGACGTACAGCTTTTAAGAAATTTTATGTAGTGGGGTAATCTTAAATTGAAGCTGTAACAAATTCAGAAACATTGGGGATTTCTTGCCCGGTACCTATAGCTCTGAAGCAACATTTTTTTTTTTTTAATCTTTAGGACTCTGTAAAAGAAGTAATGAAATCTCTTTCCATAAACTGTCAATCAGCTATTGATGAGCATGTTTATAACTCCAAGTACACTATGGGTAGAAAGTTCTCCGTGTGTGGCATGTTGGCGGACGTGTGCATGTGTATGTGTGTGCGTGTGTGTGTGGGGTTGTATGTAAGCTCTTCAGCTCACTCCCCCTTCCCTCCACTCTCCCCTTTTTCTCATAAATTCCCATAGTTTGGTAGGGGAATGCAGGCGCTGCTGTTAAGTTGGCTAGGAGCAGACACATTGAAAAGAACTCTTTTTCTCTGTGGAGGCCGTCAGATGAAGGGTGAAGCTTTCTTTCCCAAAATTTGCCTTGATGCATATCTATGTGTGATTGCAATTAAAGAAAGGGGGAAAAAAGAAAGCAAGAAGAACAAAAATATTGCTCACCATTTACCTCTCTCTTGGTTTTGTTGTGATTGTGTTTTGTGAAGAAATTTATGTAAAGCTGACTGTACGTACAAAATGCCCAGAACCAGCTGCATAATTTGCAGGTCCCAGTGCAAAATGAAAATTTTAGGACCTTGTTCAAGAGGATTTAAAATGTCAAGACCAGGGGGCCAGCTCGGTGGCTCACTCAGGAGAGTGCGGTGCTGTTAGCACCAAGGCCACGGGTTCAGATCCTACATAGGGATGGCCGGTGCGCTCACTGGCTGAGCGTGGTGTAGACAACACCTTGCCAGGGGTTGCGATCCCCTTACTGGTCAAAAAAAAAAAAAAATGTCAAGACCAGGATAGCAGCCTGGGATCCTTCTGAGCATAGTGATGTGTGACTGCAGGTTACCTGTCACATGCCTGTGGATGGGTGCTGCAAACACCTAAGTGTTTTGAATTGTAAACCCCAAAAGCACAAGGTAGGTTAGAAAGCTGAGTGTTTCCAGAGTAAGCAGTGGTTAATGACCAAGTCACTGCTAAGTACAAGTTATAATTTGAGCCTGTAGCCAAATTCAAGTAAAAGTTGTTATTTTTAAACCAGTTGTTGGAAGTAAGAATTCACAGTTTGAATCACAGGATTAAGTGGTAAGAAGTTTTCAGAACCTTACTAAGTCTCATAGCTTCTCAAATATAAGCCTCTCTTTTCCTTTATAAGATGGAAGTATTGTTTTTTAAAAATGTCCGAGATGGTAGGGTTCTTAGAAGTCATCCAACTTTGACATCCTTATTGTCCAGGTCAGGGAAATTAGACCCCCAAAAATAAAGGGACCAAGAATTTGAATCTGCGACTTGTGATTCACTACGTGGCTCTATGTCCTATATTAAGTCTTTTCCATATTTTTCTGTTATGAGATAGGTACATGATTCTGTAGAAAAAAATAAGCCAAATGGATTGATAACTCTGTTGACAGGTAGCCCAACGAGTGTACTTGCATAAATAATCTGGTCTCATGGAGTTCTGAGGTTGGGCTCATAGCCCTTCCAGGCCAGCTTTTCTTTTCTCTCCAGGTAGGTTGCACGTGGCAAGGGAAATAAGTATTGGTGAGCATGTGGAGCAACAAAAAGTCTGGTATGTTGCAGGTGGAAGTGTAAATCCGTATGAATTCTTCTGTGAAATAATCTGCCAGAGTCTAGTAACAACTCTGCACATAGCAATTCCACTTCTAAATATTTACACCAGATAGAATCTCATAACGTGCTCCAGGAGACATTTAAAAAATGGTCATAGTCATATTCTTTGTAAAAATCCCGAAATGGAAATAGCAACCCAAATATGTATAGAGAGTGGATAAAAACAGTTGGTATATTCATACCTTTAAATGCCATGTGGCAGTAAAAAATGAACGAATTATAGCTATATGGATAGATGTAGATGAGTTTCAGAAACATTATGGTGGGTGAAAAAGAAGTTACAGAAGAATGCAAATAGTATGGCATCATCTGTATAAAGTATATGCAAAACTAAACCATATTGCTTAAGGGTACATGCATATGAAGAATATCAGGAAATAATAGACATAAAATCCATCATAATGGAAAAGGAAAGATGGAGCACAAGAGTGGAAGGCCACTCGAGGGACATAACAGGGGGCGGTAGTGTCCTGTTTCTTAAGCTGCTAGTGGTGAGCAGCTGGCTATTCCTCTTGCCGTATCCACCCATCCATCTATTCATCCGTCCACCCGTCTACCATCCGTCCATCTGTCTATCTTTCTATCATCATCCTCATGTCTACCTATCTACCATATACTATTACTTTGTTAGTGGTATATATTTCATAAAAAGTATGAAAAGAGAGTGAATGTGAGGACACTGGCCCATAATAGCAGGTAAAATTTCATTTTGAGTCCCCTCCCACAGCAGTTCAAGCTTTTGGGGACACATTAATCATCATGAACAAGACATATACAATAAGAAAACAATGTTCTTATTGTCTTAGCAGTTTATTTCTTATATAGTAGTATGATTGAGCAATCGCGTTTGGCTGCATGTCACAGAAAATTGCACAAGTGGTTTATGTGAGGAAGATGTTTCTGTTTCTCTTACATAACAAGAAGGTTCGCAGTGGATGCTGTCAGGGACTAGTACTTTCTGAAGCTCTGTTCTGCCATCCACAGGGTGTGAGCCTCCTTTCTGTCACATGTGTGAGATGGTTGCTGACACTCAGACCATCATGTCCACGCTCCCAGATAGAGGAAAGGACAGGCAAAGGGCAAAAGGGACATCTAGCCAAATCTGTTCACTTTTAAAGAGCTTTCTCAGAAGTTTCAATCAGTGACTTTGTTCACATCTGCTTGGCCAGAACTGTGCCACGTGGTTACTGTGAGCTGCAAGGGAGGCTGGAAAATGTAGCTGAGCACAGAGTTGCCCTTAACAAAATTGATGTTTATTAGGAAGAAAAAGAAGAACAGATAATTGTTAGGCAGTTATCAGTCTCTGCCATAGTAATTTCTTATTTCTGAACAAGAAAGCTGAAGTTAAAAAAAAATTACCTAGGCTATTATTAACAAATACAGTGCAATATGCTAGTAGTTAAGTCTGCTCACCCAATACAGTAGAGAAATAATTCTTTTTGTTTTAAGCCTCTGAGATTTCTTTTTATTTTTAGTTTGTTTATCAAAGCATTAGTTTGACTATATTCAATTTGACTTGTATTTAAAAATATTTGAATTATATTATATATTGAATTATATTTGAATATATATTAGACTGTACTTGATGAGTTATATATTATTGATACATTAAACTCCTATTCATCCAGTCAAAATGATCAGAAAGATCAAATATTCCTTCAAGAAATGTTATATTATTATCATTTCTATTGTTTCCCATTTTGTGTATATATTTTACTGCACTCTTTTTTAAAATCTCATTTACTGCATTCTATTTTTAAAAATCTTATTAATTTATATGTAGTTTGTACATAGTTTTAGTAAATCAGAATAATTCTTAGACTAGAATAAATTACATTAGCATCTCTAAAACCATGCTTACGTTTTATGAAGTACTTGTAATATAAAAATAGCCACTTATTTTTTCAATTGTTGAAGCTACCAACTCCTTCTCTCATTCAGATATATTTAAAAATATTAAAGAAAATATTCAGAAAGCAAATTCTTTATCTTTTGTGAAATTTTTAAAAATAACCTTTTTTTTTTTTTTTGCATCAAGAAGAAAAAGAGAATTCTTTAATCCTCTGGATTATTTCACTAAAGTTGGCAACGAAAATCCCATGGACATAGCTAAGAATTCAGCTGCAAGATAAACAAAGATCTAACGCGTACCCCCCACTGCTGAAAATGAATTCTTTCAGATGGGAACAGACCAATGCCCGTCACAATGACATCAGCTTATTGTAACCTTTTCTCAGTGTAGACAAAATAACTGATAGATCTCTCAGATCTGCCCAAGACAAAGTGGTGAGTCACCGGTCCTTGTGCCTCGTGACTTCCTGCAGGACAACACACAGGGGGCCATCTTTGAATAGCATCTTTCAAACAGACTGCCCCCCACATTCAGGTGAAGAGTGGGTGTTGCCCTGATATGCAATAATAAGGTGGACATGGGAGCATCTGTAGAGAGATCGCTGCTTTGCATGGCCACCATGTGCGGGCCTGAGGGTGGAGGTGACGGCCAGGGTGTGTGTGTCACAGGGCTCCTGGCAGCCTGAGTCAGTGGTGACAACTGTTGTGAACATGACACTGTTATGGCATTCCCATCTTTTTCTTTAAATCTATTTACATATTTCTCCAGCTTTTTCTATTCATTATATACACTTGCAGAGTTTTGAAAACTGAGGATCAAGTTATATTTTTCTTGCACTGTAAATATCTCTTAAAGAAGCTAGAAACAAATTAAATGAACAAGCAAAGACACATCTAGTGGTATTTGGGACAGCAAAAAATGTCTCTCTAAGTGCCCAATTTATTTGGGATGCTCAATTAACAATAAAAATCTTACTATTTGAATAATGCTTTCTACCATGAATACCTGTTTCAATCTCATGCGTCCCAGAGACAAGCTCAGCAGTGACTTTGGCCACCTCCCCCGGGGTACACTCATTACCTCTGTGGACTTGGACAATTGCTCATCTCTCTAGACCTCAGCAAATGGGAAAAAATGTTCTGCTCCACTTCCATCAACAGGTGATATAAGGATCAATATTAACATGAGAAAAAGAAAAGTCCTTAATAAACTTTGCCATCAGCATAGTGGGCTAACAGTAGTAACACTCATGCCACACAGCTGCCCCCTTCTGTGTGTGTGGGTCAGAGGTGGAGGTGACTTGACATCCACATCATCACTCAGGTATGAGTTCTGGGGCCCAGACATGTGGGAGGTGGCAGCATCCTGATGACCTCTAATTGGGATCCCGGTAGTGCAGCCTTTCAAGTAGGTTAAATCAGAGTGTGAATGAGCAGCTCAAATCTTGGGAAGTTGTTGTCCCTCCACTGGGGGCAGAATCCACCTTGGACTGGGGAGTGGCAGGTTCCAATGCACGCGTGGCTCCCCGGGCTGTTCCCTGCAGTCTGCTTCACAGGCCCTGGTGTGGTCCAAGAGCAAGGCGGCTGCGTAAGTGGCGGGACCTGCTCTAGCCCAGCAGCCGCCAGCTGGTCTTGGGTGTGGACAGTGGCTTGGTCGGGCTTTCCACGCAGCAGCCTTGTTTCTATCTCTGGATGATCAGACTGTGATGCTGCAGTGCCTGGCAGGCCAGAGAAGTTAAAGAGCGCCCCTGTTCCTTGAGGAAGCCTTTGGTGGGTGCTAGTGACTGATGTTCATGTCCCCCAATTCATATGATGAAGCCTCCTCCCGAGGTAGTGGTATTACAAGGTGGGGTCTGTCGGAGTTAATTCAGATTAGATCAAGTCATGAAGGCAGAGCCCTCACGAATGGGTTTAGTGTCCCTAAAAGAGTCCCAGAAGAGGTTGCTTCCTTCCTCTGCCATGTGAGCACACGTTCCACGAGGGACAATGCCCCACCAGACACCAGACCTACCATCCAACAGCACTTTGATCTTGGACTTCCAGACCCCCCAACTATTAGAAATAAAGTTCTGTTGCTTTTCAACCACCAGTATTTTGTCAAAGCAGTGTCCATTCTCCCAATAATCTGTGTCGTCAGTAGTAAACTATGAAAAGAAGGGATGAAGGTGGGACTTTTGATCGATGTTGTTAGTCACAGCCAGTGGTGTTGTGCCAGCTGGAACCAACACAGCCACCACACCAACACTCTTCTCAACTGTGGATCCTCTTGTTAATTACCGCGGGGTCTCCCCCCAGTACCACCTGAATTGCCAGTTGGTCGAGCATCCCCCTTTATGCCACAGGCTGAGATCATGTGCATTCCTTCTCTTCCCTCTTGCAGAGACAGTTTTGATGTGTTCATGGATGCACCTGTTTCCTTTTCTGTCCATCCTTGTGCACGGAGGGTGTGGCAGGAGTCATGCCCACTGGACCGCATTGGTCATTTACTGAACGCTACCTTATGCATGTCACTGCATCCTCATGCCACTTTTTCAGGAAAGGCAAAAATGCAATGTACATAACCATTACCACTTATTGAGTAACTGCTATGCACTGTCCTAGACACTCCCTAAGTTAACTTAAGTCTTGTGTCTATCCCATGAGGTTTATATTATTCCACCCATTTGCAGGGTCAATTAACGTACCTGGGCCACACAGCTGCATGGAAGAGTTGGGATTTGGTCCAATGTCAGCCTAACTTTTCCCTTAGGATACACTGCTTCTTCTGAGGATTGGGGATCATGGGAGGGGGTTGATATGTTATGCCCAACAATCTCACCTGATCTCCCCTTTCTGCATGCTTTTCTTCTCCCTCGCAGTCCACAGACAGGTCACAGCCAACATCCTTGGGACATTGTCATCTACACTAAAAGGTTATTAAAATGAATGCTTAGAGTAGACCCTGGCCAGAAAATAAGCACTCCAATGCAAAGAGCTAGGGAAAGCCAACACTCTTTGGTCCCTGCACACTGCGTGGGGACAGGAAGGACAGGAACACTACTGCTGGGTCAGTCCTTCCTCATGCCATTTGGGGAGGTGACCTGCAGCCTGGGGCTCAGAGTCTCCTCTGGCCACAGCCACACAGTCCCAACAGACCCAGCACTGTGCTAGCTTGCACTAGCTGATTTAGAAAACTCAAAACATTACAAGTGTTCTATGCCTAGCACTTCTTATTTTGTTAATCAGAAGATAAGGAAAATGTTGGGCAGAAAGGAAGGTCCCAGAGGCAGCCTGTCCATTCTTCAGCAGGCAGCAGCCAGGAGCACCCACCCCCACCCCCAGGAAGACATGGGTGGGACATCATAGGGCTGGTCTGCAGATTCCTTTCTCCAGGGAAACTGAGGCTCCTGCACAGTATCCAGGAGCTCCTGGATGTTTTTCCCCTCTCATCTGGGGAGGCTGAGAGGACCTCTTCCTGCTTGTGCCTGAAGCGGTGAGTCTCTGAGACTTACGAAGGAATAGCTAAAATGAATTGTAATGTGACTCTCATCTAACAGCACAGTCATCCCAGCCTGCGTGGTCAATTGAGTGGGTAGAGGGGAGAGACGAGAGAGAGAGAGAGAGAGAGAGAGAGAGAGAGAGAGAGAGAGAGAGAGAGAGAGAGAGAGAGAGAGAGAGAGAGGAAAGAGAGAGAGAGAGAGAGAGAGAGAGAGAGAGACTTAAGTCTGGTATTTAAAACATAAATTCCAAGAGAACAGAAATCTACCTGTCTGTCGAGCCCCTCAAGAGTGACTGGCATGTGGCAGGTGCTGCGTATGTATTTGTTGATTGAATGAATGAATGAATGAGTGACAAAAATGGCAAAGTGCATTTTTATGCAACTCAAAATAAGGGCTTCATGTAACAAAAATAACGATTATGGCGACACAGCAAAACGTATCTACTGCTCTTAAGTCCTGGATTTGAGGGAGGTAGATGTGAACCTAGATGTGCCCATCTACTGCTCCTCCTTCATGGTTATGCTGGGACAGGACATGCTGTGCCACCAGCTGGTGTGTTTTTCTGTCATTCAGTGCTGTCTACTCCAAGCCGGTCACACTTCACTGTTCATTCAGGACCAAGGGTGTGGGTCAATTTCACACCAAAACACTACCTCCTCACTTTGTAGACACGGCTGTTTTCATCTTCTTACAGCCCAGTCTCAGCGGGCCACACTCACCCTGGGCAGAGCGCTGAGCAAAGATTTCCTCCTTATTGTCAGTTCTTTGAAAACCTAAGCTCAATTTCTGCTGCAGCTTTTAGAGAATCAGGAGATGGACCTGGTTGCTTTAGTTTCTGCTTAAATTGCTTGAAGAGAGCAAGCATGTCATATGCCAGGCCACCAGAGGACAGCAGTGGCCTGGGATGCAGTGGCTACTGCCTGCTGCGCTGGGATTCCCCCAGGACTACAGTTTTTGTGTCACCTGCATGAGTTAAAGACTTGCTGTGTCATCCTGGTCCAGGACTATTTGAAGAGATCTTTATGGATGAATGTGCTGGAAAAATCCCAGAACGATTTCAGCATGCCAGTCTGAAACTGTGTGGTGTTTTCCATGCTTACAGAATATTCTGACATCACTGTTACCTCTATTATCACAGAATCTCGCTGAGAAAATATGCAAAATGATTTAGTTAGAGGGAAAAACAGAAGCAAGTCCTACTGTGTCTCGTGGCCTATGTGGTCAGAACTGGGGTAACATTCAAGATCTTGAAGGAAGATGCTCAATACTGCAGAGTGGTTATTTCCTTATATTATATTATATTATGAGATTACTTTTACTCAATGATCCAGTAACAAACCTTTATGACTAATAACTTTATTAAATAAATATTTTACTCAAAAATGTTTATTTAAAGCTTACTGTGTGTTGGGAACACATAATATGCGCTGAGAATACAAATCCTTCAGGCTGCAGTCTGGGATGGAGCTGTTTTCAGTGTACGCTGGAGACAGACATGTGGACTGATAAATTCTAACCCGTGTGACCAATGCTAAGTGCAGGTCGTGCAAAGGGCGGAGGCAGAGCCACTGGGTGTGGGGCTGAGCTGAGGAGCACCTGTGGAGGTGGCTTCCAGGATTAATGTTAACAAACAAAAGATTCCCTTGGGGGGGAAAAGGTATTTAACTTCTCTTCACCTCAAAAACATGCTGTACACTAATAACAGCTAATACTTAATCACATTTTTTCATGTGCCAGGTACTGTGCTAACTGCTTTCCATGCATGAGCTCATTTAGCTCACATAAACTTAGGAGGAAGGCATCAGGAATATACTGTTTTACAGCTGGAAAAATGAACATTTGGGAAAGCGAATTCAGATGCCCAAGTCTCAGAACCAGTTAAGTGGGAGTGCCGAGCTGTGAATCCAGCCGCAGACACTCGACAGCCTGGGTGCTAACCACTGCTCCCACCTGCCACGGGTTCTGCCTTGGGATCTTGTTCTGGACTCTGCTCCCTGGCGTGGCTTCCTGGCGGGCTTTGGCCCAGAGGTCCAGCCCACCATCTGCTTTCCCAGTTCAGACAATTCGTTGAGCTGCAGGGCAAGAAGCAGCTTCTGGCCCCTTTACTGGAGAGGGCCGCTGGCATCGTGGGGCTGGGGGCTTAGACCTGGGGCCTCCCACTGGTCTTGCCCATGGCCTTGGTGCCTTGGCCCTATCTGTCACAGTGCTCTAGGCTCAGGTGGGGCAGTCGTGATGTTCATTGTGCCAAGTAAAGCACCAGACATGCTCAGTAAGAGTTCACAAGGAATAAACACGTGAATGCGTTAGAGGAACACGAGTTCTGCTCATCTGAGAGCAAAGCTTCTGGTCCTGTTGCTGACCTTCCAAATACTTCTCTGTAGGGGACCCTGGGTGTGAGCACCCATGCTGTCCCCCAGACTAGCATCTTAAAAGGTTAGACATCATTTAAAGATTCTTGGCTCCTCGTCTTTCATATACCACAAAAGGGTTTCATGTTTCTCGACATAAAACAGCAGCCTTTTGACTTTTTTTTTTGTTCTTTCTTTAAGCTCTGTTATCTCCCTGGACTCTGATTGAATTCAATAAAACTAAATTATAGGATGTGGTAATGATTTCATGGCAGGCTCTTCATCTTGAAACCATTTTTTGTCATGTTCAGTCTTGAAATGAAAACAATTTTAGGTTTAAATTAAAAATACCCATTAGCCTCTATGGATACAGGTGGGCAGAAAACCTTTGTAAATTAAAAATACCCATTAGCCTCTATGGATACAGGTGGGTAGAAAACCTTTGGACACCTCCCAACCAGTGCCGTCTCTGGATGCCATGGTGGGTACCCTGTGTATGGGCAACATCTGAGACATCAGGTTTCCTTTTTCTTCCCATCCTTTCTGCTTGTGCAATGTACTGAAGTGTAGATTATGGTGCCTCCCCGCTGGCTCTGCAAGACACCTGGAAGAGGTTCTGCTGATGCCAAAACTCTTACTGCTGCCTTATGTCAATACCTTGACAGAAAAATACCACCAATATCACCCTGAATGGGGAAAAGCTTTTAGCTTTTTTTTTTAAGAACAGAAACAAGACAAGGATGCCCACTCTCACCACTCCTATTTAACTTAGTATTGGAAATACTATCTGGAGCAATCAGGCAAGAGAAAGAAATAAAGGGCATCCAGATTGGAAAAGACAAAGTCAAAGTCTCCTTTTTTGCAGATGATATGATCCTATATAGAGAAAAACCTTAAGACTCTACAAAAAAATTCTTAAAGATGATAAATAAATTCAGTTAAGTTGCAGGAAACAAAATCAACAAGCAAAAATCAGTAGCATTTTAATACTCCAATAACAAACAAGCAGGAAAAGAAATCAAGAAAGCTTGCCCATTTACAATAGCTACACGCCCCCCCCCCAAAAAAAATCTAGGAATAAATTTAACCAAGAAGGTGAAAGATCTCTACAGCAAGAACTACAAGTCACTGCTGGAACAAATTTCAGAGGACACAAAAAAATGGAAAGACATTCCGTGCTCTTGGATTGGAAGAATCGACATTGTGAAAATGTCCATACAGCCCAAAGTGATCTACAGATTCAGTGCGATCCCCCTCAAAATACCAATGACTTTCTTCACAGAAATAGAAAAATAATCCTGACATTTATATGGAAAAACAAAAGACCCTGAATAACCAAAGCAATCCTGAGCAAAAAAAAAGAGAAAAAAAAAAAGAAAGCCAGAGGCATAACACTACCTAACCTCAAATTATATTACAAAGCTACAGTAACCAAAACAGCATGGTACTGACATAAAAACAGACACTCAGACCAATGGAACAGAATAGAGAACCCAGTAATCCACCCACATAATTACAGCCAACTGATATTTGACAAAAGCACTAATAATATACACTGGGGAAAAGACTGCCTCTTCAATAAATGGTGATGGGAAAACTGGACATCCATATGCAGAAGAATGAAACTTGACCTGTACCTCTCACCATATACCAAAATGAACTCTAAATGGATAAAAGAATTAAATATACACCCTGAAACTATAAAACTCCTAAAATAAAACATAGGCAAAACACTTCAGGAAGTAGGACTGGGCAAAGACTTTATAAATAAGACCCCAAAAGCACAGGCAACAAAAGAAAAAATAAACAAAAGGGATTGTATTAAACTGAAAAGATTTTGCACAGCAAAAGAAAGTTAACAAAGTGAAAAGACAGCCTACAAAATGGGAGAAAATATTTGCAATATTTTCTATGCATCTGACAAGAAAGTAATATCCAGAATATACAAAGAACTCAAAGAACTACCCAGTAAAAGCCAAATAACCCGATTTTTAAAAAATGGGCAAAGGAGCTAAACAGGCATTTCTCAAAGGAAGATATACAAATGGCCAACAGGTACTTGAAAAAATGCTCAACATCACTAAACATCAGGGAAGGGAAATCAAAACCTCACTCAGATATCATTTCACGCCAGTTAGAGAATAACAAATGCTGGCAAGGATGTGGAGAAAGGGGAACACTCCTTCATTGTTAGTGGGACTGTAAATTGGTGCAGCTATTATGGAAAATAGTATGGAGGTTCCTCAAACACCTACAAATAGAACTACCATATGATCCAGCAATCTCACTACTGGGTATATTCCCAAAGGAATGGAAATCACCTGTTGAAGGGATACCTGCACTTCTATGTTTATCTCAGTTCTATTTACAATAGCCAAGAGTTGGAACAAACATAAATGTCCATCGATAGACAACTGTATAAGGAAAATGTGGTATATATACACATTGGAATACTATTCTGCCGTAAAAAGGAATGAAATTCTGCCACTTGCAACAACATGGATGAACTTAGAGAAAATTACGTTAAGTGAAATAAGACAGATACAGAAAGAGAAATAATACTTGTCCTCACTTATAAGTGGGAGCTAAAAAAATACACAAATAAATTTTTAAAAGAAAGAAAGAAAGATACAACAATCACAATAATTCACTGAACTTTCAAAAGGAGAGAATGGAACTGAGCCACCAGAGGTGGGAAAGGGGGAGTGGGAGGGGGCTTAGCTAGAAATTGGTAAAGGGCCACAAAAAAGTGATTACATTGTGTAATGTTGAATATACTAATTATCTCGATTTGAGCATCACATACTGCATAATGGTATGGATATTCAATGCTGTATCAATTGTTTTAAAAAATAAAATTACTTTTTCAACAAAAAAAAAGAAAAAAAGAATTCTCTGAAGTCTGGAGGTAGGGACGGGTCCAAGCACTTGGAGATCTAGCTTTCGCAGCTATGAAGGATGGAAAGGTCAGGAAATGAGGACTAGAGCTAGTGCTCTGAGCTAGTCGTCCCTTGGCGGGCTTGTTTAATCTGAATGCTTTCCTTTCAGCTTTCAGCAGATATTAAGATTTCAAGATACAATTTTGGCTGAAGTTTAGACCCGGGAGAGAAGACAGGAGATGGGTGCAGGAAAGTGCGGTGGTGGAAAGACACAAAGTCACATCTGCTCACCGCAAAATACAGGGTAGCGCTGTCCCCTCCCAGCATCCTGGACGCCTGTGGGGACATCGGAAGATTAACCATGGGCCTGGTGCTGCAGTGGGAAATAAGCAATTATGTAGTTTAAAAAGGTTTCATATCTGTGTCATGACATTTTACACTGTCGTTTAGACCTGAAGTCTAAAAGAAATTACTTGCAGGTCCAACTTCTAAGTATTCACCTGTGCTTCTTGTTCACTGCACTCAGGCTATATTTGCACCTTTTCTAGACAGAGCTGCCACGAGAGTCATTGCTGAGGTTAAGGTAGGTGTGAGAGGAGGTGTCTTCTGTGGCTATATGTGTGCCAATTTTTATTGCATGCATACTATTTTTATTATATGGCTAAGATATAATTAAATTGTGCACCTGGAATGGTAGACCTTGCAAATCTGTGTGTGCATGTGTTGGGGGGTGAGGCTCACCTGCATGAGTGTCCAGGAACACTAGAGGGGGACGGAGCTTACGGCTGAGCTAGGACGGCCATGTGGCTCAGAGGAACTCACCACTAGGGAAAAACAGGTGCACTAAAGTCCTTTCCAGGTGATAAATGGGAAATGAGTGTGAAGTTGATTTCCCATCTCAGATACAAGAGAGGTTCTGTTTTGGAAAACCAGAATGTGTCTTGGATGGAGTCAGAAATTCAGGTAGACCAGCTCACTGGTGTCTGGGAAACAAGATGCCTGGAAATGTGAGGAGAAAGGAATCGAGCCAGGGGACATTCGGTTGGCATTTTAAGCACAACAGTAATGAAACTGGAGAGTGTTGTGGAGCCACAACCCCCTTTTCTTAAGAGAATTATAGATTTGCTTAAAATAGAAAACTTGCACACTGCACTTTATGGTTTTTGTTTGTTTGTTTGTTTTTGCTTTTTCTTTCTTCCATCTTTTACTTCTTAGTAAATTTCATTTATGAAATTCTGGACTAATTCAGACTGGAGGAAAGTGTGTAGGTCCACATGGGGACCCAGGGCCAGGGAGGTTGGGGTCTGGGGGTTAGCTGAAAAGCTGGAGAGAGCTGGGTCTGCTGACTTCTCGCCCCCTGTATTAGTCCGTTTCTATTGCTTATAACAAAATACTTGAACTGGGTGATTTATAAAGAAAAATGAAATTTATTGTTTATAGTTTCTGAGGCTGGGAAGTCCAAAGTCTATCTGGTGGTGGCAACAGTGACCCAGGGGTCTCACATTGCAAGATGGTGGAAGGAGAGAGAGAGACTCTCCTCTTCTTAAAGCCCTCAGAACCACGCCCCTGACCACCATTTTTAATCCATTCACTACTGCATGGTCCTACAGTCTAATCACCTCTTCAGGGCTCCACCTTTCAATTACCATAATAGGATTCCCCGCCCTCTTAACAGTCACAGTGGGTGCTAAGTTTCTAATACATATAACTTGGAGGACACAATTCAAGCTTCAGTGAGTTTTGGGGGGACATAATTCAATCCACCACACCCCCCAAGTTGAATTTCTCTCACGAGCTTTCTTTTCTCTTTGAAGAGCATTTTCTTACATGGGATACATTCTTTTGCTCTGTGATAGGTTCCCAAAACAAAATAAAAGTAAATATTTTACATTCTGCAGTTTTCCTTACAGGGCATTTGGGTGGCATCTATTACCCTGAAATAGGTCACTTACATATCAAGATCCAGAAGACCAAAAACTCCGTGAGCCAAGCAGCTCTCACACTTCTTGGGAGTACTCCCGGGGCTCCGTAGGGAAAGGAACTCATAGGATCGTAGTTTCTCAGAGGTTACAACATGCTCCCTCACCACTTTTTGTGCCTAAGGAGAAAGCAGAAGCTGTAGAGAAAACAGCAGCTGGCTCTATGTTCTGCTGGAACTCCTTCACCAACTTGCACATTCCTTGATACACATTTTTTCTATTTCCTAATGAAATGACCATGTTGAGTTATGTTGCAAGAACAAGTTGAGAAGTGATCATCAAATAAAAATAATCCTTAAGCTTTTTCTAAATAAAAGAATATTAAAAAATGGTTACAATGATAACAAAAGAACATAAAACGATTAAAATAGTGAACATCTAAGCTTATTTTTTATGTTTTATTGTGGATAAGAGTAATTTAGTAAACATGGAGCAACTCCTGTTGAACATTCTCTGTAGCATATTTTTGTACCTTAGTGGGCAGAGGACCGTTATGTGGTTATAGAATTACTTTCAGGGCCCCTGGCTAGACTTTTTAAAATGCATGATCAGGAAGCCAAATTTTACCGTGATGATGTTATTTAAATGCTATCAGCTGCTTTAAGGGTACAAATCCCAATGGAAAATTTTCAGGTATTTAATAATTGTTTCTAGTTCTAATTTTCCTCAAAGGAAGGTCAAGGGGAAGCAGATATTTTAAGATATTTATAGAGTCCATTAAAGAGGATGATTAGTTGGAAAAAACAGCAAATGCAGGGGTATTCTCAAGTTAGAATTACAGTAATTTCAAATATTTGTAAGGAATATCCTAGTCACATTCTGTGGCCCCATATGATGTTGCGGAGTTATACGAGCCCTTATTAATTTTTAACTTTCCCTCCTTTCCTTATACCCAAAGCAACTGCTTGGAGTTGGGATCACATTATATTCAGAGCTGGAGATCGACACTGGGAGATGTCATCTTGGACTCGGAGGGTGAGAAAGCCCAGCTTAGGACACTGTGCTCAGTAGACACTGGACACTCAGGAGCACTGGCGTCACAAGCACCTCACACAAGGCAGCTGCCACTCACAGCCTCTTTCCTCTTCCACGGAATGGAGCTGCCCTGTTGCATTCTTACTAGTCAGTAGAAAAGACATTTACTGAGCGTGCATAGCACCGTGGTAGTCATGAGGAAGTTGCAAAGAATTAGCAAGTTCTCAACTTCTGAGAAATTTTCCCCTTTGTTGGTTGGAGGAAAGGCCAGGGCAAGACCCATGAAAAAGTTAAATGAAACCAGAGAAAGTCTACCTCCAGCAGGGGAGAGAGGTCAACACCAAAAAGTGATAAGTCGTGTTGTGAGGACGTGCCCTTGATGGGACGCCAGGAGGAGGCTCTTTCCGTCTGCGGCTGTCTTCCCAAGTGCACATCACCTTGTCTAGTCATGAGGAAGGCAGTGGGCAAATCCCAACTGAGGGACAGTCTACAAAATACCTGAGCAGTCAGTGCTCCTCAAAGTCGACATGGAAAACAAGGAAAGACTGAGGAACAGTCACAGCCACCAAGAGATGCCTAAGGAGACATCACAACTAAATGTAACGTGGTATCTTAGAAGGGACCCTGAGGCAGAAAAAGAAAAGTAGGTAAAACCTAAGGAAATATGAATAAAGTATGGACTTTACTTAATGATAACAATCAATATTGGTTCATTAACTGTAATAAATGAACCACACTAATGTAAAGTGTCAATAATAGGAGAAACAGGGAGTGAGCAGTAGAGAACCCCTTGTACTATCTTTCCAATTTTTCTGTAAATCTAAAACTCTTCTAAAATAAACAGTGCATTTTAAGAACTGCAATAGAAAAAGATACATTTGGACAAGATGGTGCAAACCTGCATAAGTTGTAGCAGCTACTATTTATTGAGAAGCTAATCTGCACCTGGCACTGTTCTAAGTACTTTATATAAAATACTTATGGGGGAGCAGGAGAAGTAGGAGGAGGATATTTTAAAGGATGCAAATAAACAGCCAGATGAAAAGGTGCACAGGGTGAGGTCTGAAAGGGTCCTGAGCACAGGAGCTTCTGTCCCCGTGGAGGTGGGGTGCACCACCCTCCTGGCAAGTACAGGTGAAAACCCCCACGTGTTTGCTATCTGGAAGCTCCCTGAGCCCAGTTCTCTTGGGTTTTTATGGTGACATGACTGGTTAAACCATTGGCTACTGGTGACCAACTTAAACTTTGGCCCCTCTAACCTCCATGGAAGTTGGGGGGTGGGTCTGAAAGTCTTGCCTTGGTCTTTCTGGTGACCAGCCCCCATCCTGAAGCTACCTGGGGTCAGCCATCGGTCAACTCATCAGCATACAAAACAGCACCACTGTGGGGATTCTCAGGATTTTAGGAGTTATACACCAGGAGACAGGAATGAAGATCAAATCTATATTTCACAATATTGCATGGACATTCTCTGTGTTTTGACAAATCTAAAACAACAGGTACAGACCATTACAGTGTCATACAGAGCAGTTTCACTGCCCTAAAAATCGTCTGTGCTCTGCCTCCTTCCCCCTACCTCCTTGCAACTGATGATGTTTTACTGTCTTCATAGTCTTGCCTTTTCCAGAGGCAATAAAATTTTAATGGCAAAATTAAGGAGTAATAAAACCAACCAATGAAACATAGGGTGTGAGAGATATAAGATATCTTTAGGTCTGAGGGAGAGAGATAGGAATCACCATACAGACAGGTCGGTCAAAAACTCACAGTTCAAGAGCTTCTAAGGTCACCTGCGATTCCAAACTAGAGTTCCCAAATTCATAAACACCTGCTGGGTGTAGCTCAGCTTATTTCTTATTTAACATAAGTCTATTGAAAATTTTCTTTCTCAATTGAAAAAATAGTCGACTTCCTTAAAACTACTTTGGAGAACGTACAAGGTGGAGGCTCCTTGACAGCAAGTCCAGAGACCCAGGTCGCCAAGTCCCATCACAGCCTGGGCAGGAAACACAGATTCACAGAGCAGTTTCCTCACCCGTAAAGCAAGCTAATGTCTCTCCAACCCTTCAGAGGATTTACTGGCTGTAAATTAGAAGGAAAAGTAACAACTCTTCTTCTTTTTTTTAAAATGAAGCAAACATCAGGAGTCATTCACTATCTTAGACTAGATTGATAATAAAAATCTGAATAAACAAAAACAAAAAGTCCTGGCCCCAAGTACAAGGAGGGCCAGATTTCTGCTGGAGTTGGGTGGGGAACTTCCAGAGGCTGGAGCCCCTTCTGGTAGAGAAAAGGCCTCTTCAGGCTACATCCCCCTTGGATTTTTTAAAAACCTTTTCCTTAACCTGGTTGTGTGCTTAGATTTTATCATATTACTAAGTAACCAAGATGTTTTGCCAATATGGATTCATGTATAAAACATAACATGTTTACACTAGGAATATCACATTAAAGGGATAGAACATAAACTTGGGATAGCTTTGAAGAAATGAAATTTTATAAAAGCAGAAGGCAATAAACCTCTAGTTGCAGTCAGCTCTGCAGGAATCCAATGCTTATGTGTAGAAAAATAAGGATGTCCAAAACCATTTTGTTTTCCCAAGAGAAGGATATTTGAAACCATTTTTTGGGAACTTCTAAACACTTTCTGCACGAGCAGTCTTCTGCATCTCTACAAATGGAAGTCTCAAAAGTTTAGTTCTTGTTTTACAGATAAGAGGAATTGAGACAGGAGAGGCTCGTGCCTTTCCCAAGGTGGCAGGGCTAGGATTGTGGCAAACCCGAGGTGGGATTCAGGTCTCCTCACCCCCAGACCAGCACACCTCCAATCACACTGTGCTGCCCTAAGTGCAGCCACGGCCAAGCCTGACGACCCCAGCACACGCCACTTAACGGAGGCTTCCTTCACCTATCTTCATCTAGCTCTAGCAAAGGGAGTGCGCAGTGGTTGAAACAGTGGTCATTATATGCACCTGTGTGACACAGCAGCTCCAGTCCTGGGAACATGTAAGCAATGTGTCCATGGCTTGCTCTGGCCATTACAGAATTTGTCTGTGGGCTGGCAGCCAGAGGGTGGATTCCCACCCCGGGGCTGCAGGGCCTGGGATGAATGGCCTCTGCACTCAGGGCTGTGCATCTACATCATGTGAGACTGGACAAGCAGAAACCAAAGGGACCTTCCATGATGGACATTCTGGGACCTGTGTCCTCCTCCACGTGTGAAATCTGGGGAACTTTGGGGGAACAAACCTCACCCAGGACTTGCTTTTCCCCAGGAGGCTGCCCACTCTCAACAGACCACAATCCAATGATGCCCCCCAAACCTGCATTTGCAAAGGCCACAGCCACTTCCTTCTAATACCAGAGTGCATTGATCAGGCCTTTATTTCCTGTGTCTGATGATTTGACATCTGGGGTCTCGCTGACCCTGGAGGATGGCCCCTCCTAGAGCTGGTCCATTCCTAGAGTTAGCAGACTGTTCTCCAGGGAGTGTGCCTTTCACATGCAAACCAGCTGACCCAAGGCCCACACCCCAACCACCTCCTTATGGGCTTCTCACACTCAGGGCCATTATTCCCTGCCCTAATCACCTCAGGGCCAGGTGCTGGACAACGGGAGGCCCCTGCACCCCAGAGACCACTGAATGATCCCAGCTGGCCCATCCTAAGCCCGTGTACCCTGCCGTGTGGCATGCCCCCTCCTGTGGAAACTGCAGTAAGTGCCCTGGCCCACAGTTCCTCCGCTCCTCTGCCTCCTGGTGCCCCTGCTGCTTCCTGATGGCCCCTGCCGTGTGGCATGCCTCCTCCTGTGGAAACTGCAGTAAGTGCCCTTGCCCACAGTTCCTCCCCTCCACTGTCTCCCGGTGCCCCTGCTGCTTCCTGATGGCCCCTGTCTTTTCGGTGGTGATCGTCTCCTGATCTGCTGGCCTTACCGAACCTCAACTTTTCTATCAACACCAGATTTTAAAACGTGGAGAGGCCAGTCCCAGATGGCAAATCATTCACGCCCCCCGTACAGTCCCCGAGTCTAGCAGACGCTGCCGCTGGAGCACAGCGAGGCGGCCGGCGGCTTCCTCTTCTGCGCATTTGGCCGGTACCTGATCAGCGCTTCTTGATCATCCAGCCAGAACTGCTGTCTTTAAAGGAGGGCATCCACCCGGTGGCAAGTGCCGGCCTGGGGGGAAGTCACTTCAAAATGTCCTCTCTGGGGCCGACCCTGTGGCGCGCTCGGGGGAGTGCGGCGCTGGGAGGGCAGCGGAGCTCCCGCCGCGGGTTCGGATCCTATTTAAGGATGGCCGGTGCGCTCACTGGCTGAGCGCGGGGCGGCCGGTCACAAAAAAAGGGGGGAAAAAAAAATGTCCTCTCCAGTCGGCCTTTTCCACCTTCGCCCCCCTGGGCTGAAGCTCTGAGTGGGCTCGTCCTCCCTCGCTTCACCTCGGCGCCCGCCCAGGACCCTCGCTCTCCACCGCCTTGGGACAGGTGCTGCCGAGCTGCGGGCACAGGCAGGCAGGGGCAGGGCGAGCCCTGCGACGCGGAGCTGCTGCCTTCCTCCTCCTCGAGGGCACAGGGCATGACGGCAGGCGTCACGGGCAAGGGGCAGGTGAAGGAAGGTTCATGGACACGCGGGCAGCGGCCAGACAAGCCTGGCTTGCAGTCCTCGTTCTCTTAGTAGCTGTGTGATCTTGGAAGAATCACTCAACCTCTCTGAGCCTCAACTTCATCGATAAAGTGGAGAAGGAAATAATACGTGAAATTAACCGAGCGATTCCACCGTGCCCTTGTTTGCACTGCTTTGTCTCCTTAGCTGGGTTCCTCGTCCACGCAACCGGCTGCGGCAGGATCTACGGTGTGGACGAAGCAAGCAAGGGGAAGGGGCTGGGACTCATAAACTCATTCTTACAAAGCGGCGAATCGCTGTGGGGACGTGGTGACAAGGAAATAAAACCAGGATTCTGCACAGGCTGAGCTGACTTGAGGCGTTGCTGAGGCTCAGAGACAGGAGGAGCAGCTCAGAGTTGTCCTTTCAGACCCCACCGTCCTCTCTGTGCAGGTGGGATCCAGCCCCACGGTCCCTTGGTGTCTCCCGTCCGGGACGTCACTGCATCCGCTGCAGACCGCGTGGCCGAGTGCACGGGGCTCAGGACCTGCAGCGTCGCTTCAGCAGGAGGTGGCTGCGTGGGCAGCCCTGTGGGTGGGAAGATGAGCGCCAGCGCCGGGCACGGGCCGCCGGCCGCCTGTAAGGCCGTTTCTCACGTCGAAACCGTGAGGACTACGTTTGCCGCTGGTTGGCACAGCTTAGGCATAAGGGAGTTGTGGGAGGAAATGAGATTTTTGGAAATGGAATCAGATTTTCATTGTACTGGGTAAGCCTTCGGTTGAAAGGTGGCCTTCTGGAAAATTTTCCTATTATGCAAGTGATCATTCCACAACCCAAGTAGGAGCTTAGTCCTGAAGACATAACCACTACCATCAGCTGCATTTTTACTAAATCTTTATGAGATTCCAGATGTTACAGTATATAAGCTACTTATGAAACCAATCATGAAGTTAAAAAGTGGAGAAATGTAAAAATAGTTCCTGTTGCCCCTTTCCTTATTAACAGGGTAGATCATAAAATTACATCAATGGAATGAATGAGAGATGGTCCCCTGACACCCCCGAAATTTGCCTGGAAGGAAAGGCCCTGTGTGTTATGGGGGGAACGCACTTTGTGAATGGCCTACCTGTGAACCGGTGGAAGAAGGGCGGAGTCAGCCCTTTTGGGTTTGACTCTCAGCTCCACCCTAAAGAGCAGGCCTATATTGGCCAAGTTTTGTAACCCTGTATGCCTTAATTTCTTCTCTGTAAAACAGGAATAGTACTTCTCTCACAAGGTTATCTTGAAGATTTTAATCAATGATCAACGAAAGGTACTAGATTAATATGCGTTCTTCCGCCCTTCCTTATTAAACACATTTAGAGGAAATGCCAGAAAGGGCCACCGGGGCCACCTGGACACATCCCTGCTTCCCTGCTGTGTGGCACAGGCTGGCGGTAGACAGCCTGCAGACACTGGTCTCTCTCCTTGGACCTAGAATGTTTGTACTGTCTTCTCCCCTGCCTCTTGCAGGCCAGATTAAAGGAATATTCTATCTATGAAATGCTTCCAAGGTGC
Source organism: Cynocephalus volans (assembly GCF_027409185.1). Lineage (NCBI taxonomy): Eukaryota > Metazoa > Chordata > Mammalia > Dermoptera > Cynocephalidae > Cynocephalus > Cynocephalus volans. The sequence continues at coordinate 152,342,270 of NC_084468.1, forward strand.
ACGAAAGAGAGGGAAAGAAAAAATGGAGCTAGGAGACGATCAGTGGACCCCGTGGCTCTCACTTTCTTTTTGTGGGATGAGCCTGGGGCTGGCCCTTCACCTCCTCGGGTCTCAGCGTGCTTGTGTGTGAAATGGCCCTAAGATGCCTTTCACCCTCAGCTTTCTATGATTCACTCTCTCTGTCTTCCTCCCAGGCACCGTTCTCAGCACGTTACCTCGTTATCTCACTTGACCCTAACATCAGCCCTGTGAGACAGGCATCATTATTCTTCCCGTTTCACAGATGGGGAAACTGAGCACAGAGGGTTAAGTAATATGCCTGGGGTCCCACAGTGAGTGAGTGGATTGTGGGATCAGAGTTCATGCTCGTTGCTTTGTGCTTCTCTACATTAATCACTGAACCAAGCTTAACATGGGAACATGAAAGTTGAAAAAGGCTGGTGCACGGATGGCAGGCCCCTTGCCCTCAGCAGGGTATGTAACCACTGTTTTTCCTGGGGAGAGACCTGTGGCCTCTGGGCTCCTTCAGGCAACTCCCCCTCCCCTCTTTCCCCATCAGAAGAGGAACTGGAATAGGAATTCTATTTCTTGTCCCTTAGTCTTGGGGCTGTGATGTGGCTGAGACCCTGCAACACAAATGCAGTGGGAGGCGGAGGAAGCTGGCAAGGGCCTAAATCCACACTCCAGGCTCTGGATGGGCAGAGCCCCAGGGTCAGGAGAAATGGCGTGTGGCTGTCCAGGATCCTGGAAGTCATCTGGCTGAGGAGCTAGCCTGGGTGGCCGTCAGCCCCAGGAGGTCCATATCCTGATGAGCAGCAGGTCTGCCCTGAGAGAGACCCCTGCAGGAGAGTCTTGCTCCCCACACCATCACAGCACAGTGCAGCACCTGGGACCTGCTGAGCACCAAGCAATGATCTGATGAGGATTTGAAAGGCAAGAGGGCTGGCAACACTGAACTGGGCTCTCAAGGTCCCAGCTTCTCTTGGGGTTTAGGACAGGACCCCAGGTCTAAGGAAGAATAGAGGATCTTGGCAGCATGGCTGTGTAGGCACTGAGGCAAGACTGTGGACATTTTCAAATCAAGAGATACTTGGCCACCAAGGACTTGGGAAAGACAAGCATGAAAGCCCAGCCTTCTAATCCTGGGCCTAAGGAGAATGACTCAGTTACCATCCATTCAATGATGGGGCTAAGGTTTCTGTCCACTTTCTTCCTCAGGATTGGCTCAAGGACTGAGAACATAAAGAATCTGCTAAATATACGTAACAGCAGAGGACAGAGTAAAAGAAACAATACAAAAGCTGACATTACCATGCCTTCTTAGGTGGGCAAAAGATGGAACACCCAGGGTAGTGATTCTTCTCTCTCTCTATATATATTAGACTAACAATAAACATAACAGACCCCCAGGAAACCTATATTTGCCTCTGGTGAAAGACTGTTTTTCCATTGTACCGATCCTAAAAAAGCCAATTAATTGATCATTAGCAGGTGGATAATTTCTACAATTTAAAAGTAGAGTTCATTAATAAGTTTGAAATCAATTTAGTGGTCTTGATATTTATTAAAAATCAATATTTATAAAAAGTAAAAGAGTACATTAGAAAATATCTATGCATTTTGTGTAGCAAGATGAAGTACTATTTCATGAAACTTTTGTTTCCGTTTATACAGACAGTCCTCTGTATGTCTACTGAGCTGCTCTTAAAATGTATTGGAGACTATGGGTTTCAGTCAAAAAAGGGTGAAAGCCACTCCTGTGAGCATTTGCTGAGTCCCTGCTAAGATCCAGGCTCTGTGCTAAGATTGAGGGCCTTAAAAGCTCAGGAGTGTGCAGGGCAAGGGTGGTGGGAAGAAGAAACTGGCCTGTGCTGAGTGCCTATCAGGGAAAGAAGGAAGCACGAGGCGGCACCAGAGTGTGGTATGATAAGCCCCTTAAGGAAAGGAGGTCTGCGAGTGGACCAGTTCAAGATGGACAGGAGTGGTGGGACAGCCTAGAAAGTGCTGACACTGCAGATTCAGTGCATAGTTTACATGTTTTCTTCATCACCTTTCAAAACTTCTGCTTCTGTTTGAGCTTTCTTTAGGGTCACCTGTCCTACACTCACTCCCTTTGAGTTGACTTCCAGGGTGATCTCTTGAGGGCCCAGGGGTTGGAGCTGCTCAGGAATTACACTGATGCCTGTGACATCACAAAGACGTATTTTTGGGGCCACAATAAATTTTTCTTTGTAAGAGAACAACATCAATTATCTGCTTGCACTTAAAGAAATTTAAACAAATGTCTTGCATATACCTATTGTTTTTGCCATTTTATGTTTGCAGTAGTGTTGAGAATCTTTCTCTGACTGAAGTAATGTGATAATGTCATAATATCTTTTCTTCCAAATAAATGTTACCAAAAAACTATTTCTGTTTCACAACCAGTATTACTAAATCCTTGAACCTGTCAAATACAGTGTCAGTAGTCTTTTGTACTGCTGCGAGCTTTGTTTTGCATGATATCCTAATAATCTTCCCAAAGAAGCCCTCAGGCACTTACGACTGTTGAATAAGTTCTGTAGAAGTAGGTGTGAATGTGAAAGTTGGAGCTGTCAATCAAACTAAGAGATTACCATGGGTAGGGACTGTGGGTGTGGTTCAAAGACGTGCACTTGCACCAGTCGCTGGACTAAATGTTGCCGTCCGCAGATAGTGAGAACTCACCTACCTACTCTCAAAGGGACAAGTGGAGATTTCTAAGGGGTAAAATGTCTTTATTTTAGAATATATCTCAAAATGTTTCTTCTAATAAGGAAAGTAAACAGCTCAAGGGCTCAAAAGGACTTTCGTATATTTAGAGATAAACTAGTCCATAAGCTTATATAAATTTACATATTATTTAAGAATGGCTATTTATAGTCTGACTATGAATTGTGACTATTTTATACAGGCTCTCTTTTAAGTGGTGGTCCCTGTGGTACAATTTTGTCATTTGATTTTAGTTGAAAGAGTTTTTTGGGCAAAACACTTTTCCACAACTTTTTTATTATAAACCTTTTCTAAGAAATATTATGACTGTTGAAAGAATGGGACAATGAAAACCAATTTAACTTCTGTCTAGATTCAACAATTGTTAATATTTTACTGTCTATGTATTCACACAGATATGTATATTGAATACATGTAAATATATAAATATAAAATGATATAAATATAATATTTATTATATAAAATGTTTTAAATATACTATAAGTCATATATTTAAACATAAATACTATGATTGTAAAATATTAAGTTATAAACATATATTGCTGCATGTTTGAAAATAAGTTTAGCCATTAGGATATTTCACCCCTAATTACTTTAGAATTTAAGAGTATAACAGTCACCTACATAAATACAATACCATTATCACAATTGAGAAAATTAACAATAATTTCATAATACCTAGTATCCACACTCAAACTTCTCCAATTGTTTCGTGAACTTTTTCATAATTGCTTATTTGTTAAATTAGGATCTGATCCAAGGTCACACATTGCAATTTGTTTTTATGTCTCTTTAATTTTTTTCCCATCTGAACCAGCATTGTCCATATATACAATTTAAAATATTCCAGTAGCTGCATTAAAATGTAAAAAGTTGAAACTAATTTAAAATATATATTTACTTAATCCAGCCTATCCAAAACATGATAATTTCAATATGTAATCTATATGGAGTCATATAAACACATTAATGGAAGATTACACATTTTAAAATGCTAATTCTTTAAAATCTGGCATGTCTTTTACATTTACTGTAGATCTCCGTTAGGACCAGCCACACTCACGTGCTCAGTAGACACCTGTGGCCAGCAGTGACTCTCTTGGACATGCAGATCTTCCCACCTCCTTATCTTCATGATAGAATCCCTGACTTTTTAAATGTTAATTTTCTGCATTTTACTTTTCAAACCAAATTTAAGGTAGAAAAGTAATTTCCCCTTTAGTTAAAGAATAGAAAATCACACTTTCATTTCAAGGTTTGAGATTTGCGCTGGCTCGAGGTAATCACAAGAGTACATTCTCTGTGTGTAGCATTTTTATTTCACTATCACAGACTCTTTAGTACAGAGTTGCCGTTTCGGATTGCTGTACGAGGTCATGGCAAACAAACAGGAAACTGCTCTGTTGCTTTCCAAAATCTGAGCCCTAAATAGGCACAGTCTACACATCAAAGTTTGATTAAGTCATTGACAGTTTTAAAGGAATGCAAATTAGGAAACTAGAGATCTCCTTTAAAACTTACTAAATAAACTGTTTTTTAAAAATTGGAATACTTTGTCCTGGTAAAGTTGCAGTGAAACTGGCACATTAGTATGTGGTTCTTGGCATTCATTCATTCACTCACTCATTCATTCATTGAACGTATGACTATTAAGAATAAGAAACCGTTCAAGCCCTGGAGATAAATCAGTGAACACACGAAAATCCCCCCTCTCGTTTAGCGTGCGTCACCGTGGAGTGGGGTGAGGGACAGAACACAAACTAAACGATGTGAATTTATATGAAACGGAGAAAATTAGAACGGGTGGGGGACTACGACACGCCAAGCGGTGGCTGGAGTAGGGTTATGATTCTAAACACGGCGTTTTGGAGGAAGAACTCATTTGAGAAGGTGACATTTCAGCAGAAATTTGGATTAAGTGAGGGAGGGGCCGCACGGCCATCCGGGCAGGACTCTGGCCCCTTCCCTGCGAGGCGTGCAAGGCCCCGAGCTGGAGCCGCGCCCGGCGTGCGGGAGGCGCAGAGGGGCGCTGGGCGGCGACAGACAGACGCTGGGCGGCGCGACACACGGCGGCGCTGCAGCCTGAGAGCGGGCGGAGCACGGGCACAGAGCGGCGGCCGGGCCCAGCGCAGGGCTCCGCGAGGACCTCGCCGGAAGCTGAAAGCCGTCTGGGGACCGCAGAGCGGGGCGGTGCGGACGGAGGAGAACGGGGGGAGGGGTTCGGGCCCGAGGGTGGGACGCTCCGGAGAAGTTCTGCGGCAGAGCAGCCGCGTGAGGAGCTGGCGGCGACGGAGGGGACGGAGGGGACGGAGGGGACTGCAGCGACGACGGCGGGCGCGGGTCTGCAGATGGGCGGGAACGATCCGCAGGAGCGTGTCCTCGAGGAGAGAGGAGGACACGGCCGAGGCCGGCGCGGCGGCTCAGGCTTCCCCGGCGACAGAGCCATGGGCAACAGGGCGAGGACATCTGTCGCCCCCAGCTCGAGATGGTGGCGGGGCTGCCGGTGTTGCTATGGTGAGGTCTCGGGCACAAGTCGGAGGTACAGTTGAGGCCAAGGTCATCAGACGAGACCAGACCGTGGAACTGGGACGAAGCACGGGCGGGACACGGGCGTGGCTGGTGCCCTCGCGGACAGTCAGGACCGGGTGGTGCCCAAGGAGACCCGGGAGCGGGCGCGGGACCCGCGGGTGCCGCTAACGATGCGAGGCCCCGAGTCACGTCTGCTCGCTGGGTTGCTCCCTTTTGTTTTCAGGAGAGAGAGAGAGGAATAGAAACGAAAACGAGGAGCGAAGAAGACACTGCCCTCCAGTCCCGGTGGGAGGAGGCTGTGGGACAAGAGAGCCCGGGAGCCCTGGTGCGGGAGGGGACAGGCCTCCCGCGAGCAGGTGCGGACAGTGCCCAGCGCGGCTCTGGAAGGTGTTTGTGAAACGCGGTATGACTCACCTCTTGGTTCTGTTTTACATGTGGGAAGCTCTTAGGCTGTGCCCAGAGTTGTGCTGCCATCACCCCCGAAAGAACCCGCCTCATTAGCTGTCGCTCCTGCCACGAGCAGCTGCTCATTGACTTTCTATTGCTATGGACTTGCTGAGTCTGGACACTTCCCTTAAGTGGGATTATACAACACAGGATCTTTTGCGACTGGATTCTTTCTCTTAAGCAGTTTGTTTGCGTGTGAGCACAATTTCAGAACATCTAACAGGTTCAAATCTTTTCATGTCCTTTAACTCAGTACCTATGCATTCCATTCACACACATAGAAGTGTGATTACACACGTGCATGTGCACACGTGAACACACACGTTTATTCTAGCATTGTTTCTAATGGCAAGGAATTACAAAAAATTATCCATCAACAGAATGGATAAGTATATCACGGCCTGTGACTCCATTAAGGAGAATAAAGGATTTGTATGTGAGTAGAGCAGATCGAAATTTCATATAAGTTGATGACAATATGTCAGTATGTGTATAGAGAAGAAAAGCGAACTTTGTGGACGAGTACACATTGTTGACCCTGATTACTCTTGGGAGCTTAGTTCATGGGAATTGTCTTTTTTTCCACTTCCTAGTTGCATAAAGTTTGAAATTTGTATAAAGTACGTATAGCTATTTCATGAACAAAATAAAAATAAAATGGCAATCAAGAATTAGATTGTTTATATAATTTGTTTTAATATCCTGAGAGTTTAGCTGATATGAAATACTTCAACAGAAAAAAGGGTATCTGCATGAAGATGTTTAACCTAGCATTATCTATGGTGGGAAAAAATTGGAAAGAGCCGAAGTAGATGAAGAATTATGTATTGTGCTGCATCAACTTGGTGGAATATTATGCAGCTAGTAAAGCTGTGTTTCTGGTGAAGACTGCTTCACCCAAAGGCGAACTACTTGAGAGACTTTAAGGACAAAAACTCAGAATACACAGTTCCATGCATAATTATTGCAACCAGACAACACATGCATAGATATAGTCAAAGGTTAAAATGAAATAGGAGTGTTTCACTGCAGGCCCAAAAGTTTCACCAAAACAGCACAAGTTAGAGCACCCACATTCATTTCGCTCCTCCACCCACGGCCCGCTCGGGAACCGACAGGCCGCCTTTCCACGAGGCTGCCCGTGTGGTCCAGCCCGTAACTATCTCTTCTTACTCTTAACTCGTGGCTCTTAGTGATTGAACCCCTCTTTGGGAAGTACTTGGGTGCCGCTTTTAGATGCCTCTTCCATCTCATGCTTTCGCAGACGTACGCTTCATTTACTTATCCCTATGTGCACCTTTCTTCCCCACGAGACGGTATGTCCGTGGCAGACATTCCTGGAGATTCACAGATTCAGGCATCTTTGTTTCCCACAGTCGAGGCTCACCCTGCGAGCGTCTCTGGGCCTCCCTCTCATGCCCTGTGTGTGCACTGAACTCATGTTGCTCTGTCTTTGGACACCAATAGCAGTTTGTTTAATGAACAGATTACCTGCATGATGTTCCAGTAAAGTAGTAAAGTTTCTTCCAGTGTTTGCTATGCAAAAGGGTTTTTTTTAAAAAAATTTTTTTATCAGCAGTGTTCCTTTTATGGAGATTAATCAGCTAATTAAAACATTTATACAAAAGTCAAACAAGCAAGAATAGAAAAACCATCTTTAAGAACAGTGTTGAGAGAATTACACTATCAGATATCTTCCAGTAGAAGAACTTGGTATATCCTTTCATTTATTTTTCATTATTTTCATTAGTCTTCTTTTATTTTTCTCAGTAATACATATTTTAGTTTCAGTGTAGAGGTCTTAAAAATGCTAGAGTTTTACTTCCATCTGCTCAGAGTGGCACACAACTAATAGATTGGTAAGAAGGTAAAGACAGCCAAGGGGTTCTTTTCTCCACCTTATTCATGTTCTTGTCCAACCAGATGAAAAGATTCTAATTTGAAGAGGGGAGAGAGTGTTTAAAGAGATGGTGAAACCACGGAGGAGCCTTGTGCTCTATGTCATTCCCTGGGATGAAACTGCCTAGAAGATTGAGACCCAAATTTTGGGCACATTTGGAAGCAGTTTTCTGTCTACAAGTTTTTGGGTGCAGCAGCTCCGCTGATGAACTCAATGCATGAAGAGTAGACAGCACGGTGGAGTGGGTATCTATTCAGAGGATCGTCCCCTCTGTTTCCCATGGGTCCCCAAGTGACTTTGGGAAGATAGTTATGTGTTCTGAGGCCATGAGTAAAACCTAGATATCAGGTGGCAGGAAAAGCCAAAATGCAAATCAGAAGACTGTGATGCAGAGCAGAGATCACCCCCATGGGAAGGGTTGTAACTGCATCCTTTTTGGGATTTAGATGCTACGAATATGTATAGAAGTCAATGGAGGAATGACAGATGGACCAGTGCCATCTGCCAAACAAGCACTAGGCATCATCTAAGCTGGGAATCAAATAGGATGAAGACTTTAGCTACAGATGCCAACTTGGCACCTGAGGCCAAAACATGTGCTGCTTACTCTGCAGTAACATAAAAGGAATTGTTGAACCACTGAGAGGTTTAGAGTCAGGACCAAGAGGAGGGGAAACAAAGAACACTTTGGAGGGACTGAGGAGGGAGAGAATCCCAAATTATATTCAGTTTTAAAGTGGGACTAAGGAGAGCAAGAAAAATAATCGAGAAGTGGTTGAGCTTATTCTGAAATTTCAAGATTTAGTACAGAGTTAAAATGCGGTTCAAAGCTTAGTTTGCTGCAATTATAGAAAAGCAAGACTTAGAATTTTGTTCACCTCAGTTTGTGAGCTATTGAGGCCATGAAGAGTGTGGCCCATTAGAGACAGAAGAGTAGATTGGGTCAGATTTTCAACAGCCTGACTCACAGGAAGAAGCTCAAATTCTGGTGTGAGCCATAGAATCAATATTTTCAGGCAAAAGAATGAGATGATGAGCTCTGTTTTATAAGTATTCTCTGGCAGCAATATGGGATACGGATGGAAGCGTGATTTTGAGAGCACATCACAGGAGGCTTTTGAACAATCCGAGCAGGAGACGAATGAGAGCTTCCATCAGAGCCCTGGCCACGAGGATGGAGAAGCAGGATATGAGACGTTTTTCAGGACAGGCGATGGTCCACATTGGTTCGGATGGTCCACGGGCGTGAGAAGGGTCAGACTCGTGTGTGGCGTGGTCAGAGGGACAGGGACACGAGCAGGGAACAGTTTAGGAGCAGGAGCGTTCCGCGCAGAGCTGTACGTAGATCTGAGACGTCTGTGTAATACCGAGCTTATGACCTGTCGTCCGAGGTTCAACATGTAAGTCAGGGGTGTTTTCTTTTCTATGCAAAACGGTTTTTTTAAATTTATTTTTTATTAGCTACTAGTTTTTGTGCCACCTGCTTTCTGGAGCGCGCCTCCCGTTAACGGGAAGGGCGTGATGCTCCTGCACGTCTTGAAGTTCTGTCTGTAACCCTGGGGGTAGCGACCGAGGCAGCTGGACGCTTCTATGTGACACGGAGAGAGGGGGAAGCGGGGGAGGGGAGGCCGGCTGGGGGTGGGCACGGGGGGCGGGCGGGAAGCGGCCGTGGACTTGCCAGGCTGTGAGATGCCACCTGCGAGGCTGCTCCACCCCTACGTCGAGGATCTTGGAGACGGCCCACGTGGTTTCCCCACGCTCTTGTACAAATGGGTTCTTTGGAGGCATTCAAAGGGAGGCCGCCTTCCACACCTGGTCAGCAGCATGCAAGAGCTGCAGAGGCTGGGCCTGTCTTCTGGGCCTCAGCCCGAAGCCTCTCGGTGCTGCCAACCTGGACGGCTCCCTGGTCTTCAGGAGAGAGACAGGAAAACGACATGCATTTAAGTGGCACTTCACAGCCCACAAAATATCCTCGTCCTGACAGAAACTATGGGGCAGGTGGGGGAGATTTATTCATTCTACATTACAAACATAAAAATGGAAATTCAGAAAAGTTAAGTCAAAGCAAAGCCTCTACGGCCGCGATCTGCTTTTCTTATTCAGAACACGGTGCCACCTCGATTGTTGCCACCCCCACACTGTTGCTTAGCCGGGGTGTGCAGGTGCACCTGCTCTTCTGGAAGTCATAATGTCTCTCTTGTGTCTGTTTTAAGTTTGCTTTCAGCCAAGCAATTGCCATTGCCCTGCTTTTCTCCTGCATACGAATCTCTGCCCTGATGCTTCGGTCATTAAAATGTTCAGCTGTCTGGTCACTCTCTAGGTTTCAGGGCGTTCAAAATTATCTACAAATGAGAGTCCACATTTTACCTCTCGTGAAGTCCTGCTCCATAGCTTCTTCTTACTTTGTCATTTTCCATCATTCTTTTTCTTTATCTTTCTGGTCAAATATCAGTTTTATAAATAATTATATTATCATTATTATTATTTGCTTCTTAAATTCCATTCCACCATATTGGTTGATTGATTGTGACTTTTATTCTATGTCATTTGTCTTGGTGTATGGATAAAACTTTCCTACTCTCACAAGCCCTTCTGAATCACAAACCTATGATTTCCAGCATCTGTTTCTAGTGCATTATGAGATGAAGATATTAAAAAATTTTTTTCTTCTTCATGTATTTTGATTCCTTTGGCCAACACTGTGGTTAATATCCTCACTGTAGATTGCCAGTTATCTTTTAAAATGCAAATTATTATTTCTCTTTTATTTTTTCCTTGGGTAAGCTAGAGAGGATCAGAAAACGAATCCTTAGCTATCCCATGCTCTTTTGCTAGGTAAAATAAATGTGCTTTAACATTAATATCACTAAGAATCATTTTGTAGTAGAGACAATTTGTAAGAACTGAAATGCCCGTCCTCTAGGGGAATTGGTAAATAAATTATTAAAATCCATATTATAAAGGCTTTAAAACAGATAATGAATATTATAAAGAGTAATTTGGCAATGTGTATGCTCTTTAACCTAGCAATCCCAGTTCTAAGAACCTGTTCTATGGAAATTACCAAACATATGGCTAAGAAATTATATACAAGGATGACTCCTGAACATGATTTGTTTTTCCAAGTGAACATATTTTCCTCTTTATTTTTTTACCACTTTAAAAAAATTCTTATATTTATCATTACACAATGTAATCATTTTTTGTGGTCCTTTACCAATTTCTAGATAAGCTCCCTTCCACTCCTGTTTTCCCACCTCTGGTGGCCTCAGTTCTACCCATTTGAAAGTTCAAGGAATTATTGTGATTGTTTTATCTTTCTTTTTTTGTTTATTAATTTATTTATTTTTCAGCTCTCACTTTTGAGTGAGGACGTGGCATTTCTCTTTCTGTGACTATCTTATTTCATTTAACATATTTTCTTGAACTTCCTCCATGTTGCTGCAAATGGCAGAATTTCATTCCTTTTCATGGCAGAGTAGTATTCCAGTATATGTGTACATACACCATATTTCCCTTATCTAGTAGTCCATCGATGGATATTTATGTTGGTTCTATATCTTGACTATTTTAAATAGAACTGCTAAACATGGGAGTTCAAGAATCCTTTCGATGTGATGATTTCCATTCCTTTGGGTATATACCTAGAAGTGGGACTGCTGAATTGTTTGGCATTTGTCTCTGTAGTTGTTTGAGGAACCTCCATACTGTTTTCATAATGGCTACACTAATTTGCAGTCCCGCCGACAGTGTAGAAGGGTTTCCTTTTCTCCACATCCTCACTAGCATTTGTTCCCTGTCTTTTTAATAAAAGCCAGTCTAACTGGGGTGAGATATTATCTCAGTGTGGTTTTTGATTTGCATTTCCCTGATGCTTAGCTATGCTGAAATTTCATCATGTGTCTGTCAGACATTTGCATATTTTCCTTTGAGAAATGCCTATTTAGCTTCTTTGCCCATTTTCAAATCAGGTTATTTGTTTTTGTTTTTTTTTGTTTTTTTTTTACTGTGTTTGAGTTCCTTGTATATTCTGGATATTACACCCTCGTCAGATGCATAGTTTGCAAATATTTTCTCCTATTCTGTAGATTGTCTTTTCACTCTGGTTTATTTTTATTTTTATGTTTTTGCTATACAGAAGCTTTTTAGTTTGATATAGTCTCATTTGTTTATTTTTTCTTTTGTTGCCTGTGCTTTTGGCATCTTAATCAAAAAGTGTTTGCCCAATCCTACTTCCTGAAGTGTTTTCCCTATGTTGTCTTTCAGTATTTTTATAGTTTTGGGTTTCATATAAGTCTTTAATGCATTTTGAGTTGATCTTGGTATATGGTGAGAGGTTCAGGTCTAATTTCATTCTTCTACATATGGATGTCCAGTTTTCCCAGCAACACTTATTGAAGAGGTTGTCCCTTCTCCAATGTATGGTCCTGTTGCCTTATTAAGCATCAGTTGGCTGTAATTATGTAGTTGATTTCTTGATTCTCTATTCTGTTCCATTAGTCTGAGTGTCTGTTTTTATACCAGTACCATGCTGACTTGATTACTGTAGCTTTGTAGTATAGTTTGAAGTCAGGTAGTGTTATGCCTCCAGCTTTCTTCTTTTTGCTTAGGATTGCTTTGGCTATTCAGGGTCGTTTGTTGTTCCATCTGGATGTTAGGATTGTTTTTTCTATTTCCGTGAAGAATGTCATTGGTATTTTGATGGGGACTGCTTTGTATCTGTAGATAGCTCTGGGTAGTATGGACATTTTCACAATGTTAATTCTTCCAATCCAAGAACATGAGTGTCTTCCCTTCTTTTGATTTCCTCTTTAAATTCTTTCAGCAGTGGTTTGTATACCCTTTATAGTTTCACCCAACTGTAACATCTCGCAAAACTATAATAATCACAACGAGGATATTGACATTGATACAATCCATCAATCTTACTGAGATTTCACCATTTACATTAAAGTTTTTCTTTTTCAAAATTGTTTTGGGGCCAAGCCCGTGGCTCACTCGGGAGAGTGCAGCGCTGGGAGCGCGGCGACGCTCCCGCTGCGGGTTCAGATCCTATATAGGAATGGCCGGTGCACTCACTGGTTGAGTGCCGGTCACGAAAAAGGCAAAAAAAAAAAAAAAAAAAAAAAAAAAAAAAATTGTTTTGGCTACTTTGGGTCCTTTGCATTTTCATAGAAATTTTAGCATCAGCTTGTCAATTTCTATCAAGAAAAAAAAATGCCTGCTGGGATTTTGATAGAGATTGCATTGAATATGTAAATCAAATTTTGGATAACTGTCTCCTTAACAATATTAATCTTCCAATTTCCCATGATCCATGAATCATGATTTTCTTTTTCTTTTCTTCTTCTTTTAAACATTTTTTACTATGGTAAAATATATGTAGCATAAATATGCCATTTTAATCATTTTAAGTGTACAATTCAGTGACATTAACTGCATTCACACTATTGTGCAACCATCACTACTATCTCTTTCCAAAATTTTTCCATCACCCCACACAGAAAAAGTGTTTTTCCTTTTTAAAAATTCTGAAATTGCCAACTTAACTAGTTACCATATGGTCTTCTGTGGCCCCAAAGTCTTTTTTCAGATCAGTAATTTAGTACCATACCCCGAATCCCAAGGAACCCTGGTACTAGTCCTTGAAAGAATATAGGCAGAGTCCTTGTTAAGAAATTGGGCTTTGGGGCTGGCCAGTGAGCTCAGTTGGTTAGAGCACGGTGTTGTAATACTAAGGTCAAGGGTCTGGATCCCCATACAGTCCAGCCACCAAAAAAAAAACAAAAAAAAACCAAAAAGAAATTGGTCTTTGGAGTCTTCAAATTCCAGCTCTGCCACTGACAAGTTAGTTAACTTCTCTGAATCTTACACTGTCATGCACAAGTTTCAACATTTTTACTTCTACTAATCTCAAGGTATGTGCTTCACTAAATGGGGTCTAGAGACTCCTAAAAATACTCAGCAGCCTGCCAGGTGCTGTGGGAAGCCACATAAGGAACATGAACATTGTCCAGGAACATACCTCTTTTTATAAAGTTAAAATTAGGTAATTCAACTACAAGTGATTTCTTAAAACTTTTATGGCATACTGAACATATATATTATGGAAATGAACATAAGATTTGCATTCATTTTAATATCAAGGGTAAGACAAAATTAGTCTAAAGTTTGTATTTGAGTGCTTTGGGCTACCTCTTCTTCCCGTCCACACGTTCATGCTACCCTCCTCCCCAATTCCACTTAACAATTCTTTTTTCCTCTAATCTCCCTCCCAGCCCTGGTAGGCATTTGCTCATTATTCACAGACCTGTTTCCTACAGAATCCCAGAATCCTTCTCAACACAGCACTCCAGGCGGCCACTTCTGGTGTGTCAGAGCCAGCACACACGTCGGCGTCTTTTCTGCCATCTCTGTTCAACTAGCTAACAACTATTTGCTTTAACCTACATTTTACAATTTTTTAGGTAAGTATTTGAAATAAAATTAACAGCCATGAAAATCAAGGTGATTTTATTTACTTTCCAAATGTTATATTCTTCCTTTAGGATTATTTTATTGTCTCTGCTTTGCATATAAATTATCATGATAAAGATCATGAAGGGCATCATCATATGGTATGTTGACTTTAGAAATGGCAGCATTGTCATGTCATTCAAGCCTGCCAGTCCAAAAGTATTTATATTTTATGCAACCTTGTCCTTCTAATAGTCATCAACAAAAATGGAATGTCCATTAGTTTGGAAAAACTGCTTTGAAATGTCTTTGCAAAACACATTTCATGTACCTTTGTGATCATTAGTTCCTATCCAAGAAAAGTTAAAAACTATTGGCTTTTTCCTTATTTAAGAAAAGTTTTGGAGTCCTGAAAAAGAAAAAAAAGGAAAGTTTTAAATTTTGTTTTACCTCTGGTGTTGGTTTGGGATTTTTTTAGAATCTCATCTCTTTATATATATATATATATATATATATATATGTATGTATGTATATGAATGAGAGATGAAGAGGTACACACGAGCTGTTGGCAGAGAGAACAAGTCTGTTTTTTCTTAAACATTAAATATCTGTATTTTTCTTCCCAGTGTCCCACCTACCAACTTTTGGTGATCAGAGGCTGGCATGACGGATTACCTTAATTTGTATTTAGCTGTTGCTAAGCTATCAGCATGGTATCAAGATACTCAGGCAATGCAGATGCCTGAAAACAAATGTGTAGGGAGAAAAATTTGTCCCTACTTCCCTCACCTCTACTGTCATCTGTATGAGTGGTTCAGCATTAAATCTGTGTCATAGTTGCTTCACAGCCATAAGGAAACAAAACACCACAAACACTTGAAAGCCAAATTATTGCAGCCCATAAAAATATAATGAAGTCTGCACATTTTATATTTGTCATTTACAAAAGTCATCACTAGTCCTTTTACCTACACCTTGTAAAGATCGAAACAGACTGCATAGTAACATTTATTGAATCCTTGCCCTCTAGCAATATAAAACATCAGCAAAAATGCTGCCTATTAATTATAATTTTTATGTTCATACAATCAAAGAGAATGGCATCTTTTTGTTCTGTCTCAATAGTTCAAGCTTTCCAGAGAATTTTTAAAATTTCAAATTCTAGTAGGTGACTTCAGCAAAATGACCTAGTATGAGCTTTATTTATTTATTACTTTTTTTAGCAGCTGGCCGTTATGCGGATCCGAACCCTTGAATAAAGAATGCAACATAGCAACGTGTCCACACAGATATCAGAGTCACACCAGCTTGGCCATCAGCTGTGTGATCTTGGGCTAATTACTTAACTTCTCTAAGCCTCAGCTTCAACAGCTGCAAAATGGGGAATGCAACAATCATCAGATTGCCATGAGAGTTAAATCAGGTAACACTCATAAAATGCTTAGTCTAGGACGGGCACATAGCAGGTGCTCAGTAAGTATCAGCTATTTTAATTAGGCATAGGAATGTCAGTTGGCATTTTCTGAATAATAACTTACAAGGTTTCATACGGATGGTACTTCAAGGTAGCGTATTTATCAAGCTCAAATATGAAATGATATAGAAATGAGAATGTCTGAGTTGGAAGATACCTTAGACCTAGGGAGCCAACCATTTTGCATCTCATTTTGCAGATGAGTTCATTGAGGCCCAGAGACAATCATTGTTCAAGATCACATGGCTAATTACTGGCAGAGTTAAGTAGAGAACCCACCCCACTCCTAGTGCATAGACTAATTTCAAATTCTCAGCAGATGAGTTTCATGGTCATAAAGTCACCAGTTGCATGAGGAAAGGAAAACAGTTTTCTATGCTCATTCAAGTTTTAAAAATCCAAAACATAAAAGGTCAGCCTGGGGCTCACTTGGGAGAGAGTGGTGCTGACAACACCAAGTTAAGGGATAAGATCCCCTTACCGGTCATATTAAAAAAAAAAAAATCCAAAACATCTTCAAAGTTTTAGCAATATAAAGAATACCATAGTATTTAGTGTCAGAAAATGATAATAGAATGCAGAAACTCTGCCATCTAGTGGTCACATAAAACAGTCTACTCATACTTTTTAGTAGCATTTTACTACTGTTTTGTAAAAAGTAACACTCCATGGTCCAGTCATCCTCTACTCATGATTGCCTCCATCTTCCTGGGCATTATCATGTTTTAAATGGCTGCTTGAAGGCTGGCAGCCATCTCCCAAAGCGTTGTGTGGGGCAGAAATGTCCAAATTCACTTTATATCGGACCAGTGGAATGCAGATCATTTCTCCAACAAAGGCTGGGAATCTTTGCACTGATGCTTCCATTTTGTGAAATCTCGGCTTCGGGTGCTACAGAGTATGTGAAAGTTAACTATACTATCTCAGGACCAATAGCAGGTAAGTTCTGGTCATTTGGAATCATGCCACATGATTAACAGACTGTTTGGCTTTATTAGCATTGGTCCTAGAGAAAGGCATGATCTCATTCTGGGCAAGAGCAAAGAGAAGAAGAGGCTGAGGACCAGAAAACCCAGAGAATCACTGCCCAAAGCCCCAGGAGAACTGAGGAACTGAGGTCTGTGCCTCAGGGAAGTTTTAGCCAGAGTCTTGTGTTTCATGCATGATTGCACATGCTCTCTTTTAGAGGAGCTGAAGAACATGGCATCTTCTTCAGCTTCCCTGTAACACTCCAGTTGGACAACTTTAGTTTTCAGTTACCAAAACACACAAAAAAGCCTTTTTTGATTGCAGAATTTTCCTTTTAAGGCAACTCAAATTCCTATAATCTAATGTCAGAGAAGAGAAAATGCAGCTTTTCTTTCGATAGCATATGTACTCCCCAAAGAAAGACTAATGACCTTACTAAGCTCATAAATTACAAATTAATAATGCGAAAGAGTACTGTAAATGGCTATCTTTTGCAACATGAAACAAGCTACTGATGATTATATTACCAGGGAGCAAGCAACTAGGAGGAAGCCTCCAGGACATGGCTATAGGTACAAGGGCAGAGAGATCAGTCCTAAATCATCAGGGACAACAGTGAGGCGTAATCCCTGAGCCCTCCTGCTCCAGTCACCCCACATCTGATCACTGTCAAGGGGCCCTCTGTCATCACACCTCTGAGACACTACAAGATGTAGCCCCCTAAGAACACCTTGTTGGACATACTGCAGGGAATCTGAGAAGGGTGTAAGCTACTATCTTACTTCATATCCTCTCTACAAGGACTGAATGGAGAAATTTCTCTCATTCTTAAGTGCCTGAAAAAGCTTTTCTTCTCCTCACTTGTCTTTCAGACAATGTGTACCATGTACCTGATAGTGAATCAACTTTAGTAATTATATAAAACTTTATGAATGCATGTTTCTGTAAAGGAATTGTTTCTCTGGCCTTATCACTCTATCATTCCTTTAGTTTTCTGATCTTTACCTATCTGCATTGTTAACTGGATGTAAACTAATCCTTTAAAGGAGGAAGTGATAGGGTGGCAGTTATAAATACAGGAAACCTGTTGCTTCCACCTCACCACTATGACATCTACCTGCCCTTGTGCATTCCAAGCATGACTATCCTAGTTCCCAACTTCATATGTCTTCAGTTTAGTCAGTTTCCAGCTATTTAGTCTCTCCTACAGCCTCTAACCCATTCTAACTTCACAAATAGATTGATGTTCCTGGGGTACTCTCTTGTTTGAAAACCATGAGAAGGTTCAGCACTGTCTACAGAATAAAGTTCTGACTTCATAGTCTGTTATTCAAATGTTTACATCTTCTGGATCCAGTCTACTTTTTCAAATATAGCTCCCTTACACACCCTATATCTCAGGCAATTTTGCTATATTTTAGCTTCATTATAATCACTGATGGCTCTTTTCTCTCATCTTGGAGAGCAGGGTCCTTAAGGGGCTCCCATGTATAATTCTCTTTGTTTCTGCCATGGAATATAACAACATCTGTCACATCACAGATGCTCAGTAAGAGTTCCTGGGTGAGTGAAAACAAAGCACCTCTATAAAGACAATTTGATTCATGACTACAGCAGCTGCTTGCAGAGTCTGTTACTGTTTACGACTGTTTCCAATAACATCAATAGAAAGCTTTGGTTCAATAGCACCTCCTCCTAAACAAGGTAGTTACATGCTAGGCTGGTCTGTCTGTCAGTATTCTCCAGAAGTCTGTGGTGATGTCACACACTTTGAAGTTGACTTTATAGCATCTTTAATATGCATCGTCAACCTATTTTGTTTACATTTGCCCCAACCTACCTCACTAGTCCAAAACGGCTCATGCCAGCAACAATCAGTAAGAGTCTCTGAAACTCCAGGGTCCCTAAGAAATCTGGCAATGAGCTTGTCTGCCTCAGTCCATCTGGGCACTCACAGAATTATCTTCATCAACCCCACACCCTGATGACACTTGCATTGCTGCAAACATTATTACTTTGTGGCATTTCTAGAAGCAATAAAGTTTTAAGAGAAATTGTGTAAGTTCCTTATATCAAATTTTTTTTTTTTTTAGCATTTACTGTATCTCTAGGACTCACAAATACCTACTTTTCTTACAGGTCAGATAGATATTCTCAGCTTTCTCACAGGGATAATTCAGAGGTTTAAATATTCTACTCAATATATTTTTCCATATGGTGGTCTGTAAATCTTATAAACCAAAAGTGATAATTGAGTCTTTAAGTGCTACTTGTAAGACCTCTAAAACATTCCTACACATAATTGTATGTATAGTTAATGCCTTTTGATGATAATGTGAAAATAAAGAAATTATTTCAAAATAGAGAGTGGGTTTCTTTATCTTTCTTTAGTTTTTCAAGATAATTTTTATGGAGGTTACTTTTTTACATTAATTTTCATAACTGTCATTTTCATCATATTCTATTACTCAGTTTCCAAATACCTGCTAATTGTTCAATGATTAATGTAAAATCATCAATAATTAGTACATAATTTATTATCGCCTGAATTACATCTTTGCCGCCTCCCATCCACCTGCAGCAGGTGGGGAAACTCCATGAGGGACCAGAGTTGCTTAAGGGCCTTCTAGATACACCCTTTTGTAGTGACTAGGATTGTCATCATATACCCAATGAAAGAGCTCAATTAATGTCTTTAATTGGTGCTAATGTTACAAAAGAAAACTCTAATTAAAAATCATTTCTAATAATTTCTAATTAAAAATCATTTCTAATTAAAAATCATTGTGCATTAGGGACACATCAGGGATATAGATTTGCTGACTGCAGACAATGGAAAGGCTATGAAGCTGAATCCAAGACAGGCCGATATTTATCACCTCAGCTCTCATAATAGAAATTCTCTAAGGTGCAGTGGCAAGAAGAGATTATACAGTGTCCGTCTTCTCCATCTAACTGAATAAAGTTGTCCTTACAGAGATCCTGCTGACAAGTTCCAAATGTCAGCTTCTAATTTCCTACCTGAAGAGGTATTCCTCACACTACTCCACACCACTCCAAGCTCATTATCCCTTCCCTCCTAACCCAGACTTGCAGCTGTGGTCAGACAGATCTGCTTGCCCCTCACTTACATACGACTTGCTTCACATAAGTCCCTGCCTTGCTTGGGTAGCATATTAATACTTTCCCCTCTTCTCTTTGCAATCTTTTGTATCAAAATCCATCAAATCTAATTTCAAAATTCACTTCCTCCAAGATTCCCCCAATTGTAATGAGTCTCGTGTTTCCTTACCCCTTAGCCATCCAGTTTGTACCAAAGGAAATCCCAGCTTCTAAAAGGATTGTGTTCCTTAACTTTTTTTGAAGCTAACTGATTTATTATCCTATAAGTGCAATTTTGTAAATGGTGGTTTGATTCCCCAGAAAGCCAATTTCATGTATCTAAAATATTACACCATCATGAAAAAAAGAGAAAAGACAAGAAAAAGAATGTCATGAACTAGGGAACTGTTTCAATATTGGTTTAAAAAAAGAACAAGAAAGCAATAAAATAGTCTGAGAAACAGTGTTTATTTTTCTCAAGTGCAGATTATTCTTTTTTAGAATAGGGATTATTAAAAATAATCAGAAGAAATGATGGTTGGAGAATTTTTCAGAGATTATAATGTGACTTTACAGGGCTTCTGTTGTTACCTGATGTTGATTATTATTCAATCATTATTCTAACTTCACATCAAAACCTATGTTTTTTCCTTTCCTTCGTACAAAGGCATCATTAGCTTTACTGCTAGGCTTTATAGCCATCAGCTGAGTGGTGGTGATTCATAGTGGAATGAAAGGAGAAACACAGAACAGAGAGAAAAAAGGAAGAAGGTAAGTGAGGGAAAGGAGAGATTTTCCTTAGCCAAAACTAGAAAGAAAGAGGAAAGGAGGAAAGTCTTCCAAATAAAGTGAGGATGTGTTTAGAAGGAAGGAAGATCCTACACGTGGAAATAACGTAGCTGAGGAAGGACAGGAGAGGGCAGAACACAGGCAGCACATGCAGGAAAAGGCATGGGCCCCACGTGTCCCCAGGCTGAGCACCGTGGTCACCATGCCTGTGTACACACAGCTCTGTATACACAGGGGACCAAAGGACATGCAATACGCAGGTGAGGGTTGGTAGTAGGTTTTGAACTCAAGGTTGAACATTATGAAATAACATTTTTGTAGGTCAAAACCAGTCAAATATGGCAACTTCCTATGGTTCAATCTAACATTATTTGGTAAGGATTCTTATTAGGTTTTCTGTGAACATATTATCAGTTTCTCGATTCAATTATAGACTTTTGGGGAGCTAAGAACCATATCATGTTTGTTTGTGGTGTTTTTTTTTGTTGTTTTTTTTAAGTTGGGGACTATATAAAACAAATTTTTTCTTGTGCCACTGGCTGATTGAGAATCCGGGCTTCCATCACCGAGAGTTGAGTCACTAAAACACAAAGCATTCTGTCACAAGAAAGTGGTTATTTTGTTTAACAGGATTTTAAATTAGTGAGTGTTATCTCATCAGGTAGAATGAGGACTTGTGAGTCAACAATCTCTGTGTACACAGGAGATTTTTATGTATTTATGCGTTCAAGATGAAGGTAGGAACTTTCACAATGTTTGTGAAAATCAGGCACAGCCCAACAGAAAGAACACAGTACTCATTTCCCTCACTTAAAATATCTCCGTATTGCTTTTGTAACAAAAAATTTTAACTATTACCAATAATTCAATAAGGAAATAAACTTGGTTTTTATAAAATGGATAAAGATAGGGCATATGGAAATGCTTCTAAAAAATGAAGCATTATCCTAAAATCAAAAGGATAAGTAAAATAAAAAAATTTCACTTCACATATTGCTTAAAGTGAAAGAAAAGGGTATTGGCATTTTCCTAGCTTTGGCAACTGCTTTTTACTGGAAAGAATCAAAATAATTTCAGTAGAAAAATTAATTTCTCAATTTGCCATCCTTTCATCCCTTTAAAAGAATGGGTTGCCCGATTTATTAAATATTCAAAATGAAGTATGTTTATCTCGTTACCAAAATTAACAATTACAACTCATGTCACTAGACTTCAAATATGAGAAAATCATATAATTTCAATTACTATTCATGTATATATTTTGAAAACAAAAGCTTTGACATCAGACCATTCCAGGAATCACTGCAATGGATTACTCATTTATCCTTTCACTTCCCTATCAAATAGTGGATCGGCTTTGCTAATGGACAAGGAAGACACCGACCAACCAAACTAAACACGATGTAAAACATTAGACCTGACTTACAATGTAAGCAAGTCACGGAGAAGCAAAAGCATACGGATTTCCTATTTATCTGGTTATAGGACCAGCCACACACAGACACGGAGGGAAGACGGCCACTGGTGATGGAGGCAGAGATTAGAGGGACACAGCTGCAAGCCAAGGAGAAGACCAGGCATTGCTGGCAACCACCAGGAGCCAGGAAGAGTCAAGGGAGCACCCTTCCACGGAGCCTTCAGAAGGAGCGTGGTCCTGCCAAAACCTTGACTTTGGACTTAAAGCTTCCGGAGCTGTGAAAGAAAAAACTTGTTGTTTCAAGCCACCTAGTTTGTGCTAATTTGTTATGGCGGCCCTAGGAAACCAGTGTACTGTGCTACTCCACTGAGGTGAATGTGCATTTTAGAAGAAGACTTCAGGAGAGGGCAATGTTTCACACAAAGAGACGAAATAACAGTTATTTCTGGCATCAATAATAATTCAGAGGAGGAGATATCTTTAGGGAAGTGGGCCTTCGGAGTACCTTTTAAATGAAGCTTGGCATGTGCCAGCCTCCTCTGTGGAGGGGTGGGCCTGGCTGCATCCGAGTGAAGCACTGTACTAAGCTCTGCAGAGGGAAGAAAGAGAAACGAAGAGATGTGCATTTACTTTGCCGTCCTGGGCCCTCCAAGGACACCAAAAGTCCCCAGAAAAAGGTGACGTCTCAAGAAATAAGAAACGTTGAGGTTTCCATTTAAAACATGATAATGCCCAGGAAGGTGGAGGCAATCATGACGAGAGGATGACTGGACCATGGAGTGTTACTTTTTACAAAACACTAGTAAAATGCTACTAGAAAGTATGAGTAGACTGTTTTATGTGACCACTAGATGGCAGAGTTTCTGCATTCTTTTATCATTTTCTGACACTAAATACTATGGTATTCTTTATATAGCTAAAAAAAATAAAATAAAAAATGGAAGCACTGAGAGAATCTGAGTTAGAGAACTTCATATCTGTATACCATCCATTCCTTTAAATCCTTGCCAAGTTAAGCCTCATATCCAAGTTAACGCCTGGTGAGAGGAACGGGTAAAGGGTCATGAAAATCAACTGCGATGTATATTGAGAAGTTAAAATAAGTAAATATATATATATATATAAATAAATTTAAAAACTAAGTTAATGCCTGGTGGCCAAAAGAATTAAATGTAGAAACATCAAATCATAAGGAATATTAGAAGGTATATTACAGCATATTAGAAGATTACACACAGGATAAGAAATAATTTCCTAAGATTAAAAGCAATGGAAGAAATCAAAAAGAAAAATATTGGTAATTTTACTATGTAAAAATTTAAAAAGTCCATTCATTAAAAAAAAATGCAATAAAAAGCCAAGAAAATATTTTCAACAAGTATGAGGGTACTTCAAAATGTTTATAGAAAAATAGAATTGAAAGATAATATGAATCTTTCCATGAACTTTTTGAAGTACCCTCATGTACATAACAATTAAAGAACTATACTAGATAAGGAGACCATACGACTATATAAGAAAAATATTAGTAAGACCCATAAAATAGGCAAGGGGAATGAATAATTTTCAAAGGAAGAAATAAAGCGTTAATAAAAATATTTCCTAACCTCACTAATCAAAATATGCAAACTAAAGTAATAATAGGATACAATTTAAAAATTGATAATGTTCAATGCTTTTACATACTACTGGGGGTATATATATTAATTGCTATAGCCCTTTAGTAAACAATTTATTAGTACTTATCAAGAGACTTAAAAATACTAATATACCTATACTCTATAATTCTACTTCTAGGAAATGATTCTAAGGAAATAATTAAAGGAGCATTCAAAGACTGATTTACAACCATGCTTATGGCAATGTTATTTATGAGAGAAAAATGGGCCAACATCTCAACACATTCAGGTAATGATTAAGTAAATTATTGCACATCCATACTATGGAATATCATTTATCCTTTAAATCATAAAGGTAAAGCTTGTGATATAATGGTAAGTAGAATAAGAAATTGTATGTCAACCATGTTACATATCCAAGAACATACTGAAAGGAAATACACTGAAATCTTAACCGTGGCCATCTCTGGCTATTTGGATCATGAGTGATTTATATTCTCTTCTGTATTTTCCAAAATTGATATGCAGTGCATTCTCTTATAAGAAGAATGTTTAGTAAAAAAGTTTCTAAACTCCTAATAGGCTCCTCAGGGAAGTTTAAATAAAGATTTTGAGTAGCAGTAACAGAAGGTAAAACCCTGATGATGAGACAGCCCTTTCTTATAACATAATCTAATATTAATGCACAGATTTGCCTACCAGTCTGTAAGTATGTGGGTTGATTTCTGTGTTCTCTATTCTGTTCGATTGGTCCAAGTGTGTTTTTATGCAAGTGCCTTAGCTTTGTAGTATAATTTGACGTAAGATAGTGTTATACCTCTGGCTTCATTTATTTATTTTATTGGCTCCATATTGCTTTGGCCATTCCAGGTCTTCTGTTGTTCTATATGAATGTCAGGGTTTTATTTGTATTTTTTCTATTTCTGTGAAGAATGTCATTGGTATTTTGATGGGGATTGCATTGAATCTGTAGATCACTTTAGGTAATATGGACATTTTCACAATGTTAGTTCATCCAGTCAAAGAGTGTGAATGTCTTTTCACCTTTTTGTGTCCTCTTTAATTTCTTACAATAATGACTTGTATTTCTTGTTGCAGAGATCTTTCACCTCCTTGGTTAAATTTATTCCTAGATATTTTTTCCCCTGACTATTGTAAATGGGCTTGCTTTCTTGATTTCTTTGTCTGCTAGTTAGTTGTTAGAGTATAAAAATGCTATTGATTTTTGCATGTTGATGTTGTATCCTGCGATTTTACTGAAATCGTTCATCAACTCTAAGAGATTTTTTGCAGATTCTAGTCTTTTTATATATAGGATCAAGACATCTGCAAACAGGGATAATTTCGCTTTATCTTTTGCAATCTGGATGCTCTTCATTTCTTTCTCTTGCCTGATTGCTCTGGCTAGTATTTTTAATACTATACTATACTAACAGTTGTGGTGTGAATAAGCATCTTTATCTTGTTGCCATTTTTAAGGGAAAAGTATCTTTTCATTAAATAACAGATTAAAACTAGAAATCAATAATAAGCAAAACTCTGGAAACTATGCAAACATATGGAAATTAAATGGCATGCTCCTGAATGACATATGGATCCAAGAAGAAATTAAACAGGAAATCATAAAAATTCTTGAAACTGATGAAAATGAATACACACCATAGCACAACCTGTGGGATACTGCAAAAGCAGTATTAAGAGGGAAGTTTATTGCGATAAACTCACCAAAAGAAAAGAAATTCACACCTCAAAGAACTAGAAACAAAGAAAAATCCAATCCCCAGATTAGCAGGTGGAAAGAAATAATTGAGATCAGAGTAGAACTAGATGATATAGAGACACCAAAAATTACACAAATGATCAATGAAACATAAAGCTGTTTTCCTGGAAGATAAAGTAGACAAACCATTAGCTAGGCTAACTAATAAGAGAAGAGAGAGGACCCAAATAATAAAAATTAGAAGTAGAAAGGAGACATTGCATCTGATACCACAGAAATACAAAGAATCATTAAAGATTATTACAAACAATTGTATGCCAACAAATGTGAAAACCTGGAGGAAATGAATAAATTTCTGGACATGTAGAAACTACCAAGTCTGAACCAAAAAGAAATAAATAACCTGAACATACTAATAAGAAGCAATGAGACTGAAGCAGTAATAAGCAGCAACACTCTGACACCAAAACTGGACAAAGACAAAACAGAAAAGGAAAACTATAGGCCAATATCTTTGATGAATATAGATGTAAAAATCTGCAATAAAATATTAGCAAATAGAATACAGCAACACATCAAAAAAAATTACATACCATTATCAAGTGGGATTCATCCCAGGAATGCAAGGATGGTCCATGATATGCAAGAAAATAAATGTGATACACCACATCAACAAAATCAAGGACAAATCCACGTGTTATCTCTTTGATTTCTTTTATCAGTGTTTTACAGTTTTTATTGTAGAGATATTTCACTGCCTTGGTTAAGTTAATTTCTAGGTGCTTTTTTGTCTGTCTGTTTGTTTGTAGTGATTGTAAATAGGATTGCTTTTTTGACTTCTTTTTCATCTTGCTCATTATTGATATATAGCAATGTTAATATTTTTTGCATGTTGATTTTGTATCTTTCAACTTTACTGACATTTTTTATTAGTTTTTAGAGGTTTTTGATAGAGCTTTGTGGTTTTTCTATATATAAAAACATCTCTTTGCAAACAAGGACAATTTGACTTCCTCCTCTTCAATTTGTATGCCCATTATTTCTTTCTCTTGCCTAATAGATCCTGCTAGGTCTTCCTGTATTATACTGAATAAGAGTGGAGAGAATGGGATCTTTGTCTTGTTCCAGTTCTTAGATGAAGAGCTTTCAGCTTTTCCCAATTTGGTATGATATTAGCTGTCCGTTTCACAAATATGGCCAATTCTATTGATGTCTCTTCTTTCTGTGCCTAATTTGTTGAGGGTTTCTTTCATGACAGGATGTTGAATTGTATCAAATGCTTTTTTGTGTTCATTAAGATGATCATATGTTTCTTTGCTTCATTTGGTTGATGTGATATATCACATTGATTGATTTGTATATGTTGAACCAAACTTGCATCTCTGGAATAAATCCCACTTGGTCATGGTGAATGATCTTTTTAATATGCTGCTGGATTCAGTTTTCTAGCATTTTGTTGAGGATTTTTACATCAATGTTCATAGGGGATACTGGCCTATAGTCTTCCTTATTTGGTTTTGGTATCAGGGAAATGCTAGCCTAATAGAATGAATTTGGAAGAGTTTCCTACTCTTCAATTTTTGGAAAAGTTTAAGAAGAATTGATATTAATTCTTTTTAAATATTTGGTAGAATTCAGCAGTGAATCCATTTGGTCCTGGGCTTTTCTTTAATAGGAAACTTTTTATTCCTGATTTAATCTCATTATTCATATTCAGTCTGGTTAGGTTTTCTAGTTCTTCTTGGTTTAGTCTTGGTAGATTGTATGTGCCCAGGAATTGTCCTTTTCCTCTAGGTTTTCCAAATTGTTGGCACATAGTTCTTTATAATGATTTCTAATAATTCTCTGTATTTCTGTGGCTTGTATTGTGATGTCTCTTCTTTCATTTCTGACTTTATTTCTTTAAGTCGTTTCTTTTTGTTTTTCTTGGTTTGTCTACCTAATGGTTTGTCAATTTTGTTTAAACATTCCGTTTAGTTAATCTCTTATTTTATGGTCATCAATTTCATTTATTTATCATTTCTTGCCTCCCACTGATTTTGGGTTTGGCTTGTTCTTGCTTTTCTATTTCCTGAAGAAGCACTGTAAGGTTATTTGTCTGATTTCTTTCTAATTTTTTTTTATATACATGCTTATTATTATTAACTTCCCTTTTGATATTGCTTTGGCTGTATCTCACAGGTTTTGGTATGTTGTCTTTCTGTTTTCTTTTGTTTTATAAATTTTTTAATTTCCTTCTTAAATTCTCCTTTGACCCATTTAGTCTTCTATGTTCATGTTGTTTAGTCTCTGTATCTGAGACTTTCTCCTGCTGTTAACTTCCAGTTTTATCCTATTGTGATCTCAGAAGATACTTGATATAATTTCAAATTTTAAAAAATTTATTGAGACTTGTTTTGTGGCCTGATACATGGTTAATCCTGGAGAATGTTTCATGTGTGGATGAAAAGAATGTGTATTCTGCAGCTGTTGGATAAAATGTTCTGTAAATGTTTGTAAGGTTGATTTGGTCTATAGTACAGATTAAATCCAATGTTTCTTTGTTGATTTTCTGATTAGATCATCTGTCCAGTGTTGAGAGTGGAGTGTCAAAGTTCCTGACTTTTATTGTATTAGACTCTATCTATGCCTTTATGTCTAATAATATTTGCTCCAATGTGGGTGCATATATATTTACAATTGTTTTGTCCTCTTGCTGAATTGACCCCTTAAACATTATATAATGACCTTCTTGTCTCTTTTTACAGCTCTTGACTTAAATTCTATTTCATCAGCTTTTATATGTTTAGCTGCTCCCATTCACTTTTGGTTTCCCTGTGCATGAAATATATTTTTCTATCCCTTCCCTTTCAGTCTATGTGTGTCTTTACTGATGAAGTGAGTTTCTTGAAGGCAGAATACAGTTGGATCTTGTTATTTTATTCATTCAGCCAGTCTGTATCTTTTAATTGGGAAATTTATTCCACTTACATTCAAGGTTATTATTCACAGGTGAGGACTTACTCCTGCTATTTTTACTGGCAGATTTCTGGTTGGATTATGTATCTTTTGTTCCTTTCTTCCCCTCTTACTGTTTATTATTGTAGTTTAGTGATTTTTCTGTAGTGATGAGGTTTGATGCTTTTGTGTGTGTGTGTGTGAAGCTTTACCAGTGTATTTTATCCTTTAATGACTTTTCTTGTGGAGGTTATCTTTCTTTAGCTTCTGGATGTAGAACTCCTTTGCGCATCTTGTAGGGCTGGTCTAGTGGTAATTAATTCCTTCAGCTTTTGTTTATTTGTGAAAGACTTTATTTCTCCTTCATTCCTGAAGGATAACTTTGCTGCATATAGTATTCTTGGCTGGAAATTCTTTTCTTTCAGCACCTTGAATATATCATCTCATTGTCTACTGGATTATAAGGTTTCTGCTGAAAAATCTGTAGTTAGTCTAATGGAAATTCCCATATATATGAGCTGACATTTTTCTCTTGCTGTTTTTAGAAATCTCTTTTTGACTTTTGACATTTTGACTGTGATGTGCCTTGAAGAATACCTTTTGTGGTTGGATTTATTTGGAAACTTTTGGGCTTCTGCATCTGTATGTCCATATCTCTTCCCAAGACTTGGAAAGTTTTCCACTCCTACTTTTCTAAACAGGTTTTTGACACCTGTTTCATTTTTTTTTAGGAAGGTCCATAATTTGAATATTTGTTCATTTAATGGTGTCCCATAGTATCTGTAAGCTTTCTTCACTTTTTGAATTCTTATTTTTTCCCTCTGATTTTGTAATTTCGAATGACCTGTCTTTGAGTTCAGAGATTCTTTGTTCTCCTTGCTGTAATTTTCTGTTGAAGCTCTCTTTGATTTTTTATTTCATTCATTGAATTTTTAGTTGCAGGATTTCTGCTTTCTTCTTTTTTATGAAATCTATCTCTGTTAGATTTCTGGCTCATATCATGATTTATTATTTATTTATTTATTTATTTATTGCTGATTTTGTTGAATTGCCTATCTGTATTCTCTTGCACTTGTTTTCTTAAGATTATTATTTTGAGTTCCTTTTCTAGCAATTCATTGCTTTCCTCTTCTTTGGGGTCTGTCAGTGGCATGTTATTGTGTTCCTTTGGTGGTGTCATATTTTCTGGGTTTTTTTTTTTTATGTTTCTTATGTTCCTTTGTTGATGTCTATATGCCCAGTTAAACAATTGCCTCTTCCAAACTTTACAAGAGTGGCTTTCATAGAGTCTTTTGCCTACAGTTGGGTCTTAGTGTGCTGGTTGAAAATTGTGTGGTGATTCTGTTTCCATGCAGATGCAGTGGTGTAGTCTCTGGGAAGCTTTTTTAGCTGTGATTAATTTCATCACTAACTGTAGGTGCCTTAGTGCCCTAGGCTATAGAAGTTTTTGGCAGTGGCAACAGCACAGGTTGTTAAGTTGCAAGGAATTTTGGGTCCTGCCTATTCTCTATTTTCACTCAATGAGGCAAATTATTCAAGGGGATTCCTTTTGGCATTGGGTCATATCCAACCAACAAAAAATTACATTGGTGCTTGGTTTCCAGGTGTGGGTGTTCACACTGGCTATGGACATGGGATCCTGAACTCAGTGTCTCTCAAATCTATTGTGGTGCTAGATGGCACTAGGTCTTGGGGTGCAGGTTCACTCTGTGCAGCAGGATCAGATGTGAATTGCCTAAATCACCAGGGTCTGTGGCTCTTAGGCTTTCCTGTAATCTTGCCTCTGTGGGCTGGGTTATAGCTATGACTCTAACCCTGTAAGGGCTGAGCACAGTACTGGCCCAGTACTGGTGTGGGAGAAGGGGTGCCCTTGAGGTTTTGGCCTGGGGGCAGATAACAGCTAAAATCTGGGAACCAGAGCAAATTGGGTTCAGCTCTCTCTCTGTTCTCAGGGTGTCAGGCACCTTGTAGTGGTGATTCTAGACCCTGGAATGGTTGGTCAGTCTCTGTGAGGCCATGTGGAGTGGCAGCCAGAACCAAAAATGGCAGGGTGCAGCCATCATTTGGGCCTTGGGGAACAGGGAGCCACAACATGCTGACTTCACTCCCTTGGGCAAGGGTTGTCACAGTAGCTGTTTCTTGGGGAATGACCCAACTCTAGGAAAACAGAGTGCAAGAGTTGTTTGGTCCTTAGAGAGGGATGTCTAAGCTCAGTCACTTCTCTGTTACCCTGGGATGTGAAGTACCACATCAGTTCAGCCTGGAATGCACAGCTGCTCATCTCAGCTCAGCAGTTTATTAGCCCACCAGCTTCTCCCCAGTCATGTTTTCAGCTGAGATAGCCATCACTCAGTCAGTAATGGGTTCTTTCAGCTAAGACCCAGGGAGATGGTGCACAGCCAAGACTGGGAGAGGTAGTTAAAGATTACCCCCAGAAGGAGTGAGTAGCTTTGAAGCTTCTGTTCCATCCTGAGGGAGAGGGGCACTGCTGCAAGTGGGAGGGATGGGTGAAGAGGTTCCACCACTGCCTAAAGTGTTTGTAACAGCTACAGGATAGGGTGTAACAGCTGTTTTCAGCTTGTTTCGGGGAAGTCAGTTCAATGGCAGCTTAGTCCCTGGGATGAAAGGTTGTCATTCACCCCTGGTGTAAGACACCCTCCAGCAGCAGTTCCAGTTCCAAGATGGTACAATAGCCAAATGAGCTACAGAGGGCAGGGCACAGTGTTGCCTCCTCTAAAGGAGCACAATTGTGTGGTCTCCTGGAAGTTCCCTCAGCTAGGCTTAGTGCCTTTGGGGGCTGCTAGGGTCCCCACTGGTGAGGATGATAGGTGTCCAAGGTGATGAAGCCTGCTTGGGTCCTCTCACTTACCTTCTCCCTTCAGAAAGGAGTTCCTTCTGATTCCCTGCTGCTCCTGACTGAGGGATAGGGTGGTGGAGGCAGGGTGTTTCCTTCCTTTCTCTATGTGGCTGTCCTATTTGTGCCCACAAGCATTTCTGCTCCTTGTTTGATGTGCTCCAGCATTCTCCTTTAGTTATTTTCATCCAACTGGAGTTATTTATTCATTATTTTTTCCATCTTTGTGGGAGATATGAGTGGCAAGATTTCTATTTGGCCATCTTGTTTTGCCCCCACTTCTAATTTGCCTCCTCTTCTATTAAATGAGAATATTAAATAATATCTAACTTAAAGCAGCACTGTCCAATATAACTTTCTGTGATGGTGAAATGTTCCATATTCTGTGCTGTCTAGTATGGTAGTCACGAGACAGATATAACTCTTGAGCACTTGAAATATGACTAGTGTGAGTGAGAAACTATTTTTTTTATTTTGATAATTTAAATTTAAGTAGCCACATGGATCTAAGGACTTCTAATTGGCTAGCACAGATTTGGAAGGGGGTTGTTCAAATGTTAAATGAGATAATACGCGGGTAGTGCTTAAAATAATTCCGAGTGTAGCAGAGGAAAATATTTATTTTTCTCACTAATTGCCTGTTTGTGGATGAGTCCTCTATAACAAAAGACGATTAACAAACAAAAGCATGCAAATTTATTTAGTATAAGTTTCATGTGACAAAAGAGCCTTCAAAAATACAAATGGCAAAGAAGCAGGTAAACCTGTATATTTTTTATGCTAGATTTCATGAAGAAGTGGATAGTTGTCAACTAAAGGGTAGGATCTAACGGTAATAAACTGAGGGGGAGTTAGCAAGGCCTGTTCAGATTCTTCTCTGTGTCTTCAGAGATAAGGATGTTCCTTTTCTCCAGGTACAGGGAGGGCATCTGTCCAATGAGGATCTTAAGACCCAATTGAAGGGAGAAGGGCAAGAAGGTCAGAGATAACTTCTTGCTTCTGCTATTTTCTCAAATGCCAATGGGGTAGTATGTGCTGAACCACATCCCTAGCATATATTAATTAGTATAATAATCATCATCACACTGGGATAAACAAAGGTTTAGCAGGCATCATTTCTTTTAATATTCACTGTAATAATGTGAGATAGCCATTACTTTTTAGATAAGAAAATCAAGTTTAATTAGGTTAAACTACTTACCTCAGGTTATAAAGGATTCATACCAAGAAAAGATGGATGATTTAACCACTATTCCTGCTGGTTCCCATGCTTTTGATAAAAAAATATCATTTTTAATATGTTTAATGTTCAAGCTCAACTAACATATTTGCTTTTGAAGTTTTGTTTTTAACAATGTATACATTAACTTTTTTTCTGGTAAACTAGCTCTTCCTTTCTTCCAGTTTGCATGAGTAGATATCTTACCCTTACTGCCAGACTCCCAGGGAAAAACCAAGCAGGCAATAAGCGAAGTAAAAATATTTAATAAACTTTTATCTCAACTACATTTCTTTAACCATCCTAGGTGATATATAACATAAAGATTTAAAATATAAGTTTAGATGGAAAGATTAGAAAATATAGGTAGATGTGATTTTACTATCATTTTGTTTCTCCTACATTATTTTAAAGACATGTTTATTTGAATCAAACTATGTGAAAACTGTAACATTCTTGGGCTTTTGTTAATAACTATTCCTTGTCACGTTCTGAAGGCAAATCACCTGAGAGTTCGTTTATATCTTAGAAACTCTCAAAGGTTGTTTATTTGGTTCAAGATAGAATAGTAGTCTGGTGAGAAGCATGATCCCCTGTGTATAATAACAAATCCCGACAAAACTCTACTGTATTCCAGAATGAAAACAAGACGTGTGATAGATTTTTGCTGATGGCACCCACTGCATTTCTTTCAAATATGTATGTGCATTCACATTTGCTGGCCATGCTGGATACTGTATAATCTTTTAAAATTATTGTTTAAACAATTGTGTTTCAAACTACAACAGAGACGATCGTTAGGAGTGATAACGTGATGGAAGGCTGTATATCTCTGAGACCTGTTGCCAAAAACTTTAGTGTATGCCCTATTTCTGTATTAACAAAAAAACAAAAAACAAAAAAAAAACAATGAAATACCTCATTTTATAGTAGAGTTAAAAAAATACAATAAACTATAACTGAGTAAACAGTTTTTTTTCCTTTAACTCTGATGTTTAGTCTTCCCTATGTCCTCTTCTGCCTACAATTGATCATTTTCAGCTTCAAATATGTATGTTGTTATTAGAACATACAATGCTGTACGATAGTTATTTTTACACTTTATAAACCACTGAAACATATTTGCTCTTTTAAAATAAAAATTGTAGAGAACGAAATGGAGACTGTGTATTATTAAGTACCAAAACAAAAATCCACAATGACTTGCACATACGATTTATTGCAAACTCTATTACTTCCATGAAAACATTTTAGGGAAATGGGGTTGATATGACACAAAACAAATAAAGGAAGAATAAATTGTAGATTTTCATGAATTTGGTGAAAAGTTAGGAAAACCAAAAGTAAGCTTAATTTTTTTTTCAATAATAACAGTTGCTAGGGTAATATTTCCAGAGGTGTGCTTTTCAGAACTCTAGATCTGTAGTATGTTTACAAATATTGTAAAAAGAAAATAAATAAAATTTTAAAAACCCTGTTAAGCAGCAATTAATTGTGGTATTAATAAAAAACTTTGCTATGTGAAAATGCTTGGTACACGTCCAGAGAAGAAATATGGTATGTGATGTTTCCCAGACACTTTTAGTATCAGAACACCTGTGGCCCCCATTTTTTCTCCTGATCAATCCATGGAGTTATTCAAAGTTTAGAATTTTACTTATATTATTGATCAAGGAAATTTTTAAAAAAAACATTATTCAAGTTTTATTTTGTTGCTTTGCATGGATCCAATTTAACCAACTTCCCTTTTCCAAAATTCTGTAAATTGCTTTAGATCTATCTGTGCCTCATATTTTAGCTTTCTCTCTCCCCAGACATGATATGACCCAGGACTTAGGTCATGTCTTGCCTTGGGAAATCAACCTAAAATCTTTGTAGAGACAGTTGTTTTCAAAGAAATAACAGCTAACTAAGCTTTCTAATTTTGGAATCTCTCCCTCTTTCTTCCTCCACTCTTTGATCCCTTATGTATTTTACCAGTTGTTAAAGCAGAACTTGGGAAAAAAATACAAACAGATTTTGAAGGAATGGTTCTGAAAACTGTATTTTCTGCACCATCACTATCCCTTCCAGAAAAATGCAGTGACAAATAGTAATTCTTATGCTAGAGATTCTGCATTTACTCTCAGAATCTCAGAATAAGATGCAGTATCATGATATTGTCTAAAAATTACAGAATATTTTAAATAAGCCCTTTGAATAGAAAATCAGTGTTTGGTCCAATTCCAGTTCAAATAGCTATGTAACACTGATATAAATTTTAAATATTAGTTTATGTGATTTTAAATGTCAAAGTACAGATAAACCAGAGCAAGTATACCATTAGTTTTATGTCAACATATTTCTGTTACGTTGTGATAGGATTTTGTCATTAATTCTTTGAATAGAAATGGGACTTAGTTTACTTTACATTAAATCTATTCACTAATGTAATGAAAAAAAAAATTGCTTTCTTTAACTCTTCCCTTGTAATTTTTATTCTTGAAATGTGAAAGCGTTTGAACTGTGATCATTTAAGTCTGAACTTCAATTTTAAGCTCTGTAGATATTTTGCATGGTCGTCTCTGGGAACTGTTAAGTGTGTAAAATGCTATTGGCATCGTTGGTCATGCCTTAGGGCACATTTCTAAACTGTTCTTTTAAATGAAGTAGGAAGTTATGCAGACATCAGTGAGTTACTAACCTATCAGATTTTTCGCTTTACGTTTTTACTTTTAAGTAAGTCCTGTACTTTATATTCTTTATAATTAACATAAAACTTTTCTTATCTCAATTTTTCTCTATCGAGTTGCTGTTGCTCATTTTCTCACATGCCTCAACTACAAAAAGGGGACAAAAAGCATTAAATGGTTAAAAACCATCTTATAAGCACCTGTTCATGGTGCAGAGAGAGTTAAGTTGTGCATGTGTACATGTACGAAACCTTCCTATGTTATTATAACATAAATGAGAGGTGATTTAGAGGAAAGGAGTTCTAAGTAACAAACTTCATATGCTTTTATGGATCAAAGATAGAGTTAGGAAATGGAATCATCACAGTGGTCCCATGATTTCCATTAACCATATCTCTCTATCTGCGCTGTCCAATAGAGTGACTAGAGAGCA
The DNA here is from genome assembly GCF_027409185.1 of Cynocephalus volans. Taxonomy (NCBI): domain Eukaryota; kingdom Metazoa; phylum Chordata; class Mammalia; order Dermoptera; family Cynocephalidae; genus Cynocephalus; species Cynocephalus volans. The sequence goes on from NC_084468.1 coordinate 152,377,558, forward strand.
TTTGAAATGAGTAAAGTACAAATTGAGATTATGCTGTAAATATGAAATTGAACACAAAATTTTGAAGACAGTGTTAAAAATAATATAAAGTATCTCAGTTCTTACGTTGGTTAAATGTAACAATATTTTGAATTGTATTAAGTAAAATTTATTATTTAAATTTATTTCACTTGTTTTGTTTTACTTTTCATATGCGGTTACTAGAAAATTTAAAATGGCATATGTGGTTCCCATAATATTTCTATTAAACAGGGCTGCATTATATCTTTCAAATATTGCTGTCAATAGTTTTCTTCCTGAGATTTTAGTTTACTTTTTTAAAAAACTTTTTCAAGTCTTTATATATTGCTTGTTAACAAAGTCTCTTTTAATACCTTCTGCCCAATGACTTTAAGTTAATTCTGTGAAAGTGGTAAAACTCAAGTGAATTAAAATGTTTTCTGGGAGCTTTGGGCTTTAATGAGTTGAAAAGTGATAGATTCCAAGTGCTTTACACAGCAATTTTTCCTGTATCTCATATGTTATGTTTTCTTTAAAGCTTTTGATATAAATTTGGTGAAAACATAGACTTCACCCCAGTAAGCCTTGTCACACACACACATAAACATGTTTATGAACACCTGAATCTAGAAAGAGAAGAAAATTACATTCTCTCTGACCTCTACTCTAAATTCCCCGGGAAAAGGTTTGAGCCACCCAGTTTGAGTCAGGTGCCTGTTTGGGGAACTGGATTGAGGTCCTATGAACACACAGAGGCCCCAGCAGAAACCACATGCGTAGAATGAATGTGAATGTTGTTTGGGAATATTGATGTGTGTTTTTTTTAAATTTTCTGCATTTCAAAAATACTAGATACATGACAAAATTTTGGAATAAATTACAGAATATTACCAGACATGCCACATAACTTTCTGTTTGTGGATGGATGATTTAACATAGGTAGTAGATTAAAATAATTGCAAAGCAAAACATTAGATAATTAAATACTACTTTTCCTTCCAACATCACAACTACCAAGTGCCAAGAAAACAGGAGAGATTAGAAGGCACGACATTATTGTCTCTACTTTGCTAGATGCTAGTAATTTCATGTAAGGTTCATGTGATCTATTTTGGAGCTATCATTCTGCAGGGCTTATATTTTTCAATAATTGACTCCAATAAAAATGACATTCTGTAATGATGCCCTTCAAATCTGTAGCTGTTTTGTAATAAGCAGATTGATTTATGGGAAAGACCACAGAAATAATAGAAATTCTCAGTTTCTGTTGAATCTCAAATAATCATAGGCAGGGAAGATTTTTGAACAGGTCACATAAGAGGAATGTACTAAAAAAATGAGTGTTGAGCAATCTTTTTCCCCCCTCCTATTTCTATTGAGGTAATTTGTTTCTTTTGCTCAGTTGTTTAAATCTATGACAGCTGCATAGGAACTGAAAAGCAATCTTTTAGTGTGGTTGCTAGCTATTATTTTTTCTTTCCCCTGACCCTCTCTTAGTAGAAAAGTAACCCCATGTTTTCAGCTTGCTGTTCCATATTCATTGGACGCATGTGGTTTCTGCTCGGGCCTCTGTGTGTTCACAGGACCTCAATCCTGTTCCCAAAACAGGCACCTGACTCAAACTGGGTGGCTCAAACCTTCTCCTGGGAAATTTAGAGTTGAGGCCAGAGTGAAAGCAATTTTATTCTCTTTCTAGATGTTTATGCATGCGTGTGACAAGGCTCACTGGGGTGAAGTCTACGCACCCCTTCTTGAAATAGTGTTTTTAAATGCATACAATAAAATACTTAGGATTATAAAAGAGACTAATTTTATTGAAATGAAAGTTATTAAAATATAAAAAAAAACCAGACCTAGGATGTAATATGATAGGTGATGCTTAGAGAGAACAACAACTGGCATCAGAAATCTTGAGGCAGAAAATGGGAATGAACAGGTATGTAGAGAAAAGGGAGATGAGAAACAGAGGGACAGTCCTGACACCGCGAGTCATGCCCTGATCCTAGTTTTTCCTTGAAACCTACTCATATTCTTGTCATTTTTTCTCACTTTAATTAATTTGAAGTTGGTTATCGTCACCAGGAATCAGAATATCACTAATTAACTTAATTGTATTTGTTAATTGATGACTTAAAAAAAAAAAGCTCCTTTGTGTTTTAATAGGACATGTTATTTGAATGCTAATCCTTCACTAACTGTAGCAGGGTAGACAACAACAAACATTTTAGGTAAAATATTGCTGAAATCTAAAGTCACCATGTCAAATATCATACTGCACTTCCTGACTTGAAGATTTTTAAGGTCATGCTGTACAGTAGAACTTCCTGTGATCACAGAAATGTTCTGCATTTGCACCATCCACTACAGTGGCCACTAGCAAAGTGTGGTTATTGAACGATGGAAATGTGGCTAGTCTGGCTGAAGAGCTGAATTTTTTAAATTTAATTCTGTTTTAATTAATATGAATTTGACTTCAAATAGTCACCTGTGGGACAGCAGAGGCTATGAAGCAATCATCTTTGATTTATATACCCTGACAATTTCCTAAGCAGGAATGTCTCAGATTGATGCCAAAAGTTGCTCTGCATACTGTTCTGTGTACACTCCATTTACTCCTTTTTTTTTTTTGAGTGATTGCTAAGTGCACGCAGCAAGATAGCCTCATGTAGAGGAGGGATACTTGGCTTAGAAGTCAGACAGGAAATCTGCAGTTTAGTCTAAGGCTGGTCACACATACTAACTATATGTGAGTTGGTAACCTCAGGCAAGATATGAAACCTCACTAACATTAGTTTAATTATCTGTAGAATAGGGATAATGCTTGTCATGATGCTATTGGAATAAAACTAAATATATTGAGAATAAAATTAAATACATTTAAAGAGCATATAATATCTAATATTACTGTTAATCAATAAATGTTAGGTATTATTGAATTTTTTAAAATTTTGCATAATTGTTAAAATAGTCAATTAGATGAGTTCACCTTAGTTTATGCTAGAAAAATGATAAGCAATAAAGTATTTTTGCCTTTAGCAAAAGATTCAGTTTTTATCTCAATATGTTGAAAAACATATTTTGATAATATACCCTGGTCAAAATATTAAGGTAGATGTTAAAGTAGATTACTATATTATTTGAAAGCACAAATAATATAGTGCTTCCATTTAGTGCTTTATTTAATTTTTAGTCAAACATTTCCTACTTTTCTAAAACGAAGGTTTATCCTCTCAAAGTGGGAAATTCTGCTGTCAGCTATCAACAACTTTTCACAATAATTTTATTTAAATTTAAGTGCATAGTGATTATTAAAGGAGTTTGAATTTGAGTTTAGTCCAGGTCTAGATGATTTAAAAATGTTCAAGTGATGCTTTTATCATATAGATTTGTGAGATATCTGTTACTGAACTGTCAGGAAAATAGCCTTTAATGATTCTACTCAACTGTCTCGATTAGATATACTGTCCATATCTAATATACTGAGAAGCTACTCCATGGGCCATTATTGCAGATGTAAAATATCAGCATCAGTCATATTGTCCTACAGTGTCCCTACCCTTAATCATTTTGCTGCTATCTACATCTTTATGTAGATATCAATGAACAATCTGACCTGTATGCCCTGGAATGTTATCTAATAACTGTTATACAAACAATTTTCTGGAACATTAATAGTGTATTTGTCTGTTTGTGTTGCTCATAACAAAAGACACAGAACTAGAAAATTTGTAAGTAAATGAAATGTATTGCTTGCAGTTTCCGAGGCCGGGAAGTACAAAGTCCAGGGAACACATCTGGACTTTGGGTCTTCTTAGTGGTGGCTTTACAGCAATGCAGGGGTCTCACCTGGCAGCAAATGGTGGAGCAGAGAGAGAGAGAGAGAGAGACAGAGAGACAGAGAGACAGAGACAGAGAGAGAGAGAGAGAGAGAGAGAGAGAGAGAGAGAGAGAGAGACTCTCATGTGCTCTCTTTTTTAAAGCCTTCAGAACCATGCCCCTGACCACCATTATTAATCCATTCACTACGGCATGGTCCTACAGTCTAATCACCTCTTCAAGGCCCCACCTTTCAATTACCAAAATAAGTTTTTTCACCCTCAACAGTTACAGCAGGGGCCAAGTTTCTAATACCTGGAATTTTAGGGGACACAATTTAAGCTTCAATGAGTTTGGGTGGGACCTTCAATCCACAGCCAACAGTATACTTTAGCTTGTGATCTTAAATTGTGAAATTATTTATGGATGTTGCCAAAACTAATGGCTACTTTAGGATATGCACTATTGTATTTTAAAGTCACATAAACTGTTTATATTTGATATTAGAATTCCTGAACTCACTTTCTTTAAATTGTATTAATCCTCTTTATCAATTTGTACTTGGCAGTTCCATTATATATTTTAAATTCTAAGAAAAAACTTCAGAGACTAATTATTGTGTTTTCTATTGTATAAAGTTTTCTTGATAGGGTCCCACTCTACTCTCTCACTTTGAAACCGTTCTGATACCAAAAATGAAGTCATTAGCTGTGGGATGGCTTTCTTAACATAACATAGAAATGGACCATACAGCTGCTGAATACAACAATATATTCACAGTTAGAGGAAATATATTTCACTCTCTTTAATTTATTTCTTTTCCTGTTTATCCTTCTATAGTATCAAAACTAAGAATGTGGAATGTGAGAAAAATCTGTGAATAAAAAGCTAAACTGGGCAACCTTAGGCAAGGATGCTTGTACTCTGAGTGCTTTTGTGCCCTCAGTCCTTGGCTTTCTCAAAGTGAGAATAATATGTAAAACCTTAGCACCTCATTTTCTCAATTTAGAGTACTGAGTTTCAAACTGGGCTACACATTGTAATCACCTGGAAAACACTAAAACTTGTTAGTTAATGCTGGATATCCAACCCAGAAATCCCAGTGTAGCTCATTTTGGGTTGGCTTGGACATCAAGATTTTTTAAAAATTTCACCAGATGATTCTAATACACAGCACAGTTTGAGAACAACTGTAGTAAATGACCTAGTCTAATAGGGTACGCTTCACCAGATGATGGGCACAGGTGCACAATTATCTTTTGCTGTCGCAGCTGAAAAGGTAAAATGAGGTAATTTGTTTCCTTGATTTTAAACATTTGTTTATTAATAGCATATTCATTATTACAAATCATGCTCTTTGGGTCCTGGTTTTTTTTTTTTTTTTTTTTTTTTTTTTTTTTTTTTAGTATTCTGATTACAAATACTCTTAAAATAAAGGACACACTTATCACCCACAGTACTTTGGGCATCCATATTGGTGACTTGCTGGATTACTTGAACTTCTTTTCTTGAGAAAATGAGTGTACCAGCATTGTCCACAAGTCCTTAAGACCACACCTGGGAAAATTCCACTTTTATGAACACTGAATTGATATTTCTACTCTGACACAACCGGATAACCTCTTAACAGTCTCACTTTCTCACTTTATGGATCAAACATAATGTCTTTACTTCTTCAACAATATTAAATATTGACCCCTCCTTACACACACAAGACTTTACTGATTTATCACTGCACACCAGTCTGTAATCTATTTTTCTGCTATATCTATCCATTTATTTTTCAGTGCTGTCAAAGCTAGTTTGCTTTTCTCAAGACAGATTAAACTTTTGCTCTGTGTCCCACCCATTCCACTGTCTTTCAAGATCTCTCTCCCTCAAATCACTTCTAATTTCAATCTGTACTTTCTCTACGTCTCCTGGTTATGCACAAGACTTCCTTTGAGAATCTGTATCTGTTCTTTCTTTGTCATCTAAATACCATCTATTCCCTCAAAAATTTTTCTGCCAAACTCTTCTAATACTTGAACTCTATTCACTTGTACATTAAAAAAAATCATTTATCAATAGGCTTCACAGCCTACAAACTGGCCTTCAAACTAACCACTCTTCTAATACCTATCTCTAAAAAATTTGAATATGCTCTTTATTGTCAAATTCAAGGATGTGATTTCAGGGCTCAAAATGCTCTAGGAAAATAGATCAAAAGCCTTTATTCTATACATGCATTACTTTAAACAATTACAGAGTATCAATTACATAGGTGTCTCTTTGAAAAATAAAATTAGTTGTACATTAAGAGAACACTTCAGCTAATGTTTATTATCAATTGAGCAGTTATTATCAATAACTGCTTTGCCCAGATCATCCCATTTCGTCCTTATGATGGCCATTTAAATGAAATACCTGAAGCTTAGAGAAATTCAGCAACCTGTCCAAAGTCACAAAGCAAATAAGTGGCTTAGCTCAAATTTAAACTTGTGTATCTCTGCAAAACTCAAATTTTTAATATATACATATAAAAGCTTGAGTATATATATATACACACACACTAATATATAAAATACATTTGTATATATACACTAAATTACACACACACACACACACACACACAAATACAAACATCCTAATTTTGGAAGGTTACAATTAAGGAGCTCGTACTTTAATAATCATAATACTTAATATGTGGTCAACTGCTTACAGAAATCAGAAATCCTTTTGGGGGTGTGGGATGGCTGGCCAGTACAGGGATCCCACCCATGACTTTGGTGTTATAAGGCTGCACTTTAACCAACTGAGCTAACCAGCTACCCGCAAGCTAACTGGCCATCCCCCAAGAAATCCTGGTGCATGAACTTTTACTTAAGACTCTCAAGAGAAAGCATTAAGTGCCATGCAATGGTAATAGCCGTGTACTAATGGGTAAACACTAATAGACCTAATAAATATTTTGCATTTTAACTTGATTTGAAAAAGTTAGTGTATAAGTTAACAATTGGAAAGTATGTATTAATGAGCAATAACAATAAATAAAAAAAATCTATGATTTTCTTCAAAACGTGATTGAAGTCCAGGGTATACCAGTTTATAGAACCCCATTACCAGGCTTCTTTTGGTAGGTTTTACCCTTATAAAGATTTCATAGGAATCTTTAACTGGGTTCAGTTGAACAACTTTTGGCCAGAAACATCCTTCTCTATAGCAAAAAGGAATTGTTCAGAAAAAAAATTGAAAAAAGTAATAAGTAAATATATTCAGCATGAGGGCAAAGATTTTGCCTTACTTTCTCCTGTTTTCTCAGTACTTAGGAAAAACAGATCAGAGTAGACAATAAATATTTGCTGTACAAAAGAAAGAATGAATTGAGAACTACTGTAAGAACTGAATGAGACACAGTTATAATTCCTTTTAAATATCTTGCAGACCTAAAGAAGTTATTGCTCTCACAGTCACATGGCCTAGAATCTTTTAGATTTAATTTTCCATAAGCACGTTTAATGTTTAGAGAATTAAGTTAAAGAAACATGTCCAGATTTTCCTTTTTTAAATAAAATATTCAAAAGAATTATTCAAATTAAACTAATATTCATTCAGACTATTTCATAGCACACTTTATTTTGGAATGTCCTTTATTTCTTACAATGATGTTCAAAATGGTTTTTTTTTTTTTTTGGCTTTTCAGAACAAATATATTTACCTTGTTCACTTTGTTTTGCAAATTATTTTTAACATGCATAAACACCTTTATAAAATTAATTTATTCAGTTTTGATTTCAAGGAAAACAATATATTTTAAAGGAAAACACAATTTGCTAAATGATTTCCAAATCTGAAATTAAAAAAAAAAACACATATGACCCTAGAAGCTATTGGTTTCTATATACACATATACGTATGTACACATACACTTTTTCTTGTCCATTTTAGGACATTTAATCACATCTCTGGTCTCTAACCACTAGATGCTAGAAGTGACATCTGCACCCCCCCCCCACGACAATAAAATGTCTCCAAATATTGCCAAGTGTCCCTTTAGGGCAAACTCATTGGTTGAAAACCACTGCTGAGAGTGATAAGATAGGGAAGCGAGGCCATACCTCCAACATGCCCCTGTAACTGCTGTCTTCCAAATCACCAGGGACCTGCTGGTCGCTGTGATCATTTTTGGACCTGAAAGTATTGTTCTCTCTGTAGTATTTATCATTTGATCTTTCGTTCTACCTAGAAATACCTTCCTCAATTGGCTCTTGATTTTTCTCAGACCTCACTAGCATCTCTATCTCAGTTTCCTTTCCTGATTCCTTCTCATTTTTTTATTTTCTTGGCCTTTAAGCTAGAGAGACACACAGCCTCTGTTGTCACAACTCTTTCTTGCACATTTCCTTGGTGATCCCACCCAGTCTCATGGCTTTAAAATCACATTTATATGCTTCTCACATGTATATCTCCAGATCCTGCTACTAAGGACAGTCTCATGTGCCTAACAGCTTAATGTTACCTCCACTTGCCTACGTAATAAGCATCTCCACGTGAATATGCCCGACGCAGAAGCACTGGTCTTTCTGCCTACCGTGCCGCTGCTTCCAGAGTCTCTCCCGTCTGAGTAAATGGCCATCCTGTCCTTTGACTTGCTTCAATAAAACAAACAAGCCAACAGGTAAACAAACTTGGACTCATCCTTGACTCCCCTCTTTCTTTAACACTGAACATTCAGTCTGTTAGTGAATCATGCTGACTGTCCCTTAAAATAAAGCCAGAATCCATCAATTTCTCTACACCTCCAATATGACCCCTCTGTTTGTATTATCATCTATTACCTGGATTAATTCAATACCTCACCATTTACTGTGAGAGAGTCTTTTCTCAAAATCAGTTTGAGTTAACCTTCTTAAAAATTAAATGAGCTCCTATCAATGCTATGTCAAAACTCACTAAAGGTTCTATATCTCACTAGGATTTCTACATGCTCGACAGCTCCCTACACTCTCTGGCTCCTTGCTTTTCCCTTTCCCCAATGTTCTTTTTCTCTAGATACCTGCATGACACTCTCCCTTACATTCCTTTCAATGAGACTTTCCTAACTACCCTGTTTAAAATCAGAGCCTTGCACTTTCCCCTTATCTCTGTTTCCTACTTTCTTCTTCATGTCTTTTATTACCTATCGCCATCTTACACTCTTCACTAATATTCTCTTTCCTCTACTTTAATATTTTTATCTCTTATGGCCTCCTTGTTATTCCCAAGAACTAAGGCTGTGCCTGTCTGATAGTAGACTCAGTAAATATTGGCATAATGAGCAGATGAATGCATAAAATGTGAACAGTATTCAGCAGCTATATTTTTTCCGGTAGACATTAAATGTTTGGTGTTATCTGAAGGTGTTATGGCATTACTTCACAGAGCATATTTTCTTATGCTTGGGGAATTGACTATGTTATAATACAAAAACTATTTTTAGCCTATTTGAGTACCTATTTCTATTAGAGCACAAAGATAATTGCTAAAGTGCTCTTTGGCAGCTTATTATTAGGAAAAAGTACCGAAAGTAGACTGTACATGACAGTTCTGTGGACTTCTAAATTGATGCTGTTGTAGATATCATCAAGAGAAGAACTTAAAACAGGCAAAGGAGAAGGCTAAAAACAGAAAAAAAAAAGTGAAGCAAGAAGTAGCAAAGAATAATGTTCTGATGAGCAAGTATTCTGTTTAACTCAGTTGTATTCTAGTGCCTTCTTTCATGCCCGGAACATAACAGGTGCTCAATAGTGTTAGTTAAGTGAATGAATTGGATAAATACCTTCACTGGCTTTGAAACATCACCAACTCTCTTACCCATCTGGCTGGCCCCATATTAACTCTTCCACCCTTTCCCACCTTTGCTTATATCTATTATTTTGTTGGTTAAATACCTAATTCATTGATAGAAAAGATCTATACATATAAGGTAATGGTTATTTAAAATATTTGGCATATTTCACATTGAAAAAATTTTGCCGTTTGGGGCAGTGGAGTGGGTGGTGCCTGAGCTACAGGTATGTTTCAGTGTGAAAATGTATTCACTTTTGGATTTTTCTTACCATATTTTATTGTATCTAAGATGTCATTTATTATAAACCAGCCCAATTTCAGGGAAGATAACATGTGAAAACTGGCAGCTGGCAATTGCAAGACACCATTGATTATTTCACACATCCTCAATTCAGAGGAGTGAAATGTATCTTTGAATCAACAAAATACAGTAGCTGCCTCTCCTACTGCCTGCATTCTATTATTGAAGATGGGAGGAAGCTGAAAATAATGACTGCTAACTGTTTGCAAGATATGTATTAAGGACTTAACTTTTCCATAATTTGATTCCTAATAAACAATGTAGTCACACTAGGAGATAGATAAAAATATCAGAAATTCAGAAAGTGAGATCCAAATCCATATCTCTATGAGTGCATAATCCAGTCATTGCACTTTACAAGTTACATGTAGGTATCTGAAGGATGAAAGTATATTTAGCACTTCTGTCAGTTTTCCTTTGATTTTGTAGGAATGTGGGAGCAATGTGTGATCTATTGCATGTAACTTTTAAAAATTTTATGCATTAATTGCTAATTTATCTAAATAACACATGACACATGCACATAGTTTTAAAGACTCTAATAGTGCTCAGGTACATAACGAAGCAATATAAGTCTCTGCGCCTCTTTCCTCTCCCTTCATGCAACCATGGCCTATGTTTCAAACTATTATTCTGGCTTTCACACATCACTGTATTTCTAAATAAATATGAAAGCTGCTAACTATTGATTCATCAGGTTGTGGTATTGTGTATCAACATCTTGTTATAAATGAGGATTTCATTGTTTTGCGTAGCCCACACCTTTGCTGCCTTGCTCCATCCTCCAATCTATTTACTCAAATTTTTATTTAATCAAAGAAAAGGTTTATGTTTGTAGGTCTGTGCCCCCCTATCACTCGTGTCTGAGCATTATTGTGTGCTGCGATCACTTTCCATTCTTACCTTTTCCCTTAAAATTACTAATTAGGTAGTCAGTTTTTTATTTGCTTAGTTTCCTTTGTATCTATTGCTGATTTTTCCCACATCTTCTAATAAACCTTTAGTACAATTTTCAACAAAGTCAATTACATGAGGTATGATTCCTTTATTCACATTATTTGTTTTTCTACTGTTTTCTTCAAAACTTCCCTCCTAAAGATAACCATACCCTGTCTATCTGAATAGACAGGGTATGTGTCTATTGCTGATGTGTGACTGACATTCTAGAACATTTCCTGTCAGTATATCGGAATTCCTTTGTTTCTTTTTATTGTTGGATTTTTTTTCATGTTTTGCTCTTTCTTGATTTACTCACTTGTTATGGGAGAGAATAGCTTCCAGTGGTTTCATGAGGTTAGGGGTGTGGTGATGGCATGCCTGCTGATTGAGTCTTACTGCACCAACCTATTATATGCCTCATCCATGGTTTCAGACTGGGGTCTTGTTTCAACACTATTCTGAGGATATCCTTGACTTCTCTTCTAGCTGGATCTCCAGTTTTCTCTATTTTGTGTCTGTCTCTTACTTGTTTCTTTTGCTTGGAGGAATCTTCTAGTAGCTTCCTGAAGAAGACCATATTAAAAGCAAATATTTTGAGACATTTTATGTTGGAAAATACTTTACTCTTTTTACATACTTGATTGACATATCAAGAGCATATAAGAAGAGCATAAAAGAAGAGTAAAAATTGCAAATTGGAAATAATTTTCATTCAGAAAATTGAAAGTATTGATTTCATTGACAGCTTCCTTCCAGTGTTGCCGTTGAGAAAGCCAAAGCCATTTTGAGTCCTATCCTTTGCAAATAAACTGATATATTTTTTCTTTCTGAGTGACTGTTGGACCTTTTCTTTGTTCTAATTTACATAATGCTTTGCCTACTGTAAGTTTTAATCTGTTGAGCTCGGTTCCAGGTAGGCCTTTGAAATGTGGGCACTAATACTATTTAGTTGATAATTTGTTACCTTCGGTTATCTCAGTGGAATTCTTCTTATACTATTTATTCAGATGTTGGGCTTATGAGTTGGTTCTCTAATTTTATTTTCTTTTAAATATTTTCTGTTTCTCTTTTTGCTTTACTTTTTGAGAGATTTAATAAAACTTGTCTTTTACCTGTGTTATGCAACCAAAGACAGATGGACAAGAGCACACACAGCAGACCTACTGGAACAGCTGTCACTGGGGGAAAAACAGAGACAGGATCAGTGGCAGGTTTGGAGATTCCTATTGTTGACTATTTTGAGGCAGGGCTGGCCATCATGTATGGCAGAGGCACCCAGATTTTAGGGTTGTGGGGCTCTTAAATGTAAGATTAGAAAAGCACTAGTTCCTCTCCTATTGTGATTACAGGTCAGGATACAATAATGCTATGATGTGGCAGAGTACTTGCTCTACTTATATCCTGACATTTCAGCACTTTGTGGGATGTACTAGCACATCTGGCAAAATTATGAGGCTGAGGTTCAAGCCTTTTACGTTATGACTGTACAACGTCTCATATAAGCTGCAGGATTTGCCACATTGAAATTTTGGTGTGGAAAAATGTAAAATATTCACCCACCACCTGGTGTGATCTGTCTGGGATTCATATCTGTCCGTTATGGAGGATTTATCACCTTAGGCAATGGCTACAACCCGTTTCCATAGATCTTCACAGGAGGCCAGTTCCTCTGAGGTCAGCCTGAAGGGATTTAGTCTTAAATTACTGACCGTACTTAAACCTTACCTTTCAGTCTACTCCCTCACCCTAAGAATGGTTTCTGAGCATCAGTCTGTAAGCATCATACCCTACTTTATCAGCAAGTAGCATAATTTTAATCTATAGTGGTCCTGTGGCTGGTAGCTAAAAAATAGGAAAAAGAAAAAGCAATTGGAAAGCTGGGAATTTGGTGAGCACCCGGAATGCAGAGTAAAGACGTTTTTAGGAGCTTAGAAGTTGCATATATTATCTAGTCTGTCCTGTATTAATCAATACAATTAATTAATTATTAATTAATAATCCTATATATTTTTGAGAGTTTTGCAGAGTGTCAACTCCTTTTCTGAGAAACCATATTTCAGGGAATCAGATTTAGACAAGTCTGCTCTTACCTCTCTAATACTTTTTCTGATTTTCTTTTTCTTTTTTGATATGCTTTCCTCTTTCAAGAGCTGCACTGTTGTTTTAGTTTTCTAAAGGTATTTCGAATAGTATGTTCATGATTACCATCTTTTCATATCTTGTTGAAGCTACCAATGATAGGTGTTTTTAAAAACTTTATTCTACTTGTACAGTTTCTGTTTCCTGAAGCCGCCCACCCCCTCCTATGGAAGAATAAAAAAGCAAAAAATAGTATGGAATCTGTTCGACTATGGGAGGGATGTATCTCAGACCCCATGCTTAATTCGAGAAATTGTGACTTTTTTTTTTGAGCTGTTCTGTAACATGGTATGGACGAAGAGTTGTAGGTGGGTGATCTTGGAGTGTCGGCATCTTTATGTCTTCTCTCTTGAAATGATCACATTCCCTAGAGTGGACTGCTCCAGTCTTCCGCCAGGAGGATCAGGATCTTGTCACTAGGCTTATAGGAGACTCGTTGGGGAAGAGCGCAAGGTGTTTCCAACTTCAGCGTTCAGTACTCGTATGAGATGACTTGGCTCTAGCTGTGTTGTCCTACCCACTCTGTCAGCTGTGTCTGATCTCTCCCCTCAGTCCCCACTCACAGACCATCTGTTTAATCCTCTTCAGTAAGGAAACCTGCAGACTTCTACCAGAGATAGGAGAGTAGCAGCAAGACAGAGAACTAATTGTTCTCAAACAGATTTAACCCAACCCCTTTACCTCAACTTCCAAATGTGCCTAGTACTGCTGATTATTGAAGTGTCTGAGGATTTTGCAGTTTAAATCAGTTTGCTGTTAGTTTTCCCACCATGGACTTCAAATATGCCCTTCACCCATCTGCCTCCCAGCTTCCAGGATTTTGTCACCATGTCTCCTGCTCTGGTTTTCCCATCTTTGGGACTTAAAAATTGAAAAAAAATCATATGTTTCCTACAACGTTTGTGGGGCTTGGGGATCAAATTATGTGTATATATTATAAAATTATATATAAATATTTATTTTTATGTAATGTATAATATGTATATATTCATCTTAACCCAGATTTAGAAAGGATTTGTGACCCTGAGGCTCTTAAATGTTGAACCTTAAGGTTTAAAAACATAAACATAAAAATAAATAATTGACTAACAATAAAAGTAAAAGCAGCTAGCATTTATGAATGCATGTTATGAATCAAGTGTACTTTCTATGCTTTATCTCATTTCGACCTCAGAATATCTGTTAGAGGTGAATGCTACTAATAACCTATTTGCAAAAGTGGAAACTGAAGGACAGAGTGGTTAACTAACTTGACCTACTTCACAGACCTTGTACATGGTGGAGCTCAAATTCAAATCCCAAAGTCTGGTTCTCTACCCTTCCTGATTTCCTGCTATGTCACAGAACTTCACCAAGTCAACATACTGAAAGGAAGGAGTTGAATCACCTCTTAGAACATTAGAAGCCCTAAACATTTGGATTCCCTTTTTACTGTAATAGAAGAAGTGATCTGGATTCTGAGTAAAAATGGAGGGAATACAATTTGTTACTTCTTGATGGAGAAGGGGGGCAGAATATTACAAATAGGTAAAATCAATCTACATAACGAATATGGTTACTTGATAGTTCTTAATTTTATATTATAGTTTAGTGTAGAAAATTGTGCCTATGTGTTACCAATAAATTGAAGTATCATCAGTTTTCTGCAAGTTACATAGTATAACTATATATTACTGGGAAAAAGAAGATCTATGTGAGTGAATAATGATGTTATTTGCTATGAATTATTTTAAGTGCAGCCAAGCTATAAGCATCATAAGACAGATTAGGTATAAGCTATACTTATTAAGATAAATCTGTGTAACATTTATAGTAAAGTGAATTTTCCAGAATATTTACAACTGTTGCCAACAATATATTCCAGAAGATTTATTATCTTAAATGTATTTGATGGAGCATATGCATTCATTCACTAATATCCAGGGTGCTTTGTGCTGCAAACAATTGAAAACTAAACTTAAATAGAGAAGTAAGTTAATTCATTATCTCACAGAAAGAAATCAAAGGTAAGATGGCTCCATCTGGCTAAGTTAGCTACTTAATTACGTGACTGAGCACCCAGGTTCTTTATATTCCTATGTTCTACTGTGTGACAACTTCAACTGTAGACTCAATAATACATCATGATTGTAAACAAGTACATGTATCATGTCCAGATATGACAACGTCCAGGGGAGTAAGAGGGACTACCCACTTCTTGTATCTCTTGGGAAGAGTGAGAAAACTCTTCCCAGAAAATTCTAGCACAGAGTTGGGTTACATGATGACAATTGGGTCACATGGCCTTTTGTAAAATAAAAACAGGCTAGGGTAATGTAATCACCACAGCTAACTTAATTATATGAGATATGAAGGATATAAGCTATAATGGAGATATAATTTGAATTGCCTTTTAACATTGAATAGAAAAGATTTTCTAAAATAAAATTTGATGGAATAATTGAAATTTTCACAAATGAAATGCTTGGGAAAATATGAGCTATTGCTTCTTATGTTAAGAAAACCTTTAATTTGATTATTTTATTTTGAAGATCTCTATGGCCAGATTCTTCAATTTCACATTTAAAGAGAAATAAAAACAATTTATATATAGAAGTATATCAAAAAATTGGCTACCAGCTATTACCCAATGTGTCTATTCTAGTAGCTTAAATGTCTCTGTTAAATATTAATGTAACTTTGAGTGTCAATAATTTAAAATGTATAGTTTAGAATTATTTTTTGTGTTTTTCATCAGATTATTGTTTCTCACAGAAATGTGAGCCATATATATAAATAAATTTAAAATGTATCTTATTTTTAAAAAACTTTTTCTTTTCTCGGTGTAATTTGCTAATTCATATGTATCAGCTGAGTGAAAAACATTTGGTGATGGACCAAGTACCTTCTGAAAAATGCCTTAATGCAATAATGTCTGCAAATTTACACACTCAGCTTTTTATCTGTTTTTTATATGATTTTAATGGATCACTGGATACATGAAGCTATTGTATGGGCTTACAAGTGAAGCATGGATTTAGGATTTAAGGATTCTGCTAGAATCCCTTTATATTCCAGAGAAAAGTAAGCTATTGGTAAGGTCTCTTTTAAGTTGACCTTATTAAGTGACGCTGTTAAGTATTTAATGAACAATTCAATTATAAGTCATATTAATTGAAGATCATAGATTTGAATTACTTTATTCTGGTCTTATGATTTTTTTTTTTTCTTTTTTGGAATGACTCCTGTAAATGTTTGGAAGAGAAAACATCTAGAATAAAACCTCCCCCCTAGTATGTTTCCCCTTATCCACTTTTGCATTTGTTCTTTCCTTTTTTGAAAGAGCATTTCCAAGAGTATCTTGGAAATTGATGTTTTTGTGAAGACAACTCTTTATTATTGGCTGGGACACAGCAAGGAGCAAGCACTCTCTTTTCTTTTTTCTCCCAACCTAATGTTTTCTCGATGTGATATGATCCTTGTTTATATTTTTATTTACTCCATACAGAAGGCTGTTTTTCTCTTTACAGTAGGTGGGAAAATGTCAGAGGAATCCTGGGCTATGGATGTGTAAGCAGTCCTCCTTTCCTCCACTGAAATAATGTTATTAAATATCAAGGCTGGAATAAGAGATGAATGAAATATGGATCTAACTATTGCTTTTCGGTCACCTTCACAAGTCTCTGTATGTGTCTCTCTCAAAGCCAAAATAAATATTCATTAAAATTTTACTCTGTGTACGAACAATTACTGAAGGAATAAGGTTTTAAAGAATCTCATTCAGTCATCGAAATTTAGTGAATAGGGCTAAACATTAAAGGCAAAAATCAGTGAAGCTAATAGAGGTGGTCTGAGGTGAACACCTGAGTGTTTCATGGTCTTTTTACTTCCCTATTTCAGAACCTCCCTCCTTTATTATGCCTGATCCTGTTAGGTCTGTAGATACTGTACAGTGGTGAAGAAAAGAGGGATGACTTGCAACAAGCCAGCATTCTAGTTTTTTAAAATCACTGGAGAAGGGTGACTTCTTAATAAAATGGTGGTGGACTAATTGGTTATTTATGGGAATATAATTTAGAAAAATTTAGAATGTTTTTTGAGTAAAAACTAACATTAAATTAATTTCAGATTATTTAAACTGTTAAATATTAAAATGTGATATCATAAATATCTTAGTAGAAAAAAATGGGTAATTGATTTTTAGATCTCTTAATAGAGAAGTATTACCTTAGCTTAAAACCAATAGAAGATTCATATCAGAACAGATGAATAAGTTCCAGTCAAGATAGGGGAGTAGATGGTTCCTGGCATCGCTCTCTCCTACAAAGCAATCAACTGACAACTATTAAAAAGCAGCAACTGGAGGCCCAAGAGGCGCACCCGGAAGGCAGGAGCTGTGTACCGCTGGACCCCCAGCCCAGGCCAGTGCCCGCTGGCCAGAGAGACCTGAGAACCGCCAGGACCACACACCCTGAATCAGCCTCGCGGGACCAGGCAGGTGCCATGGGACCCCAACCCAGGCCAATCCCCACTGCCTAGAGGAGTCCAAGAGCTGCCTGGCCCACATGCCCCTAGTCAGCCACGCTGGAACAGGCAGGCACCATGGGACCCCTAGCCCAGGCCAGTGCCCCCTGCCCAGAGAGGCCTGAGAGCCACTGAGCACACACACCGCAAATCAGCCATGCCAGAACAGGAAGGAGCCACAGGACCTATAGCCCAGGTCAGTCCCTTCCATCTAGAGAGGCCCGAGAGCTGCTGGGTCCACATGACCCAAGCCAGCCACGCTGAAGCAGGTAGGCTACATGGGACCCCCAGCCTAGGCCAGTCCCCACTGCTCAGAGAGGCCCAAGAGCCATTGGGCTCACAGGTCCAGAGCCAGCTATGCCAGAACAGGCAGGCGCCATGGGACCCCAAGCCCAGGCTAGTTCCCACTACCCAGAATTGGCAGTCCCTTTAGGATCCAAACCAGACATGAGGGTGGCATGAGTGGACTGTGATACCACCTACCACGATGACTAAACACCAAAGGAAAGATACCAGAAATATGAAAAATCAAGAAAGTACGTTACCACCAAAGGGAAATAATACTCCTAAACTCTAAATCCTATAGAACGGGAAGTCACTGAAATGACTGACAAGGAATTTAAAGCAACAATTCTAAGGAACCTAAATGAGATACAAGAAAACTGTTGGACAACACAGTAGAATGGAAAAAATATACAGGAACTGAAAGAAGAAATTTACGAAGAGGCGGCGGCGGTGTGCGGCCGAGGTCTGGGGGGGGTCTTTTGTTGGGGGTCAGGCTCCCTTGTCGGCCTGGCTGTTGGAATGGCAGCGGCGGGGGTGGGCGGGAACGGGTCTCGGGTCCCCGGGAGTGGGGGTGGTGGGGAGTTTTTGTTGGGGTTCAGTCTCCCTGGTCGGCCTGGCTGCACGGACGATGACGAAGGTGGCTGTGGGCAGGCACTGGTCTTGGATCCATGGGAGGGGGTGGTTTGGGGGTTCAGGCTCCCTGGTCGGCCTGGCTGCTTGGACGGCGGTGGAGGCGGCTGCGGTGTGCGGCCCGGGGTCACGGGTTGGGGGGGCGGGCTTTTGTTGGGGTACAGGCTCCCTTGTACACCTGGCTGCTTGGACGGTGGTGGCAGCGGTGGGCGGGCCCGGATCTCGGTCCCGGGAGGGGGGTGGGCTTTTGTTTGGGTTCAGTCTCCCTGGTCTGCTTGGCAGCTTGAATGGCGGCAGCGGTGGGCGGTGGGCGGGCCCTGGTCTCGGCTCCCTTGGGGGGGGAGGGTTGTTGGGGTTTAGGCTTCCTGGTTGGCCTGGCTGCTTGGACGTCACCGGTGGCAGTGGGCCGGCTCCGTTTTGGGGCCTGGGGGTGTCATTTGTTGGATTTCAAGTTCCCTGGTCGGACTGGCAGCTTGGATGACGACATCGGCGGCGGCGGCGGGTGTCCGGTGTCTCGGGTCACTGGGGGGGCGGGGCTATTGTTGGGATTCAGGCTCCATGATCGGCTTGGCTGCTTGGATGGGGGCGGCGGGTTGGGCGGGACCGGGTCCGGGTTTGCGGGCGGTGAGTGGCGAGTTTTTGTTGGGGTTCAGGATCCTTTGTTTGACTGGCTGCTTGTACGGTGGAGGCGATGGGCTGGCCCGGATCTCGGGTCCCGGAGGGTTGGGGGGAGCGTTTGTTGGGGTTCAGTCTCCGTGGTCGTCCTGTTTTCGTGGACGACGACGTCAGCGGCGGCGGTGGGTGTCCCGTGTCTCAGGTCAGTGGGGGGGGGGCTATTGTTGGGATTCAGGCTTCCTGGTCGGCCTGGTTGTTGGGACGTCGGAGGCGGAGCACGGCCCGTCTCGGTTTCCCGGGAGAGGGTCTTTTGTTGGGGTTCAGGCTCCATGATCGGCTTGGATGGGGGTGGCGGGTTGGGCGGGACCGGGTCTGGGGTTTGCGGGCGGTGAGTGGCGAGTTTTTGTTGGGGTTCAGGATCCTTTGTTTGACTGGCTGCTTGTACGGTGGAGGCGATGGGCTGGCCCGGATCTCGGGTCCCCGGAGGGTTAGGGGGAGCGTTTGTTGGGGTTCAGGCTCCCTGGTGGGCTTGGCTGCTTGAACGGCGGCGGCGGTGGGCGTTGAGCGTTGGGTGGTGGGCGGTGGGCGGGAGCGTGTCGCGGGTCCCTGTGGGGTGGGTGCGGCTTTTTTGGGGGTTCAGGCACCCTGGTCGGCCTGGCATCTTGGAAGACGACGGCGGCAGCGACGGCGGCGTTGGTCGGGCACGGGTTTCGGGTCCCCGGGGTTGGGGCTTTTTTGGGGGTTCAGGCTACCTTGTCGACCTGGCTGCTTGGACGCCGGCGGTGGGCAGCGGGCGGCGGGCGGACACGGGTCTCGGTTCCGAGGGAGGGGCGTCTTTTGTTGGGGTTCAGGATCCGTGGTCGGCCTGGCTGCTTGGGCGACTGCTGAGGCGGCGGCGGCGGCGGTGGGCGGGCTCGTATTTCGGGTCCCCGTGTGGGGGTGGTTTTGATGGGGTCCATGCTCCCTGGTCCGCCTGGCTGCTGGGACGGCGGCGGCGGTGGTGGGCGGGACCGGGTCTCGGGTCCCGGGCTTGCGGGTTTTTGTTAGTATTAAGGCTACCCCACCCGTTCTAATTTTCTCCGTTTCATATAAATTCACATCGTTTAGTTTGTGTTCTGTTCCTCACCCCACTCCACGGTGACGCACGCTAAACGAGAGGGGGGATTTTCGTGTGTTCACTGATTTATCTCCAGGGCTTGAACGGTTTCTTATTCTTAATAGTCATACGTTCAATGAATGAATGAGTGAGTGAATGAATGAATGCCAAGAACCACATACTAATGTGCCAGTTTCACTGCAACTTTACCAGGACAAAGTATTCCAATTTTTAAAAAACAGTTTATTTAGTAAGTTTTAAAGGAGATCTCTAGTTTCCTAATTTGCATTCCTTTAAAACTGTCAACGACTTAATAAAACTTTTATGTGTAGACTGTGCCTATTTAGGGCTCAGATTTGGAAAGCAACAGAGCAGTTTCCTGTTTGTTTGCCATGACCTCGTACAGCAATCCGAAACGGCAACTCTGTACTAAAGAGTCTGTGATAGTGAAATAAAAATGCCACACACAGAGAATGTACTTTTGTGATTACCTCCAGCCAGCGCAAATCTCAAACCTTGAAATGAAAGTGTGATTTTCTATTCTTTAACTAAAGGGGAAATTACTTTTCTACCTTAAATTTGGTTTGAAAAGTAAAATGCAGAAAATTAACATTTAAAAAGTCAGGGATTCTATCATGAAAATAAGGAGGTGGGAAGATCTGCATGTCCAAGAGAGTCACTGCTGGCCACAGGTGTCTACTGAGCACGTGGGTGTGGCTGGTCCTAACGGAGATCTACAGTAAATGGAAAAGACATGCCAGATTTTAAAGAATTAGCATTTTAAAATGTGTAATCTTCCATTAATTTGTTTATATGACTCCATATAGATTACATATTGAAATCATCATGGTTTGGATAGGCTGGATTAAATAAATATATATTTTAAATTAGTTTCAACTTTTTCTTTTTACATTTTAATGCAGCTACTGGAACATTTAAAATTGTGTCTATGGACAATGCTGGTTCAGATGGGAAAAAAATTAAAGAGACATAAAAACAAATTGCAATGTGTGACCTTGGATCAGATCCTGATTGAACAAATAAGCAATTATGAAAAAGTTCACGAAACAATTGGAGAAGTTTGAGTGTGGATACTAGGTATTATGAAATTATTGTTAATTTTCTCAATTGTGATAATGGTATTGTATTTATGTAGGTGACTGTTATACTCTTAAATTCTAAAGTAATTAGGGGTGAAATATCATAATGTCTAAACTTATTTTCAAACATGCAGCAATATATGTTTATAACTTAATATTTTACAATCATAGTATTTATGTTTAAATATATGACTTATAGTATATTTAAAACATTTTATATAATAAATATTATATTTATATCATTTTATATTTATATATTTACATGTATTCAATATACATATCTGTGTGAATACATAGACAGTAAAATATTAACAATTGTTGAATCTAGACAGAAGTTAAATTGGTTTTCATTGTCCCATTCTTTCAACAGTCATAATATTTCTTAGAAAAGGTTTATAATAAAATGTTGTGGAAAAGTGTTTTGCCCCCAAAAAACTCTTTCAACTAAAATCAAATGACAAAATTGTACCACAGGGACAACCACTTAAAAGAGAGCCTGTATAAAATAGTCACAATTCATAGTCAGACTATAAATAGCCATTCTTAAATAATATGTAAATTTATATAAGCTTATGGACTAGTTTATATCTAAATATGCGAAAGTCCTTTTGAGCCCTTGAGCTGTTTACTTTCCTTATTAGAAGCAACATTTTGAGATGTATTCTAAAATAAAGACATTTTACCCCTTAGAAATCTCCATTTGTCCCTTTGAGAGTAGGTAGGTGAGTTTTCACTATCTGCGGACGGCAACATTTAGTCCAGCGACTGGTGCAAGTGCACGTCTTTGAACCACACCCACAGTCCCTACCCATGGTAATCTCTCAGTTTGATTGACAGCTCCAACTTTCACATTCACACCTACTTCTACAGAACTTATTCAACAGTGGTAAGTGTCTGAGGGCTTCTTTGGGAAGATTATTAGGATATCATGCAAAACAAAGCTCCCAGCAGTACAAAAGACTACTGACACTGTGTTTGACAGGTTCAAGGATTTAGTAATACTGGTTGTGAAACAGAAATAGTTTTTTGGTAACATATTTATTTGGAAGAAAAGATATTATGACATTATCACATTAATTCAGTCAGAGAAAGATTCTCAACACCACTGCGAACATAAAATGGCAAAGAACAATAGGTCTATGCAAGACATTTGTTTAAATTTCTTTAAGTGCAAGCAGATAATTGATGTTGTTCTCTTACAAAGGAAAATTTATTGTGGCCCCCAAAATACGTCTTTGTGATGTCACAGGCATCAGTGTAAATCCTGAACAGCTCCAACCCCTGGGCCCTCAAGAGATCATCCTGGAAGTCAACTCGAAGGGAGTGAGTGTAGGACACGTGACCCTAAAGAAAGCTCAAACACAAGCAGAAGTTTCGAAAGGGATGAAGAAAACATGTAAACTATGCACTGAATCTGCAATGTCAGCACTTTCTAGGCTGTCCCACCACTCCTGTCCATCTTGAACTGGTCCACTCGCAGACCTCCTTTCCTTAAGGGGCTTATCATACCACACTCTGGTGCCGCCTCGTGCTTCCTTCTTTCCCTGATAGGCACTCAGCACAGGCCAGTTTCTTCTTCCCACCACCCTTGCCCTGCACACTCCTGAGCTTTTAAGGCCCTCAATCTTAGCATAGAGCCTGGATCTTAGCAGGGACTCAGCAAATGCTCACAGGAGTGGCTTTCACCCTTTTTTGACTGAAACCCATAGTCTCCAATACATTTTAAGAGCAGCTCAGTAGACATACAGAGGACTGTCTGTATAAACAGAAACAAAAGTTTCATGAAATAGTACTTCATCTTGCTACACAAAATGCATAGATATTTTCTAATGTACTCTTTTACTTTTTATAAATATTGATTTTCAATAAATATCAAGACCACTAAATTGATTTTAAACTTATTAATGAACTCTACTTTTAAATTGTAGAAATTATCCACCTGCTAATGATCAATTAATTGGCTTTTTTAGGATCCGTACAATGGAAAAACGGTCTTTCAGCAGAGGCAAATATAGGTTTCCTGGGGGTCTGTTATGTTTATTGTTAGTCTAATATATATATATAGAGAGAAGAATCACTACCCTGGGTGTTCCATCTTTTGCCCACCTAAGAAGGCATGGTAATGTCAGCTTTTGTATTGTTTCTTTTACTCTGTCCTCTGCTGTTATGTATATTTACCAGATTCTTTATGTTCTCAGTCCTTGAGCCAATCCTGAGGAAGAAAGTGGACAGAAACCTTAGCCCCATCATTGAATGGATGGTAATTGAGTCATTCTCCTTAGGCCCAGGATTAGAAGGCTGGGCCTTCATGCTTGTCTTTCCCAAGTCCTTGGTGGCCAAGTATCTCTTGATTTGAAAATGTCCACAGTCTTGCCTCAGTGCCTACACAGCCATGCTGCCAAGATCCTCTATTCTTCCTTAGACCTGGGGTCCTGTCCTAAACCCCAAGAGAAGCTGAGACCTTAAGAGCTCAGTTCAGTGTTGCCAGCCCTCTTGCCTTTCAAATCCTCATCAGATCATTGCTTGGTGCTCAGCAGGTCCCAGGTGCTGCACTGTGCTGTGATGGTGTGGGGAGCAAGACTCTCCTGCAGGGGTCTCTCTCAGGGCAGACCTGCTGTCATCAGGATATGGACCTCCTGGGGCTGACGGCCACCCAGGCTAGCTCCTCAGCCAGATGACTTCCAGGATCCTGGACAGCCACACGCCATTTCTCCTGACCCTGGGGCTCTGCCCATCCAGAGCCTGGAGTGTGGATTTAGGCCCTTGCCAGCTTCCTCCCCCTCCCACTGCATTTGTGTTGCAGGGTCTCAGCCACATCACAGCCCCAAGACTAAGGGACAAGAAATAGAATTCCTATTCCAGTTCCTCTTCTGATGGGGAAAGAGGGGAGGGGGAGTTGCCTGAAGGAGCCCAGAGGCCACAGGTCTCTCCCCAGGAAAAACAGTGGTTACATACCCTGCTGAGGGCAAGGGGCCTGCCATCTGTGCACCAGCCTTTTTCAACTTTCATGTTCCCATGTTAAGCTTGGTTCAGTGATTAATGTAGAGAAGCACAAAGCAACGAGCATGAACTCTGATCCCACAATCCACTCACTCACTGTGGGACCCCAGGCATATTCCTTGACCCTCTGTGCTCAGTTTCCCCATCTGTGAAATGGGAAGAATAATGATGCCTGTCTCACAGGGCTGATGTTAGGGTCAAGTGAGATAACGAGGTAACGTGCTGAGAACGGTGCCTGGGAGGAAGACAGAGAGAGTGAATCATAGAAAGCTGAGGGTGAAAGGCATCTTAGGGCCATTTCACACGCAAGCACGCGGAGACCCAAGGAGGTGAAGGGCCAGCCCCAGGCTCATCCCACAAAAAGAAAGTGAGAGCCACGGGGTCCACTGATCGTCTCCTAGCTCCATTTTTTCTTTCCCTCTCTTTCGTGCACCTTGGAAGCATTTCATAGATAGAATATTCCTTTAATCTGGTCTGCAAGAGGCAGGGGAGAAGACAATACAAACATTCTAGGTCCAAGGAGAGAGAGCAGTGTCTGCAGGCTGTCTGCCACCAGCCTCGTGCCACACAGCAGAGAAGCAGGGATGTGTCCAGGTGGCCCCGGTGGCCCTTTCTGGCATTTCCTCTAAATGTGTTTAATAAGGAAGGGCGGAAGAACGCATATTAATCTAGTACCTCTCGTTGATCATTGATTAAAATCTTCAAGATAACCTTGTGAGAGAAGTACTATTCCTGTTTTACAGAGAAGAAATTAAGGCATACAGGGTTACAAAACTTGGCCAATATAGGCCTGCTCTTTAGGGTGGAGCTGAGAGTCAAACCCAAAAGGGCTGACTCCGCCCTTCTTCCACTGGTTCACAGGTAGGCCCTTCACAAAGTGCGCTCCCCCCATAACACACAGGGCCTTTCCTTCCAGGCAAATTTCGGGGGTGTCAGGGGACCATCCCTCATTCGTTCCATTGATGTAATTTTATGATCTACCCTGTTAATAAGGAAAGGGGCAACAGGAACTATTTTTACATTTCTCCACTTTTTAACTTCATGACTGGTTTCATAAGTAGCTTATATACTGTAACATCTGGAATCTCATAAAGATTTAGTAAAAATGCAGCTGATGGTAGTGGTTATGTCTTCAGGACTGAGCTCCTACTTGGGTTGTGGAATGATCACTTGCATAATAGGAAAATTTTCCAGAAGGCCACCTTTCAACCGAAGGCTTACCCAGTACAATGAAAATCTGATTCCATTTCCAAAAATCTCATTTCCTCCCACAACTCCCTTATGCCTAAGCTGTGCCAACCAGCGGCAAACGTAGTCCTCACGGTTTGGACGTGAGAAACGGCCTTACAGGCGGCCGGCGGCCCGTGCCCGGCGCTGGCGCTCATCTTCCCGCCCACACGGCTGCCCACGAAGCCACCTCCTGCTGAAGCGACGCTGCAGGTCCTGAGCCCCGTGCACTCGGCCACGCCGTCTGCAGCGGATGCAGTGACTTCCCGGACGGGAGACACCAAGGGACCGTGGGGCTGGATCCCACCTGCACAGAGAGGACGGTGGGGTCTGAAAGGACAACTCTGAGCTGCTCCTCCTGTCTCTGAGCCTCAGCAACGCCTCAAGTCAGCTCAGCCTGTGCAGAATCCTGGTTTTATTTCCTTGTCACCACGTCCCCACAGCGATTCGCAGCTTTGTAAGAATGAGTTTATGAGTCCCAGCCCCTTCCCCTTGCTTGCTTCGTCTACACCGTAGATCCTGCCGCAGCCGGTTGCGTGGACGAGGAACCCAGCTAAGGAGACAAAGCAGTGCAAACAAGGGCACGGTGGAATCGCTCGGTTAATTTCACGTATTATTTCCTTCTCCACTTTATCGATGAAGTTGAGGCTCAGAGAGGTTAAGTGATTCTTCCAAGATCACACAGCTAATAAGAGAACGAGGACTGCAAGCCAGGCTTGTCTGGCCACTGCCCGCGTGTCCATGAACCTTCCTTCACCTGCCCCTTGCCCGTGACGCCTGCCGTCATGCCCTGTGCCCTCGAGGAGGAGGAAGGCAGCAGCTCCGCGTCGCAGGGCCCGCCCTGCCCCTGCCTGCCAGGGCCCGGAGCTCAGCAGCACCTGTTCCAAGGCGGTGGAGAGCGAGGGTCCTGGGCGGGCGCCGAGGTGAAGCGAGGGAGGACGAGCCCACTCAGAGCTTCAGCCCAGGGGGGCGAAGGTGGAAAAGGCCGACTGGAGAGGACATTTTTTTTTTCCCCCTTTTTTTGTGACCAGCCGCCCCGCGCTCAGCCAGTGAGCGCACCGGCCATCCCTATACAGGATCCGAACCCGCGGCGGGAGCTCCGCTGCGCTCCCAGCGCCGCACTCCCCGAGTGCGCCACAGGGTCGGCCCTAGAGAGGACATTTTGAAGTGACTTCCCCCCAGGCCGGCACTTGCCACCGGGTGGATGCCCTCCTTTAAAGACAGCAGTTCTGGCTGGATGATCAAGAAGCGCTGATCAGGTACCGGCCAAATGCGCAGAAGAGGAAGCCGCCGGCCGCCTCGCTGTGCTCCAGCGGCAGCGTCTGCTAGACTCGGGGACTGTACGGGGGGCGTGAATGATTTGCCATCTGGGACTGTCCTCTCCATGTTTTAAAATCTGGTGTTGATAGAAAAGTTGAGGTTCGGTAAGGCCAGCAGGTCAGGAGACGATCACCACGGAAAAGACAGTTTCTTGCACACGGACCAGGAGGAGGCATGCCACACGGCAGGGGCCATCAGGAAGCAGCAGGGGCACCGGGAGGCAGAGGAGCGGAGGAACTGTGGGCCAGGGCACTTACTGCAGTTTCCACAGGAGGGGGCATGCCACACGGCAGGGGCCATCAGGAAGCAGCAGGGTCACCGGGAGGCAGAGGAGGGGAGGAACTGTGGGCAAGGGCACTTACTGCAGCTTCCACAGGAGGAGGCATGCCACACGGCAGGGGCCATCAGGAAGGAGCAGGGTCACTGGGAGGCAGAGGAGGGGAGGAACTGTGGGCAAGGGCACTTACTGCAGTTTCCACGGGAGGAAGCATGCCAGGCAGGGTACACGGGTTAGGATGGGCAAGGTGGGATCATTCAGTGGGCTCTGGGGTGCAGGGGCTTCCCGTTGTCCAGTACCTGGCCCTGAGGTGATCAGGGCAGGGAATAATGGCCTTGAGTGTGAGAAGCCCATAAGGAGGTGGTTGGGGTGTGGGCCTTGAGTCAGCTGGTTTGCATGTGAAAGGCACACTCCCTGGAGAACAGTCTGCTAACTCTAGGAATGGACCAGCTCTAGGAGGGGCCATCCTCCAGGGTCAGCGAGACCCCAGATGTCAAATCATCAGACACAGGAAATAAAGGCATGATCAATGCACTCTGGTATTAGAAGGAAGTGGCTGTGGCCTCTGAAAATGCAGGTTTGGGGGGCATCATTGGATTGTGGTCTGTTGAGAGTGGGCAGCCTCCTGGGGAAAAGCAAGTCCTGGGTGAGGTTTGTTCCCCCAAGGTTCCCCAGATTTCACACGTGGAGGAGGACACAGATCCCAGAATGTCCATCGTGGAAGGTCCCTTTGGTTTCTGCTTGTCCAGTCTCACATGATGTAGATGCACAGCTGTGAGTGCAGAGGCCATTCATCCCAGGCCCTGCAGCCCCGGGGTGGGAATCCACCCTCTGGCTGCCAGCCCACAGACAAATTCTGTAATGGCCAGAGCAAGCCATGGACACATTGCTTACATGTTCCTGGGACTGGAGGTGCTGTGTCACACAGAGTGCATATAATGACCGCTGTTTCAACCACTGCGCACTCCCTTTGCTAGAGCTAGATGAAGATAGGTGAAGGAAGCCTCCCTTAAGTGGCGTGTGCTGGGGTCGTCAGGCTTGGCCGTGGCTGCACTTAGGGCAGCACAGTGTGATTGGAGGTGTGCTGGTCTGGGGGTGAGGAGACCTGAATCCCACCTTGGGTTTGCCACAATCCTAGCCCTGCCACCTTGGGAAAGGCACGAGCCTCTCCTGTCTCAATTCCTCTTATCTGTAAAACAAGAACTAAACTTTTGAGACTTCCATTTGTAGAGATGCAGAAGACTGCTCATGCAGAAACTGTTTAGAAAGACCCAAAAATGGTTTCAAATATCCTTCTCTTGGGAAAACAAAATGGTTTTGGACATCCTTATTTTTCTACACACAAGCAGTGGATTCCTGCAGAGCTGACTGTAACTAGAGGTTTATTGCCTTCTGCTTTTATAAAATTTCATTTCTTCAAAGGTATCCCAAGTTTATGTTCTATCCCTTTAATGTGATATTCCTAGTGTAAACATGTTATGTTTTATACATGAATCCATATTGGCAAAACATCTTGGTTACTTATTAATATGATAAAATCTAAGCACACAACCAGGTTAAGGAAAAGGTTTTTAAAAAATCCAAGGGGGATGCAGCCTGAAGAGGCCTTTTCTCTACCAGAAGTGCCTCCAGCCTCTGGAAATTCCCCATCCAACTCCAGCAGAAATCTGGCCCTCCTTGTACTTGGGGCCAGGACTTTTTGTTTTTGTTTATTCAGATTTTTATTATCAATCTAGTCTAAGATAGTGAATGACTCCTGATGTTTGCTTCATTTTAAAAAAAAAGAAGAAGAGTTGTTACTTTTCCTTCTAATTTACAGCCAGTAAATCCTCTGAAGGGTTGGAGAGACATTAGCTTGCTTTACTGGTGAGGAAACTGCTCTGTGAATCTGTGTTTCCTGCCCAGGCTGTGATGGGACTTGGCGACCTGGGTCTCTGGACTTGCTGTCAAGGAGCCTCCACCTTGTACGTTCTCCAAAGTAGTTTTAAGGAAGTCGACTATTTTTTCAATTGAGAAAGAAAATTTTCAGTAGACATGTTAAATGAGAAATAAGCTGAGCTACACCCAGCAGGTGTTTATGAATTTGGGAACTCTAGTTTGGAATTGCAGTTGACCTTAAAAGCTCTTGAACTGTGAGTTTTTGACCGACCTGTCTGTATGGTGATTCCTGTCTCTCTCCCTCAGACCTAAAGATATCTTATATCTCTCACACCCTATGTTTCATTGGTTGGTTTTATTACTCCTTAATTTTGCCATTAAAATTTTATTGCCTCTGGAAAGGGCAAGACTATGAAGACAGTAAAACATCATCAGTTGCAAGGAGTATGGAGGCAGAGCACAGACGATTTTTAGGGCAGTGAAACTGCTCTGTATGACACTGTAATGGTCTGTACCTGTTGTTTTAGATTTGTAAAAACACAGAGAATGTCCATGCGATATTGTGAAATATAGATTTGATCTTCATTCCTGTCTCCTGGTGTATAACTCTTAAAATCTTGAGAATCCCCACAGTGGTGCTGTTTTGTATGCTGATGAGTTGACCGATGGCTGACCCCAGGTAGCTTCAGGATGGGGGCTGGTCACCAGAAAGACCAAGGCAAGACTTTCAGACCCACCCCCCAACTTCCATGGAGGTTAGAGGGGCCAAAGGTTAAGTTGGTCACCAGTAGCCAATGGTTTAACCGGTCATGTCACCATAAAAACCCAAGAGAACTGGGCTCAGGGAGCTTCCAGATAGCAAACACGTGGGGGTTTTCACCTGTACTTGCCAGGAGGGTGGTGCACCCCACCTCCATGGGGACAGAAGCTCCTGTGCTCAGGACCCTTTCCGACCTCACCCTGTGCACCTTTTCATCTGGCTGTTTATTTGCATCCTTTAAAATATCCTCCTCCTACCTCTCCTGCTCCCCCATAAGTATTTTATGTAAAGTACTTAGAACAGTGCCAGGTGCAGATTAGCTTGTCAATAAATAGTAGCTGCTACGACTTATGCAGGTTTGCACCATCTTGTCCAAATGTATCTTTTTCTATTGCAGTTCTTAAAATGCACTGTTTATTTTAGAAGAGTTTTAGATTTACAGAAAAATTGGAAAGATAGTACAAGGGGTTCTCTACTGCTCACTCCCTGTTTCTCCTATTATTGACACTTTACATTAGTGTGGTTCATTTATTACAGTTAATGAACCAATATTGATTGTTATCATTAAGTAAAGTCCATACTTTATTCATATTTTCTTAGGTTTTACCTACTTTTCTTTTTCTGCATCAGGGTCCCTTCTAAGATACCACGTTACATTTAGTTGTGATGTCTCCTTAGGCATCTCTTGGTGGCTGTGACTGTTCCTCAGACTTTCCTTGTTTTCCATGTTGACTTTGAGGAGCACTGACTGCTCAGGTATTTTGTAGACTGTCCCTCAATTGGGATTTGCCCCCTGCCTTCCTCATGACTAGACAAGGTGATGTGCACGTGGGAAGACAGCCGCAGATGGAAAGAGCCTCCTCCTGGCGTCCCATCAAGGGGACGTCCTTGCAACACGACTTACCACTTGTTGGTGTTGACCTCTCTCCCCTGCTGGAGGTAGACTTTCTCTGGTTCCATTTAACTTTTTCATGGGTCTTACCGTGGCCTTTCCTCCAACCAACAAAGGGGAAAATTTCTCAGAAGTTGAGAACGTGCTAATTCTTTGCAACTTCCTCATGACTACCACGGTGCTATGCATGCTCAGTAAATGTCTTTTCTACTGACTAGTAAGAATGCAGCAGGGCAGCTCCATTCTGTGGAAGAGGAAAGAGGCTGTGAGTGGCAGCTGCCTTGTGTGAGGTGCTGGTGACGCCAGTGCTCCTGAGTGTCCAGTGTCTACTGAGCACAGTGTCCTAAGCTGGGCTTTCTCACCCTCCAAGTCCAAGATGACATCTCCCAGTGTCGATCTCCAGCTCTGAAGATAAAGTGATCCCAACTCCAGGCAGTTGCTTTGGGTATAAGGAAAGGAGGGAAAGTTAAAAATTAATAAGGGCTCGTATAACTCTGCAACATCATATGGGGCCACAGAATGTGACTAGGATATTCCTTACAAATATTTGAAATTTCTGTAATTCTAACTTGAGAATACCCCTGCATTTGTTGTTTCTTCCAACTAATCATCCTCTTTAATAGACTCTATAAATATCTTAAAATATCTGCTCCCCCTTGACCTTCCTTTGAGGAAAATTAGAACTAGAAACAATTATTAAATACCTGAAAATTTTCCATTGGGATTTGTACCCTTAAAGCAGCTGATAGCATTTAAATAACGTCATCATAGTAAAATTTGGCTTCCTGATCATGCATTTTAAAAAGTCTAGCCAGGGGCCCTGAAAGTAATTCTATAACCATGTAATGGTCCTCTGCCCACTAAAGTACAAAAATATGCTACAGAGACTGTTCAACAGGAGTTGCTCCATGTTTACTAAATTACTCTTATCCACAATAAAACATAAAAAATAAGCTTAGATGTTCACTATTTTAATCGTTTTATGTTCTTTTGTTATCATTGTAACCATTTTTTAGTATTCTTTTATTTAGAAAAAGCTTAAGGATTATTTTTATTTGCTGATCATTTCTCAACTTGTTCTTGCAACATATCTCAACATGGTCATTTCATTAGGAAATAGAAAAAATGTGTATCAAGGAATGTGCAAGTTGGTGAAGGAGCTCCAGCAGAACATAGAGCCAGCTGTTTTTTCTACAGCTTCTGCTTTCTCCTTAGGCACAAAAAGTGGTGAGGGAGCATGTTGTAACCTCTGAGAAACTACGATCCTATGAGTTCCTTTCCCTACGGAGCCCCGTGAGTACTCCCAAGAAGTGTGAGAGCTGCTTGGCTCACACAGTTTTTGGTCTTCTGGATCTTGATATGTAAGTGACTTATTTCAGGGTAATAGATGCCACCCAAATGCCCTGTAAGAAAAACTGCAGAATGTAAAATATTTACTTTTATTTTGTTTTGGGAACCTATCATAGAGCAAAAGTATGTATCCCATGTAAGAAAATGTTCTCCAAAGAGAAAAGAAAGCTCGTGAGAGAAATTCAACTTGGGGGGTGTGGTGGATTGAATTATGTCCCCCCAAAACTCACTGAAGCTTGAATTGTGTCCCCCAAGTTTTATGTATTAGAAACTTAGTGCCCACTGTGACTGTTAAGAGGGTGGGGAATCCTATTATGGTAATTGAAAGGTGGAGCCCTGAAGAGGTGATTAGACTGTAGGACCATGCAGTAGTGAATGGATTAAAAATGGTGGTCAGGGGCATGGTTCTGAGGGCTTTAAGAAGAGGAGAGTCTCTCTCTCTCTCTCTCCTTCCACCATCTTGCAATGTGAGACCCCTGGGTCACTGTTGCCACCACCAGATAGACTTTGGACTTCCCAGCCTCAGAAACTATAAGCAATAAATTTCATTTTTCTTTATAAATCACCCAGTTCAGGTATTTTGTTATAAGCAATAGAAACGGACTAATACAGAGGGCGAGAAGTCAGCAGACCCAGCTCTCTCCAGCTTTTCAGCTAACCCCCAGACCCCAACCTCCCTGGCCCTGGGTCCCCATGTGGACCTAAACACTTTCTTCCAGTCTGAATTAGTTCAGAATTTCATAAATGAAATTTACTAAGAAGTAAAAGATGGAAGAAAGAAAAAGCAAAAGCAAACAAACAAACAAACAAAAACCATAAAGTGCAGTGTGCAAGTTTTCTATTTTAAGCAAATTTATAATTCTCTTAAGAAAAGGGGGTTGCGGCTCCACAACACTCTCCAGTTTCATTACTGTTGTGCTTAAAATACCAACCGAATGTCCCCTGGCTCGATTCCTTTCTCCTCACATTTCCAGGCATCTTGTTTCCCAGACACCAGTGAGCTGGTCTACCTGAATTTCTGACTCCATCCAAGACACATTCTGGTTTTCCAAAACAGAACCTCACTTGTATCTGAGATGGGAAATCAACTTCACACTCATTTCCCATTTATCACCTGGAAAGGACTTTAGTGCACCTGTTTTTCCCTAGTGATGAGTTACGCTGAGCCACGTGGCCATCCTAGCTCAGCCGTAAGCTCCGTCCCCCTCTGGTGTTCCTGGACACTCATGCAGGTGAGCCTCACCCCCCAACACATGCACACACAGATTTGCAAGGTCTACCATTCCAGGTGCACAATTTAATTATATCTTAGCCATATAATAAAAATAATATGCGTGCAATAAAAATTGGCACACATATAGCCACAGAAGACAACTCCTCTCACACCTACCTTAGCCTCAGCAATGACTCTCGTGGCAGCTCTGTCTAGAAAAGGTTCAAATATAGCCTGAGTGCAGTGAACAAGAAGCACAGGTGAATACTTAGAAGTTGGACCTGCAAGTAATTTCTTTTAGACTTCAGGTCTAAAAGACAGTGTAAAATGTCATGACACAGATATGAAACCTTTTTAAACTACATAATTGCTTATTTCCCACTGCAGCACCAGGCCCATGGTTAATCTTCCGATGTCCCCACAGGCCTCCAGGACGCTGGCAGGGGACAGCACTACCCTGTATTTTGCGGTGAGCTGATGTGACTTTGTGTCTTTCCACCACCGCACTTTCTTGCACCCATCTCCTGGCTTCTCTCCCAGGTCTAAGCTTCAGCCAAAATTGTATCTTGAAATCTTAATATCTGCTGAAAGCTGAAAGGAAAGCATTCAGATTAAACAAGCCCGCCAAGGGACGACTAGCTCAGAGCACTAGCTCTAGTCCTCATTTCCTGACCTTTCCATCTTTCATAGCTGCGAAAGCTAGATCTCCAAGTGCTTGGACCCGTCCCTACCTCCAGACTTCAGAGAATTTTTTTTGGTTGTTGAAAAAGTAATTTTATTTTTTAAAACAATTGATACAGCATTGAATATCCATACCATTATGCAATATGTGATGCTCAAATCGAGATAATTAGTATATTCAACATTACACAATGTCATCATTTTTTTGTGGCCCTTTACTAATTTCTAGCTAAGCCGCCTCCCCCTCCCCCTTTCCCACCTCTGGTGGCTCAGTTCCATTCTCTCCTTTTGAAAGTTCAGTGAATTATTGTGATTGTTGTATCTTTCTTTCTTTCTTTCTTTTTATTTATTTGTGTATTTTTTTAGCTCCCACTTATAAGTGAGGACAAGTATTATTTCTCTTTCTGTGTCTGGCTTATTTCACTTAACGTAATTTTCTCTAAGTTCGTCCATGTTGCAAATGGCAGAATTTCATTCCTTTTTACGGCAGAATAGTATTCCAATGTGTATATATACCACATTTTCTTTATACAGTTGTCTATCGATGGACATTTATGTTGGTTCCAACTCTTGGCTATTGTAAATAGAACTGAGATAAACATAGAAGTGCAGGTATCCCTTCAACAGGTGATTTCCGTTCCTTTGAGAATATACCCAGTAGTGAGATTGCTGGATCATATGGCAGTTCTGTCTGTAGGTGTTTGAGGAACCTCCATACTATTTTCCATAATAGCTGCACCAATTTACAGTCCCACTAACAATGAAGGAGTATTCCTCTTTCTCCACATCCTTGCCAGCATTTGTTACTCTCTAACTGGCATGAAATGATATCTGAGTGAGGTTTTGATTTCCTTTCCCTGATGCTTAGTGATGTTGAGCATTTTTTCAAGTACCTGTTGGCCATTTGTATATCTTCCTTTGAGAAATGCCTGTTTAGCTCCTTTGCCCATTTTTTAAAAATCGAGTTATTTGGTTTCTACTGGGTAGTTGTTTGAGTTCTTTGTATATTCTGGATATTACTTCCTTTTCAGATGCATAGAAAATATTGCAAATATTTTCTCCCATTTGTGGGCTGTCTTTTCACTTTGTTAACTGTTTCTTTTGCTGTGCAAAATCTTTTCAGTTTAATTCAATCCCTTTTGTTTATTTTTTCTTTTGTTGCCTGTGCTTTTGGGGTCCTATTTAAAAAGTCTTTGCCCAGTCCTACTTCCTGAAGTGTTTTGCCTATGTTTTATTTTAGGAGTTTTATAGTTTCAGGGTGTATATTTAATTCTTTTATCCATTTAGAGTTCATTTTGGTATATGGTGAGAAGCATAGGTCAAGTTTCATTCTTCTGCATATGGATGTCCAGTTTTCCCATCACCATTTGTTGAAGAGGCAGTCTTTTTCCCAGTGTATATTCTTAGTGCTTTTGTCAAATATCAGTTGGCTGTAATTATGTGGGTGGATTACTGGGTTCTCTATTCTGTTCCATTGGTCTGAGTGTCTGTTTTTATGTCAGTACCATGCTGTTTTGGTTACTGTAGCTTTGTAATATAATTTGAGGTTAGGTAGTGTTATGCCTCTGGCTTTCTTTTTTTTTTTTTTTTCTTTTTTTGCTCACGATTGCTTTGGTTATTCAGGTTCTTTTGTTTTTCCATATAAATGTCAGGATTGTTTTTTCTATTTCTGTGAAGAAAGTCATTGGTATTTTGAGTGGGATCGCACTGAATCTGTAAATCACTTTGGGCTGTATGGACATTTTCACAATGTTGATTCTTCCAATCCAAGAACACCGAATGTCTTTCCATTTTTTTGTGTCCTCTGAAATTTCTTCCAGCAGTGACTTGTAGTTCTTGCTGTAGAGATCTTTCACCTTCTTGGTTAAATTTATTCCTAGATTTTTTTGGTGGGGGGGCAGGGGTAGCTACTGTAAATGGGCAAGCTTTCTTGATTTCTTTTTTGCTTGTTTGTTATTGGAGTATTAAAATGCTACTGATTTTTGCTCGTTGATTTTGTTTCCTGCAACTTAACTGAATTTATTTATCAGCTTTAAGAATTTTTTTGTAGAGTCTTAAGGTTTTTCTCTATATAGGATCATATCATCTGCAAAAAAGGAGAGTTTGACTTTGTCTTTTCCTATCTGGATGCCCTTCATTTCTTTCTCTTGCCTGATTGCTCCAGCTAGTATTTCCAATACTAAGTTAAATAGGAGTGGTGAGAGTGGGCATTCTTGTCTTGTTTCTGTTCTTTAAAAAAAAGCTGAAAGCTTTTCCCCATTCAGGGTGATATTGGTGGTATTTTTCTGTCAAGGTATTGACAAAATGCAGCAGTAAGAGTTTCGGCATCAGCAGAACCTCTTCCAGGTGTCTTGCAGAGCCAGTGGGGAGGCACCATCATCTACACTTCAGTACATTGCACAAGCAGAAAGGATGGGAAGAAAAAGGAAACCTGATGTCTCAGATGTTGCCCATACACAGGGTACCCACCATGGCATCCAGAGATGGCATTGGTTGGGAGGTTTCCAAAGGTTTTCTACCCACCTGTATCCATAGAGGCTAATGGGTATTTTTAATTTAAACCTAAAATTGTTTTCATTTCAAGACAGAACGTGACCAAAAATGGTTTCAAGATGAAGAGCCTGCCATGAAATCATTACCGCATCCTATAATTTAGTTTTATTGAATTCAATCAGAATCCAGAGAGATAACAGAGCTTAAAGAAATAAAGAACAAAAGAAAAGTCAAAATGCTGCTGTTTTATGTCGAGAAACATGAAACCCTTTTGTGGTGTATGAAAGATGAGGAGCCAAGAATCTTTAAATGATGCCTAACCTTATAAGATGCTGGTCTGGGAGACAGCATGGGTGCTCACACCCAGGGTCCCCTACAGAGAAGTATTTGGGAGGTCAGCAGCAGGACCAGAAGCTTTGCTCTCAGATGAGCAGAACTCATGTTCCTCTAACACATCACGTGTTTATTCCTTGTGAACTCTTACTGAGCATGTCTGGTGCTTTACTTGGCACAATGAACATCACGACTGCCCCACCTGAGCCTAGAGGAGTGTGACAGATAGGGCCAAGGCACCAAGGCCATGGCCAAGACCAGTGGGAGGCCCCAGTTCCGAGCCCCCAGCCCCATGCTGCCAGTGGCCCTCTCCATTAAATGAGCCAGAAGCTGCTTCCTGCCCTGCAGCTCCACGAATTGTCTGAACTGGGAAAGCAGATGGTGGGCTGGACCTCTGGAGGTCCTTCCAGAGCCTGCCAGGAAGCCACGCCAGGGAGCAGAGTCCAGGACAAGATCCCAAGGCAGAACCCGCGGCAGGTGGGATCAGTGGTTAGCACCCAGGCTGTCGAGTGTCTGCGGCTGGATTCACAGCTCGGCACTCCCACTTAACTGGTTGTGAGACTTGGACATCTGAACTCACTTTCCCAAATGTTCATTTTTCCAGCTGTAAAACGGTATATTCCTGATGCCTTCCTCCTAAGTTTATGTGAGCTAAATGAGCTCATGCATGGAAAGCAGTTAGCACAGTACCTGGCACATGAAAAAATGTGATTAAGTATTAGCTGTTATTAGTGTACAGCATGTTTTTGAGGTGAAGAGAAGTTAAATACCTTTTTCCCCCCAAGGGAATCTTTTGTTTGTTAACATTAATCCTGGAAGCCACCTCCACAGGTGCTCCTCAGCTCAGCCCCACACCCAGTGGCTCTGCCTCCGTCTTTTGCATAACCTGCACTTAGCATTGGTCACACGGGTTAGAATTTATCAATCCACATGTCTGTCTCCAGCGTACACTGAGAACAGCTCCAGCCCAGACTGCAGCCTGAAGGATTTGTATTCTCAGCGCATATTATGTGTTCCCAACACACAGTAAGCTTTAAATAAACATTTTTGAGTACAATATTTATTTAATAAAGTTATTAGTCATAAAGGTTTGTTATTGGATCATTGAGTAAAAGTAATCTCATAATATAATATAATATAAGGAAATAACCACTCTGCAGTATTGAGCATCTTCCATTCAAGATCTTGAATGTTACCCCAGTTCTGACCACATAGGCCACGAGACACAGTAGGACTTGCTTCTGTTTTTCCCTCTAACTAAATCATTTTGCATATTTTCTCAGCGAGATTCTGTGATAATAGAGGTAACAGTGATGTCAGAATATTCTGTAAGCATGGAAAACACCACGCAGTTTCAGACTGGCATGCTGAAATCGTTCTGGGATTTTTCCAGCACATTTGTCCATAAAGATCTGTTCAAATAGTGCTGGACCTGGATGACACAGCAAGTCTTTAACTCATGCAGGTGACACAAAAACTGTAGTCCTGGGGGAATCCCAGCACAGCAGGCAGCAGCCACTGCATCCCAGGCCACTGCTGTCCTCTGGTGGCCTGGCAGATGATATGCTCACTCTCTTCAAGCAATTTAAGCAGAAACTAAAGCAACCAGGTCCATCTCCTGATTCTCTAAAAGCTGCAGCAGAAATTGAGCTTAGTTTTTCAAAGAACTGATAATAAGGAGGAAATCTTTGCTCAGTGCACTGCCTAGGGTGAGTGTGGCCCGCTGAGACTGGGCTGTAAGAAGATGAAAACAG
This sequence comes from Cynocephalus volans, assembly GCF_027409185.1. Lineage (NCBI taxonomy): Eukaryota > Metazoa > Chordata > Mammalia > Dermoptera > Cynocephalidae > Cynocephalus > Cynocephalus volans. The sequence continues at coordinate 152,415,968 of NC_084468.1, forward strand.
CCGTGTCTACAAAGTGAGGAGGTCGTGTTTTGGTGTGAAATTGACCCACACCCTTGGTCCTGAATGAACGGTGTTCTTCCAGTGAAGTGTGACCGGCTTGGAGTAGACAGCACTGAATGACAGAAAAACGCACCAGCTGGTGGCACAGCATGTCCTGTCCCAGCATAACCATGAAGGAGGAGCAGTAGATGGGTGCATCTAGGTCCACATCTACCTCCCTCAAATCCAGGACTTAAGAGCACTAGATACGTTGTGCTGTGTCACCATAATCGTTATTTTTGTTACATGAAGCCCTTATTTTGAGGTGCATCAAAATGCACTTTGCCATTTTTGTCACTCATTCATTCATTCATTCAATCAACAAATACATACGCAGCACCTGCCACATGCCAGTCACTCTCGAGGGGCTCGACAGACAGGTAGATTTCTGTTCTCTTGGAATTTATGTTTTAAATACCAGACTTAAGTCTCTCTCTCTCTCTCTCTCTCTCTCTCTCTTTCCCTCTTTCTCTCTCTCTCTCTCTCTCTCATCTCTCCCCTCTACCCACTCAATTGACCACGCAGGCTGGGATGACTGTGCTGTTAAATGAGAGTCACATTACAATTCATTTTAGCTGCTCCTTCGTAAGTCTCAGAGACTCACTACTTCAGGCACAAGCAGGAAGAGGTCCTCTCAGCCTCCCCAGATGAGAGGGGAAAAACATCCAGGAGCTCCTGGATACTGTGCAGGAGCCTCAGTTTCCCTGGAGAAAGGAATCTGCAGACCAGCCCTATGATGTCCCACCCATGTCTTCCTGGGGGTGGGGGTGGGTGCTCCTGGCTGCTGCCTGCTGAAGAATGGACAGGCTGCCTCTGGGACCTTCCTTTCTGCCCAACATTTTCCTTATCTTCTGATTAACAAAATAGGAAGTGCTAGGCATAGAACACTTGTAATGTTTTGAGTTTTCTAAATCAGCTAGTGCAAGCTAGCACAGTGCTGGGTCTGTTGGGACTGTGTGGCTGTGGCCAGAGGAGACTCTGAGCCCCAGGCTGCAGGTCACCTCCCCAAATGGTATGAGGAAGGACTGACCCAGCAGTAGTGTTCCTGTCCTTCCTGTCCCCATGCAGTGTGCAGGGACCAAAGAGTGGTGGCTTTCCCTAGCTCTTTGCATTGGCGTGCTTATTTTCTGGCCAGGGTCTAGCATTCATTTTAATAACCTTTTAGTGTAGATGACAATGTCCCAAGGATGGTGGCTGTGACCTGTCTGTGGACTGCGAGGGAGAAGAAAAGCATGCAGAAAGGGGAGATCAGATGAGACTGTTGGGCAGAACACAACAGGGAACACAACTGGTGAGGGCCTTTTTCTTGGTGATGGCTCTGCACAGCAGCATAGGATGTCACAGGGTGATAGAAATGCCTGAGCAAGAGCGAACTAAACTTCTCACTTGCTCTCCTTGTAAAAGCCATCAGAACCACGCCCATTACACCATGAATGTATCAATCTGTTCAGGAAGGCGCAGTCCTCACAATCTAATCACCTCTTAAAGGCCCCACCTTTCAAATACCGTAATTGGATTTCTCACCCACTTCACACTGTTAAAATGAGGGTCAAGTTCCTACTACATGAGCTTAAGGGGCATATGTAACCCATAGCACTTCCTATGCCCTCTTCATTCTCAATCCATTTTCCATATTGTCATCAAAGGGAGCACTCTAAGAATATGATCATATCACTCCTCCTCTTAGAAATGCTTTAGTTTTCCCCACTGTCATTAAGATGAAATTCAAAGTCCTTCACACGGTTTCAAAGTAGGCTGACCATATGTACTGTTATTCCTGGGACATTTTCTATTTATATCATTGTTCTTTGGTGTAATTCTTAACGGCATCCCCTTTCTTGTCAAAAGTACGCTGGTACTTTAAGGTCTATTCCGTGGTTCCTGCTCCAGTCTCATTTCTGACCTCTCCTTCCAGCTCACACGCTCAGACTCTATGCTGTCATCTTATGGAATTGCTTCTAGCTCCTTGAGTCTTCAGGCTTTTTACACTTTCAGGTTCTAGCACATGCTGGGCCTTCTGTTTAAAGCTTTCTAATTATCACTCACTCTCCCAAATTTCCTGGCTAATTTCTACTCAATTATAGGTCTCAACTTAGACATCACCTCCAATTCAGCTTCTCACTTTTTCACCAAAAGGATAAGGTAGGTGCCCTTCCAAAGTATCTGTGACTGTAGAATTGTTACTTACACTCACCCCAGTGTTTTTGCCTGTTTTGCTATAGGTACCACTCATGGTTTTATGAATTCTTTCTTTGTGTATTAATGCCTGGCCCATATTCAACACATAATAATTCTTTGTTAACTACTAAGAATGTTAGTTCTATATAATAACTCTGTATTCCTACCACTAAGGATAATGCCCTACATAAAGTAGCTTCTCAACACATATTTACATGACTAATTTAACAAATAAATGAATACATTAGTGTTTGGGTCCTTTAATAATGTACAGAATTACTTTCAATTAGCATTTTTGTTATAAAATGATGCTTATCCATAGAACTCAGATGTGTGGAGATAGGAAGGGTTCATTTCCAAAGGGTAACGGTTCTGTGTTTGAAAATATAATGTGCGAATTGGGAATGTAATTGAACCAAAGAATGTTTTGTTTTGGAAAAGTAAATGTGCTATATCATGTGATTGAACTGTAGTATCACGTGAACGTAGGTGAATAGTAAAGACAAAGTTTTAAATGTCAGTTAAGTCTTTATTAAAGTTAGCAGGCACTTCACTGGATTTAGAAAATGTACCTTCTCAGTCAGACAATTATTGACCAGGGATAACCCAAGTGAAAGAAACCACTAAACACCAAATATCACTCACCCTGATCCACTAGGCTTGTCACTGATTTGATCTTGTTTGCCAAGATATTCTTAGGACAATCCCTTTTCATGAAGAAATATTGCTTTTTCACAGAAGTTCTGCCTCTGTGTTCAGTCATGTCCTGAAAATCTGATTGTAGGGTAAACTGAGCTTAGATTTAGGAACAATAAAAGACATTGTCAGAATTGTTAGTGAGATTAATTGGCAGCACTGTGTGGGGTGATTTAGAGTGACAAAAGACTTGAGATTGGAAAATTAATAGTAGATTTAAGCCCTGACAAATGTTGTATCAGTAGGATGTAGAAGAGGAAATAATAGGATAATTGCATTGATTAGTGATAAATGGATGGACTGAGGAGGGAAAGGGTCAGAGATGTTCTGATTGACTAGTTAGTAATTTTGACCCTGATTTACTAGTTAGAAGATTATTCAGCATGATGGGGAATTCATTTTAGCAAAACATAAGATTATGTTGAAAGCTGGAGACTAGAGGGTTATACACTGAGAGAGCAGAGAGCAGGCTGGGATTGGAATCATGTTGTAATTTCTAAATCAAGGCTTTCCTCAGTATTTATCCTAATTGATTTTCAAATGATGTTTTATCCCATGTCTTCTTCTACATGTTGAAATTGGCTCAGTGTTCTCAGCTGATCTGGATCTCCATCTGTGCCTGCCCTTGGGCACCCCTGATCCTCAACCCATCATATATATATGAGGGTACTTCAAAAAGCTCACAGAAAGATAGAATTAAAAGATAATACAAATCTTTTCCATGAGCTTTGTAAACGCTCCTGACACCTAGGCTAATACATTAGATAATATATTATGATGTAATGGACATGGGCAAAAAATGGGGCAGCACATGCCTATCTCTCACCCTACCTTCTCCCTCCATATCAAGTGAGGATATTCTTACAGTGTGGACAGGCTGCTCACCTACATAGACACTATGCAAGTGCTGGAAATAACGCCTCTGCTCCTCAGCCTGGCTATTGTTAAGCCATGTCGACCTCATCTGTTTGTCCAGGGGACGTCCAGGAGTCAAGCCACTCTCATATCATCATCAACACCAGGAACAGCAGTTGCCAAAGTTTATCTCTAAGACTCTTCTCTTGAATGGCACCCCCTCTCTCCCATTCTTAACGTGCGGAGATGGGAGGCTTCCCTTCCTGTGGGACCCTCAAATTTGCTACATTAGAAATAGTGGCTTACTTCTGTTGCCTCAAAAGCAAAGGTCAACTTCTTGTTTGCTTAGCTGTATCAATCTTTCCTAGTAAATGAAGGTTGGCAACAAAAGAAACTAGCATTTATTTTTAATTGATAATGTAGAGTTTATTAAATTTAAAAGTATTCCCTTTTTTTCAAGATTTAATTATTTATTTTTGATTTTTAATATTATTTATTATGAGCATATTTTAATACAGATCATGATTTTTCCTCATGCTCTTTACTAGCATTTTTGAGGTTACTGTTTGTTACGTACAAGGTTAACTCACATTCTTAAGAAGCTCCTTCCAAACTTAAACAAATTTGACATTTGCTTTCATGTCTTCATTTATTAAGGGAAGATAATAGCAACAGAATTTTAAAAAAGAAACCACCATACATCATAACAAACACACACATGTACACATAAACACATTTTTGCATGTAATTTACCGAAGCTTAGCTGCACATTGGTGTGGCTGGCACAACTTAAGAGGCAGATGGAGACATGAAACAGATGAAGGAAAGCTAGAGCCTACTTAATGTGAAAGGTCTGTCTGAGTCTGTTCCGGCTGCCCCATAGATTGGGTGGCTTGCAAACAGCAGATGTTTATTTCTCACAGTTCTGGAGACTGGGAAGTACAAGACCTAGGTGCAGGCAAATTTGGTGTTTGGTGAAAGCCAGCTTTCTTGTTCATAGATAGCACATGTGGAAGGGGTGAGGGTCTTTCTAGGGTTTCTTTTAGAAGGCCACTAATCTCTTTCATTAGGTTTTCACTCTCATAACCTAATCACTTCCCAAAGGCTGCAGCTCCTAGTACCATCACCTTGAGGGTTAGGATTTCAACACATGAATTTTGGCAGGGACACAAACATTCAGACCATAGCAATTTTTTTAAACATTTGAGAATATTTAAAAGTAAGTCTTCTGTTATGATACATTATGTGATTTTAGTAAGTTTTACATTTGATTACATGATTTTTATTTTATCTGTTTCTTTTATTTTTGTCACCTCAAACCATTTCAGAAATATATTTGAAAAGTAAATAAATATGAAAAAGTAAATATTTAATAAATGAAAGGATTAACTCTTCTTAACAACTGAGTTTTTAAATTGATTAGGAAAATATGGTTATAAAAATTAAAAGCATATTTTAAAAATACAATTATAAATGAAATAATGATGCATTTATAGCTAACAACCATATACTGAGAATATCTTTTTTCACATATGCTAAGAAAATTTACCTAGGCAGAAATGCATAAAAGCTCACAAATTTTTATATCTCAAATTTCTGAACAGAAAGAATGGGAGAGAGGTTCTAATCTGGCCTTTATGTTCCGTCTGCCTTTCGCTGCTGGGAGGGTGTTCAGCATCAGCATGTTGGACTCTCTTCTGTATCAGGTGTGTAATATTTCTTTTTTTTTTCTAAAATTGTTATTTCATTTAGATTTTATTTAAATGAATATTTTTCATGGAGCTGTTAACTTAAAATTGGCTCTGAATGTAATTCCATATTTTATTTCATGTATTTAATAACATACATGTGCCTATAAAATATTTTGTAAGAAAAATATTATTTTGAAAATCTATGAAAATTACTTTTAGGCATTCTTTGTTGGCAGTACCCTGCAGTATTTATTGGGACATTTTAAAACATTTTGCATATTATTTCAGGCATATAACTAGATTTTAAATAAGGATAAGAAAAAAATACTAGGTTATAAAAAGTTATCATTTCTCATAGTACACATTTTTTTCAGGTTTGGCATAAAATACCCAATTGATGTCAGAAAACTGATAAACCAAGGACATTTTAAACATCTGCCAATTTTGCCTATTTTCAAAAAATATAAAAAAAGATTTTACAACAGCCAAGAACCACTAAGTTTGTTTCTGAATGCCGAGTTAACAGTGTCGTTTTATCACAGCTGTGAGATTCAGGGAGATGCTCTTTCACACAGCTATAATGTATCCTCTTTTTGTCTCTACCACAAACTGAACAGTAGTAATATGTAATATTCTCTAATTCAAGTAATCAGACAATCTCTAAATATTTTTAGGGAAAGGAAGAAATTCACAGGGCATTAAATTGTTTGATAATGTTAATCTTAAATTAAGCATTTAAGCATTTTATTGTGCCTGTTCTTTTTGATTATGTATTTAAGTACCCTCTTCTATGATTGCTTGACTGAATAAACTAATTCCAAAGTAGTTAAAGCGTTTCTGTTGGCCTTTGGGCTAATTTTGCTCATGGGTATGCCTCTAGCAATGTCAGAAACCATCTGCTTCTGTCAGATGAGTGCCAGAACAAACACAAGGGAGAATAAATACTCCTATTTGCCCTAGAGTTTTAGACCCATTATCTGAGAACTCCAGGAGGGAAGGCTCACACCTCAAACACCATTAACACAACACACAGATAGTTGTAATTTAAAGATATTAGATTGCAGGGTAGGGCTTGTTTCAAGAGCAATGTTGAAACTGAAGATTTTATATCAATGGCAGCCAAATGCTTGGATGTTATTATGCACCAGTGGTTTTTCGATTTTTTTTTTTTAGCCACAGTATCTTATGTTTAAATGAGGTCTCATGAGGAAGTCTAATATATAAGTTAAACAGAAAACTGTTTTGCAGAAGTGGAAAGCAGAGTTTTTTCTTCCTCTTCATTTTTGCTTCAAATTTTATGTTGTGAGTAGAGATACAGGAAATTGGGTGTTTTGTGAAGCTTCTGCACAAAGAGTAAACTAGAACTATAGTTTTTAAAGTTCTTAAAATGTAACAGAGTAAAGAGTATATTTTGTATTTCAATCCAACTTGCGCTTTTATGTGTGTGTGTATTACAAGCAGAAATCTCACAACACTTACCCTTTCTGCTGGTATTGCTGTATTATTTTGTATGGTACTGAAATGTGTTCTATTCCATTTTTAAAATTCACTAGCTTTAACCCACCACTGTATTGTGACTTGTTTGAAAAACAGTTAATTTGCAGACTTCAGAATTAGTAAAATCCAGAGAATAATTTCTCTTCAGGAGGGCTTTTGATAGGTTGCTAATGGTTCTTGAACTATCGGTAATGATTTTCTTTCTTTTTTTTTTTTTTTTATCGGTAATGATTTTCAATCACATTTTCTTTAATTTTTTATTAGTAAAGTTGTCTATGTATCTGTAAAGACTGTGTTCTAGCTTTCAAACTTGTCAATATGAAAGATGTACTGTCACTTCAGGGAAATGTGATGATTCAATTTTTTTTTTTTAAAGGCTACAATTAGCATGGAATGGTGTGCCAAGAAAGTACATGCAAAAATAAGTGGTAAATGTAATTTAGAAATCTATGTTACTAACATAGAGCTTAATCCTAAAAACAAAAATGGTTGAAATATTTCATTGCAAATTAATTTTATTCTTTCAAGTTCTTATGATATGTACCATTTTATTTCAGTTTGTATTTTTTACTAAAATATCTAAAAATGTATTTATCATGCCTAGTAGCACACATAAAATGTAAGCATATCAAGATATTTCTAGATAACAATTACTTCCTATATTTCCTTACAAACAGCTTAACTGTACAGGTTTACTTAGGTCACTGACAAGATAGATTATTATTTCAGTTTTACATAGATTTAATGATGTGTTATGAGAAGTAATCTTTTAGAAGTGATTAGAAGTTCACACTCCTGGCTGTTCTAAGCATATCATACATATAAAAACACATACTTTGTTTATATTGCAGTCATTTTTGAAGGATTATATGATTTCTATCACTAGACTTCTGTTGTAACTGGACACTACACCAGGATCAGGGTTTCTTTGCTCTGTAAGTCAAAAATCAATGGAATGGAAGATTGTTTAGATAAAAAGTTCTGAAATTCATCTACCCTGTACTTTGGCTAAGTCTTCTGTGTCATATATTATTTTTTCTAATGTGTATCCAAAGAGTTTCACCTGAGTTTTTTTAATTTCTTAAAAACTTTTTGAGGAAAACATATTATTTTTAATTAATAATCATATTAAATACCTGTTCTGTACAAAATTCAGAACAAGTTGTGGTTTGTTTTTCCCTAGCTGGCAATTTGGGACTGATAGGTTTAGGCATAGGATGCTATACTTGGTAGGAAAACAGTGATCATACAGTTTAACCCCTTTGTTTTATAAATGAGTATACTATGATTTGCTAACAGTTCAGATTTACAAGCAGCAAAGAGGGATTAGAACTCAGGTTTCCTAACTCTTAGACCTGTGCTTATTCTACTACAGAATTTTCTCTTTATAGGTGCTGTTAGAACACTGAGTGAGACAAGTATTTTTTTGTACTGGAGTTCCTTTTGTACTTTAAATTTTGTAGCATCAGCAGACCCTGTCCACTAAATACCAGTAGCAGCCTCCAGTTATTGCACCATTCAAAAAGGTCTCCATGTAGTTTACAACATCTCCCAGTCACTTACCAGTGCCCTATTGCCTACTGATATTGAATTAATGCAATGTCATACTGCCTCAAATTGAGTACTTGGATTTCCTGTGTTTGGCTGAATCTCCAGGATAAGCTGAGATAGAGTACAATAAATAAAGTTAATATATATACATTTAGTAAAATATTACTTTGAGATTTCAAAATATTAATAAATTCTGCCTTTTGCAAGTAAAAAATAACCACTGGGTTTAATATTTTTAATAACATCTAATATGTAAATAATTTATATCTGTTATAGATGAAAATCACTGAAGACGACTTATGGATCAGAACTTATGCTAGACTTTATCAGAAGTTGTGTTCTTCTACCGGAGATGTCCCCATTGGAATCTACAGGACTGAATCTCAGAAACTCACTGCATCTGAGGTTTAGAAATACGAAAATATTCTTGTTTTGATGTTTAATCTGATGAATACAATCATTCATAAACTTGGAATTGATTTCTGAAAAATGCCAGAGAAAGTGAAAAGAATATTATCTGAATACGTAGTGTAAGTTCTCAGAAGTGAAAACCTTCTCAATTATTTGTTTTAGTAAGCCAAATCAGAATTTTACAAAATTTCATCACTTAGGTGCTATTCTAGAGTTTATGGACTTTTGGCTCTGGATGGTTTTTGTAGATCTAGGTTTGGCATTTCTAGAAGATTGTCAGGAAGCAAATTAATTCTAATTAACTTCAAAGTTCTGACACATAAGTTCTCAAGGCAAGCAACCTAGATCTCTAAAATTGCATATATTAGCATTTGTAAGGAAGCAAAGTTAGTAAGTATTGAAATCCATATTTCTCAATCTCTAGATTGAAAACCATTCTAAAGCCAAAAGAAAACTCCAGGAGTAGCGCCAGACCTTCTCAGAGGAAAGCTCAATAATTTTAATAGCAAACTAGAGTCTATTAATATGGAGGGAGAATTTCTGGTGATTGTATGCAGCTGAAAACATATCCACCTTTTGATCTGGTCACTTCATGTGGTTCTAAGTAGTCTTTATATACTTAGTAAAAAGCATTATCTTTTAAATTAGACTTTTTTCATTAAATAAAGATTTTGGATAAATGCACTATTCTATCAATATCTATAAAATTATTTAATACAAATTGTGGTTTATATTCTTGAAATATTTTTCTTCTATAAACACCTCAAAGTTATTATAAATTATAAAGAAATTTTGTTAGCTGTTTATGTATTTGGTCTTATGCAAAATTACCTCAACTGTAAAGCTCAGATCACTCATATGCATTTCAGCAGTCAATATAATCATTAAACCAGGTTGTGATAAAAATCAGCAAACCCATGTATAGAAAAGATCTTTAGAAAGCATAAGATGAATCACATAGATTTTTAGATTGTTTTCTTGTTAAAATGTGTAGTTTGATCCTTCCATAAGTGGATATTGAGGCCAGCAGGAAATAGTTCAGTTTTTCTGAGGTATTTTTCTCAGGTGGTTTCCCTGTAGTTTTAGGGATGTTAAACGAGGCTTTGTTACCATCTCTCCTGCTGAATATGAGTTTTCTTTGGCTGTGATTCCTTTGGTTCACACCACAAAGAGCAAGACCAAATCAGAGAAAATCTGGAATGAATGACTGGAGAAAAACATTCCAGACAGTTAAATACATATATAAGATGGTTTGGCTATTTGTGCCTAACATTTTAAGAATACTGTATCCAAAAAAATTATTATTTGATTAAAAGTTAGGAAAAGACAAGTGCTTTCACACCTAAGCAATTAAGCATTATCTTAGTCTGTATGGGTTGCTATAACAAAATATCACAGACTGGGTGGCTTATAAACAACAAATTGAATTCTCATGGTTCTCGGGACTATGAAGTCCGAGATCAAGGTGCCAGCTGATCAGACGTGTAGTGGGGGCCTGCTTCCTGGTTCTGAGCTGGCCATCTTCTCACTGCATCCTCACTGGGTGGAAGCGGGACGGAGCTCTCCACGACCTCTTACGTAAGGACCCTTCATCTCCTAATCACCTCCTAAAAGCCCTACCTCCAAATACCATCACATTGGGAATTAAGTTTTTACATATGAAATTTGTGGGGACACAAACATTCAGTCTATACAAACCATTTCTTTGACCATAATAAGTACAGAGAAAATTTTCATACAACAGAGTATTCCTATGTTCTTTTCTTATATATATACATGGTCTTTGAGAATTTGAACTTTGTAAATCCTGTTCTTGGTCAAGTCCATATCCATGTCAGTCATTTTGTTTTATTAAAAGACTTTGTTGTGTGCTGTTTACATTGTTCAGTAGGGAAAGGATAACAGTATTTGTATTGTCATCAAAGAATATTTGACTACATGTTGCTTAATTCTTGCCCATCCCAAGTAAGGATCACCTCAGTAAAATGCTTATAATTTCCCAAACCTCTAGCTTATATAAAAAACACTTATCATTGGGAAAATAAAAGGAAACTGAGTTAAATAAAGATGATACACCCTGTTTTCCTGTACTGAATTAATCTTTCATACATATATTTTATTTAAATTTTATATTTTGCGTAATGTAGAAAAAAATTAGGGCAACAAATAATTAAAGATAAAAAACAGGACCATCAAGCATTTTTACAACAAAATATAATAACGGGCAGAGAAATTAATGTTACTCTATATCTAACGTACACTGATCACTACAGTTGGGCCTGAATTCTACTTTTGTTTTCCTGGCAAATAAGGCAAAAATACCACTATGCTGATTTATGTAATAATTATAGTCTGATACATGAAAGGGTACAAGTTTATCTTGCAAAAGATTTGCTTTTACTTATCACCTATTAAAAGAATGAGTATATTCTGTGTGTTCTTAAACGATTTTAGATAACATGATAAAACATATCTACCTTAAATCATAGTATTGCAAGATGTAAAAATACCATTAAAGTGAATATCTCTTGGTTTAATCTTCTATTACAAAAAAATAAGGGCTGGCCTGTCAGCCCAGTTGGTTATAGTGTGGTGTTGTAACACCAAGGTCAAGGGTTCGGATCCCGATAACAGGAAGCCTCCCCCCAAAATAAATATCAATTAAATCTTAACCCAATAGAGACACTGGGGTTTGGATAAAAAGGGAAACTTTTTTCTGATTATATAAAAACACAGAATTAAAGCTTACTGACTATAATGACATGTAAGATTGGCTCACACATTCCACTATCTCTCTCAAGTATCAGATGGCACAAAAGAACTAAAGTTCTGAAATTCATATAACGCATCATTATTCAAAATGCCAATTTTCTCTTACTCAAATTAAAGAAAGACACCAGATTTTAGGAGATGGGAACTTCATTTAATAGTTAGAATTGGAGACTGATATGTCCTTGCTTGACATCTGTCAGATCCCTATTCTCTCCAACAGTTCAAGAAGCTGTGCTCTTGCCTCTTACCGCACACTGGAAAATGTTGGAGGTGTATTCAGTGGAGATGGTCTAAAGACTAGGGGACACTGGACACAATTGAGGGCTAGGAGTACCACACTGAATTCTGAGAGCTAAGTGCAAACGTATATTCTATATACTGTACCCTTCAGCAGCAAATTGGAATAGTCTTCCACAGAGAATCTGATGAAGCCAAATAAAAAGGGCTGAATATACAGATATGGGAGATTCTCTAGTTCAGTAATCCAGTAAGTTCACCATGAAACACACAATAAGAAGAATATCACCCAGAGCTTTCAATCTATGTCTCTTACTCTTAAGTAAGAGAAGACAACTAAAAATTCCCTGCTATCCCAAAATAGCTTCTAACGTGGAAATGGAATATGAAGGTACTTCAAAAAGTTCATGGAAAGATTCACATTATCTTTTAATTCTATTTTTCCATGAAATTTTTGGAGTACTCTCACATAGATACCAAAATAAACAAACAGGAAGAAAACAGACACATGAAAAATGCCCAACATCACTCAGCATTTGGGAAATGTGAATCAAAACCACTTTGAGATGCCATCTCACTCCAGTTAGGATGGCTAATATCCAAAAGACTGAGAGTGACAAATGCTGGTGAGGATGTGGAGAAAAAGAAACCCTCCTACACTGCTGGTGGGACTGCAAAATGGTGCAGCCTCTATGGAAAATGGTATGGAGGTTCCTCAAACAATTGCAGATAGATCTGCCATACGACCCAGCTATCCCACTGTTGGGAATATACCCAGAGGAATGGAAATCATCAAGTCGAAGGTATACCTGTTCCCCAATGTTCATCGCAGCACTCTTTACAATAGCCAAGAGTTGGAACCAGCCCAAATGCCCATCATCAGATGAGTGGATACGGAAATGTGGTACATCTACACAATGGAATACTACTCAGCTATAAAAACGAATGAAATACTGCCATTTGCAACAACATGGATGGACCTTGAGAGAATTATATTAAGTGAAACAAGTCAGGCACAGAAAGAGAAATACCACATGTTCTCACTTATTGGTGGGAGCTAAAAATTAATATATAAATTCACACACACACAAACCGGGGGGGGGGGAAGAAGATATAAGAACCACAACTACTTGAAGTTGATACGACAAGCAAACAGAAAGGACATTGTTGGGGGGGAGAGGGGGAGGGAGAAGGGAGGGAGGTTTTGGTGATGGGGAGCAATAATCAGCCACAATGTATATCGACAAAATAAAACTTAAAAAAAAAAAAAAAAAAACAATTGCAGATAGAGCTACCATATACCCAGCTATTTCACTGCTGGGAATATACCCAGAGGAATGGAAATCATCATGTCGAAGGGATAACTGTACTCCCATGTTTATTGCAGTGCTGTTTACAATAGCCAAGAGCTGGTACCAGACTAAATGCCCATCATCAGACGAGTGGATAAGGAAAATGTGGTATATCTACACAATGGAATACTACTCTGCTATTAAAACAAACAAAAAAAGAAATACTACCATTAGCAGCAATATGGATGGACTTACAGAAAATTATATTAAGTGAAATAAGCCAAGCAGAGAAAGAGAAATACAACATGTTCTCACTTGTTTGTGAGAGCTAATAAAAATAAATAAGTAAATATACAAATGAACAGGGGTGGGGGGAAGAAGACACAACGATCACAACAATTTCTTGATCTTGTTAAGACAAGTGAACAGATACGATGTTGATGGGGGAGGGGGAGAAAGAGGGAGAGAAAGGAGGCACTGGCAAAGGAACCCCAAAATTAACTATATTGATAAATTAAAATAAAAATTAAATTAAATTAAATTAAAAATAATTAAATTGAAAAGCCCTGTAGGAAAGGTAGACCATTGAGGGAGAAGAGAATTTTAAAACATAAAGTAAAAACTTCTACTCCTAGGTATCTACCCAAAAGAAATGAATATATATTCACACAGAAACTTACACACAAACGTTCTTAGCAGAATCACTAGTAATACCCCAAAACTGAAAGCAACCTAAATGTCCTTCAACTGGCGAACAGATGGACAGTATTATTTTGCAACAAAAACAAACGACTTATATGTGCTGCAACTTGGATGAATCTCAAAAACATTATGTTAAATGAAAGAAGACAGATACAAGAGACCACATACTTTATGATTCCATGTATGTAGAGTGCCCATACAAGGCAAATGTGTAGAGACAGAGAGTACATTCGTGACTGCCTCTTCTTTAAGCAGGGGGAAGGTAGGGGGGATGAGAATTAACAGTTACCAGATACGATGGCACTTACTGGGGTGATGTAAATCATCTAAAACTGTTTATGGTGATGATTTGAAAGTCAACTAACTAAAATAATCTTGAATATAAAACTTGAAATGGGCGAATTATATGATATATCAAATATGTATTAGCAATTTTATATATCAAAAAAGCTATAATTGATATTAAAAACATAAGATATTACAAAGATGAAAGATGAACAGGAAAATATATTTCTAAAGGAGCATTCAGGTAATTAAAAAGAACTCTTGGTAATTAAAAATATGATAGCAGACGTGAACGAGTTTATTCCAAAGTTGAGGAGATCACTGATAAATTAGAGCAAGAATTTAAAACATCAAAAATGGTAAAGAAAAGATAAAATTAGAGAACTAGTCTAGAAGGTCTAAGATCCAAATTGTAAGATTTCCAGAAGAAAGAAATACGGAGAAATTTAAAAAATATCAGTGTAGTAATTCCAGAATAATCCCTGAAGAGAAGTGTGTTAGTTTCCAAATGGGAAGGGTAACCAAGTGCCCACAACAAGGAATTAAAGTAGTCTCAGATGAAGGCGTACAATTGTAAAACATCAGAACACAGAGGGAAAGGAGATCCTCTAAAATTCCAGGGAGTTGAAGCAAGAGGATGTGGAATAGGTCACATTAAACGTATTGTTTAGGGTTTCTCAACAGCAACACCACAAGCTAGAAGGCCGTGGAACGACGCCCCCAAGATTCTGAAGGAATGTTACTTTCAAACTAGAACTCTATACTCAGCCAAACTTGTGTCAGAGTAGAATAAATCATATTTCAAATACGCATATTCTCCAGAAATATCCTTCTCACACCTGCTTTCTAAGGATATTGCTCCCACCAAAATTAATGAGCAAACTAAGGAAGGAATCATGGTATTTAGGAAGCCAGGAATTTTATGGAACCCAAGAGAGTAAATGAGGCCCCCAGGAAGGTGATAAAAGGACCACTAGGCATATAGGGAAACCCAGAGCAGGCCATAAAGCTTCAGAAAGACTTTTTTAGGAAGATGAATTCTACAGAATATCTCATGCATCACAATGTCTTTAAAAAAAAAAAAAAGATTAAATAATTCCCAAAGAGTTCAGGATGAATTATTAATAAGTATATATATAAGCAATTCATAAAATAAGACAATTATTAACTCTAGGAATATAAAATTACCATCAACAATAAAAAAATGTGTGCAGGAAATATACACTAACCATATATCCTATATATCTCATCTGTGAATTCTACTTAGTCGTATTGTGTCTTGAATTTTGATCCAACTATTTTGAAATGATGGCAAAGCTGGTGGGATATGTGGGAAAGACGATTAATTCCTCTTCTTCCAGAGTGAAAAGTCAATGACAAAAGGAGAAACAAAAAATGTAGAAAAAACAAGCACGTTATAGAGAAACAGAGAGATAAAGACCAACATGTCCAATTAAAAGAGGCAAAAGTAAATGGATCCCTACGAGGAGGAAATAAGAGAGATTGTGGGGGGAGCTGCTATTTTCCAAAACAAACCAAAACATTTTCTGACTGTTCAAACTATGCATTTGTAACTAATAAAAACAAGCAATAGACCTATAGGCATAGAGTAGTGATATTAGACCCATTCATTTCTTCTTCAGTTTATATTTTTACATGCTAAATTGCTTTCTGTTCTATGAAGAACCTTCATTAAATGTCAGAATTTCATACAAGGATAAAATAGAGATAAACTAATATAAAGACTCTAGGCTTTGCCTCCTTGTTGTTTTTTTTTTTTAATGAAGATTTTAAAAAAATGCATTTTAAAGGCCAATGCAGGTTTTTATGCCACATCATTTTATAGTCTGTCTTCAGTATCATCCCATGTTCTGTGTAGAAAGAGTAAAATTCTATCGCTGCTTTGGCTGTGAGGCAGGAGAAGCACTGAATACTCAAGCAGACATCTTTGAAAAGACAAATGAAGATGAGGAATATCCACAGTCAAAATCTACGTATGCATTTATTTATTTATAGTTTTTGCAACTGGCCAGTATGGGGATCCAAATCCTTGACCTTGGTGTTATAACACTGTGCTCTAACCAACTGAGCTAAATTTAGAAAAAAACCTCTAATACTATATCATTTTTTTCTGGTAGACTATAGATTGCTTGAAGGAGAAATCACACAAATGCAAGCACAGAGAGTGAAGTTGGAATGCGCACAGTGGCTGGAAAATCTATGCAAAGTAGAATAGAGGTAGATCTGCCCCTTTGTTGCTAGTTATATGCCACCAGGCCGGCAGGACTTCTACTACTACTAGGTTTCTATCTAAGGGAGCTTTTACAAACATCAGATTCTCCTGGTTCAAACAACACGTACAAAAAGGACAAGGACTCATGTTCCTCTTGGGGGACAAAGAGGAACAGTATTTTCCTCCATAATCCTTTTTATTCAGTTTTGAAAAGCTCACTATGCTCATTTGGTGGCAAAAGTACACCTGAACTGTTGTGAGATTATAATTACTTACTTCACTTAAAATAAATATTTACACTTTTCATTGTAGAAATATTAATTTGTTTATTATAAAATGCTACACTGCTCCCATTGAGGTTTTTATCTACTATATAGCGTATGATATAGTGTTATTTTTCTATAATCTAAAAAATTCTAAATTAATAAAGAAAAGCAAAACCTTGATTTAATCAGTTTTATGTTGCTTATAACAGAATACCTGAAACTGGATAATTTATAAGAAAACCAATGTATTTCTTACAGTTTTGGAGGCTAGGAAGTCCAAGGTCCAGGAGGCACATCTGGTGAGGGCCTTCTTAGGGGGATCTTTCTACAGAGTCCCGTGGAGAAGCAGGGTATCACATAGCAAGAGTACTTTTTAACCTGCTCACTTGCTCTTCTTATAATGCCACCAGTCCACACCCATTAGTCCATTAACCCATTCATGGGTGAATGGATTAATTCATTCATGAGAGCACAGTCCTCAAGATACAATCATTTCCCAAAAGCCCCACTATAATCGGGGGATACTGTAGTGGGATTTCCCCCCCTCTTAACATTGTTACAATGGGGATCAAGCCTCGATGAATTTTAGGGGGACATTCAAACCATAGCAGACCTGCATTGCCTACAGTTTTCTATTGTACTAAAAATCTCATTCACTTGAAGTATTATACAACCAGTGAAAATTTTACTAAAAACTAGAATGAGATCATTTTAAAGTATATTAAAGTACCAACATATTTTATAGTGTACACAATAAATTTGTGAAATATGGTATCCAGATTATTGTTCATGTTTACACTTAATAAATCCTGTAGCTTTCAAAGACATGCATGTAGAATAACCACTGACTGTCCTATCTGCCAACCATTAACTCTTTACTCCTAAAGTGAAAAGTAGCATTTGAATATATTATTAAAAGAAAAGTTTACCTTTTACAAAATCTCACTAATAAAATTATGTTAATAAGGCCTAGGATAGAATTGTTTTACCATGCTAGCTACCCGTTCCCTGTTGTTAGCCATCGGGCCAGGTCTTACAAATCCTGAGATAAATAGTTTCAAGGAGTCCATAATCAACTGTTTATCACGCATTTCTTATATTTGCAATAACAATTAGATAATACTAGATAATGAATTAGTCTTGAGTTATATTACACCAAAGAATATAATAGAAAATTTTACTTCTATCTTTTAAAAAATGAATAGAATATTATTCTTTAGAACTGAAAAATAAGATAGCATGATTTTTATAAGTAAATACTGAGGTATCATAAGTTAATTGTGCAGATCAATTTTTTGACTATACAGCCAATGTGAAATATCAGAACATTTGTATCCACTTAATTACATTTATATGCAAGAGAGAAACCAATTATACTGTAAGATATGTAAGCAAAACTAATGGTACAGATATTAATTCCACTAATTATTATTGAATACCAATATTTATATTAAATATTCTCTTATGAATATAGTAGCTTAATACGATACTGTGAATTATTTCATTTTCTTCTACTAGTGTCACTTTTTCTTTCTATCAATCTTAGACAATTTTAGCAAAACAAAAAACAATCTAACAAGAACGAATTTTTGGCAATCTTTAGAAATGATAGCTTACTCTTTAATTTTGTTAAGAAGCCTTATGATAAGTAATAATGAGATTATAAGTGTTATGTGGGTATCTGTCATTTTCCTGTCCTTGTTACTGATTGTTTCATCTGTGTATTGTTTAGTCATTGTTTAAACTGTATATTGTGTGTTTCCTTTTTCCTCCCTTTGTGTCAGTCTCGAGAAATAGCATCACAAGTAAGTATTTTGTTTGTCTCCTTTTACTCAAATAATGTAATATATGAATTCAGAGCTATTTTTAAAAAGAATATTAAAGATCAAATTTAATATTTCAGATTTTAAATAAAATAAAATAAATTTAAAGGCTTATAAATGCTTTATTTTTAAGTTTGTATGTTTATATTTTCCCAATAAGATTGCAAATGTATTTTATCTGTTTGTCTTCAAATCATGCTATATACTAAACCAACTTAGATTCTTTTTCAGCTTATCAATATATCAAATCATAAATGCTTTAGTTAGCATCAAGAAATTAATGGACATTGCACATTTAAAAGTCTAAAACCTCAGTTATTTAGTTTAGTTTCTTTTTAATTCATTATTTTACAGAAAGAATTGTGCTGCATAACTAACAGACATCCACTTTTCAAAATTTCAGGACTAATAAAAACTGGATGTAAGGCACAAGTTCATGCTTTGGAAAAAATATTAAGATCGGATTAAAAAATGCTAACCATTCTTGGCTGATATTTGCCATTGTAAAGATGAAGATTAAGGTGTATTTATGTTTTAACATTTTTGTACAAATTAAAATTAATAATGAAAGATATTTCAAGATGTAATTATGGTTTTTAAAGTGTTTTGAGAAGCTAGTTTTCTTTTACTTTTTAAATGCTTGAGATTAAACAGATTCTTTACCTACTATACTGGAGAACTCTGATGGTATTCTCGGCACATGCACTGATCAGACACAAAGCTTGTGGGTTCCAGACTGATATATTTCAGAAGGTATGGAAACATAAATGAAGTACATAAGAATATTCTTAAGTATGTTCTAGTAATGAGAGTGCAAAATCTTCTCTCTAAGGCAATTTCAAGTATAAATTTAATGGAGAAAGAGAATTAGAAAATAGTATGAATTTTTCTATGAACTTCTGAAGTACCCTCGTGTAACACATTACTGACTGTGGTCGCCCTGCTGTGCATTAAGTCTCTAGAACTTATTCATCTTATAACTGAAAACTTGCACCTTTGATCAACGTCTCCCCATTTCCCCCAAAACCTGAGCCCTGGTAACCCCCTTCTACTCTTTTTCTATGAATTTGACTCTTTTAGAGAAGGAAAATAGTATGATGAGCAATGACAACGTTATGCTTAGTGAAATAAGCCATGCCAGAGAGAGAAAAATATTATTCCTGTTTCAAATGAACAAATTAAGACAAGTTAACTCGACCAAGATCAAAAACTTAGGATGTAACAGGCCTGGGTTTAGAATTTATCACTATTTGACACCAGAGCCTCTGTAGCAATCTCTACCAATTTCTGACCACCTCTCTCTTTTCTGCCTTCTGCTTAGATGTCCCCAAATGCTTTGTTGGAGAATTAACATGGGACTTGACATTGAGCCATGACCACGTGTTTACAAAAGCTATGGTTTTAGTTTTTCTTCCTCATTTTCTATACATTACCTCAAAATACTCATTGCTGCTTGTGGTTTCAGCAATTACCTAACTCTGTGTTGATGGATGGCAAATTTGTGTTTTCAGCACTAGATGGTCTAATTCCTTAACACGAAGAGCAAACTCATGATCTTTGTTTGCAAGATCCTCTCCATCTATCATCTTCCAGAATGTCAAATATTTATTAATGCTAAGCACCAGATGGACTCATGTAGATGCTTAGAATGCATCGGTGAACAAAAAATTTCTTTGAAAGCTGACATTAAAACCCTATGCTTATTCTGAGATTTAATTATCTCTTGATAGATTCATATGTCAAAATTCTCTTCCTTCCAATAGCTTGCATAATGCAGCCAGACTAATGATTATTTTCTTTAAGAAGTTTAATTATTTCAGGGTGTGTATTTAATTCTTTAATCCATTTTGAGTTGACTTTAATGTATGGTGGAAGGTACGGGTCTAGTTTCATTCTCCTTCATATTGATATCCACTTCTCCGAGCACCATTTGCTAAAGAGGCAGTCTCTTCCCCAGTGTATAGGCTTGGTGCCTTTGTCAAAGATCAGATGGCTGTAGGTGCGTGGGTTGATTTCTGGATTCTCTAGTCTAATCATTGATCAGTGTGTCTGTTTTTATGCCAGTACCATACTGTTTTGGTTATTATAGCTTTGTAGTATAGTTTAAAGTCAGGTAGTGTTATGCCTCCAGCTTTATTTTTTTTTTGCTCAGCATTGCTTTGGATACGCATGGTCTTTTATTATTCCATGTAAATGTCTGGTTAGTTCTTCCCATTTCTGAGAAAAATGTCATTGGAATTTTGATGGGGATTGCATTGAATTTGTATATCACTTTGGGTAGTATGGACATTTTCACAATGTTAATTCTTCCAATCCAAGAGCATGGGATAGCTTTCCATCTTCTTCTATCCTCTCTAATTTTTCTCAGCAGTAGTTTGTAGTTCTCATTATAGAGATTTTTCACCTCCTTGGTTAACTCAATTCCTAAGTATTTTATTTTTTTGGTGGCTATTGTAAATGGGCAGCCTTTCTTGATTTTTCTTTCTGCATGTTCAGTAGTGGAGAATAGAAATGCTACTGATTTTTGTGTGTTGATTTTGTATCCTGCTACTGTGCTGAAATCATTTATCAACTCCAAGAGTTTTTTTTGTAGAGGCTTTAAGCTGTTCGATATATAGGATCATGTCATCTGCAAACAAGGACAGTTGGACTTCATCTATTCCGATCTGGATGCCCTTTATTTCCTTCTCTTCTCTGATTGCTCTGGCTAGTACTTCCAACACTATGTTGAATAGGAGTGGTGAGAGTGGGCATCCTTGTCTAGTTCCTGTTCTTAAAGGAAAAGCTTTCAGCTTTTCCCCATTCAGGATGATATTGGCAGTGGGTTTATCATATATGGTTTTAATTATGTTGAGATACTTTCCATCTATACCTAACTTATAGAGGGTCTTTGTCATGAATGAATGTTGAATTTTATCAAATGCTTTTTCAGCATCTATAGAGATGATCATATGTTCCTTGTGTTTGATTTTATTAATATGGTGTATCACATTTATTGATTTGCGTATGTTGAACCAACCTTGCATCCCTGGGATGAATCCCACGTGATCGTGGTGAATAATTTTACGTATGTGTTGCTGTATTCTGTTTGCTAGCATTTTGTTGAGGATTTTTGCATCTATATTCATCAAGGATATTGGCCTGTAGTTTTCTTTTTTGGTTATATCTTTACCTGGTTTTGGTGTCAGGATGATGTTTGCTTCATAGAATGAGTTTGGGAGATTTGCGTCTGTTTCAATCTTTTGGAATAGTTTGTAAAGAATTGGTGTCAATTCCTCTTTGAACGTTTGGTAAAATTCTGCCAAACATGTTTGGGCTTTTCTTTGTTGGGAGCCTTCTGATAACCGCTTCAATCTCCTTTATTGTTATTGGTCTGTTCAGACTTTTTATTGTCTTCATGGCTCAGTTTGGGGAGCTAGTGTGTGTCCAGAAATTTATCCATTTCCTCCAGATTTTCAAATTTGTTGGTGTATAATTGTTTATAGTAGTCTTGAATGATTCCTTGTATTTCAGAGGTATCAGTTTTAATATCCCCTTTTTCATTTCTAATTTTTGTCATTTGAATCTTCTCTCTTTTTTTTTGTTAGCCATGCTAATAGTTTTCAATTTTATTTATCTTTTCATGAAACCAACTTTTTGATTCATTGATCTTTTGTATTGTTTTTTGGATTTCAATTTCAATAAGTTCTGCTCTGATCTTAATGATTTGTTTCCGTCTGCTAACTTTAAGTTTGGATTGTTCTTGTTTTTCTAGTTCTTTAAGGTGAAGTGTTAGGTTGTTCACTTGCCATCTTTCCATTCTTCTGAGGTGAGCATTTAATGCAATAAATTTCTCCCTTAGTACTGCTTTTGCAGTATCCCACAGGTTTTGGTATCATGTATCATTATTTTCATTAGTTTCAATAAATTTTTAATTTCCTGCTTGATTTCTTCTTGGACCCTTATGTCATTAAGTAGAATGCCATTTAATTTCCATGTGTTTGTATAGTTTCCAAAATTTCATTTGTTATTGATTTCTAGTTTTAATTCATTGTGGTCTGAGAAAATACATGGAATAATTCCAATTTTTTGGAATTTGTTGAGACTTGATTTGTGACCTAATATGTGATCTATCCTGGAGAATGATCCACGTGCTGATGAGAAGAATGAATATTCTGAGGTTGTTGGATGGAATGTTCTGTAGATATCTGCCAAGTCCAATTGGTCTTGAGTATTGTTTAGTTCTTATGTTTCTCTGCTGATTCTTTGCCTAGATTATCTGTCTAATGTTGTCAGTGGGGTGTTCAGGTCCCCGGCTACTATGGGATTAGTGTCTATTTCCTTCTTTAGGTCTAATAGAGTTTGTTTTATAAATCTGGCTGCTCCAACATTGGGTGCGTACATATTTATGATTGTTATGTCTTCTTGATGGATCAGTCCTTTTATCATAACGTAGTGTCCCTCATTGTCTCTTTTTATGGTTTTTAATTTGAAGTCTATTTTGTCGGATATAAGAATAGCTACTCCAGCTCGTTTTTCTTTTCTGTTTGCATGGTAAATCTTTTTCCATCCTTTCACTCTTAGTCTATGTGAATCTTTATTGGTGAGGTGGGTCTCTTGAAGGCAGCATATAGTTGGGTCCTCCTTTTTAATGCAGTCAGCCAGTCTGAGTCTTTTGATTGGGGAATTTAAGCCTTTTAAATTAAGAGTTGTTATTGAAAAGTGTTGATTTATTCCTAGCATTTTATTGATTATTGTTTGATTGTCTTAGGTGTCTTTTGTTCCTTGCTTTCTGATTTACTGTTTGTTTTCTGTGTTAGTTGGTTCCTTAGGCTGTAGATAGCATTTTTGTTTGTTTGTTTTCTCTTCATGAATGCCATTTTTATTATACTAGTGGGTTTTGATTTTTCATCGGTTTTTATTGCAGTGGTAGTTATTTTTCAGGAACCAAACTCATTACTCCCTTGAGAATTTCTTGTAAGGGTGGTTGTGTGGTGGTGAACTCACCCAGTTTTTGTTTGTCTGAGAAATATACTATTTGCCCTTCATTTTGGAAGGATAGCCTTGCAGGGTAGAGTACTCTTAGCTGACAATCTCTGTCTTTTTGTATCTTGAATATATCATCCCATTCCTTTCTGGCTTTTAGGGTTTTTGATGAAAAGTCTGATGTTAGCCTGATTGGGGCTCCCTTATATGTGATTTGATGCTTCTCTCTTGCAGCTTTAAGATTCTCTCTTTGTCTTTGAGTTTTGCCAATTTGACTATAACATGTCTTGGAGAAGAACTTTTTGGGTTGAATACATTTGGAGATCGTTGAGCTTCCTGGATCTGAATATCTGTGATTTTTCCTATACCTGAAAAGTTTTCTGCCACTATTTTGTTGAATATGTTTTCAATTCAATCTCCTTTTTCCTCCTCTTCTGAAATACCCATGACTCAGATATTTGAGCACTTAAGGTTGTCTTATATCTCTCTCAGATTTTGTTCAATGCCTTTGATTCTTTGTTTCTTTTTCTTTTGTCTGCTTGTGTTATTTCAAACAGCCCATTTCACCAGTACCCTAACCATCTCCCTAATCCTCACCCTCACCCTGACCCCGACCATAATCCTCACCCTCACCCTCACCCTAACCCTAATCATCACCCTCACCCTAACTCTAATCCTCACCCTCACCCAAACCCACACCGTCAATGTCACCCTCACCCTAAACCTAACCATATTCTAATGCTAACCTGAACCCTCTAACACTAATCCTAACCCTAACCCTAACTCTAACCCTAACCCTCTCCCTAACCCTAACCCAACACTAACCCTAATCCTAACCCTAACACTCACCCTAACCCTCACCCTCACCCTAAACTTCATGCTCACCCTAACCCTAATCCCAACCCTAACCCTATCCCTAACCCTAAGCCTAACCCAACTCCAACCTTAATGCCAAAACTTACCCTAAACCTAACCCTAACCCTAATGCTAACCCTAACCCAAACCCAAATCTAAACCTAACCCTAACCTTCACCTTCACCCTCACCCTCACCCTAACCCTATCCCTAACTCTAACACTAACCATAACCCAGCTCTATTCTTCCCCCTAACCCTCAGTCTCACCGTCACCCTCACCCTCACCCTAAACCTAAGCATAACCTAACCCTAACCCTAACTGTAACCCTTCCCCTAACCCTCACCCTCACCCTAATCCTAACCCTATCCCTAACTTTAACATAACTCCAACCATAACCCTAATCCTAACATAAGGCTAACCCTAACTCTAACCCTCACCCTCACGCTAATCCTCACCCTCACCTTCAACCTAACCCTAATCCTCACCCTCTCCCTAACCCTACCCTAACCCTCACCCTCACCCTAACCCTCAGCCTAACCCTAATCCACACCCTCACCCTCACAATAACCCTAAGCCTAACCCCAACCCTACCCTAACCCTAACCCTAATCCTCACCCTAACCCTCACCCTCACCCTTTCCCTAAACCTAACCTAACTGCAACCCTAACCCTAACCCGAACCCTAATGCTAACCGTAACCCTAACCCAACGCTAACCGTAACCCAAACCCTAATCCTAATCCTAAACCTAATCCTAACTCTAACAATAACCCTAAACTTATCCCTAACCCTAACCCTCACTATCACCCTCACTCTAACCTTCACATTCACCCTCACCCTAACCCTAATCCTCACCCTCAACGTAACACTCACCCTATCCCAAACCCTCACCCTGACCCTCACCCTAACCCTAAAACTCCCCCTAACCATCACCCTAACCCTCACTCTCACCCTTACCCTCAACTTCACCCTAAACCTAAGCCTAACCATAATACTAACCCTAACCCTAACTCAACACCAACCCTAACCCTCACCCTAACCCTAACCGAACTCCAATCCAAACCATAACACTAACCCTAATGCTAACCCTATCCCTAACCCAACTCTAACCCTAACCCGAAACTTAACCCTAAACCTAACAGTCACCCTCACCCTAATCCTAATCCTAAAACTAAACCTAACCCTAACCCTCAACCTCACCCTCAAACTCAATCTAACCCTGATCTAACCCTGACCGTACCCCTAACCCTAACACTAAACCTAAACTTAACACTCACCCTATCCCTCATAATCAGCCTCATCCTAATTCTAACCCTAACCCTCACCCTCACCCTAATCTTAATCCTAAAACCAACCCTAACCCTAACCCTATCCCTAACTCTAACACTAACCCTAACCCAACTCTAATCCTCCCCCTCCCCCTCACCCTCACCCTCAGCCTAACCCTAACCGTTACCCTAACCAACCCTCACAATAACCTTAACCCTAACCCCCTACCCCTTACCCTAACCCTAAACCTAACTCAAACCCCTAACCCCTAACCTCTAACCCTAACCACTAACCCTAACCCTAACCCCTAGCCCTAGCCCTAACCCTCTAACCCTAACCGGAACCCTAACCCTAACCCCTAAACTCTAACCCTAACCCTGCTTCTAAAAGGGCAACCTCCAGTGAGTGTTTCTGGCAGAGATATACAACACACTTTTTGGAGCCTGTCTGAATGCCTTTTGCAGTATGATTTCGCATAGACTTTACAAAACGAAACTGTTTTGAGCTCTACCTCTGCTCTACCACTTATTCGGTTCAGTGAGTTATGAAGGATTCTAAACGGGGATGCTTCTCTGACTCTTTTCACAGAGATTTTGAAACAGATTTTGAAACCCTATCCCTAACCCCTAACCCTAACCTCTAACCCTAACCCTAAGCCTATCCCAGACCCTAACCCTACCCCTACCCCAACTGCAACACCAGCCACAACCCTACACCATCCCTACCCTAAACATAACCCATTTTCTCTAACCCTAACCCTAACACTAACGCTATGTCTAACCCTAACCCTAACCCTAACCATATCCCTAACTCTATACCCCAACCCTTACCCTAACCCCTAAACTCAAATCCTAACCCTAACCCCCTAACAATAACCCTATCCCCCTAAACCTAACCCAATAACCATAACCCCTCACCCCTAAACTCTAACCCTAACCCTACCCCTAACACCCTAACCCTAATCCCCTAACCCTCACCCTCACCCTCCACCTCACCCTCAAACTCAATCTAACCCTAACCCTAATGCTAACCCTAACCCTAACCCACTCTAAACCTAACCTTAACCCCAACCCTAACCATCACCCTCACACTAATCCTAATTCGAAACCTATCCCTAACCCTAACAATAACCCTAAACCTATCCCTAAACCTAACCCTAACCCTCACGCTTGCACTAACCCTCATTCTCACCCTATTCCTCACCCTCACCCTAAGCCTAACAATAACCTAACCCTAACCCTAACCATAACCCTCACCATAACTCTCACCATCACCCTAACCATTATCCTTAGCCTCACCCTCACCCTAACCCTCACCTTAACCCTAACCCTAACCAGAACCCTAACCCTCACCGTAACCCTAAGCCTAACCCAACTCTAACCCTAGCCCTAACCCTCACCCTAAACCTCACCCTAACCCTATCCCTAACCCTCACCCTAATCCTGACCCTCACCCTGACCCTCACCCTAACCCTAATCCTAACCCTAAACCTCCCCCTAACCCTCACCCTAACCCTAACACTAATCCAACTCTAACTCTAAACATAACCCTAACCCTCACCCTCACCCTAACCAAACTCCAATCCTAACCCTAACCCTTATGCTAACCTAATTCCTAACCCAACTCTAACCCTAACCCTAAACCTAACTGTAACCCTCACCCTCACCCTAATCCTAATCTTAAACCTACCCCTAACCCTAACCCTAACAGTAACCCTACCCTAACCATAACCCAACTCTAACCCTAACTCTCCCCCTAATCGTCACCCTCACCCTCACCCGAACCTCACTCTAACCCTCACCTTCACCCTATCCCTATCCCTAACCCTAACCTAACTCCAACCCTAATCTTAACCCTAACCTTAATGCTAACCTTACCCTAACCCTAACCCTCACCCTAACCGTCACCCTCACACTCACCCTAAACCTCATCCTCACACTCACCCTAACCTTAATCCTAACCCTAACCAAACTCCAAACCTAACCCCAAACCTAAACCTAACCCTAATGCTAACCCTAACCCTAACCTAACTCTACCCCAAACCATAACCCTCACCATCACCCTAATCTTAATCCTAAAACTAACCCTAACCCTAACCCCCTAAACCTAACCCTATAACCGTATCCCCTCACCCCTAACCTCTAACCCTAACCCTAACCCTAACACCCTAACCCTAATCTCCTAACCCTCACCATAACCCTCACCCTCACACTCCACCTCACTCTCAAATTCAACCTAACCCTAACCCTAATGCTAACCCTAACCCTAACCCAACTCTAAACCTAACCCTAACCCCAACCCTAACCATCACCCTCACGCTTGCACTAACCCTCACTCTCACCCTATTCCTCACCCTCACCCTAAGCCTAACAATAAACTAACCCTAACCCTAACCATAACCCTCACCCTGACCCTCACCATCACCCTAACCCTTATCCTCACACTAACCCTCACACTCACCCTAACCCTCACCTTAACCCTAACCCTAACCAGAACCCTGACCCTCAACCTAACCCTAAGACTCACCTTAACCCTAACCTTCAACCTAACCCTGAGCCTAACCCAACTCTAACCCTAGCCCTAACCCTCACCCTAACCCTCACCCTAATCCTGACCCTCACACTGACCCTCACCTTAACCCTAATCCTAACCCTAAACCTCCCCCTAACCCTCACCCTAACCATAACACTAATCCAACTCTAACCCTAAACATAACCCTAACCCTCACCCTCACCCTAACCAAACTCCAATCCTAACCCTAACCCTTATGCTAACCTTATCCCTAACCCAACTCTAACCCTAACCCTAAACCTAACCATAACCTTCACCCTCACCCTAATCCTAATCTTAAACCTACCCCTAACCCTAACCCTAACAGTAACCCTACCCTAACCATAACCCAACTCTAACCCTAACTCTCCCCCTAATCGTCACCCTCACCCTCACCCGAACCTCACTCTAACCCTCACCTTCACCCTATCCCTATCCCTAACCCTAACCTAACTCCAACCCTAACCTTAACCCTAACCTTAATGCTAACCTTACCCTAACCCTAACCCTCACCCTAACCGTCACCCTCACACTCACCCTAAACCTCATCCTCACACTCACCCTAACCTTAATCCTAACCCTAACCAAACTCCAAACCTAACCCCAAACCTAAACCTAACCCTAATGCTAACCCTAACCCTAACCTAACTCTACCCCAAACCATAACCCTCACCATCACCCTAATCTTAATCCTAAAACTAACCCTAACCCTAACCCTAACCCCCTAAACCTAACCCTATAACCGTATCCCCTCACCCCTAACCTCTAACCCTAACCCTAACCCTAACACCCTAACCCTAATCTCCTAACCCTCACCATAACCCTCACCCTCACACTCCACCTCACTCTCAAATTCAACCTAACCCTAACCCTAATGCTAACCCTAACCCTAACCCAACTCTAAACCTAACCCTAACCCCAACCCTAACCATCACCCTCACGCTTGCACTAACCCTCACTCTCACCCTATTCCTCACCCTCACCCTAAGCCTAACAATAAACTAACCCTAACCCTAACCATAACCCTCACCCTGACCCTCACCATCACCCTAACCCTTATCCTCACACTAACCCTCACACTCACCCTAACCCTCACCTTAACCCTAACCCTAACCAGAACCCTGACCCTCAACCTAACCCTAAGACTCACCTTAACCCTAACCTTCAACCTAACCCTGAGCCTAACCCAACTCTAACCCTAGCCCTAACCCTCACCCTAACCCTCACCCTAATCCTGACCCTCACACTGACCCTCACCTTAACCCTAATCCTAACCCTAAACCTCCCCCTAACCCTCACCCTAACCATAACACTAATCCAACTCTAACCCTAAACATAACCCTAACCCTCACCCTCACCCTAACCAAACTCCAATCCTAACCCTAACCCTTATGCTAACCTTATCCCTAACCCAACTCTAACCCTAACCCTAAACCTAACCATAACCTTCACCCTCAACCTAATCCTAATCTTAAACCTACCCCTAACCCTAACCATAACAGTAACCCTACCCTAACCATAACCCTAACCCAACTCTAACCCTAACCCTCCCCCTAACCATCACCCTCACCCTCATCTGAACCTCACCCTAAACCTCACCTTCACCCTATCCCTATCCCTAACCCTAACCTAACTCCAACCCTAACCTTAACCCTAACCTTAATGCTAACCTTACCCTAACCCTCACCTTAACCCTCACCCTCACCCTAACCCTCACCCTAAACCTCATCCTCACACTCACCCTAACCTTAATCCTAACCCTAACCCAACTCCAAACCTAACCCCAAACCTAACCCTAACCCTAACCCTAATGCTAACCCTAACCCTAACCTAAATCTACCCCAAACAATAACCCTCACCCTCACCCTAATCTTAATCCTAAAACTAACCCTTACCCTAACCCTATCCCTAACTCTAACACTAACTCTAACCCAACTCTAATCCTCCCCTCAACCCTCACCCTCACCCTCACACTAACCCTCACCCTCACCCTAACCCTAAACATCACCCTAACCCTAACCCTCACAATAACCTTAACCCTAACCCTCTACCCCTTACCCTAACCCTAAACCTAACTCAAACCCCTAACCCCTAACCTCTAACCCTAACCACTAACCCTAACCCTAACCCCTAGCCCTAGCCCTAGCCCTAACCCTCTAACCCTAACCGGAACCCTAACCCTAACCCCTAAACTCTAACCCTAACCCTGCTTCTAAAAGGGCAACCTCCAGTGAGTGTTTCTGGCAGAGATATACAACACACTTTTTGGAGCCTGTCTGAATGCCTTTTGCAGTATGATTTCGCATAGACTTTACAAAACGAAACTGTTTTGAGCTCTACCTCTGCTCTACCACTTATTCGGTTCAGTGAGTTATGAAGGATTCTAAACGGGGAAGCTTCTCTGACTCTTTTCACAGAGATTTTGAAACAGATTTTGAAACCCTATCCCTAACCCCTAACCCTA
Source organism: Cynocephalus volans (assembly GCF_027409185.1). Lineage (NCBI taxonomy): Eukaryota > Metazoa > Chordata > Mammalia > Dermoptera > Cynocephalidae > Cynocephalus > Cynocephalus volans. The sequence continues at coordinate 152,446,598 of NC_084468.1, forward strand.
ACCCTCTAAACCTAACCCTAACCCTCTAACCCTAAGCCTATCCCAGATCCTAACCCTACCCCTATCCCAACTGCAACACCAACCCCAACCCTACACTAACCCTACCCTAACCATAACCCTTTTTCTCTAACCCTAACCCTAACACTAACGCTATGTCTAACCCTAACCCTAACCCTAACCATATCCCTAACTGTATACCCCCAACCTAACCCTGACCCCTAAACTCAAACCCTAACCCTAACCCCCTAACCCTAACCCTATCCCCCTAACCCTAACCCTATAACCCTAACCCCAACCCTTACCCTAACCCCAACCCTAACTCCTAACCCTAACCCCAACCCCAACCCTATCCTTACCCCTACCCCCGACCATGACCACGAACCAAACCCTAACCCTAATCTGGGGACTGTCGCGGGACCACCGCCTTTGGCGTCTCCAACTGACGCCCCGCGCTGTGCTCCCGCGCTCTCCTCGTGCCTGTCCTGTCACGTTTCCCAGTGTGACGTCACATGCACAGTGCTTAGCAACCGGTGCCCAGCTGCCCAGAGCTTGCTCGGTCCTGACCAGACGTGAAGGCTGCGAGCGGACTCTCTGTTCCTGCCTTGGTTTCTCTTGATCGTTCGGCCTGTCGCCTGTTCAAAATGGGCAACTGGTTTAGTAAGCTTCTTCGTCCCCCTTTCCGCAGCCGGCCCCGGCCCCGGCCCCGGCGTCGCCACCCACAGCCACTCGAGGCCCCCGGCCGCGACCCTCTCCCCCCTGCCCGGGGTTACCCCGCGGCTCCTGCACCTGCTCCCAGCCCTGATGGCCAGAACCCCAGCCTGATGCGGGGTCGGGTGCCTTTGTCATCTGGAATTTCCATCGCTGCCAACTATCCCCATTCCCGCCACCGGCCCCGGCTTAGCCTTCCTTGGCCACTCAAGGCCCCCGGCCCCAACCCTCTCCCCCCTGCCCGGGGTCACCCCACGGCTCCTGCACCTGCCCCCAGCCCTGATGGCCAGAACCCCAGCCTGATGCGGGGTTGGGTACCTTTGCCAGGTGGCTTTTCTATCGCCCCCAAGAAGCACGACCCCATCGGGCGAGCTAACTTCTCCTCTGTGGGGATCCTTCCCTGGCCATTCAGGGGGGACACCCCAAAGAAGCCCGTGCCCTCTGATCCCAACTCCCTGATGGTCAGACGCTCGGGTGCCCTAAGAATCCCCACTCCCCAGCGCCTCTTTCCTTCTCGGCCCAAGAAAGAGGTCCCTGCTATGGCATCTGGTCTCCTGTCCCGTCGTTGCCTGAAGGTGATTGAGGCGATGTCTCCCACCAGCTGCCTCTGGGAAGGCCATGCCGTTCCCAGCACAGACAGACCTGCTGGAGGTGGCTTGTCCCTAGGGAGGCCGCACCCAGAGACAGCGGCTCCCCCTGCCCCAGCCCCAGGCTGCTCGCTGCTGCCCGGGCAGGAGCCACAGGGGCCCTGCAGCAGGAAACGTAGGAAGCCGATGCCACCGCCCCTGCCCCTACTGGGGAGTCCAGGTGAGCCGCCCCCACCGCCTAAGGTTCCCCGTAGAGCGGCCAGCAAGACCAGGGCACCTGGGAGCGCACCGAGGGCGGCGGGAGCAGCAGGATCTTGGAGGATGAAGAGGAGGCTTTTTGGGAGGGGACAGAGGCCAGGGCAGACTCCAGCGCCCCTCAGGCCAGCCCTCCCCACCTGTGCAGGTACCAGCTACTCCCACCGCCACCACCACAGACTCCAGCCTTCCCCCCGGGCCCCGACCCTGTCTGTCTCTCTCCCTTCCCCCACCAAACACCAAACACTGAACACTGGGGAGTAAATAACCTGCACCTTCTCTAACCCTACTCCTTTGGCTGTCCCTGCTGACTCCCTTCCTCTCTTTAGGTCCAGTCCCATTCCAGGGGCTCCAACTAATGAGAATGGAGGTCCTGTTCCTTCACTCACAGCTGCAGGGCCTCCCATCTCTGCCCTCTCCACACCTCCCACTCCTGCTCCCTTCTCCTTCAGGCCTCCCACCTACAACACAATGGAGCCCCCTGCCCATCGTGTGTGTAGACCCCCCTCCTCCTCTTTCCTTCCCCACCCCGCCTCCCGTCCCTCCCACCAGGACCTTTGCATTCACCAGTAATCCCATTCCTTCCACAGTGTCCTCCATCACAGCCAACGCTTCTGCACACGTGACCTGGCAGCCTACTCTGGACCCTGGGGTCGAGGACATGGATACGACTCCTCCTTCCATGGCTGTAATCTTCACATCTCCCCAACCCTCCAATATGAGATGTCCCCCAGTTTACCAACTCCACCTCAGGAGGAGGCAGACGCACTCTGCACAGCCAGGAGACAGCAGCAGCCCACCTGGGGTCGAAGACATGGACACGACCCCTCCTTCCATGGCTGTAGTCTGTAGATCTCCCGCACCCTCCATTATGAGCTTTCCCTCAGTTTACCAAGTCCATGTCACGAGGAGGCAGACGCATTCTACACAGGCAGGAGACAACAGCACCCCACCTGTCTACACAACAGCTCCCATGCGCCTCCCCAAATCTTAACCACCCCTGTGGCCCACAAACCACCCCTCAGCCCACATGTGGGACCCCTGCTGGGCAGCAGCACAGAGCCTCTCTCCCCAGAGCCCCTAGTGTCACAGGCCTTCCCATCCCAGCTCCTGCATTCACCTCCGGCCTGGTAGGCAGTACCTCTGAAATAATGTCAAGGCTGCCTTTGGCACCGAGGCTATGGATACCACCCCTCCATCCAAGGCTGTCCTCTCCCACTTTCCCCCCATCTCCAGTAAATATCCACAATTAAGTGCAAAACAGTTCCTTCCCTCACACCCTGACTTGCACCTGTTTCCAACAGGAATTAGATAGAGTTGCCATTGCCCCCCATTCCATCAAGATGGAAGAATGTAGAAAGAAAAGAAGGAACTGAAACCACCTCAAATAAGTTCAAACTGTTTTTTCCCCCTATCTCAAATTGTCTCACAAGTTGTCTTGCAGGATGTAAGCTTACCACACACAGGGAGAAGGGCCCTGCTCACCAGAAGACCTCGAGCCCCTCAGGAACCACTCTTCTTTCATCTGTGGAAGTCAAGGGCAGGAAGGTGAAACACCAGAGCTGTTTTGAAAGCCAGAGTTCCTTCAGCAAGGACAATCCAGCATTCGTAAGTTTCAGCACCATGACTTGGAGCAGAGAATCAACTTACATCCTGTCGTGTGGACTGATTAGGAGATAGCCAATATATTTTGCCTCATTGTTACACATGGCCGACCCAGAGATTGTCAGTCCATTCTCGCCCAGGCATGTGGCCTGACGCAAAGCTAGCCAATCAATCTTACCAAGTGACAGTTAAAATCAGCCCAACCCTGGGTCAGAGAGATAGATTTGAGAGCACCTGGACTCCAGTCTCCTCGCTGGTCAACCTACAAAAAAAAAAAAAAAAAAAAAAAGCCTTTTCTTTTCTCAAAATTTGACACAATACTACTGAGTTCTGTGTGTGTTGGGCAGGAAACCCTTGCTTGGTAATGGTTCATTTCTATTCATAGTTTATTGAGGGATTTTGATCATGAAAGGGTGTTGAACTCTGCCAGATGCATTTGCTGCATCAGTTGCATGTAGTTTCCTTTACTTGATTCATCCTTCTGTCAGTGTGGTGTACTTAGTTGGTTTTTACATATCAAACCACAATGTGTTCTAGAAATGAATCCCACTTAGTCATGGTGTATAATGCTTTTAATATGCTGCTGAACTCAGTTTGTTAGCATTTTGTTGAAGATTTTTGCATCGATATTCTTGAGGAATCTTGGCCTTATGGTTTTCTTCTCTTATAGTGTTTTTTTCTGGCTTCAACATCAGGGCAATGCTGGCCTCGTGGAATGTGCTAGAACATTATTTCCTTTCCTTCAATTTTTTGAAAGAGTTGGAGTTATACTGTCCTTGAGTTAGTGCTTACAATCCTTCTATTTCAATCTGCAGGGCTCCCTTTAACATTTCTTGGAAAGCAGCTCCAGTGTTAATAATCTCCATCAGCTTTTGTTTATGACTATCTAGGAATGTCTAAGGTTTTCCCTCATTTTTGTTGGACAGTTTTGCTGTACATACAATTCTCACTTGACAATTTTTTTGGCACTGTAAGTGCCAGTATAAGTATCCTTTTTTCAACATAATTTGCTCAAAATTCCATCATAATTTAATAGCGGATGTGAAACTAGACTCAGAGGTTTTGAGCAGGTCCTCCTTACAAACCAATGAATTATTGATACCGTTTTAGTCTGTCGCTTATAACAAAATACCTGGAACTGAGTACTTTGTAAGAAAATGAAATTTATTGCTCACAGTTTCAGGCTGGAAGTCCAAAGTCCAGGGAACTCATCTGGGGAAGGCTCTCTTCGGTGGTGGCTTCAGTGATGGCAGGTATCACATTGCAAAAATGGTGGAGCAGAGAGAGAGATAGCAAGAGAGAGACAGACTCTCTTCTCTTTTCTGTTAAAGCCCTCAGAACCACACCCGACCAGCATTTTTAATCCATTCACTAAGGCCTGCTCCTACAATTTAATCACCTCTTCAAGGCCCCACCTTTCAGTTACTATACTAGGATTTCCCACCCTCAACACTCACAGTGAACACTAAGCTTCAGTCAGGTTGCAGGGGCATGCAGTCTACAGCAAATACAATCCTGGCAACCCACAAAGATTCATTCAGCCGATCCAATTATGGGCCATCCATTTTAAAGAAGAGTAAAAGAGATTTAGCTAACACAAAGCAAAGGAAATAGTAAGTGTTGCTTTCCATTAATTCTGGAGATGGAAAAGTTAGGACCCAACAACCTTAAGGTAGCCTAAGACCATTATATCTGCATTTTGGTCATGGGGATGTTCATCAAGGCTGCCTTTCTCTGTCACTCCAAAAAATGTCTATAATATGTAATTATGCTTATTGCAACAGAAAATGGACATTTGAGTAATTAGAAGTAATTCGGCTTGATTTTCCCAGAAATTTTGCCTACAAAATGAAGATAGTTGATCTGGACGCTATCAGCTATTAAAAAAAAGGTTGTTTAGATCTTAATTTTCATGGTAAGAGAAATGGGCTACTTTCAGCTCTGCAGCCTCCTATATATCTCTGTCCAACCTCTGTTTTGTGTTTGGAAAGAATCGAGTAGATGTTAAAAAGCAACATAAATAAATAACAAATGATATGTGACATATTTTGTGACTTATGAGAATGTGGAATGAAATGGGATCTAGCACAAATGCTTGTTTTATTGCAGTGTTTTACGGAAGAGGACAATGTTGAAGGTGCCAGAAAACAAGAATTTCCCCATCCTATTGGGACCTGAACTCCCCTCACACCTTCAGTAAGTCACCCTCGGGTGCAACTCTTTTCTTGTACCTGGTATGTATCTTACTTAGATTTTAGATAAGGGCGTCTGATAAGTACCAAGTAAGGGCCACATTAAAGATTTGGGGGAGGGTCTCAGACAGGCCAGTGTCAAATCAGGTCCAATTTAAGGGGTGCCCCAGCATACTGAGCTCACTAGGGAGTTATTGCTAAATTTTGCTTTATTTCTTGCCGGGATATTTAGGGTTTGGAGAAGGAAAAACAGGTGAGGAAATTTGGGAGGGAATCGAGAGCCTGAACTTCAGTTGTAGAAACCAGCACCTTGAATAATGACCAGGAGAGCCCCAGGATGCTTCTGCTCACGGCCCCTCATGCGTGACAACAGGCCGGTGAGGACAAGGGACCCCAGGCCCTCGTGCTCCCCGCGCTCGGCCAGGGTGGCTCCCCCTGCTCACCTCTGCCCCCGCCTCCGCTGCCTGGGCCTAAAGGCCTACACAGTCAGTGCCTGTCGCTGCCGACCTCATGCCCTTGTCGCCCCTCACCAACTGTGCCCTGGTCACTGGGACGCCCGGCCAAGCTCAGGCTCCCGCTGGTCAGGGCGGTCCTCTGAGGACCCCGACTTTGTCTGTTCGCTCCCGAGCTCGGCTTCGAGCAGGCCATGGCCCTGGGGACAGGGACGGTCCCCACGCAGCCCCTGGGTGCCCGAGCCAGGTCCCTGTTCCTGCTCCAGCACCAAGGAGCCTGCACAGCCCGCGCCAAGGCTGGACGAGCTCTGGCCGGTCCGGACCCCGCAGACCCGAACAGTCCCCACAGGCAATGTCATCAGGTGCCAGACACCAGAAGTCCCCAGGCATTGGAAAGTCCACCTGGGGACTGTGGTGGGACCACGACCTTTGCCCTCGGCGCCTCCACCTGTCGCCCCGCGATGTGCGCAGGCGCACTCCCTGTTTGAAGGAGCCTTTGAAGTAGGATCAGACACTGCAAGGTGGGGAGCCACAAACGATTCATGGCCTCTTCCTTTCTCATTCCAGTGAATGGAATGTCATCCCTTTTCTATGTGTGTAACATCTATTTCCAAGGCTGATATACTTCTTAGTTTGTCAGGAACTTCACTTGCAATGTCTTGATCATAAATCATTTTATGTCAATTGATAGTGAAGGAAATTGACTTTAAAGTCTGGCGGCCCTGTGTTTGCAGGTGTGGATGAAGCGGCCACCACTGACGTTCTAACTAAGAGAAACGACGCTCGGCCTCAACAGATCAAAGCTCATACCTCCAGGAGAAAGGAAAGGCGGGTTCGAGCGGTCACTGCAGGTATTTAATTTCAGTTGTATTTGAGTTTAAACACGGATTCTGAAGTGTAGTTACCTAGTTCTTGATCTAACCACGGTTGTTCCATTGTTTCCAAGACCGGGATTGCAGTTTTTATCCACTTTGTTGCAACTGAATCGATTTTATCAAATGCACTGGTTTTGTACATTGGTCATCTTTGAAAGAAAAGGAGCCAAAATGCCGGGTACTGTTCAGGCTTTATTAAAGGAGGAAACACCTGCCCGGCAGCGCTCACAATGGCGGGGCAGGGACAAGGAGGAGGACAAAACGTTTATATGGGTTGGTGGGCGCCAAAAACGCAGACGTGGAGGGGGAGGGAGTGCTGGTGTGTGGGATCAGGGCGACTGCTGCTGCGGGCCTGGTGGGCAGGGGTGACGGAGTCAAGATGGAGGTACCTCTAGGCGGGAGGGGGAGGGTCCTTTGGGAAACCACGAGGTAAAGGTTTTCTTTGTTTGAAGAAACCACGAGGTTAGAGTAAAAGACTGGTGGCCATATTGCACTCGATCGTATCCAAGGTGATGTGACCGCGTCCAAGATGGGCCAGTCACATCCGTGATGACATCGGTGACGCAACCGTATCCAAGACGGCGCAGGACACGTCCAAGATCTATCATTCTTACTGTAAGTTCCTTGCATATGTGATGTTCTGAACACAAATCTTTATTTTGAACATCAAGATTACTATTAGTAGTAAGACATATGTTCTGATTCAAATGTGTCTTCTGTTAAAATTCAGTTTGAGCTGTTTAATGCCTCAATGTAAAATTCACGTAAAACTTTACTTTAAAAGCAAGCTTTATATCTTGTATATCAAATATAGATTTTTTTTCCTTTTTTCTTTTAAGCGGTGCAATTAGAAAACTATATGATGGCCATGTCTGATTGTAGTGCTTTTTGAGCAGTGAAAACTGCAAAGGTTGGAAACATTATTGATACATTACTTTTAAAGTATTTTTACTGCTGTTTTCTGCTAACACACAGCCCCTATGTTTTGCACTTTGTGATTTCTTCCCTGTATAAAAGATTAAGAATCCTATCCTGTAAGAGGTTATCAAAGAATTCAGTAAATTTTATTCCAATTCCTCTGGGTCTAAAATATTAAGATAACATTCCTAAATATCTTGTATGCTTTTCTATGTGAAAGGAAGTCAACTCTAAAAGATGATTGGGTTCAAAGTAAGTAGTAAGATAACCTAAAGATCAGGAATACCACCATTGTATAACCATTTAAACGCCCTTATGCTAATCTCTTTTCTACAGCCCCTGGATGAAGCTCTGAAGAAAGCCCTTACTGGTCACCTTGAGGAAGTTGCCTTGGCTCTACTAAAGACTCCAGCTCAGTTTGATGCTGATGAACTCTGTGCTGCCATGAAGGTAAACCATCCGATTTAAGCAAAACTCCCTTCCTCAAGAGAATGTATAGAGCAAGTCTGGTTATACTACTGTACTTTAAACATCTAGTACAGTGCTTGTCAACCAGTGGTAATTCAATGAATGAACAAATCAATAATTCAATGAATAAATTAATATATACTTGAAAAACAGTGTTGGTACTAACACCCTCACTGTGATGTTATTGCATCCAATTGCTCAAACTTTGTTATTGCTCAAATTTTGCCATGCTGTATTTTAGAATTAATTATTTGATAAGATGCACTTACTCAACTTATTCTTATTAGCAAAAGCTTTATGACTGTAGCTTTTCATTCACAATATTATCCAAATTGCTTCCACT